>NC_083872.1:107197933-107816683 GCF_032452875.1 Bos javanicus | reverse complement strand
CGTGCTGCGATTCATGGGGTTACAAAGAGTCAGACACAACTGAGCAACTGAACTGACTGACTGACTAAAGGTGGAAGCTTAGATTATTGATTTTAGATCTTTTTTCTTTTCTAATATGTATGTGTGTGTGTGCTCAGTTGTGTCTGACTTTTTAAGACCCCATGGACTGCAGCCCTCCAGGCTCCTCTTTCCCTTGGATTTCCTAGGCAAGAATACTGGAGTGGGTTGCCAGTTCCTTCTCCAGGGGATCTTCCCAATCCAGGATCAAACCCAAGTCTTATGCACTGGCAGGCAGATTCTTTACCACTGAGCCAACTGGGAAGCCCTTTTTAATATATACATTTCCACAATGCTATAAAATCTCTAAGCACTGCTTTCAATGTATCCCACAAATTATAATAAGCTCTATTTTCACTTTCATTAGTGCAAAATACTTTTGAAATTTCTTCTTTGACTCTTTAGAAGTATGTTGTTTAAAGTATTAAATATTTTAAAGTATTATTTAAAATATTATTTTAAAATATTTTAAAGTATTAAAGTATTTGAGGCTTTCCAGCAATATTTTTGTTATTAATTTCTAGTTTAATTCTGCTGCTGCTGCTGCTACTGCTAAGTCACTTCAGTCATATCCGACTCTGTGCGACCCCACAGACAGCAGCCCACCAGGCTCCCCCATCCCTGGGATTCTCCAGGCAAGAACACTGGAGTGGGTTGCCATTTCCTTCTCCAATGCATGAAACTGAAAAGTGAAAGTGAAGTCGCTCAGTCATGGACTCTTCGCGACCCCATGGACTGCAGCCCACCAGGCTCCTCCGTCCGTGGGATTTTCTAGGCAAGAGTACTGGAGTGGGGTGCCAGTGCCTTTTGTGGTCCAAAAGCAGACACTGTATGGTTTCTATATATTTTTTTTTTTGACAGGAAATAGCATTTATTGTCGGAGAAGGCAATGGCACCCCGCTCCAGTACTCTCACCTGGAAAATCCCATGGATGGAGGAGCCTGGTGGGCTACAGTCCATGGGGTCGCTAAGAGTCAGACACGACTGAGCGACTTCACTTTCACTTTTCACTTTCATGCATTGGAGAAGGAAATGGCAACCCACTCCAGTGTTCTTGCCTGGAGAATCCCAGGGACGGGGAGCCTGGTGGGCTGCCATCTATGGGGTCGCACAGAGTCAAACATGACTGAAGTGACTTAGCAGCAGCAGCATTTATTGGTGAGCATGATTAAGGAGGGGACAGCACGGATGCTCATGAGTGCAGGGCCCGCCATTTGTCCAGGGGACCACGATTAGGGATGTATTTGACCCCACAGCCATCTGGGATGAGTCGCTTTTCTGCCACCATGTTCTCAAATTCATCCGCATTGAACTTGGTAAATCCCCACTTCTTAGAGATGTGGATCTTCTGGTGGCCAGGGAACTTGAACTTGGCCCGGCGGAGGGCTTCAATCACATGTTCCTTGTTCTGCAGCTTGGTGCGGATGGACATTATGACCTGGCCAATGTGGACCCTGGCCACTGTGCCCTGGGGCTTTCCAAAGGCACCGCGCATACCTGTCTGGAGTCTAGATTGGGAAACAGCAGGCCAGTCATGAATGCCCACTAGGAAGAGTTGTCTCCAAGGTCCCTTAGGGCAACCTGTACAGGCAACAGGTTGCGTACACTACCAAGGAGGCTGCTATTTGCAGCCACTGCACACTGGGCCCCCATGGGGAAAAGAACACAGTCAGGGTTTCTATTCTTTTAAATTTGTTAAAGTGTGCTTTATGACCCAGAAAGTGATTTTGCTAAATGTTCGCTGTAAGGTTAAGGAGAATGTGTAATATGCTCTTGTTAACATTGAGGATTGTTATGTCTTCCTGTTGTATTAATATATAATCCCCCTCTTTATCCCTGATAACTTTGTTTGCTCTGAAATTTCTTCTCTGAAGTTAATACAGCTACTCCTGCTTCCTTTTGAGTATGTTAGCATAGTACATCTTTCTCCATTCTTTTACTTTTAATCTATATATCTTTATATTCAAAGTTGGTTTCCTGTAGTTCGGTCTTGTTTTTGAATCCATGTGACAATCTCCATTTTTTAACTGGTGTATTTAGACCACTGATGTTTAAAACATACATAAGCATTCACAGTCAAATACATTGTTGCTATTATTATTTGGAACAACTTATCTGTGAAGCATAAAAGCTTTTATTTTACTTTACTTTTATGTATTCATTCTCCAATGCTCTTCCTTTATACAGATTTGAGTTTCTCACCTATATAGTTTTCCTCCTGTCCGAAGAACTTTCTAACATTTCTTGCAAGGTAGGTATACTGGCAATAAATTCCTTCAATTTCTGTTTGAGAAAGTATTTCTCTTTCACTCGTGAAGGATAATTTCACAGGGTACAGAATTCTAAGTTGGTGCTTTGTTTTTGTTTTTTCCCTTTAACACTTCAGACACTTCACTGAACTCTCTTCTTGCTTGCTTGCATGGTTTCTGAGATGTCAGATGCAATTCTTAACCTCTGCTCCTTTATAAGTGAGGTGTCCCCCACTCCCATCTTCTTTCAGAATGTTTCTCTCTATCTTTGACTTTCTGAAGTTTGAATATGATGTGGGGAGGGGATTTATTCTGCTCTGTGTTCTCTGAGCTTCCTGGATCTGTACTTTGATGTCTGACATTAATTGGGGAAAATTCTCAGTCGTTATGGCTTCAAACATTTCTTCTGTCCCTTTCTATCTTCTCCTCTGGTATTCCATTATACCCATCATACTTTTGTACTTGTCCCATAATTCTTGGATAGTCTGTCCTGTTCTGTTTTGGGAATTTTTTCCTCAGTCTTTTTTCTCTTTATTTTTCAGTTTTGGAAGTTTCTAGCATCATATCCTCAAGCTCAAAGCTCTTTCCTTGGCATGTCCAGTCTACTAATGAGCCCATCAAAGGTATCCTTCATCTCTGTTACAGTGGCTTTGATCTCGAGCATTTCTTTTTCATTCTCTCTTAGAATTTCCATCTTTCTCTTTACATCATCTGGTTTTGCACGTTGTCTACTTTTCCCATTAAAGCTCTTAACATATTAATTGTAGGCATAATCTGATAATTCCAACATTTCCACCATATCTGATTCTGGTTCTGATGCTTAGTCTCCTCAAACTGTGTTTTTGCCTTTCAGAATGCCTTGTAAACATTTACTGAAATGTAGACAAGATATACTAGGTAGACAGGATACGCTGCAGTCAACAGACCTTTAGTGATGAGAGTAAGGTTTGGGGTAGAGAAGGGGTGCATAATCCTGCTATCAGGTCTCAACTTTTTGGTGAGCTGGTGGACCATGCCCTTCACTGGTGCTTCTCGGTTCTCACTCCCCACCCGTAGGTGGGATAACATAGCTAGAGTAGCCTGGAGTTGGCACTTCCCTTCCCCAAGGTAGGCCAGGCCCTGGGAAGACAGCTTCTCCTCAGAGCAGACCTTGTTGAGAAGAACAGAAGTCTCTGGCACATTTCAAAGTGGTCCTTTCCCTTCCTCCTGCCGGAAGCATTTTCCTCCAGGATTCACTGTAGGGGCTTCCCTGATAGCTCAGTTGGTAAAGAATCCGCCTGCAATGCAGGAGACCCCAGTTCAATTCCTGGGTGGGAAAGATCTGCTGGAGAAGGGATAGGCTACCCATTCCAGTATTCTTGGGCTTCCCCTGTGGTTCAACTGGTAAAGAATCCACCTGCAATGTGGGACACCTGGGCTGGGAAGATTCCCTGGAGAAGGGAAAGGCTACCCACTCCAGTATTCTAGCCTGGAGAATTTCAAGGACTGTATAAGACATGGGGTCGCAAAGAATCGGACAAGACTGAGCGACTTTCACTTTCACTATTCACTGCAGATGAGTGAGGACCTGGTGGAGCTCCAGGAAGTAAAAAACTCCCAGAAGTGTAAGTTCCACCTCCAGCGACTGGGCACCCCTGAAGTTTAGGATGTGTTTTTGCTTTCTCTTACCAAGTTTCAATTGTCATAATTAAGTGTACTATATGTTGATTTGCGGAGAAGGCAATGGCAACCCACTCCAGTATTCTTGCCTGGAAAATCCCATGGATGGAGGAGCCTGGTAGGCTGCAGTCCAGGGGGTCTCGAAGAGTCGGACACGACTGGGCGACTTCACTTTCACTTTTCACTTTCATGCATTGGAGGAGGAAATGGCAACCCACTCCAGTGTTCTTGCCTGGAGAATCCCAGGGACAGTGGGGCCTGGTGGGCTGCCGTCTGTGGGGTCGCACAGAGTTGGACACGACTGAAGTGATTTGGCAGCAGCGTATGTTGATTTGATACATTTATATGTTGCAACGTGGTTGTCACCGTGGCGTTCACTAACAGCTGTATCATGTCACATAATTATCATTCCTTTTTTTTTTTTTTGTGGCGGGAACAATTATGATCTAGTCTCTTAGCAACTCTGAAGTTTATGACTCGGTATTATTGACCGTAATCACTATGTGATGCATTACCTCTCCCACCTGAAGTTTTCAGCTCTCAGACTTGTCCACACTGAGCCTCCAGCAATTTGTCGATTACAGGTTAGGTTTCCCTACACTGGTGCTGGCTCCCGTGGAGGTTTCTGCTCCGCTATGTTTTGTTTTTAAATTAACTATATTTATGTATAATTTATATATAATAAAATGTACCCATTGTAAGTAAACAGTTGCATAAGTGCTGACAAACGTACATACGCCTGTGTAACTTTCACCCCTTTGCCTGGATTATTCAGCTTCCTGCATCGTTTAGTATGCAGCTAGGCCTGAGAACCACACTCTGTTACTCTCTGTCATCCGTTGCCAACTGAGGGCTCGGGACTACCACTTCTGAGGTTATTCACTTATTTCTGGAGCTTAGTTTCTTCATATCCTCTGTTCTTGGATGGAACATCTGTGAGCACAACCCCACCACAAGAGTACCAATTTGCTGATCCCTAATGTTAAAGAATCAGGCTAAAAGTGAACACAGAAAATTTACTTACATGGTCAATTCATCAACCCTGGCACTTCCCCGGTGGTCCAGTGGCTAAGACTCTGCATTCTCAATGCAGGCGGGGCCCGGGTTCGATCTTTGGTCAGGAAACTAGATCCCACACGCTTGAACTAAAAAATCCTGCCTGGCTCAATGATGATCAAAGATTCCGCATGCTACATCTAAGACCCAGTGAAGCCGAATAAATAAATATTGAAAAAGAGACAGACAAAAAAAAAAAAAAACTCAACAGGGACTTCCCTGGTAGTCCAGTGGTTAAGACTCCACACTTCAAATGCAGGGAGCACAGGTTTAATCCCTGGTTAGGGAACTAAGATCCCACATACCATGTGGTGTAGTCAAAAAAAAAAAAAAAACCAAACAGTTCATCAGTCCTTCACATGTGTATTAAGCTTGTACCAATTTCCTACAGCTGACTCCTGCCTCCCCACCACTCGACTTTAGCTGCCTTTGGATTGTAAGAACTTCTTTCCTTTTCCTGCTCACCTTCCCTGGGGAATGCAGTCACCTCCTCTCCCATCAGGGCGCAATGAACAGCCTGGGCTGACCCTCTGTCTTCATTTTCCCTCATCTCCCTTAATCTAAGTTCTCTGTCTCAGGTAAGTCCCATTTCAAATCCCACCTCCACCACGAAGCCTTCCTCCCCCAGCTAGAATTACTGGTACCAGACACTTGAGCGCATAATCACGCTCCAGATGCCCTTGGCCCTCACCTTGTTCTAGTTGTTTTAAACAATCAAATTCAATTAAACAAACATGGAATCAGTTGAGGGCTTTCTTCGGACAAGGCGTAATGCTGGGTTGTGGGCAATAACGGAATGGTGACTAAGACACAAAATACACAGGGTCCCTGCCCTCAGCTGACAGACTGTAAACACGAGTAATAAGCTTTGCCCAAGGTGAGGGGTTTCTGGGTGCTGGGGAGAACAAGTCAAGGGCATGCGCTATTTCCGATGTATACGTCTGTCTGTGCAAAAACATAGGTCCTGGGACACCAACAGGGCGGGGTTCACGTTTCTCTGTGCCTCCTGAAGCTCTCACACACTGCATCATCAAAAGTTCACTGGCTGGACCTAAACTCACAGAACAGGTAGTGCTGCACAAGTACAAGTTCATTACAGGAGGCAACCTAGCAACCTCAGTCACCAAGTTTTTATTTTTTTTCATTTTCTCTTTTCTTTCCTGCTCATGGACTCCTTCCTTCCCTGTCCTTGTCCCATTTCCAGTCCTCCCTGGCCTAATCCTGGACCAGTCTGGGACCCAGGGGTAGCCTGGTCATTGCTCAGCTGTGTTCTCCCTTCCTTCATCACGGCCCCTTATTTCTTAGCTCTTTGCATCGGGAGAGGAAGTGCAGACCTTAAGTGGTCTACCTTGGCTGCTCTTTAGACTCACCTGGAAAGCTGATGCTCAGGCCCCACCCCTTCCCAAGCTGATTGACTTGAGGTGAGGTCAAGACCTCACTTCAGTGTTCAGGCTCCCAGGTGATTCAAATGTGCAGCCAGATAGAGAATCACTGGGATAGACTAAGGACTTCGAAAGCTCCACCTTCTCAGCTGAGGGTGACGGTCCCTCCCCACAGATAACCATGGAAATTGGCGTAGGCCAAAAAGACAGCAGCACTAGCTTAGTGGGTGGGCTAATGACAGAGCTTCAAATCCCCAGCAACTCAGCTCCAGAATGGACGTCACAGCAAAATTGAAGCCACTCCCTCTAGAGAAGGCAGGGAGAAGAGAGATTTAACAGAGGAATGATGAGGAGGAGGCAGAAAAAAAGTGAAAGTGTAATCGCTTAGTCCTGTCTGACTCTTTGGAACCCTATAAACTGTATCCTGCCAGGCTCCTCTGTCCATAGGATTCTCCAGGCAAGAATACTGGAGTGGACTGCCATGCCCTTTTCCAGGGGATCTTCCTGACCCAGGGATCAAACCCACGTCTCCCTCACTGCAGGCAGATTCTTTACCGTCTGAGCTGCCAAGCAGACTGCTTGGTAAAATAGGAATCATGTGTTGCTCTGGGTGGGGGAAGGGGCAGGGAGAGGGGAGCCGGAAGATCAGAGGAGGTACCGCTAGAGAAGCAGCTGGCACAGCTTTAGTTTTCAATAAATGTCAGCTTTACCCTGATACAGTGCTTTTATAGTCAAATTATTTGCACAAGAAGGAGCACCCAGTAAAATGAGTTCCATATCCTACACTGGGAGCACGAGCTTAGAGAGAATGAGATTATCCATCTTTCCAACCTCCACCCAACCCCACAGGCCAACTGACTAAGAAATCAACCCAAGGAATGGCTAGGATATCTGCACTCAAACTTGACTGCGAAGAGGATTGGCCATGAAGCCCTGAACAAGGTAAGTAACCTCTGTGAACTTCAGTTTTCTCACCCATAAAGTGGAATCTGTATAAAGGCTCCCATCCCCTACACAGCAATTGTGAACACTGAATGAGCTTGGTGCAACATACACGCAGTGGGCTCTTATTACAACAGCTCTGCACAAGCACTCCTCACCTGCTAGGTGATAACATTTACCTGTCTCTCTCCTCCTTACCTAACTCTCTAAACATTTATCTAAACTCCCTGTATTGTTTCAATTTTTTGTAAGAATCATATCATACATATAAAGGGATAGAGATCAGGGGCTTCCCTGATAGCTCAGTTGGTAAAGAATCCACCTGTAATGCAGGAGACCTCTTTCTGTTGGATTCCTGGCTCGGGAAGATCTGCTGGAGAAGGGAAATGCTACCCACTCCAGTATTCAGGCCTGGAGTATTCAATGGAGTGTGTAGTTCATAGGGTCACAAAGAGTTGGACAGGACTGAGCAACTTTCACTTTCACTTTCAGAAATGGTTTAGAGTTAACACCTGTGTGTCCATCATTCTACCAAAAAAATAGACATAATCAATTCCTGTGAAGCCCTTTGTGCCTCTGTTCATCTCCCCCCACAAAATAACCACCTTCCTTCAGGTTTCCTTGATTTTTACTTTGAAGGTCAAAATCTTTAAGTTTTGCCAACATGATGGTGGAAAAAACAGTATCTTTTTGTTGCTGTTGTTTTTCCCTTGATTTTCTTTAAAGCAAAATAGATTGTGTCCCAGCAACTATTTTTCATCTTTGTATTTCCAGAATGTTGAACCTTACAGTATTCTATAAATATTGGATAAATGAAGGAATGTCCTAGTAGAACTAGAACCAAAACTGGCTTTTTAAATTCTCATCTGGGTACTTTCCTGCTGGTCCAGTGGTTAAGACAATGGGCTCCCACTACAAGGGGCCTGGGTTTGATCCCTAGTTGGGGAACTAAGATCCTGCATGCCACGCAGCATGGCCAAAAGTAAGTAAACAAATTTTCGTCTGTTTAACCTTGGGCAAGCTTCTCTAGTCCACAGTTTCCTTGCTCCTTGGCCTCCCTTCCAGCCTAAGTCATCGGTGAACCCAGCAGCTGTCTCCCAGGGCTGGACTAAACAAGCTGGAGATGACCTCACAGCTTCCAACCCCTGTGTCCTGGCCGCTAGTGGACTTTGCGTGGGTTACACAGGTGCCTGCCTAGTGTCAACCCCTTGGGTTCCTGGGGCAGTGGGAGCTCAGCCACAAATATGCTTCTCTCTTTATCCCACATGTGATGCAAACACATTTTCCCATCATTTTTGATGTGAGCCCATAGGAAAAGAAAAACGGAGAATGAAATGGCAACGCAATCCAATATTCTTGCCGGGAGAATTCCATGGACAGAGAAGCCTGGTGGGCTACAGCCCGTGGGGTCACAAAGAGTCAGACACAACTGAGTGACTAACACTTTCATAGGAAAAAGATTGAGACGCACAATAGTAGACTATTAGATTGGTGGAGAGAGGGAGGCTAGATTTAGCCCAAGATCAGGACAGTTTGGGGGTTCTTTCTCTTCTCCACGTTGCCACATATGCCCCACTCAGAGGCCCACTGGCCCACAATACAGGTGCCCGTCAGTAGGTTCCGGGGTACAGAGCGACCTAGAAAGAGATGGAGGACTGAATGATCCTCCATTTCTTCGCAAAAAAAAAAAGTATTCAGCTGCGCTGAATCTTATTTGAAGCACGAGGGATCTTTGATCTTCCTCCAGGCCTATGAGATCTTTAGTTGCAGCGTTTGGGATCTAGCTCCCTGACCAAGAATCGAACCCCAGCCCCCAACAGTGGAAGCACCGAGTCTCAGCCACTGGACCACCAGGGACGACCCAAGGACTGAGCTATCTAAAGGCAAGGAGGAGAAATGAAGACTTGGAGAAGGCCATGGTTTCAGATCCTACCCCTGTGCAGAGGAACTCTTGTCCCTGCCCCAGTGGTCCCTGCTGCTGAGAGAGCAGACCTGGAGGGCCGTGTCCAGGGCTCCCCGCGGGCCGGCGGCCGCAGCTGTTGGCAGGGAGTCTCCAGGTCTAAAATTAGCCTCCTGCTCTCCACCCAGGCAGCTCTGAGCTCGCTCTGGCAGGCGGATCCTGCGGTGAGGTAATCATGGGGACAGCGAGGGGGGCGGAGCAACAGCCCAGGGCAGGGTCCTCATCCCCAGTGGGCATCCCCCACCCCCCACTGGGCTGAGCATCTGTGTGCAACCTCGCCTCTCCTCGTGGGCACCTCTGCGTCCACCCTGACCTGCACTGGAGGCCCACGAGGAGAGGAACACACGCTTTCCTGATAAACGTGCCAGGGCCTCAACTGACCAGTACAGTCCTGTGGGGTTGGGGACACTGTTCCCATCACACAGAACCCTCAGGGATGGGATGTTCACTGTGTCTGCTGATCTGAGCCTGGACCCTGGGAGGGGGAGTCCAAGTACCCGCCCCCTTCTTGGGAAAGGGTACCTCTCAAGGCAGAGCCCAAGCCAGAGACCCCGAGACCCCCACCGCCAGGTCCCCGGCTTCTGATGGTCTGGTCAGGGAGCCTGTGGCCGGATTGGCCAAAACAAGCAGCAGATCCAGGGCAGCAGGCCTGCCTCCCCGGGCGGAGCACACAGAGGCACTTAGTGAGGGCTGGACCAAGGCGGAGAATGGCAGGGTGAGGCTCTGAGGTGGGGCCCGGCCAGCAGTGCAGAGCAGGAAGCGGGCCACGAGGGAGATGCCCTCGGTCACCAGGGCCTGTGAAAGGCCCTCAGGGGCACGGAACCTCTCCAGCCCGGGGCTTCCAAGACCACCTCCTAAAGCATCATTGCCCAGGGCTCACCCAGCCTCACCCCTTCCCCATCACCCCTACCTGGGGAAGTGGAAGAGAATGCAGGAGGGGAGGCAGGGGACGGCCACTGTCTCCAGATTGGGAGCAGGACCCAGCACCCTCCCAGCCTTGCCTGCCTGGGAAGGCAGGATCACAGGGCTGGGAAGGGAGTAGAGATGGATCTGAGTCCAGGCCCCTTCCAGCTCCCCAGTCTTTCTCCAGCCACTTCCAGTGCGGAATCCCCAGTGCTGGTGCAAACACCGCATCCTTTGGGAACAATGTCAGAGCAAGAGGGCATCTCGTGGACCAAAAAGCCGAGTCTGCCCTACTTGCAAAACAGGAAACTGAGGCCCAGGGTGGAACCGACTTGCTCAACATCACAGAGCCAGTTCACCTCAGAATTGAGGCTGGAACCCAGGTCCCCTGACTCCAGCCCAGAGTCCCACCCCCCAGGTCCTTGTCCAGCCCAGACACTCTGGTTCTATAACACGGCTTCTCCTTTCCTTCTTCCGCTAGGACACACCCAATCGATCATCCCACTCAGCAGTGACCTCCCGCTCCTTGGCCAAGCACGTGAGGCCTCCCTTCTACACCTGACACCCCTGCTCACCTTCTCCTTAGCAGTATGATGCCCCCCCCGCCCCCCCGCCGCAGTGGCAGCCCCTTTTCCTGAAGACCAGATTCCATGTCCTGCTCCCCTCCCCCTCAGCTCTGGCAGTTCAGGAAGCATCCATCAGCTGGTGGAGGGAACAGGTCTGGGCAGGAAAGGATGGTGACACCCTTAAGGCACAGCCAAAGGTCCCGAGCAGAAGCTGAGCTGCCCCTGGAGAAAGTCTGAACCATAGACTCCTGACCCATCCACACCTCTCACCTGTTCTGAGAGTCAGAACCCTTCACAGGCCTCGTGGGTCTCTGTGCCAGGCACCTCTTCCTCCCTTCTTCTCTAATAAAGGAGACGCCGTCTTCCCCGTTAACTCCAGGGCCCAGCAAGAAAATGTCCTGCCACCTGGCCCCCACCCACAGGCTGCAGCCGAGGACACCTTCCCCGACAGGTGGGAAGGACCGATCTTCATTCAGGAGAAGGGGCAGCCTCTAGTCCTAAAGTTAGCCTGCGGCCGGAGCAGCTCCAAGCTCCCGAGGAAGGTACCCGGTGAAACAAGGGCCATTGTTCTGCGGGGCGGGCACTGCATCCCCCATGTGACCCGTTCATGAGTGCCCTGCCAGTTAGGGAAAGTGTTCACCACTCTAGAACTTTCCAGACCTTCTCAGAGACATAAAGGAGAAGAAATGTATTAAAAAAAAAACAACTCTTTCTGGGAGATTTTTTTTTTCTTGGTTTTAGAAGAAACAACTTTAGGAGTTTTTTTTCTGCCTTTCAAGATTTCCAATGTCTAAATATACCAAGCATAATCACTGAAGCAAACCAAGTTATGTACAATATATGTTTATCTTGTTAAACTAACAGAAAATGACTTTGGGTCTGTAAGGGGTGCCAGAAGAATTTTATGGTTGTTTCCCTAAAAATATGACACTATATTTTCATTTCCCAGAAATCAAACCCCCCACTAACTTTTATATCAACAAGCACTGTGGGCAGTGTGCCCATTTCTTTTCCTCAAATTGGTAAATATCAACTTCCAATTGAATAGCGCTCTCTTCCATCAAAGTTGCCCCCAAACAGGTAGTATTTCCTAAGTATATAATGAAAGCTTCACTACTGTAAAATGTTCCCTTTGCAAATATCTCCCCAATTTTCACACATCAGAATAAAGTTGAATTCTTATTCAACATACTAAATCAAGCTTGAGTATTATTTTTTCTATCTCCTCTCTGAACTCTTTCAAAGGTGTTTGACCCCACTTATTGCTACCTATCTGCAATGTTTTCTTCAATTTGTCATCCATTTCATCTTTTAACACCACAAAGAATTGCCAGTTCCATAATCCTAAAATTAGCATTATGAAAATATCAGCCCCCTCAGGTAGGATCTTTCTACAGAAAAGAAATAAGTAACATCTTTTTTAAAACTTGTTACAAACTTTCCTACCAAAGACTTTCATGATTCAAGGGCTCCAGTTTCTTCTGATTTGGGCTTCCCTGATACCTCAGTAGTAAGGAATCCACCTGCAAATGCAGGAGACATGGGTTCAATCCCTGATCCGGGAAGATCCCACACGCTGCAGAGCAGCTAAGGCCTTGTGCCACGATCCTGAGTCTGTGCTCCAGAACCCAGGAGCTGCAACTACCGAAGCCCAATCGCCTTAGGCCTGTGCTTTGCAACAAGAGAAGCCACTGCAACAACAAACCCGGGCACTATAGCTAGAGAGTAGAGAGAAGCCCGCACAGCAATGAAGACCCAGCACAGCCAAACATAAACAACTAAATAAAATTTTAAAAATCAGCTTCATCTATGTATTCCTATTCCCGTCCCTCCTCAACTCAAGGAGGGGAGATAGGAAATCGTAATTCCACTTGCTTCTTTTTGTTTTTAAAATTCTATGCTTCTTTAGCCGAATGGGCTCTGTTCTGAGAATGGGAGGGTGCAGGGGACAAAGGGACCTGCTGGATGAGGAACGTCACATCATGTCTTGACCATCCTTTGCAATATGAGAATGCAACATCAACAGGAACGTCCTGGCAGCTGACTTTCAGGTAACAGTAGAGTATCGACATAGAGCGTCACTGGATAAAGTTCAGAAAAGCCACAGATCACCCACAACAGCCTCTGAGTTGGGTATATGACCACCCCCAGCAATAACTTTAAAGCAAGTTGACTAGCAAGAAAAGATAAACAGATCTGAGAACCAATTATATATATACACATACACACTTAGTGCACATTGGAGGGAAAAAGGACCGCATGAACCCCAGATATTAAAAGGAAGTTTCTTGACTTCCCTGGTGGCCCAGTGGTTAAGAATCTGTCTGCCAATACAGTGGACACGGGTTCGACCCCGGGACTGGGAAGATCCCATGTATGGTGGAGCAACGAAGCCCATGCACCACAACTAATGAGCCCACGACCGCCACAGCTAGAGAAAGCACATGTGAAGCAACGAAGACCCAACCCAGCCAAAAATAATAAGTAAATAAATAAATTAAAGTATTTTTAAAATAAAAGAAAGCTTTTAAGCAAACAAAAAGGATGGTGAGAGCACTGGGTGAGCACCTCGAGCTCTGGGCCCAGCACTGCTCCTTGGGCTGTAAACACTCTCAGTCTTAAATCCTTCACTGTAAAATCAGCTGTTCAGTTGCTCAGTCACGTCCTACTCTTTGTGACTCCATGGACTGTAGCCATCTGGGCTCTTCTGTCTGTGGGATTTCCCAGCAAGAATACTGGTGTGGGTTATTATTTCCTTCTCCAAGGGATCTTCCCGACCCAGGGATCGAGCCCACGTCTCCTGCATTGGCAGGCAGGTTCCTTACCACTGAGCCACCTGGGAAGCCCTGGTAAAATCAGTAAGGCTGGGCAAACATTACACTAAGAAGCAACTCCAATCAGCTTGCAGTGACAGCCTGGCGAGCTGTGTTGAGAAAGATTCTGAGTCTGCATCTGGGCTCAGGAAAAGAATTTCATGTTCTACTGGAGATGTGTGCCACTGACCCCAAACATTTTCCATCTCAGAACTGAAAAATTTCTGAGGTCCATTCCTATCCTAGGACTCTTTATAATATGTGAGAGAATGCACCCAAAACCAATCAAAAGAGAGGCAAAGGGGCTTTACAAGCTGATCAAGTAACAAAAGCAATAGCAGCTAACATTTAATAAGTGTTATGTATCAAGGACTGTTCTTAGTACTTTATATGTGTTATTTCTCTTAATTGTCACAACAAAACCCAATGACGTGGGTACTACTCTTAATATTCCCATTTTATAGATTAGCAATTGGGCACATTGAGGCTCAGTCATCTGCTCATGGATTTAAACTTGGGTAGTCTGACATCAGAGACTTGCTCTCAATCAGAAGGAAGGAAGGACGGGAAGGAGGGAGGGAGGAAGGGAGGGAGGAGAAGTAAAGACAGTGGCGGGGGCATGCAGGACACCACAGCAACTTCAGAAGGCAGAGGGATAGCAGTGTCCACAGGGAGGAGAGCTGGGCCTGATGAAGGCTGTGTGGGCTGAATTCTAACCTGACCACCTGCCTTGTCCCAGGATCCATCCATGCTCATGGGGAGCATGAAGTCAACTGCGGTACCCAGACACTTCAGAGCCACCTCTGGCTTCTCTGACAACCTAAGCCAGCATTCACAAGACCAAGCCAGATGAAGGAAAGGAATCAAAGAAAAGCATCAGCTGTGAGTTTCACATAGTTCAACGGACATTCCAGAAAGGGTGAGGTCAGTTGGTACCGAAACGAAAAGGAAGGCTCAGGGAAAGGATGCGGCTGAAAGACTGGCAGGCAGAAGGGTAGCATGAGCCTAGAGAGCAGCAGTCAAGAGTCTAAGGGAAGGGACTTCCCTGCGATCCAGTGGTTAAGCATCTGCCTTCCAATGCAGGGGATGCAGGTTTGATCCCTGGTCGGGGAAATAATATCCCTTACACTTTGGGGCAACTAAGCTTGGGCACCACAACTAGAGAGCCCAGGTGCTCTAGAGTCTGTGCTCCACAACAAGAGAAGCCCACACACTGCAATGAAGACCCAGCACATCCAAAAAAAAAGAGTCCAAGGGGGAGAGGAGGCCCAGCTGTGTTCTTCACTTAGTAAAGCTACTGCTCTCGGGTGCTCAGTCCCAGAGATTATACATGCTCCCTCGCATCTCCCAGCAGCAGGGCTGCTTCCTGGCTCTCTTTCTACCGCTGACATGTGTCTCTGCAACTAGGGTTATTGTTGTTCAGTGACTAACTCATGTCCATCTCTTTGAGGCCCATGGACTGCAGCATGCCAGGCCTCCCCGCCCTTATCTCCAGAAGTTTGCTCAAACTGATGGCCATTGAGTCAGTGATGCCATCCAGCCATCTCATACTCTGCCACCCTCTTCTCCTCTTGCCCTCAATCTTTCCTAGCATTAGGGTCTTTTCCAATGAGTCAGCTCTTCTCATCAGGTGGCCAAAGTATTGGAGCTTCAGCTTCAGCATCAGTTCTTTCAATGAATATTCAGGGTTGATTTCCTCCATGTGGTTCAAGGGACTCTCAAGAGTCCACACCACAGTCTGAAAGCATTAATTCTTCAGCACTCAGCCTTCTTTATGGTCCAACTCTCTCATAGGCGGATTTAATTGGGAGGATGTCTCCAAGCCAACCAGAGTCTGAGAACTTGTCACGTACAGGTATCAGGCAAGGCACTCAGGCAGAGTTCTCAACTAGGGATCTATGGAGAGGGGCCAGGGGCCTGTGCACCTCCCATAAATAGCACTCAAAATATGAGGGGCAGACACATTTCTGGGGAGAGGGTCTCCAGGTCCTTTCCCAGATTCTTGCAAGTGTACACAAACCACAAAAGATTTAAAGTCTCTGCACAAAGTGCCCAGGTCTGGCACTCGAGAAATTCAATCTCGTGGAGGAAGACAGACGGACAGAAATAACTCAGAGGCAAGGCAGCCTCTGATAAGTATGCTAACGGAGCACAAAACGTGCAGCGGGGGAGGGGCAGAGGTTCATTCCCATGGGGCTGTCTGTAGGATGTCCTCCCCTCATCCTGGTTTCAGGATCCAAGTTTTCCATGAGGGAAAAACAGCCATTACAGTAAGTCCCTATGTATGAGCCGTCAAGTTGTGAACTTTCAAAGACATGAATGCACATTCCATCAATGTCAGGCAGCTTGCCCTCCATCTCCTGGTCCTTCAGCTCCACCATCTCCCACCTCCTCTCCCTTCTCCAGTCAGTAACTCTTTGCTCCTGGTTACTTGATGCCAGCCCCTGTGTGCCAGCTGTTGTATTGAACTACTGTACTTTGCAAGGTACCGTACTGTAAGATTAAAGATGAAAAAAAATTTTTTTTGTGCTTGCCTTTTATGTATTATTTGTGTGAAAAATACTGTAGACCTATTACAGAGCAGTATTATAATAGCTCCCCAGCTGGCTCAGTGGGTAAAGAATTCGCCTGCGATGTAGGAGATGCGGGTTTGATCCCTGGGTCAGGAAGATTCCCTGGAGGAGGAAATGGCAACCCACTCCAGTATTTTGAAGTCTTTATTGAATTTGTTTCAATATTGTTTCTGGTTTTTTTTTTTTTTTTGATCACACATGAGGTATGTGGGATCTTAGCTTCCCTACCAGGGATCGAACCTGTACCGCCTGCATTGGAAGGCAAAGTCTCAACCACTGGACCACCAGAGAAGTCCCTAGAGGAACAATTTTACAAAAGAAACCAAATCAGAACTAGAACCAAATAAAACTCACAGATATGAAAAACAGTCACTGAGTCAAATTTAAAAAATGGGGTGGATGCCTCTGCCTCCACTTCCCACTCTAATTTTCTAGCCCTGCTTTGTGTCTGTCCAACTTCCCCTCCTTCTGCTGCTGGAAGTCCTTCACCTGAGATGTACTCCCAGTGCTCTGCTCAGCTGCTATAACAAAAGAGGACCCAGGGCTGAGAGCTCACCCTGACTCCCTGGGACTGCCTCCATGTCCTGGCTCCCTCTGCCAATCTTTGGCTCAGAGGTGGTGATGAGGGATCTGGACACCAGCTGGCAGGTGGGGGGGCGGGGGGCATGCATGTGTACAGGTTTGCACACATCCATTTGGACCCTGGTTGGCAGGAAGGGTGGAAAGGAGAGGATCAGAGGATTTGTAAGGAGATCTCAGCAGAGAGGCCTTTAATCTCTGAAGCAACTGCTTGTGTGGAGGCCACGGGTGACCTTGGAGGCCAAATGGCCAGAAGCACTGGGACAGCGACCACCCCTCCACCAGGCAACTGAGTCTTGAAGACCTGAAGGCCAAGGATGGACTGGCCCCCTGGCCAGTGACCCAAGAGAGGTTCCAAGCCTGCCCCTGAAACAAGAACCTCACTGAACGCAAGATTACCCAACTGAAGCCCTCAAGAGACAGGACCTGTGAAAGTGCCTGTGGTAAGTCAGCTTCAAAGCTTGGATTAAAACAGAGATAAAGTCCAGTGTTGCTTCCTCCGAGTCCTGGACATCCTCTGAGCATGCTCGGGGGCAGGCAGTTGGGCCATGTTGCCCGACTGCTGAGCTTTGGTGCCCTGGTCCAACCCCCAGATGGCTCTCCTTCTCAACAAAATCCTTGACTCCTAACCCACCCCGCCCCATTGGTGCACATGGAAAGAGGGAGGCGGCACCGACCATCAAAAAAAGAAGACTGGTGGAAGGAGGTGGTGGCAGGTGCAGACATGCATGGTCTGGTGATGGGGAAGTGTTCTCGGCATGGCTGTGTCGTGGGCTGAGAAGCTGGAGGGGCGGCAGCAAGGAGGCTGGCTGAGGACCATGTCCACACACTCCCACCCAGCCTTTCCCTAACTCCCATCAGACTGTGAACTCCAAAGGGGAAGAGATGGGAACCCACGCTCTCTGAGCTCCTGACATGCGCTGGGCTTATGTTGAGTCTCACTGGGCACTTAACATGTGTGAGGGTCACTGAGTCTTAATCATAACAGCTCTGCAGGGAGGTCACAGAAGCCCATTATCCAGACGAAGCATCTGAGGCTTGAGAAGGAATAAACACTTTATACAAAGTACTGCAACAGGTGAAGGATAAAGCTTGGATACGAACTCTGCCCTGTCTTCAAATTCCATACGTTTTCCCAAGAATTATCCACGCTTTTTATCCCAGTCAGCAGCCCCCCAGAAAAGTAAATATTCCAGAAATATTTTTACTTAAGTTTTAAAATAAATCACCTTTGTAGCCATTCAAGATTTGCAAAAGAAAAGAATTGAAAACTACACCTCACTCAATTTCCTGAGCATTTATACAGGCATAACTTGCTTAGTGCAGTTTGCAGATATTGCATTTTTTTACAAATTGAAGGTTTATGGCAACCTTTGTTGGGTGTTGAGCCAGTCTGTCGGCACCATTTTTCCAACAGCATTTGCTCCCTCTGTGTCTCTATGTCACATTTTGGTAATTCCTGAAGTATTTCAAGCTTTATCATTATTATTTTACTTGTTATGGTGATCTGTGATCAGTGATCTTTGATGTTACTTTTTTTAAAATGATGCTACTATTGCAAAAAAATTATGACTCACTAGAGACGCAGATGATGGTTAGCATTTTCTTTTTTTTTTTTTTTTTTGGTTATGTCACATGGCATGTAGGATTTTAGTTCTCAGACCAGGGATCTGGCCCCCTGCAGTAAAAGCATGGAGTCTCAACTACTGGACTGCCAGAGAAGTCCCAGCACTTTTTACTCAGTAAAATTTCTTTTTTTTTCCTCCTGAATTCAACCAATAAAGTATTTTTCACTAAGCTATATAGGTAGGGGTTTTTAGACATAATACTACTGTGCACTTCAGTTCAGGTCAGTTGTCAGTCATGTCCAACTCTTTGCGACCCCATCGACTGCAGCATGCTATTACCATGTCCCCATCCATCACCAACTCCCAGAGCTCGCTCAAACTCATGTCCATCAAGTTGGTGATGCCATTCAACCATCTCATCCTCTGTCGACCCCTTCTCCTCCTGCCCTCAATCTTTCCCAGCATCAGGGTCTTTTCCAAGGAGTCAGTTCTTCACATTCAGATGGACAAAGTATTGGAGTTTCAGCTTCAGCATCAGTCCTTCCAATAAATATTCAGGGTTGATTTCCTTTAGGATGGACTGGGTGGATCTCCTTGCAGTTCATGAGACTCTCAAGAATCTTCTCCAACACCATAGTTCAAAAGCATCAATTCTTCAGCACCCAGCTTCCTTTATGGTCCAACCCTCACATCCATACATGACTACTGGGAAAACCATACCTTTGACTAGATGGACCTTTGTCAGTAAAGTAATGTCTCTGCTTTTTAATACACTATCTAGGTTGGTCATAGCTTTTCTTCCAAGGAGCAAGTGTCTTTTAATTTCATGGCTTCAGTCAACATATGCAGTGATTTTGGAGCCCAAGAAAATAAAGTCTGTCACTGTTTCCATTGTTTCCCTATCTATATGCAATGAAGTGATGGGACCAGATGCCATGATCTTCATTTTTTGAATGTTGAGTTTTAAGCCAGCTTCTTCACTCTCCTCTTTCACTTTTATCAAGAGGCTCTTTAGTTCCTCTTCACTTTCTGCCATAAGGGTGGTGTCATCTACATATCTGAGGTTATTGATATTTCTCTTGGCAATCTTGATTCCAGCTTGTGCTTCATCCAGCCCAGCATTTCACATGATGTACTCCGCATATACGTTAAATAAGCAGGGTGACAATATATAGCCTTGAGGTACTCCTTTGACAATTTGGAACCAGTCCGTTGTTCCATGTCTGGTTCTAACTGTTGCTTCTTGACCTGCATACAGATTTCTCAGGATAGACCACAGTACAGTATAAACATAACTGTTACATTGGAGTAGAAAATGGCAACCCACTCCAGTATTCTTGCCTGGAGAATTCCATGGACAGAGGAACCTGGCGGGCTACAGTCCAAGGGGTCACAAAGAGTCAGGTGCAGTTAACTGAGCATACATTCAACTGTTACATGCACTAGGAAACCAAAACCTTTATGTGGGTCACTTTCTCGCAATATTTGCTTTATTTCAGGGGTCTGGATCTAAACTCACAGTATCGCTGAGGTCTGCCTGTATAAAACCCTTGGTCTGTCTGGAATGCCATTTCTCTATGCCCTCATCCTCCCTTCTCCTTTTCCCACCCTGGGCCCTGTTCCCCAGTCTTGGTGCCATAAAGCACACTTCCACCTTTGATCACTTGAAGGATCTCAGTTCCCTCACCAGGGATCAAACCTGGATCCTGGCAATAAAAGCAATGAGTCCTAACTCACCACTGGACCACCAGGGAACTCCCAAGAACAGTTTAAAAGAAGAGAAGAAAAGGGTAGGCGGCAGATACCACCTCCTCCCCAGGCCTGTTTTCTCATGTGAGTAAAGGCACTGGACCGCTGATGTCTGTGACATCCAGAAGAAGCCACAGCTCTTCCCTGGACTGGCCTCAGCGGGTGGGGCTGAACCCACAGGACTGACTTGAGATTCTTGGCCTTCCTGTCCAGTCCCCTGCATTGTTTTATTAGTATTGTCAGTGGTGCCCCAAGCTTTATTAAATTCCTTACATTTATGTCAAGGACAGTCACTCAGGTCCCAGCATTTGCTAGTAAATTTCAAGCTTTTGATATTTTCTTCATATATAAGGAGGTGAGAATTTATTTTTTTTAATTATTGATTTTTTTGTTCATTGGGAGTTTCCTTTTTTGCACCAATTTTTATTTTTATTTTTTGACCACTCCACACAGCATGTAGTATCTTAGTTCCCCAACCAGAAGTTAAACCCGTGTCCCCTGCATTGGTAACACAGAATCTTAACCACTGGACTGCCAAGGAAGTCCTAAGAATTTATTTTTAAATGTCATTCAATTTTTCAATACCTAAATACATTAAAAAAGAAAAGAAAACAAATTTTCAGGTTCTGGGGGGTTTTAATCTAGAATTCTTTCCAGAATCAGGCATCTGGTTATCATAGCTATTATACTTTATTTTTTCTTTTCAACAATCTATATGTCAAAGCAGTGAGGTTACAGGTGATGGTTAGTTTCTTCTTCATATTTTTATATATCCCATTGATTTACTGATTTCTTTATGCCCTGATTTAATCTAGAAAAAAACTGAATTTTTTTGTGGTTTTCAAGTACCACAGAAGATAAGATGACATAAATTAGAGTAGTTGCGGGGGAAAAAATGAAAAGATACAGGCACAAAATTGATGCCAAAATGCAGTTCATAAAATCTTTTACATGTTTTTCCAAATGATCCAAAACCTGAAGCTTTCTAGTAACCAACACAAAGGGAGAAACCTGAGTAGTAGTACAACTTGCATGGCCAATAAAAAGGAAAATGAATGGGTTGCTCAAGCATGGCTATTTCAATGATCAAGACCAGAAGAAAAGATCTCATCACAAGGAAAAAAAATTATAATTATGTGATGATGGATGTTAACTGAACTTAGTGTAGTACTCATTTTGCAACATATACATATATCAAATCATTACGTTGTGTTGTTGTTGTTTAGCCGCTAAGTCATGTCCCACTCTTCTGCAATCCCATGGACTACAGCCTGCCAGGCTCCTCTGTCCATGGAATTTCCAGGCAAGAATACTGGAGGGGGTTGCCATTTCCTACTCCAAGGGATCTTCCCGACCCAGGTCACCTGCACTGCAGGAGGATTCTTTACTACTGAGCCACCAGGGAAGCCCATCAGATGTACACTTTAACATTTCAATTATATCTCTAAAACGGGAAGAAAAAAAATAAAGACCAGAAGAAACATTTCTGGATGGCTCTCAATCCCATCCTTGGAGAATCTCTCGGGGCTGTACGCATAGCACTGAGGTTCTGGTCTTCCTTGGCCCCTCCTTAAGTTACTGGATCAGTTATGTGGAGAGCTCGATGCACAAAAAGATAATTTTATAGTAGTTAATATGGTCCAGCAAAGGTCCGTCTAGTCAAGGCTATGGTTTTTCCAGTAGTCATGTATGGATGTGAGAATTGGATGGTGAAGAAAGCTGAGCGCCGAAGAATTGATGCTTTTGAAGCATCAATTTGGTGAAGACTCTTGAGAGTCCCTTGGACTGCAAGAAGATCCAACCAGTCCATCTTAAAGGAGATCAGTCCTGGGTATTAATTGGAAAGACTGATATTGAAGCTGAAACTCCAATACTTTGGCCATCTCATGCGAAGAGTTGACTCATTGGAAAAGACCCTAATGCTGGGAGGGATTAGGGGCAGGAGGAGAAGGGGATGACAGAGGATGAGACGGCTGGATGGCATCACCGACTCGATGGACATGGGTTTGGGTAGACTCCGGGAGTTGGTGATGGACAGGGAGGCCTGGTGTGCTGTGTTTCATGGCGTCGCAAAGAGTTGGACACAACTGAGCGACTGAACTGAACTGAACTGAATTGAATATGGTCCAGGCACACAGCCATTATCTGGTATAATGAACATGTATTATTTTTATAATCATAAGGAAATTCTATTTAAAAAATAAATAACACACTGTGTGATTCATTTCCATAAAGTATAAAAATTAATCTATGCTTATGGTAGTGACAACAAGTGCTGGTCAAGTTGTTTCTTCCTTGGAGTGTTCCTTACACAGGTATGCTCAGTCTGTGGAGATTCATCACGCTGCTTCCTTACATGTGCACTTTTCTGTACATGTAATATACTTCCATGAAAGGTAAAACAAATCAGGGACCACATGGACAATTCGCATGCTTATTTTCTAAAAAAGTTGGTCAATAGTTAAGAAATTTAAAAGTTTAGCATAAAAAATTAATCACATACTAAACTATTACAGAGATTAAAAAAAAATTCATGACTTCCCTGGTGGTCCAGTGGCTAAGACTCCAGGCCAATGCAGAGGACCCAGGTTCAATCCCTGGTCCGGAACTAGATCTGCAAGTCGCAACTAAGATCAAATATCCCACATGCCTAACTAAGACCCTGTGCAGCCAAATAAATAAATATATTTTTAAAAAATTCATTTCTGCTCATCTCATGGGTACTTCTAACACAATGCAGCACTTGTAGGAACCTAAGAGTCTGCAGAAATGTAAAGATGTATCCATCATGCTTTGCTCAGATGCACTGACAGGTTCAGCCCAAAGGCCTTTATATACCCTGTCCAAACTGCTCTTGGCTCTTCCAGTGGTCCTTTTCATATCAGATAACATTTAAACCCATTAACTGTGGGTCACAAGGTCCGAGGAGAGTTGTCTGAAAGCTCAGAACGTGTGCTTGGCCTAGCTGATGCCTCGTCATCCTCGGATAGAACGAAATGTGCTCGTGGAAGTTTAAAGGGAAGGCCCTGAGACTGGTGGAACTCAGTGGAGAAGCAGGCGGTGAGAGGCCAAGTCCAAGAGCAGCCTCCAGGCCCCGTTCCAAAGCAAGCCCTGTCCTGGCGGCTGCTCTGCTCCGCTCCATAAAGCCCAGGCTGGAGGGCAAGGCCAGCCTCTGGGGCCTGGAAAACTACTGCAGGCAGCCCAGCCCCTCTGCAAGCCAGCACAGGAGCGGCCACTGCAAAGATCTCATGCTGCTTGGACACATGACTCCCAGGACACAGTCGGCATCCGCAGCACCATCGACCGGGGCCTCAGCTCACCCGAGGGTCTCAGGTTGGCAGGAAGAGAGCAGGGCCTGCCAGGCTGCCAAGACTCTGTGCCCACGTCAATGAGGACTACAGAACCTAGGGAAAGGAGTGGTCACAGCTGAGTCCTTGTCCCTGCTTCCCCCAGGCCTGCTGCAGACCACGCTGGTCCAAAGGAAACACACTTCTAATAAGAAAGCACTAAAGGCGTCATTCTTATCCTTTCATTTGCATTTAAAGGCTATTGTTGTTTGTATGTATTATGGAACGAGGAACAAGAATTCCTAGGTTCTATTCTTGGATCCATCACTGATAAACAAAGTATCTGCCAGTGGAAAATATCAGGTGCTTGGAAATTCAGAGCTTACCATCCAAACCCAGGAGGTATCTGAGTGCCCAGTATTTTCCCTGAACTGGATACTGATCTGAAGTTGCACGCGGCAGCTGGATGGCCAGAATGGCAGCATAAAGAGACAGACGACTTGTGTCCTACAACGTAAGGAGGACAGAGGGACAGGAGCCAGAGGGACAGCCCAGCCCGGGGTGGTGTGGACAGGTTCCAGGGGCCACAAGGAGCCACGGAGCAGCTGGGCTTCCCTCCCCACTTGCCTCTGCTGCTCCGAGTCTCAGCATCCTGGCTCAGCCCACACATCTGTCTCTCCTGCTTCTCCCTCTCTCCCAGTCTGTGTCTCAGATTACTCTTCTACCCTGAGTTACCTCCATGACTGGGGGGTTTGCATCCCTTCTAAGTCGGAATGGCTGTGGTGACCCCAGAAGCTGCGGGGCCAGCCTGACCTCTGTGACTGTAGCTCCCCAGTCTGCTCAGAGTCCATTAGGAGTTGCAAGGCCAGCCAGAGAGAGGTGTTTTAGGTTTCAGGTGGTGGAAGCCAATGAATTCCTGAGCTTGTGGACACTCTGGGTTGTTTGGCAGGTAAACTGGGCCTTTATATGGGGACATTGCAGACCCAGCCTTGCGAGATCTGGAAAGAGGCTGGTACGCACGACTGCTAAGCCCTGGCTCTGTGCCCAGAGATGACTGCTTGGTTCCAGCATCAAGTTGGTCACAGCAGCAGGTCAGTTACAGATCAGAGAACCTAGAAACCATTCTAGTCCAGACCTCTGCCCTCTGGCAGGACGAAGCTAAACCAATCTGAACAAATGGGTCTGGCTCGTTAAAACCTGCCAGAACGGACTCCTTAACTTCCAGTAATCGTCTGTGCCCAGGGCTGCTTTCAGCCAGTACACACCAGTACAGCTGTGCCAGTTCTCAAAACACTGGAACATTTATGAACATGTTGGCATATAGTGACTGCCCCAGACCCTCTGAATGTCCCACTAGATCCCTGACCTGTCCCCAGTGGAGCTCCATGACCCAACAGCTAAAGGCCAACGCAGTCACAGCATGGAAACTTCCGCCCCGACCCAGCACCACCATCCATACAAAAGTACAGTCTTGTTAAACAGTTTCACTATCTTTCCTTTCCTCCCATTCAGTTTTAAACCTTTGAACTGTTTTCTCTTATCTGCTGAATAAACACCACCCTTTAAGGTTATTAAAAGTCTTCCCTAATCTGGCATCATTCTCCTTCACCAAACCCAGACACCCAACACTCCCAAACATGAACTTCTTGACTCTTGGTCTGGGCTTCTGCTGACCTCTCTGCCTGGAACATCGTTCTCTTTGTGCATCTGCTAAAGTCTTACCAACTCCTCAAGTTCTCCTGAAATGTCACCACTTCCAAGAATTATTAGTTCAAAGAGCCATGTCTCATTTTCACAAGTGTCACAGCAATGGGTAGTTCTATCCATGTAAAACACGATGGCTGTCTCATACTGTGATTATTTTCACACATGCACCCAAACCGCCCTCCAAGAGGGAAAGCTGCGAGAGACAGAAACCATAACGGAGTCATCACCACATCCAAGTGACTGAGCACGATGCAGTGCTCGAGCTATGTGCTGAACAAATGTTTGTTTAAATGAGCAAGTGAACAGCTCTCTGTCTTTTGTTCAAGGGACCCATTTTTCTATCTGTGAACGATTTTGGATACTCCCCATGTGGCTGTATCTTTTTCTAATATGGAGCTCAAACTGCACATCGCCCATGTCAAACTATGGGGTTACTCCGAGAAGCAGCAGGAAGCATGCTCCCTGTCATTACCTTACCACCCTGGAGTCTGTTAACTGCCATCTCTCCCCACACTTCTCCCAGCGCCAGATCAGGGCGGCAGCCACACAGGGACAGGCAAATGAAAGGTTCCTGGTAATGGAGGCTGGCCTTATAGATGACAGGAAGGCTGGTGGTGGGGTGAGTTGGCAGGACTGCTAGAGGGAGGCAGGGTGGTCAAGATGGGGTTCCGGTTGCTGCTGTGTGCCAGGGTACATGGCAAGGAAGGCCTGCAGCCCTCTTCCCACCCTTCTGCTTCCCAAGTCCTCCTCCTCCCCCACTCTCCCTCCAGAGGAACAGCTGGGAGCAAGACCTAGAAGACAAGAGAAGACTTTAATGCTTGGTGTCTCGGCTTCTTAAAGACAAATGATGGGAGACAGGGAGCCAAAAATCACAGCCACTGTCTAAAAGTCTCATTCCAACAGGAAATCAGAAAAGAGAAGAGGACTTCCCTGGTGGTTTAGTTGATAAGAATCTGCCTGCAAATGCAGGGGACACGGGTTCAATCCCTGGTCTGGGAAGATCCCACATGTCCCAGAGCAACTAAGCCCGGGAGCCACAACTGTTGAGCCTGCGCTTGTGCTCTAGAGCCTGAGAGCTGCAACTACTGAGCCCCCTAGCCCTAGAGCCCATGCTCAGCAGCAAGAGAAGCTGCCGCAAGGAGAAGCCCATGCACCACAACTACAGAGCAGGCCCTGCTCATCACAAACAGAGAAAGTCCTCATGCAGCAATGAAAACACAGCACAGCCAAAAATGAATAAATAACTTTTAAAAGAAGAAGAAAAGAGTAGACTATGATGGGATAGCCCCGCATGAAAAGCCACCCTAACAGCAGGTGGCCTGGAGGAGTTCCAAGAGGCTGAAAAGAGGCTTGATGTTCAGTGGCTAAGTCGTGTCCAAGTCTTTGTGATCCTATGGATTACAGCATGCCAGGCTTCTCTGTCCTTCACCATCTCCCGGAGTTTGCTCAAACTCTTGTCCATTGAGTCAGTGAGGGGAGGCTTGGACCCCCGAGGACCCTTAAAGACGAGGGTTAGAGGAGTGGAAAGCTGACTGTGGAGTAGGAAGCTGGGGACATTCCTCTGGAGAAGGGTCAGTTTGGAAAAGGAAACAAAGAATAAGGAAACCCAGGTAGACAGTGATGGTGCATCGAGAAGGGGAAACAAACAGACCCAGGAACTAACGGATGGAGAAGGATGAGGCAGCCAACAGGAGACAGAGGGCGGGAGCAGGTGTGAGAGAGTATGACTGTGGCACCCCAGCTCTCTGAGGAGAAAGCACTCTTGAGGAAAACAGGCTGGGGGAGGGGAAAGGGAGGCCCTTCACCTCAGGTCACCAAGCAGCTGCCTTCCCCTCTGTACTAATCTGTGCAGAGGACCCCACAGGCTCCCACATTTGACAAGATGGTGGCCACACTGAGAAGGGGTGTCCCGAGGAGGAGAGAAGACAGATCTCACCCGGACCTCCTACCCACCCACACTTCACCTGGGCTCACCCACGTGGGTCGCTCTGAGTGGCCATGGGTCTGGGAGTATCCATCCACTTTGTCCTTCAGAGGGAAGAGCTAGGCTTGGGGAGGGAAGACCAGCTGCGGGACGGCAGACCGGTCTTCAGAGGGAAGCACCCTCCTCCTTAGAGCCATGGACCTGACTGGGATGACCCTTCCTCACACCGAGCGGAGCTCCCGGACCCCAGCAATGCTCAGGCATGGAGATCACCCAGTCTGAGTGCCCAAATGGAAAGGGACCAACTTCCCCCTTTGGCCTGAGCAGCAGCCACCTGCTCCTGGATTCTCCAACTCCGTTAGCAGCAGAATCAGGGATGGAACCCCAGTCTCCTCACCACAGCCAGAAATATTTCCACGGCCACAGAGGCAGAGGTTCTGCCACAAGTATCCATCTCGATCCTGAAGCGGCTCAATTACTGACCCAAGTAATTCCCTGTCTTTCGCCACAAGAGGAGGCAAAGCACCACACCCAACCCGGGGAAGAGCAGCTGACACAAGAACTCAGAGCATCTTCTCAGCAGAGCTTCACCAGCCGCTCCTCTGGTTTCCTGAATGCAGTGGGGGGTGGGGGTGGGGGGATGTTTATCTAGAATTCCAGACAACATTCTGGGATTATAAACCTCCACCCTTCAGGCCCGGGAAGGACACCTGGTAGTTCTGGGAGATTCTCTTTATCCCAACTATCACAGTGACCTTTCAGACAGTCTTGACACTTTGAGGATTTTTACTTCACTCCGTCCTTAAACTGAAAATCGCCTCGGCTAGCCATGCCTGTGGAAGCAAAGCTCTCTCTCAAGACAATCCTCTCCCGTTTTCCTAGGAAGAAGCCGAGGCACAGAAAAATTAAGTGGCTCTGGCTCCCTTGGAAGAGTAGGAATCCACCCACCGTCCGGTCCACGGAGGTGCCCACTGCGCCCTGACCGGGGTCCGGGGTTCAGCCCATTCTGCAGGGTGGTCTGGGGACTGTAGACAACCCGCTGTGGGGGGACAGTGCGCGGTCGGGATCCCGAGAGGAAGCCACTTAGGGGGAGGTGGGCGACTGGAGGAAGAGGAAGGGGCTGGGAGGGGAGTGGCCTGTGGGAAGGTGGAGGGGGTGGGGGGGCGGGTGGCTCTCGGCCCTATCGTTAAAGTAAGGAACTCCCCCCCACCCGCCCCGAAAACGCAGCTAGGGAGCGAACCCAGTGAGCCGTGGAGACACGGCGGGGAGAAAAGTCTGGGCCCCGAAGACAGGAGCGCGCGGCCTGCCGGAGGCGGCCGAGGGACCCAGAGGGACATGGACCCGGCCCGCGTGGACGCGTGTCTCTGGCAGCGGGTCTGCGAGCCCAGCGCCGCCGGGGTGGCCCGGGTCCCGCCGGCGCCCGGCACCTGGGGACCCCGCGAGTGGACACCCGGTCCGCGATAGGGGGCAAGACCTGCAGGCGGGGGCCGCCGGCCCTGCCCCTCCCCACCCCGCGCCCCGGCGCTACTCACTGCGGTTCAGGGGGTTCCCGCCGACCTGGGCAGACGCCGCCAGTTCCAGATAAAGCGTCCAGAGCCCCACGGACACCACGGCAAGCAGCAGCAGCAGCCGGAAGCGCCTCCGCAGCAGCTTGACCGGGCGCAGGAGCAGCCGGAGCCGCGCGGCCCGGGGGCCCCCCATGACCCCGCGCCCCCGGCCCGCCCGCCCTCCCGCCCGCTCAGCGCCGCGCCCCGGCCGCCCGCCCCGGCCCCCGGCTCCTGCCCACGCCGGCTGCGGGCTTGCAGCCGCCAGCCCTCGCTCTGCCCATGAGGAGGTTCCCCAGGTGCGCCGCCCCGCCCCGCGCCCCCGCCCGCGGCCCACCTGCCCCGCCCCCGGACCGGCCCCGCCCCCGGGCACAGGTGGGCCCCGCCCCCGAGAAGCGGCGGGAGGGGGACTGCTGCTCCCGCCTTGCTGGTCACTCCCCGGCACCTCTGCAGATCGGGGTGCGTGGGGCGTAGAGGGCAGTTGTGATCCAAACTCTGCGCGGGACGGAGACCCGGCAGGTTTGCTCCCAAAGCGCAAGTGGTGTCGAACTGGGCACACGCGGGACGCGGGGGCTCGCGGGGAGGCTTGTCTGGGGGCGTTTCGTGGCCTGCAGCGAGCCTGCTCCTGCCTTAGAGTGGACGTTCGAGTCCGGGAGCCAGGGCCCCTTCGTTCAGCCGCAGTCCCCTCTCCCAGCACATCTCCAGGAGGCCCTAGGGGAGTTACACGGCCCCTAGGGTGACCCCAAGCAGTTGTTCTCAGACTAAGATGACAGAGCTTGGTGGGAGAGTGGATGTTGGAGGGTTCTGAGGAAAAAATTACAAGTCAAAAAACAAAAAAGCCTAAAGGAAACTCACTCCTTGAATTAAAAAACTTCATCAAGATATTCCTCCAGGCAAGTAAGATTTTATCCTCTTATTTAAATGAGAGTTAAGAGTTCAGAGGGGCAGAGTGGACTACCTAAAGGGACAGTGCAGTTTTCTTTTTCCATTTTTCTCCTGGGACGACACTCAGGAGACTAGAGAGAAAGTGGAGAACCACAAGCCTTCCTGGACATTTTAAAGCCAAATGAACTGCATGCAAAATACTGTTCAAAGACAGAAGCTCACATAATTGAGTGCCGATCCCCTTCTCTCAGTTGCTGAGAGTAGCTGGATGTCGCACCGTCCCACAGGCTCCACTGGACTAATGTAACTTTTCTAACTAGCCGCTCAACTCCAGACTCCCCACCTGCATGCCCCCATCTTCTCCACTACCACCAGATCGTCCTTGTAAAATTCCTTTACACCTGCTCAGAAATGTCTACGTGCCAGTGCCTACGGACTAAAGTGCAAACTGTAATTCCGGAATTCAAGGCCTTCCAAAATCTTGTCCAACTTCATAAGACCATATGAAAGCTGCTGCAGCTAAAATTAGAGCTTATTCACTGCCTCCGAGACATTTTTCTTTCCAGTTGGTCAGGTCTGACTCCTCCTCCAAGGTCCATTTCAAGTGTATGAAGCTTTCTTGGACCAGCCCAGTCCTGAGTAACCCCACCCTCCTTGGAGCTTTAACACACTGCCTGCATGATATGTACCCATCCACTGACAGGTACACACTTATTTTGAGTTTGAGTCTTGTCTTCCAAGATTGAGTCCTTGCATCACCGACTCAATGGACATGAGTTTGAGCAAACTCTGTAAGATAATGAAGTGCAGGCAAGCCTGGCATGCTATAGTCCAAGGGATCGAAACGAGTCGGACATGACTTAACGACTGATCAACAATTTGTCTTCCAACTTCGCTGTAAGCCTTCAAAAGTGGGAACTGTGCAGGCTTAGGATACAGTATGGCATCCATTTAGCACTCAGTACCATTGGTACCATTTGAGGACCAAGGCAGCACCAGGAGCGAACATCCCCAGAACTCTGTGTAGTTCTTTAGCCAAAGGTGAGTCTAGAGAACAATTCTGTACCAGTAGCCTCAGGGGAATGTCTCTGTGAAGGTCCAGACCACAGATATGGACACTTACCACCCCTTCTTTCTCTCCAGGAGACCAAGACAGGAGCACCCAGAGTGTAGAAGCTTGGCTGAGGCAGAAGGGAGGTGACCAGGGTCCCTGCACGTGAAGTCTCTCTCTCTCACTGGGGCGATCACCCTTGATATTAGGCTGAATCACTTTCAGGATTTTGTCATGAAAACTGGTGGCAGCCCCATGATTCTCTCCTTAAAGTTTGGCCCTCTGGAGTGATGGATGCAACTGCTTCAATGAACCAGAGCCTTGAAGTGTTTATTATGTGGGAACAAGGTGAGAAATAAAACACGGAGCATACCATTTAGGAGAAAAAAATATTCCACCGAAAAAGAAAGCTAACACTTTAAAGGTCAAGTTTCTAGTCCAAATAGTGAATTCCAGAGAAATTCGGAAAACGAAAAAGGAAAAAGACTGATCTTTTCTGCATCTCTCAATATTGTGCCCTCCTCTTCTCACTCCTCCTCTGTTCTTACACCTTGAATGGTGTCCTTGAAGGGGATGCAGGGGTGGGGAGGGGTGAGGGTCAGGAAAACCCTGGGACTCTGCTTCCCTCTTCAGACTCTGCTTTCATTTTTATTTATTTTTTAGATTTTGACTGCGCTGGGTCTTCGCTGCAATGCATGGGCTTCTCTAGTTGCTACGCTGTTGCCTGCAGTTTTGTGGGATTTTAGTTCCCCAACTGGGGGGTTGAAACTCTGTCCCCTGCTTTGAAAGGTGGATTCTTAATCACTGGACTCCCAGGGAAGTCCCAGAGCAATTCTTCTTCTAGACTACAGGGATGTCAGAATATACTAACTCCTGTAACCCCAGGACTTGCCTTCTCAGTTCCTGAAACCTGATGTCTATGTTATAATACAGCACCTGGGCTGCTTCATTGTTTAGGACTCTGTGCTCTCACTGCTCAGGGCCTGGGTTTAATCCCTGTTTGGGGAACTGAGATCCCACAGGCAATGTGGCTTGGCCAAAGAAGAAGAAGAAGAATGCAGCATGTTTGAGCTTATAGTATACCTGATTTCATCACTTACTGGTTGACATACCATACTAGTAAGTGATGAAATCAGGACTAAAGCCAGATCTTAGCCTCTGGCTTCTTTCCATTGCACCCAGATAGTCCTGTCTCAGTCCAACCTTCCATAGTCCTTTACGCCTATACAGACTTCCTTCTCCTCCTCACTTTTATTTTAGGAGCTTCCCTGCTATTCACATGTTATTTCTTGGAGATACCTTGGTTGGAAATTCCAACGATAAATTCATGGGGAGCTCTGGGCCATCACTAAGCCAGTGGCTTAGATGGAGACATAGAGGCCTGAGTTCCTTTGAGAGAATTCCCGAGAGAGAGAGCTGAACAGTGCGATCCCCAAGGGCCACGATCAACTCACATAAATCATCCGTACCCAAAGCTGTAGGTTTCTCTGATTCCATTTTGCACGTGGGAAATGGGCTCAGAAATGGTAAATAACTTACTCAAGGCAATAAGGTAACTCTGTCTCAGATGCGACTCAAACTCAAACTTACTAACTTCAGACCCAATGCTTTTTTTTTCCCCCCTTTGCACATGTTGCTACCTTGGAAGTTCCTCTGGAGAAATATATTCACCCTGGAAACTGTGAGCTCATCCTCAGCACATCCGTAACTCACTCAGCCACATGATCCTTCTTCTCATCCTCTCCTCCCCACCCTCATCCGTGCCTCCTGGGCCACTCTTTGCTAAAGACATCTTTTTTTCTTTCTTTAGCAAAAGAAAAAGATGTCCCTTCCTTCCAGGAGTCCATCTTTCACAAATCTCTTTTTTCCTTAAAAAAATTTTTTTTTAAATGTGGACCATTTTTAAAGTCTTTTTTTTTTTTTTAATTTGTTACAATATTGCTTCTGTTTTTCCTTTTGTTTTTTCGGCCTCAAGGCATGTGGGATCCTAGCTACCTAACCTGCACCCCTTGCATCAGAAGGCAAAGTCTTAACCACTGGATCACCAGGGAAGTCCCCATCTTTCACATGTATTTCTGCAGAGTTTGCTACTGCAGAGGCTACTCCCAGGAGAAGGTGGAGACCCTCACTGAATGCTTCTTTTGTCCACTTCTGATTTCTAATGCAGTTGAGCCCTTCTGTCTGGCTGGTAGAAGGAATCGTATGAGCCCAGTTCAAGCTCCAAGCCTTAGCTCCACTGTCTGTAGTCCTAAATCATTCTGCACACCAGAATAGGAAACAGATGAATATTTACCATCCCTGTAGAAGGATGTATGCACTACTGCATCACTGAGTCAAGGGAACCTGAAGAAGAGGACATAGACATGGTGGTAAAGGGTCAGAACAGAGCTCATTGGCTGGGAAAGATTCCGGGCAGCTCACACACTGAGTGCTTGTGTCTTCATCTCGAGTCGTGAACGCAGCCCTCAAAAGCAAGGTGTGACCCAGACCAGAGCTACACGCTTTGAGGCTTGTCTGGCATTGATGGCTGGGCCTGGCTCCCCTTTCTGGCGCTGTGATTGCCTCCAAATGATTACAGGCACTCCTCCAGCAGTCTGCGCTCTGGGGAAGAGGATTCCCCAGCAAGTCAACAGACAATTATCCAAGTTGAAAAACGGACTTTGCCTCATGGGGTTTTCACCTGAGTGATGCCAGTTATTTCCCTCCACTCGGGTCTGTGTGGTTGCTGGGAAACTGAAGAGGAGAGAAAGGGTGAACGGTAGTCTTGGTTGCTGGTCAGCTGGTGCTGAAACAGAAGCTAAATCAGCTTGCTGAAGATCCACCCCCTGTCTCTCTGACGCTAAACACAGTGGAAAGATACTATTTCACCTTCTCTGCGAAGATCGTCTCTCCTGTCTGTGGCCTCCTATTTGCTGACAGACAACAGCCAGGCTTTGCACTGAACATGAGGGTGACAGCCCACAGCTCAGAGTACACGTGTGGTGTCTAGAAGGCACATGGCTAGCCATGGCTCCAGACGCATGCAGGCTCATTCAGTCATGTCCAACTCTTTGCAACCCCATGGACTATAGCCCACCAGGATTCTCTGTCCATGGGATTTTCCAGGCAAGAATACTGGAGTGGGTTGCCGTTTCCTCCTCCAGGGGATCTTTCCCACCCAGAGACTGAACCTGTATCTCCTCCACTGGCAGGCAGATTCTTTACAACTAGGGCCATCTGGGAAGTCCCCACGTGCCTCTGAACAAGCTCTCAGTCCCCCTTTCCTCCCTTCGGGACACATCCCGCAGACTTGGTCCCCATGTGCACAAACACACAGGTGAATGCACAAATCCTTGAGGGGCTACACAAATGTCAGCTTGCTCTCATGCCTGAGCTCTCTGGCACCACCTCCTGCAGTGCTGAGGGTGTTCTCAGCATTTGCTGAATAAGTTGTAGGTCTCCAGGCCCCTGAGCAAAGTTGGATTTCCTGCTCTTATTCTTTCATACTGGAAAGATAAACTCTTCCATGTGCGTCTCCCACTCCGGACCTCACACTTCTCCCCAACAGGGCTTGTCGGTGACCACGTCTGTCTTACAGTCTGTCATCTGGACTGCTTCTGAAGCATCCTGCCTAGAAGTCATTCAGTAAACACTATAATCACAGAAAATATTCTTACTTCCTGTTCATGGAGGCTGCTGTCGTTCAGTTGCTAAGTACTCTTCAAACTTTTTGACCCCGTGGACTGCAACACACCAGGCTTCACAGTCCTCTATCTCCCTGAGTTTGCTCAAACTCATGTCCATTGAGTCAATGATGCCATCCAACCATCTCATCCTCTGTCTTCCTTTTCTCCTCTGCCCTCAGTCTTTCCCAGCATCAGGGTCTTTTCCAGTGAGTCAGTTCTTTGCATCAGGTGGCCAAAGTTTTGGAGCTTCAGCTTCAGGATCAGCCCTTCCAATGAATATTCAGAGTTGATTTCCTTTAGGATTGACTGGTTTGATCACCTTGCTGTCCAAGGGACTCTCAGCACCAAGAAGACCAAGGGTCTTCTCTAGCACCACAATTTGAAAGCATCAGTTCTTCAGTGCTCAGCCTTCTTTATGGCCCAACTCACATCCATACATAACTACCAGAAAAACCACAGCTTTGACTATACAGACCTTTGTGCCTCCTCCAAAGTCCATTTGTGTAAGGACGTCTTCCTCTCATGAAGCAAAAACAGGAGTGTGGATGTTCCTCCTCTTGCCTCAAGTACCACTGAATCTGCTCCTCTGCTGGGGATGCTGCAGGCTGCCCAGGCAAGTGCTCAGCTTGACCATGTTAACCTACCTTATGGCTTTGCTATGGAAGAACAATGATGCTAAAGCCTGGGACATGTGCAGGGTGCCACCAAACAGCTCAAGTGCTCAAGCCCCAGACAGACTTTCTGAAAACCTTCTTTGTGTAAGTTCACAGGTCCGGGCTACGAACCCTGGAGCGAGAACCCCAGCCATGCCGCTTAGAGCTCAATCACAGCCACATCTCAGAGGCCCGGCTCGGGTTCCAGACAGCAATGCTGGCCTCTGATGGGAGGCAGGCGAGCTGTGGGTTTCGGGTTTCTCAGCTGTGTTATCTAAGGACCGGCTGCTCAGGGTTTGATCAGGCCTGGCATGGGAGAGAGGCAGACGCCGCCTTTCCCCCAGAACAGACTGCTCTTTGAGCTCTGCCGCCGCCCAGACTGGGGATGGAAGAAAGAAAACAGAAATCCCCACTGTATGTGGTTCTCCGGAATTTAGCTTGGCCCTGGAGAGGGAGAGCTAATAGCAACACTGCTCCCCTCTCTGCGCCCTCTGCAGGCAGCAAACTCTGTTAGCTGAGACTTGGGACTGGGAAGGGTTAGGGTGGGGTGGAGAACCACGTCTGACCCTCAGTAGTGGCAGAGGCTCCCATCTCCTTCCAGAGACTGATTCAAAGTCTATTTTCGAGGACTGACTGACACAGAACATTCTCCTCTGGCCAAGCTCTGGAGAAAGGAGACCAACCCAGTTTAGGAACCTGGAACAAAACAGCGAAACACGTCTGGGGGTGTGGTTTGGGTTCTGTTTTCCTGGCCTCTCATCTTCTCCCCACATTCATCCCTCAGGTGAAGGTGATGGAGGGCCGTTGGGGAGGGTGTTCAGTGTAAGGACCTGTCTTTGGAGAAAGTGACAGCCTTTAGAGCTGACGAAAAACTCTTCTGCCTTGACAAAGATTCTGTTCTTTATCCAGGCATCTTACCCTCCAAGGGCTTCCCTTGTGGCTCTGTGGTAAAGAATCTACCTGCCAATGCAGGAGACACGGGTTCCATCTTTGGGTTGGAAAGATCCCCTGGAGAAAGAAATGGCAACCCACTCCAGTATTCTTGCCTGAGAAATCCCATGGACAGAGGAGCCTGGCAGGCTACAATCCATGGGGTTGCAAAGGGTTGGACACGACTGATCGACTGAGCACACCAGCAGGGAATATATAGGGAAAGAAGAGTTTTATAAGGTTATTTCTAGGGGGATAGAGTTTGTTGTTTTGACATGAAGCAAGAAAGAGAACAGAGCTCTTTGCCCAAGGGAGTAGAGCTATTTTCTGCAGAAGCTTATCAGGTGCTAGCTGGGACTGGGGAGTGACAGGAGAGGCAGGGTTGCAGTGGGGAATCGCTCGAAATAAAAGAACCCTGAACAGACCAGTTCAGCCTTGACTTACCACTGAGCTTGGTGCCAAAGGAAATCTTTTAACAATCTGCAAGACAACGCCATTACAGCATCCAGATTCTGGATCCCTCTAATATTTCGTTTTTATTGGCATATAGTTGATTAACAATGTTGTGTTAGTTTCTGCTGTACTGTAAAGCTATATGTATACATATATCCACTCTTTAAAAAAATTTTTTTCCCATATAGATCATTTAATATTTAATTATCACTTTACACATGTCAAGATGAGGTGGTCAATTCAGAGACTCTGGAGCAGTCAACATGGCAGTATCAAAATTGTTCCCATTTAAAATTAGCATGAACATTGCTAGATACTAAGGTGCTCAGTGGATATGAGACAACTGGGAGCTGAAAGGAGAGGAAAATGTCACAAAACCAATGCAAGGCTCAACACTGTGGTCTAATTTGGAGTTATTGGGATGCAAAAACTGCAGGCTAACCATGTCCAAATGGAGTGGCTGACTGGGGGGAGACCAGGAAAAAAGTACACAGGATCACTCTGCTCTTTCTTACAACCACATGTGAATCCAGAACTATCTAAAATGTTTAGATAGATAATTCAAAATATTTTTAAAAATGGATAGATAGGTAAGTAGGTAGGTAGGTAGATAGATAGAGGCAAGCTGACAGTATCAAGCATATTATTTTATAATGAGTATTTGTTCAAAATTAAAAAATACTTATTTCAGACAAATATTTAGCTTGTCAACTTGAAATGCCTCTGTAACTCAAATTCTAGTGTTAATTGGCTCTGTTTCTCAATCTTATATTCTTCACCACTGACTGGTCAGTTTCTGTGTCAATACAACACAGTTAATTTTTTTAAAAAATGAGTGGCTGCTTTAATAAAGAGGCCATGCAACCCAGGAAGCAAAGGCATGCCAAGATGTGCAAACAGAAGCACTGACAGCTGCCCTTGAGGTCACTTGCCCAGAGGGTGTAAGGGCCTTGGGTATCTCAGGGACCATCTTACTCCACACAGTACACACCACTTCAGACATGAGGTTTATCGTCTGGTAGCTGCAAAACAAAGGTGCGTCAAGTCCTAAATGAGGGATCGTCTCTACACTATGATGTGGGTAAACCGCACAGTGACCTTGGGAGGTGAGTAATTCTCCAGAAGTCCATGCAGGGTTCACACCAGTCTTTTATAGGGCTAACTAGGACCAGCCAGTGCAGGAGGGGAAGACTCCACAGCTCAGAACCATGAAACCATGTTTTCATAGAGAGACTTAAAAAAAATATATATCTCTTAGAGGAAAACATAGGCAGAACTCTCGATGACATAAATCAAAGCAAGATCCTCTATGACCTACCTCCTAGAGTAATGGAAATAAAAACAAGAGTAAACAAGTGGGACCTGATTAAACTTAAAAGCTTTTGCACAGCAAAGGAAACTATAAGCAAGGTGAAAAGACAACCCTTAGAATGGGGGAAAATAATAACAAATAAAACAACTGACAAAGGATTAATTTCCAAAATATGCAAGCAGCTCATACAACTCAATGCCAGAAAAACAAACAACCCAATCAAAAAGCGGGGAAAAGGCGTAAACAGACATTTCTCCAAAGAAGATATACAGATGGCTAGCAAACACATGAAAAGATGCTCAACACTGCTCATTATTAGAAGAATGCAAATCAAAACTACAATGAGATATCACCTCACACCAGTCAGAACGGCCCTCATCAAAAAGTCTACAAACAATAAATGCTGGAGAGGGTGTGGAGAAAAGGGAATGCTCTTGCACTGTTGGTGGGAATGTAAATTCATACAACCACTCTGGAAGATGGTATAGAGATTTCCTCACAAAACTAGGAATAAAACCATCATATGACCCAGCAGTCCCGCTCCTAGGCATATACCCTGCGGAAACCAAAATTGAGAAAGACACATGTATCCCATTGCTCACTGCAGCACTATTTTTCAATAGCTAGAACACGGAAGCAACCTAGATGTCCATCGACAGATGAATGGATAAAGACGTTGTGGTCCATATACACAATGGAATATTACTCAGCCATAAAAAGGAACGCATTTGAGTCAGTTCTAATGAGGTGGACGAACCTACAACCTATTGTACAGAGTGAAGTAAGTCAGAAAGAGAAAGATAAATATCATATTCTAATGTATATATATGGAATCTATAAAAATGGTACTGAAGAACTTATTTACAGGACAGCAATGGAGAAACAGACATAGAGAATAGACTTATGGACTTGGGGAAAGAGCCGGAGAGGGTGAGATGTATGGAAACTTACATTAGCATATGTAAAATAGCCAACGGGAATTTGCTGTATGGCCCAGGAAACTCAAACAGGGGCTCTGTATCAACCTAGAGGGGTGGGGTGGGGAGGAAGATAGGAGGGAGGTTCAAAAGGGAGGGGATACATGTGTACATATGGCTGATTCATGTTGAGGTTTGACAGAAGACAACAAAATTCTGTAAAGCCATTATCCTTCAATTAAAAAATAAAATTTTTTAAAAAGAGGTAAAAAAAAAAAAAACATTTCCCAAACACTTTCCTTGCTGTGCCTCTCCCTTTGCTTGGCAGCCAAGCCCTCCCTGTAGCTCCATCTCCTCACCTGCCTTCTGTTCTGCTGGTCTGCCTAGTCTGATCCTCTGGGGGCTCTGTGCCCTTAATCTTTGGAAGCTGGACAGGGGTGAGGGTGGGGCGGCATGAAGGGGAGAGGGAAGCTGACTGACTTGCTGTCATCTGAGGCATTTTCCTATTGGCTGTCAACTCAGCTCAACAGCCTTCACTAAGACCTACTTCTAGGGACTTGCCTGGTGGTCCAATGACTAAGACTTCTCCTTCCAATGCAGGGGATGTAAGTTCGACCTCTGGTCTGGGAGCTAAGACCCTACACGCCTTGCAGACAAAAACCAAAATGTAAAACAGCAGCAACACTGCCATGAATTCAGTGAAGACTTTTTAAATGGTCCACATCAAGAAAAGAAAAATCTTTAAAAGAAAAAAAAAAAAGACCTACCCCTAACAACTCTATCGCTCGCCCTCCTCCCTCCTTCTTGTCTTCCCAAGTAGTCTCACACTTCTCAAGCTCCCTGTCACACCCATGCCCCTTCTCACTCTCGGTGGAGGGCTTTGTTTTTATTTCCTATATGAGAATTAGGCAGCCACACCCTAACAGTCCACCCACTTCTCTGCTCTGATTGCTTCCATCAGCACCAGCTCCTACCCTCCAGCAGTGCCTTCCTCCACAAACACCCTCTCGCCTTCCATCCCTCTATCTTCAACACCGTCCTCCGGCTTGTTCCTTTCAGCCTCTACATGTGGGCACATCGTCCCCAACCTGAAACCACAGCACTCCATTCCTTGGTTTTCTCATCTCTAAAGCTGCTTCACAGCTTACTTGTTGTCTCACTCCTGAGCTGAATGTGGGTCAACTCCTGTCTCCACTTCATTGGGATGGCTTTATTTATTTAATTAGGCTGTGCTAGGTCTTAGTCACAGCATGCACGATCTTTAGTTGTGGCATGTGGGATCTAGTTCCCTGACTAGGGAGCGAACCCACATCCCCTGCATTGGCAGCTCAGAGTATTAGCCATTGGACCACTGCAGAAGTGCCCTGGAATTGCTTTAAATCCCCTGCTACTAACTTGCCAAATCCAATATCTCAGTTCTAATTCACCTTATTTTTCTGCAGCCTTTGACAATCCTGCCAACCTCTCACTTCTAGTTCTCATTTCCCTAGGTTTCCAGAACACTATTTTCTTCTCATTCAGACCATTCCTTTTCTACCAGCTATCTCATCTAACCATTAAGGTTCCCCCTCTTTGGCCTCCTCCTCTTATTCTCTATGCTTTCCACCTCTGATCTCATCTGCATCCATGGTTTAGATACAAGACTTCAGTAATTTTCTATATGCTAATAATTCTCCATCTCTATCATTAATCCTAACTTCTCTTTGAACCTCCATATCCTTTTTCTCAAGTTTATTGGAAAACTGCTACTTCTCATATGTGCTGCTGCTGCTGCTGCTAAGTCGCTTCAGTCGTGTCCGACTCTGTGCGACCCCATAGACGGCAGCCCACCAGACTCCCCTGTCCCTGGGATTCTCCAGGCAAGAACGCTGGAGTGGGTTGCCATTTCCTTCTCCAATGCATGAAAGTAGAAAGTGAAAGTAGGAAGTCCCTTGGTCATGTCCGTCTCTCACCGACCCCCTGGACTGCAGACCACCAGGCTCCCGTCCCTGGGATTCTCCAGGCAAGAATGCTGGAGTGGGCTGCCATTTCCTTCTCCAAAGCATGAAAGTGAAGTCGCTCAGTCATGTCCGACTCTTCGAGACCCCACGGACTGCAGCCTACCAGGCTCCTCCGCCCCTGGGATTTTCCAGGCAAGAGTCCTGGAGTGGGTGCCATCGCCTTCTCCGTCTCCTTTGTGCTGAATCTCACTTAATAGTGTCACGTATACATGGTGCCCCAGCCGGAAACTTTGGAGTTAGAGAACTGCTCTCCAGACTCCCTGGCGGTCCAGTGGTCAGGACTCTGTGCTTCCACTGCAGGGAGCCTAGGTTTGATCCATGGTTGGGGAACTAAGATCTCGCATGCAGCTAGACACACAAAAAAAGAACTACCCTTGACTTTTCTAACACTTACATCTTCTCCATCACAAAGAAACAATGTCCTTTCTACTTGTGAATGCTCCTCAGACCTGCCCCTTCCTCTCCAGTCCTAATGTTTCCCTTGAAACCTGGCCTTGAATTCCTCTCCTGGATCAGGGCTATAGCCCTCGATTTCCTTCTGTTCTTGTGTGCAGTGAGTGGTGACAGGACCGTCTGCTATGTTGTAAATATTAAGGGTGAATCTTGGTAGCCAACCTAGTGTGGTGTGGGTGGAGAGCAGTGGGAATCATAAGACTGAACCAAAAATAACATAGCCAGAGCTATTTTCTGTTGGGCAAAATCACATAAATTTCATGGATAAAAAGTGATTTATGGAGAGGGAAATGGCAACCCACTCCAGTATTCATGCCAGGAGAACTCCATGGTATGAATGGCTGTAGCCGAGCAGGCTACAGTCCATGAGGTTGCAAAGAGATGGATATGACTTAGCAACTAAACAACTGTATATATAGCGCAGGGAACTATATTCAATATTCTGATAAACCACAAAGAATATTTTAAAAAATAATATATGTATGTATGTGAATCACTTTGCAGTATGGTAGAAATTAACACATTATAAATCAACTGTATTTCAATAAATTTTTTAAAGTGATTTATGGAGGAGAGTGAAAAAGTTGGCTTAAACCTCAACATTCAGAAAACGAAGATCATGGCATCTGGTCCCATCACTTCATGGGAAATAGATGGGGAAACAGTGGAAACAGTGGAAGCAGTGTCAGAATTGCAGCCATGAAATTAAAAGACACTTACTTCTTGGAAGGAAAGTTATGATCAACCTAGATAGCATATTGAAAAGCAAAGACATTACTTTGCCAAAAAAGGTCCATCTAGTTAAGGCTATGGTTTTTCCAGGGGTCATGTATGGGTGTGAGAGTTGGACTGTGAAGAAAGCTGGGCACTGAAGAATTGATGCTTTTGAACTGTGGTGTTGGAGAAGACTCTTGAGAGTCCCTTGGACTGCAAGGAGATCCAACCAGTCCATCCTAAAGGAGATCAGTCCTGAGTGTTCATTGGAAGGACTGATGCTGAAGCTGAAACTCCAGTACTATGGCCACCTGATGCAGAGCTGACTCATTGGAAAAGACTGGTGCTGGGAGGGATTGGGGGCAGAAGAAGGGGGTGAGAGAGGATGAGATGGCTGGATGGCGTCACTGACTGAATGCACATGAGTCTGAGTGAACTCCAGAAACTGGTGATGGACAGGGAGGCCTGGTGTGCTGCGATTCACAGGGTCACAAAGACTCGGACACAACTGAGCGACTGAACTGAACTGAACTGATTCCTAAGTTAAAAGCTAAAAGAGAAACTTTAAAAGACAAAGCAGATAAGGCTTTTTTTCTGAAGACCTAAAGACCATCCTTTGCTTGGTTGCTGTAGATACTGCAGTAAACCCTGATAGACTGTACCTTGCTTGCTTGTTAAGGCACTTCAGTTGTGTCCGTCTCTGTGCGACCCCATGGACAGCAGCCCAGCAGGCTCCTCTGTCCACGGGATTCTCTAGGCAAGAACACTGGACTGTACCTTACCCTCAAAGATTTCCCAAGAAATAAATGTTTCATATATTTATTATTGCATCATACTTACTTCTTACTCCTGATTTTTAAGAAAGTGAGTATGCTTTTCAAATTCTTTCTTCATACATGAATTGGTATCACTGTTTCTGATTTTGGTTATTGGGGCTCCCCTCCCCCCTTTTTAAGCAAAACCAAATGTTTCCAATTATTGCAAAAGATTTTAAAATATGTAACAGATTTATATCATTGTATAAAATGAAATTTCATCCCATGTCTTATGCCCTGTTCTATGCCTGTCTCCCGTATCACACTTCCCCAAACTTTCCACTCTCCCTGCCTTTGCTCTTGTTGTTTTTCCATCTGAAATACCCAGTTCTCTTCCTCCAAAAGCACCGCTGATTCGGCTCAACGTTGCCTCATTTGAGCCACTTTCTCCGCCTCCGTCCTCTGCACCCACAGCACTCACCTTCCTGCCAACCTTTGGAGCACGCTGTTTTTGTGTTCTCTACAAACTTAAGATCCAGCAGAATTTCTAGGACAAAGCACCTTAAAGTGAAATGCTGAATAAAGGAATGAATGGTATTAAATACAACCTGCTATGGTGAGAAATTCATAGAAGTCAACTGAAGCCAAAAAACAGAACAGTTGATTATAATTGGACATGGGTTGCTTTTACTTTTTAGCTACTATGAATAATGCTGCTTTGAACATTTTTGTACAATTTTTCTGGATGGGTAATTTATCTTGGGTGTATACCTAAGGAGTCAAAGTACAGGATCACATGATAATTGTGTTTAACTTTCTTTTATTGAAGACAGTTGATTCACAATGTTAGTACTAGGTGGATAGCACAGACTCAGTTATATACATATATATGTATATATATTTTTTCAAATTATTTTCGCATATAGATTATTACAAGATATTGATTAGAGTTCTCTGTGCTATACAGTAGGTCCTTGTTAGTTATCTATTTTACATATGCTGCTGCTGCTAAGTCACTTCAGTAGCGTCTGACTCTGTGCGACCCCATAGACGGCAGCCCACCAGGCTCCCTGTCCCTGGGATTCTCCAGGCAAGAACACTGGAGTGGGTTGCCATTTCCTTCTCCAATGCAGGAAAGTGAAAAGTGAAAGTGAAGTCGCTCAGTCGTGTCCAACTCTTTGTGACCCCATGGACTGCAGCCCACCAAGCTCCTCCGTCCATGGGATTTTCCAGGCAAGAGTTGGAGTGGGTTGCCATTTCCTTGTCCAGTGCATGAAAGTGAAAAGTCAAAGTGAAGTTGCTCAGTCGTGTCCAACTCTTAGCGACCCCATGGAGTGCAGCCTACCAGGCTCCTCCGTCCATGGGATTTTCCCGGCAAGAGTACTGGAGTGGGGTGCCATACACTAGTGTGTGGTTAATGTGAAGATGAACATCACTGGAATTGAGGCTAGGGTGTTAGAAACATTTCTGACTGGTTGGTCAAGTCAGTGGTGGCAGGCCTGATTTTCACATAAAATAAAATGCTGGATCTCGACATGATCTCTGAGATTCCTTCTTACTCCGAAATTCTGTGATTTAATAAGCCTTTTTGTTTCTCCAGCATCAAAACAGCAACAATCACGGACAGCCAAGGCCTTGAGTGTCAGGACAAAAGGAGGTACCACCCACTGACCAACATCCCTTGAAAACCCAGGTCTGGTCCCCTTGGGAACCTGTCTCAGTTTATTAGTGAAAGACACTTGATGTGCTACCATCAGCTTTAGAAAAAAAAATAAAACACAGCATCGCCTACTAACAGTTTTCCTTAACACAAATATGAACACCTGAGTCCTTTCCTCTGTCGTGGGTACATTAGAATGATGCTATTCTAAGCCACTGTTGTGTTCAGCCACTAAATCGTGTCTCTTTGTGACCCCATGAACTGTAGCACGCCAGACTTCCCTGTCGTTCACTATCTCCTAGTTTGCTCAAAGTCATGTCCATTGAATCAGTGATGCCATCCAACCATCCCATCCTCTGCTGCTCCCTTTCTTCCTCCTGCTCTCAATCTTTCCCAACATCAGGGTCTTTTCCAGTGAGTCGGCTTTTCGTATCAGGTACAGATACCTTTTCATATCAAGTCTTTTCATATTAAGTACTGGAGCTCCAGCTTCAGCATCAGTCCTTCCAATGAATATTCTGGGCTGATTTCCTTTAGGACTGACTGGTTTGATCTCTGTGCTGTCCAAGGGACTCTTCAAGAGTATTTTCCAGCACCACAATTCAAAGGCATCAATTCTTTGGCACTCAGCCTTCTTTATGGTCCAACGCTCACATCTGTACATGACTATTGGAAAAACCACAGCTAAACCATACTAAGTCAAGACCAACTGAATTCTCAGAGGCTGTCTAGGTATGTTCACAATTACTTTGCCCTAGATGGACAGTTATTTGCTGAAAAAAGGACAGAGATGAAAAAAATGGATATGGTTTTAGTGCCATCATCTTGTACTCTCTTTCCTGCTACCTCCAAGACAATCTCAAGGGATGTATCATAAATGTATAGCACTGCAGAAATCATGGACAGGTAAGTAAACAGAGTCATCAACAAGTATAAATGTGGTTTTAACAAGAAATTATAGAAAGCTCAAATAGAACATTTTCCACCATGTTTTATTGAAAAATAGCTAATTTAAAATATACACATTATTTAAAAAAAAAAAAAAACACACATGGCACTGGTAAAATACTGAATTTTTCACTCACTCTTACCAAAGTGGCATCTTTATGTTCCCAGATGATTATTTTGCTTAAGAGGAGGGTCTCTGGTGCCCTCTGGTGACACTTCTTGAGGCTGCTGTCCAGAAAGGAGTAAGAGCCCCTCAGCTTAGGGCTGAGAGAATTAAGGACAGTTCATGTCTGACTGGCCTGTGTTCTGTGGCCTTTGCCCTCTGCCCAGGAGAAAGGCAATCTTAGTGGGAGTCTTAACCTCCTGGGGGAAGTGTTCCTCCCTTAACACTCAGCCAAGCCGACAGCAAAAATAAACACTTTCGTTTTTGTCACTGTCTTCTTAAAAACACAAAAACAAACAAATGAAAAAACCCCTATCATTATAAACTCCCAAATAATGTGGGAAAGTCTCTAAGTAATTCAGGTTGTAATCCAGACCAAAAAAAAAAAAAAATTAATTAATCAAAAAACCCCAGTATCAGTTAACAGGACAGCAAAACCCATAAATCTTAGGATGCAAAAAAAAAAAAAAGTTGATTCTTCCCCTTGTCTTCATAACAACGGACACCACTACTCTGGACAACTCTGTGCCTATGGTTTCTGGGAGTGGATGACTTTCTTGAATTTCAGGAGGCAGACCTACTCCAGACCTGTGCCATTCCTAAACTGTAACATCAGCAGAGCCTAAGTTCATTCTCTAGACCAAACACTTTGGACTTGAGGTTCCTCAGTTCTCCCTGTATCTTGTGTGCCAGTCGATTGCTATCACGAACCTCACATAGAATGGCAAGATCCTGGTTTGCCTGGGCGTTGAGTGTGGCCTAGAGATTCAAAAAAAAAAGAAGTGATTATGGCAGATGCCAGAGGAGAGAAACCTGGCATGAAGCCCCAGCTGTGCCAGCTCCTTTCTCTGATACTCTTAGTTCACAGGGTAGATTCAATGCTTAGTCTAGAGACTCGCTGAGAAAAGGAAAATGTAGAGTTAGGGCTAAAAAGGCTCGAAACCATTGCTTCCCCACACGACAGGACAGAAGCCTGAGTCAGAGGACAATCAACAATTAACAGTGAGAAAAGAGACCAATATAGACATTATTAGTAAATCTGCCAAAGCATGAAAGGCAGCATCGCTTTGTTTCTGTGTGAACCTGCTTGGCAGAGTGACTGCTCAGGGTGTGTGGATGGACAGTTACATCTCTTTAAGATGACACTGGAGGCAGCTCAGATTCTACGTGAAGCTGTGTCTCATAGGGAAGAAGTACTTTCTAACCCAGTTACTCACTTTCCCTATTTGTAAAATAGACAGTTTTTTGGCCAGGCCATATGGCTTGTGGGATCTTAGTTCCCCGACCAGGGACTGAACCCGGATTCTGGCAGTGAGAACGCTGAGTCCTCACCACAGGAACCCCAGGAACTCCCCACAGACACGACTCTTTTTTTTTTTTTTAATTCATTTATACATTTATTAACCTCCACTTGCTCTAAATCAGAAGCCATACTAAGAACTGGGGATCCCAAGAAGAATAAAACAAGGTATTCCTGCTCTTGAGCAGCTCTCAGTGTTGAGTTTTATTTGCAAAAATGTAATATTTTAAGCCATCATTAATTCACAATTGAAGTAGGCACTTACTCATGCTGCTGCTGCTGCTAAGTCGCTTCAGTTGTGTCCAACTCTGTGCGACCCCATAGACGGCAGCCCACCAGACTCCCCTGTCCCTGGGATTCTCCAGGCAAGAACACTGGAGTGGGTTGCCATTTCCTTCTCCAATGCATGAAAGTGAAAAGTCAAAGTGAAGTCACTCAGTCGTGTCCAACTCTTCGCGACCCCATGGACTGTAGCCCACCAGGCTCCTCCATCCATGGGATTTTCCAGGCAAGAGTACTGGAGTAGGGTGCCATTACCTTCTCCAAGACACGACTCTTTGAACCCACTCCTTGAGTTGGGAGGGATGAATACTTGTGCTGAGCTGAGCTCAGGTGGAAATACTCTGACATTGTCCTTAAGTTGCTTCAGTCTGTCCTGTCTTCCTCTGGCACGCACTGTTTACACTGATTTCAGCGAGACCAGGAGGATGGTGATGTGGCCCAGCCTCCCTTAGAGGGGCCCTTGTGCTGTCTACTCACCCACACCTCTACTCCCTCCTGGTAATTCAGGATCAATTACCTTATAGAGTATCTGCTCCACGTCTTTTAGTTTTTGCCGGAGAATCTTAATGTCTGTCTTAAAGCCTTCTACCTCTAAGACACGCCGGGTCTCCAAGGCCTCGTAGCGCTTAGTCATGGCCTGCAGGCGTCTCCCCATCTTGCTGGTGCGGTCCTACACCCGGGGTACAGGAGGGCCTCTGTGAGCAGAAGGGGCACCCCTAGCCAGCTGCCCGCCCCCCGAGAGGCAGAGAACCCCACACCTTAAAGATCTCTCTCCTTGCTCCTTCCTCCTCACGAATCCGGGCCAGCTCTTCTTCCAGGGAAATGCACTGCTCTTGGTACATGCTGGACAGCCTTCTCTCTTGTATGAGCTTATCCTTTAGGGACTGTGGGTCAGAAGGAGAGAAAAATTCATTTGTTCTTTAATTTGGGTAATTCAAATAGTACTGAGGGAAAGAAAGAAAGGACTTCCAGAAGTGCTAAATCAGTGAAGGAACAAGACATCACGGAGAACATCTGAAAACCTACTTCTGGAGGATTCTCTAGCTTTTTTCTTAATGTGTACAGAGTAGGAAATTCTGGGTTTTTTTCCCTTTATTTTTTAGAAAATTTTTTAAACGAAACAAATATTTTCGGCTCTTGGAAGAGTCAGATAAAAGAGTTCGGAATTGTACCAAATAAGACATTACAAACTATTTGGGGATACACTTCTTAAGTTTTTCTTTAAAAAGAAACATCAACAGCACTTAAAACACATGCTCCACTGAGCAGCCAGGATGATCCTGAAGAAGCCCAACTTGGATGCCACTTCCTTACACAGAATCCTTCAAAGACACGACGACGCTCGGGGCTGTGCATCCTCGGCAGGAGCGTGACGTGACGGCTGCCCTCCCTCCACCCTGCGTGCCCACCCCTCACGGCCACATGCTCCCTCACACCTGCCCTGATGCTCTTCCCCGAGGTCTGCCTGGCAAGCTTCACTCTCCAGGTCTCAGCAAAAATGCCAGACTCCAGATAGTGTCCCAGTGCTTCTCAACAAAAGTAGACCTCCAATAGCAACATACAATCTTCACAGAATCCTTCTAATTCTATAACACCACTTTTTTTCCCCTCCCTAAATTTAATGTATTTTGGCTGCACCACCTGGCTTGTGGGATCTCAGCTCCCTGACCAGGGAATGAACCTGGGCCATGCACTGAGAGCCCAAAATCTTAACTACTAGGCCACCAGGGAACTCCCAGGACCACTTTTCTGTAACCCATACTTGGTTATTTGTTAATGTTTCTAGTCTTTCTCACCTGTTAGAATGTAAATGCCATGAAGACAGACCTGGTCTAGCCTTCTGCTGCTGTACACTCAGAGCCCTGCCCACCACAGGACTTCAACAAACATCTGTTGAATCAATCTATCGATCAGTCAACACTTAGTGTTCTAAATCCCCAAACACAGTAACAAAGAGCTACTCTTTGAGACCTATTTCTTGAGATCGTTGCTACAAGAGCTTCCTGGACTGGATCTTATATGACAATGATTAGGTTCTTTGAAATTCTCCGAGTTCTTTCAACAATTCCAAAATAAAAAAAAAATTCTGTAAGATAGAGGAAACTACCTTAATATATTCATTTTGGTTGTGATGACTCTCGTGAACTAGCCACATTTTCCCCATTTTCTCTTCTTTCTTCTTATACTGCATCCTGTATTCCTTAATCTTTGACATCAAGTGATCCTTTTCAAGCATCCAGGACTTCTCCTTATTTTGGTTTTCAAATCTGAGTTGCAGAAAGTCTTTGGTGCTCTCGTAGAGCAGCTCCTGGGTGTGGTGGAGACTAGGGAAGAAAGTACAGATGTGGACATGAAGATGCTTCCCCAGTACATGTGACAGTTACTTCAAACGCAGCCAAGATGCAGGTCCTTTAAAAACTGTGTAATACGTAGATTCTGTAAATACCATCAGCGTTTAAAAAACACGCTTCATCTGATCACCAGCAGTCTTACATGTTTTATTGAACAAGGTATAATGCACCTACATTGGTTCATAGACCGGCCTTTACAGATATTTTTCTGGGTGCTAATTTCAGGTTACATAATTAGACGGACTACAGAAATATTTACACACAGCCTAAGTATGGACTTTTCCAAGGCACCAGACTTTACAATAAACTAAGTCATGGGGTTCTGACTAAAGGTTAACACAAGTTCTAAAACAAAAACATCCACACAGCTTTGCTTCTGTCTGGGCCGAGCTCCCCCGTGAGCTGTTGGGCCAAGCTGCCCAACAGCAAATCCTGTCCTTTTTCTGAGATAGGCTTCCTCAATGGCCTCAGCCCACGTGGCCCCTCCATTCTTCGAAACCCGTCAGTGCTTCCACTCTACGCCCTGTGCTGTAGCGCAACACTTCTTAACCTTATTTATCATTTATTTTTGCCAGATGCCACAAGGACCATCAAGGACAGTACCAGCTACTAGACATACACAGGTACTAAATAGATTCCTGCTGAGATTTGGGAATAGACAAATGATGTTTCTGTCTTCAAAAAAAAAATATCCTGAAGAGTTAGCAACTCATCAGTTTAACATCAGCAGCTAGAAATATACTGTATCAAATGATCGGACTGCTTGCAAAGGGCACTAAATACCATACCGCAGTTTTCCACTGAACACATATGGTGAGATCCACTTAGTTCTTCTCATGAGTAAGAGAGTACACAGAGAAGGGGACAAAGACTACATAATGTCAGAGGAGTAACCGGCATCTGATGAATATATTCAGGTACGCGTGTGTCTGTATAAACAGGGAGAGATTGAGTCAGTTCCCTCAAGGACTGCTCTTGCTTGCAACAGGTTATTTTATTCTATCTGGTGTTATGCTCTCAGTTACAAACAGGGGAAGCATGCTCTTGAAAATGTACAAATGGTCTCAAAGTGACACCTAACAGGCAGCCATTAATGGCCTTGGATTTCCTGCCATTCAACACCCTCAGGATGCCGATCTACTGGAAGGAGCCAATCAAGTGCTCAGATCTGCAGAAGAAGTTGAACTAGGAAGGTTATTAATATTCTGACATGTAAAATCATACTTTACTCTGACAATTTAAAAATATTGTTCCCTGAAAAACAATTCAAATCCAATAGAAACTGGAGATGCTACACTTAAGCACAAAATACCAAAAATAAAGATGGAGAGGTACCAGCCAAATGCAAACAAGACATGATGTTGGAAGCAGCAGGGCCTGCCAAGGGCCAGGGGCATCTTCTACCTGCACTGGTCAACGAGTTCAACTTGAGTATCATGTCTAGTTTAGCGACCACGCTTTAGAATGGAGGAAGAGACACTAAAAAAGTTTGTGAAGTAATAAAAAAACCAACAGGATGAAGATTGCAAGGTGAAAAAGAATATACACACACACACTCCAGGGGATCTTCCCAACGCAGGGACTGAAATTGAATGCAGGTCTCCCACAGTAGAGGCAGATTCTTTACCATCTGAGCCACCAGGGAAGCCCATATACACACATACACACGTGTGTGTACATATATATACACATTTTTTTGTTTTTGGCCGCACCACATGGCTTATGGAATCCTAGTTCCCCAACCAGGGATTGAAGCTGGGCCCTTGGCAGTGAAAGCTTCAAGTCCTAACCACCAGACCACCAGGGAATTCCTGTGAAAAAACATTTTAAAATGTAGGATATTTAATGCAGGATAGAGAAGGTAAGATAAAGGTCATCAAGTGTTCAAGAATTATTTATGTGCCTGCTCTGCACACAGGAAAAGACCCTGGGGAAGAGACATCATTAAAACAGAAGGTGAAAAGGTCCATCGCTGAATCATGCTGGTCATCACAGGCGATGTGGGGGAGATGTGTAAGGAAGAGTGCACCCATTCCTGGGAAGGTCAGAGAAGGATGACCGCACAGCGAGGGGCTGCTGTACCGTGAGTGCTGCGTGACCCACAGCCGCAGGAGTCTGGCTAAAAAACGAGGTGAGCTATAGCCAGAGGAGCAGAGACTCAGGGCTGAGACTCCCAAGGGTCAAGGCAGCAGGAGACACTCACAGGGAGGAAGCCTGCAGGGCACAAGGGGACTGGCGACAGAAAACACAGCTTGGTGACAGCAATGATTAAACCAGAACACAGCTTGAGCCGAGAACGAGAGGGCAGAGAATGGACAGGAGAGGCTTCCAGGTTCACAGATGACGGGGTTTGGAATAAGAAACTGGAGAGTGGGGAGCTGAAAACGACCCTGAGTCTCCAAACTTGAGAAACTACATGGATGCGACGGCACTGGGCTAAATGGGAAAGAATGGAGCAGCAGGTAGATGGGGAAGGGTGCTTGTCGGGAAAGAGAAAGTTGAGTTTCAGTTGTGGTGAATTTGACATTTTCAAACACACTTTATTGAAGATGTCTCTACAGCCTAGCTCTGGTCACTGCAAGTGGACAAACAGCTGAGGAGGGTGAAATGGGGAGTACCAAGAAAGACAGGTGCTGCGGGAACCAAGGGAGATGGATTTCAAAGGGGGTGGTCAGAGGCCCAGACACACAGAAAGATACGAATGAACTCAGTGATGACTTTAGACAGGGCACGCTAAGCAAAACAGGGAACAAGAGCAGACTGCAGAGAGTGGGGGACAGGCAGGCAGGAATGGGGTAAAAACAGTACACATAGTTTCCATTTTCTGGTGCAGGTATGTGAAGTCGAACAAGAGAAAAGGACTGTTATGCTGACTTAGATAACCCATCAGTGGAGAAAAGGATATTCCAGGACAGTAAGATCAGACTACAACTCTCCGAGGGGTTGAGGGGAGAATGTAGAGCCCCAGTCCTGTAGGAAAAGCATCAGATGAGCATGCCAGGGAACTGGGAGAGAGGCGGGGAGTGGGGGTCTGCTGATACGGTTCCTTCAGTGCCAGGACCCTTGCTGCTACTGGACAGGACTGCCAGCTTGTGGAATCTTAGCTCCCCCACCAGGGATCGAACCTGCCACCTTGGCAGTGAGTGTGACAGTCCTGACCCCCGGACCTTCTAAACCACATGGAAGACACCTGAAACCTGTCCAGTGTGGCTCATGAGTACCCACCTTCTGGTGAGCTCTGTGATTCTGTCCCGGCTTCTCTGCTGATGAACCTGCACTTCCTCGACGCAGATCCGCCTCTCCTCCATGAGCCCTGCCACCTGCTCCCGTGAGAGCCGAGTCTGCTCCTCCAGCTGCGCCTGCAGCGCCTCCACCTGGACAGGCCAGAGGGGCGAGGCGTCCACTCCCGCTCTACTCCTGCTCGCTTCTTGCCACTAACAGCGAGCCTCTCTCCAGAAAAACAAAAACCCCACAAACAAAAAAAAACAGACGTGCAGCAGCAAAACAAACAAGAGAAAAATCTCGACTGGACTCCTCTTTACGTCTTACATGTGGTCTGAGGCCACATGAGAGCAGACTCCATCCACACCAAGCAGAGCACCCAAGTCACACCAGAAAGGCTGGACAAGCCCGTCTCCCCTCTCCGAGATGCTCACCTTCTCACCATCTCTCTCTCTGGGCTTTCAGAACTGTCTCCCTTTTGGGACTTCCCAGTTGTGTAGAGAAAGACTCATGTCTTCATTTTTAAATTTAGAAAGTGTGGCAAAACAAGTATAATGTGATTTCCTTGTCTGAGTCAGGCTGTCTTGACCCCACATGGTGACACTGGCCAAAGGTAGAAACTGTCCATTTACATCAACACACCCTCTGATAAGGACAGGAACTTGAATGCCGTTAGATGAAAAATCAGGGTTGTAGGTGACATATGATGACCAGATGGTGAGAGGGTGACTCATTACTTTCTTAGACTTTGGAATACATGCACCAGACAAATGGATGTACCCCCAAAGGTCACCGTTTGGGGACAGACAGCTGCAGCTCTGCGTGTCCCAGGCCAGCTGCACAGGGAGTTCTGACTCTGACGACTCTGGTGGGAGGGTTCGGCCTATGAGCTGAATGAACTGCAGGTTCACACCAGCACTTCTAGAATGGTGCAGTACAGAGTAATGGTTGTAAAGATAGAGCTCTGGGAAATTAGGAACAACCTCAAATTTCCAATCCCAAGATGCCCAGAGGAAATACGTGTGCCAGGAGACACGTGGCACACGCTAGTGAGGGCACAGGACCCGCTCCAGGCCTGTGTGCGGAGCGGCGACGATCGTACCTGGAGGGCGAGGGTCTGGACGTCTCTCTGATGCAGCCCAGTGCTCACCTCCTTTTCTCTCCCTGCTGATTTCCTCCTGCTGCCTTTAGAGTCTAAAACAAAAAACAGTGGAGACCTTCACTTAGCTTTTCTTTCTGCTTTTCAAGCATCAACATTATCTTTGCAGAGAAGTTGGTTTTCTTTATATGGAAGAGAAGGAAAGGAAGAAAAAGGACAATGTACAATAACTACAATGCTCAATTGTGCAAATAGGAATCTTTTAACGGAACTCTGTTAGGATGTCACCTGGATCTTTCTGAAGAATAAACTACTAAATTTCCCTTTGGAGTTATATCTAATTTCTTTGTAAAATCTTATTTAATGAAAAAGGGTAATGAATTACAAAAACTAAATCTAAACATTTTAGTTATGATGTATAACCCAATTTTCAATGGACAAAATGATTTTATCAGCAAGCAACACTAAAACTGCACTAAACATAATTTGATGATTTAGATGATTCAAGAAGCTTATTTATTCTTTTTATTGAGGTATAGTAATTTATAATATTTGTTTCATGTGTACAACATAGCAATTCAAAAATTTTATAGATTATACTCTGTCTATACTTATTATAAAGTACTGGCTATATTCCCTGTCCTGTACAATATATCTTTGTAGCTTATTTATTTTATACATAGTAGTTTGTTCCTCTTAATCCTTTACCCTTATTCTGCCCCTTCTGTTCCTTCACTCTGCTGGTAACCACTAGTAAGTATGTTCTCAACATCTGTGAGTCTGTTTTTGTTCTATACTCACTAGTTTATTTTTTAAATTCCACATATAAGTGATATCATACAATATTTTTCTTATTTCTTAGCATTATGCCCTCTAAATCCATCCATGTTGCTGCAAATGGCAAGACTTCATTTTTTTTTAAATGCCTGAGTAGTATTCCATTCATCTTCTTTAACCATTCATCTGTTGATGAACACTTGGGCTGTTTCCACATCTTGACTATTATAAATAATATTGCTGTGAACACTGGGGTGCACGTTATTTCGAGTTAGAATTTTTGTTTCCTTTCTAAGAGCAGACCTCAAAAGTGCTTCTCTCCACATGCGTAGTGATGGCATTAGCTAGACTTATTGTGGTGAATATTTTGTAGTATATACAAATACCAATTTACTACTTTGCACACTTAAAACTAACATTATATGTCAATTATATCTCAATTTTAAAAAACTGCGATTTCCATTAATAAAAGAGGAAAGGATAAGGAGACTGAGGGTTAGAAAATAATTAACAGGCTGTGACTCCCCATGTTATCCAAGTATATTTTATGACTTATCACCATAAGCATTTTAATTAGATATATTTTTTATTCTACTTTATTAAAACATCATAGAAAGGTTTTTAAAAAAAGCTCAGTAAGATCTGAAACCACCAGCAGCATGATTATGAATATTTATTATCACTGTATAGTAGGAAAAACTGTTTAATTATTTGCACCATGGTTTTTAATTCTGCATCAATAAGAATTTCTAAAAATACAGTTGGTACCTGCTCTGAGAGCTGAAGACTCATTCTTTTCACGTACTTCTACAGGCTGGACAGTCTTCTGGAGAATGCTGACCTGAAGAAGCCAAAAAAAAAAAAAAGTACAAAAATAGTCTTCCTATAAATACAGTATTTCATTTTTTAGCTTTAGTTCTCCAGATCAAACACCATTCATAAATTAAACTGGTCAAAACTTATACAATCATATAAGGATGCCATGCATATGGGAGACCAGAGAAGACAAACTGGATAAAACCCACTAACAAACTGAATACACACTGACTAAAACCACTGCTGGTGATAGAAATGGAAAAATAAAATTTCAGGGTTCTTTGGCAATATCTACCAAAAAAAAAAAAAAAGAAAGTGGTCTTTGACAAGGTCTTTTAGGAAAGTAACAGAAACACTGAAGCATGCATATATAGATATGTATAAAGATGTTCACTGAAGCACTGTTTATAGAGTGAACAAGTGGAAATCTCAATTATACACATAAATGTTTCTATATGAGTAGGAAAAAAGCTTTATCTCTAGGGTACAGAATTATGGGACACTGTCACTTTTCTATTAGATTTCTGAAATCTGTGTTTGTTTTTAACAAAGACCACGCATTACTTTTGTAATCGGTATAAATGAAGCCCTAAAAAGAACCCAGTATTGAAACTTGCTCCCACACTAAGTCTGTTCCTGCTGCTCTCTCTCATCTCATCCAAGACACCTCCTCCTCTAAGCTTAAGGTTTCCAAATGGCAGAATGGGGTAAACAATGCTACTTTCCAAGGCTTTTGAAGAAAAAGAATAAAATCACAAACCTGTTTGTAATTGCAGAAAATGCTCTGAAAAAAGCAAACTGAGACCATGGTAGCTAATTCTCCTTTGAGCTTCTTTAGCAAGGATCAAAGTTGTCTGATTAAGGACCCAGGCTGCATTTTGTAAAAGCCTTGTCTACCTTGCTATATAAAGGAGGACTTACTTTGTTGGGAGGCTCCTTATAAAAATAGGTCACTTCTCCAGTGTCTGTTCCCACAAGAGCCAAGAGATTCTGAATCTTCTTCTTGTCTTCTAGCTCCCTGCAATTCTCATAGAGAATAAGCATACATTGTGTCCAGAGTAAGTAAATGTTTGTTTAAAGGATCTCCCTTCTGACTCATTTATTTTTAAAGCAATGATAACCTCAAGTTAAAATTAAATTGGATTAACCTCCTACACTATTGGTGGGAATGTAAACTGGTGAAGCCACTATGGAGATCATTATGGAGGTTCCTTAAAGAAACTAAAAATAGAGCTACCATATGACCCTGCAATCCCACTCCTGTGCATATATTTGGAAAAGATGAAAACTATCTAATTCAAAATGATACATGCACCCCAGTGTTCACAGAAGCACTATTTACAATAGTCAAGACATGGAAACAACCTAAGTGTTCACCAGCGGGTGAATGGATAAAGAAGATGTTCTAAACACAGAGGGCTTCCCTGATAGCTCAGTTGGTGAAGAATCCACCTGCAATGCAGGAGACCCCGGTTAGACTCTTGGGTCAGGAAGATCTGCTGGAGAAGGAATAGACTACCCACTCCAGTACTCTTGGGCTTCCCTTGTGGCTCAGCTGGCAAAGAATCTGCCTGCAATGCAGGAGATCAGACCTAGGGGTCTGATCCCTGAGTTGGGAAAATCCCCTGGAGAAGGGAATACTCCAGTAATATACTCCAGAATACTCCAGTATTCTGGCCTGGAGAATTCCATGGACTGTAGGCCATGGGGTCGCAAAGAGTCAGACCTGACTGAGTGACTTTCACTTCACTTTACTTCACTACACACACACAATGGGATGTTACTCAGTCATAAAAAAGAATGAAATAATGCTATTTATGGCAACATAGATCGACCTAGAGATTATTATACTAAGTGAAGTCACACAAAGACAAATATCATGGTATCACTCATACGTAGAATCTAGAAAAATGATATAAATAAACTTATTTACAAAACAGAAACAGACTAATAGATGTAGAAAATAAACTATGGTTACCAAAGGGGAAGGGGGGAGGGATCAATAGGGAGTTTGGATTAACATATGCACACCACTAGATATAAAGTAGGTGGCCCTACTGTACAGGGAACTCTACTCAATATCCTGTAATAACTTACCTGGGGAAGAAAAGCTGAAAAGTAAATATATTTGTATACCTATATATATATTTATAGGTATATACACATACCTATGCATAACTGAATCACTTTGCTGTATGCCTGAAACATTGAAAATCAAAAATGTCAAGAGAGGAGAGAACATCAGCAATAAGCTCCAAAAAATTAACTAAACTAAATTAAATTAAATAGGATTTATCTAGACTTCAGCTCTAATTTTAAGAGCATCAGGCATTTAGATTCAGGAATTCAGAGAACCCAGCGGGAAATAACTTCAATCAGTTGGTTGAAGAGCGTGAAGGCAGACACCAGGGCATACTGCTCAAATCTGCCTCTTCAGCTACGTGGGAGCTGACAGTTCACAGCTGGATCTCTCTCCAGGCCTGCTCTGAGTCTAGGCGGCCTGTCTCACCAACTGTCTGCTTGAGGAGCAGCCTGCACCCGGGGCCTGGCTACTGAGGGGTGCGAAACCCAGTCCTCTCACCTCGTTTCAGGATCTGAGGACCATCCTAGAAGGGCACCCTATGGCAGGGGCTGAGGCCTGCTGTCACTGAATCGCCACTTAGCCTCTGCACACTCAGACTCTCCAGAGTGCCCCCTGGTGGTTTACTCCTGAGCACACTCCCCGAAAACCTCCTGCAAGCAAATCTCCATTGCGGAGTGCATTTTCCAGGAAACTGACCCCAGACAGTTGATACCACAAATGGACCAAGGAAGCAAACTTTAAGAGAGATGTCAGGGACTTCCCTGCTGGTCCAGTGGTTAAGACTTCACCTTCCAATGCAAGGGGAGCAGGTTTGATCCCTGGTCAGGGAGCTAAATCCCACATACTTTGCAGCCAAAAAGCTAAACATAAAGCAGAAGTAATATTGCAACATGTTATAAATTCAATAAAGACTTTATTAAAAAATCTTTTGAAAACACAATGAGATTTCAGAGCCTGGGATGTGCAGACCTGTAACAGTGTTCTTAGGAGCAAGACAGGTGAGTGGTCAACAGGGGAGAGGCTAAACAATCAAATAAAAGTAAAAGCAGGAGGAGAGCTGGGCTGCATTCTATACAAACTCACAATCTCTGCCCCATTTCCCACACCCCAGCCAGCTGTCAAGACTACTACCTAAAGAAGAAGCTGACTCTCTGAGAGGTAAGGTCTGGTGAGGCCTCAGCCAGAGCCCATGGTCACGATCACTCAGCCTTTCTTCCAAGGGCCCACGGCCATTTATTCCAGTAACTGTGCACTGTGGAGAAGGGCTGCTGGGCAGTCTGAGCTGACTTTGACACCTAGTGAAATGAAGCATTATCTAGGGCATACAGGAACCAGGTAATAAACAGAATTTTGGTTCCAGTCCAGCTCAAAGTGGGTCCACTGGATCCAAACCCAGTCAGGAGTCATTTCCCCATCTCCAAATGTATAACTGAAATGAACATAATTGGCAGTTGGCAAAATCTCCAAACTGTTTTCTTGGTTTCGGTGTTAAAGCAAGTGGAAGCCTCTGAAACTGCCTCTCTGCACCCCAGCCACGATGGTAAACAAAGACTAAAGGATGTAAGGGTGAGGGTCCCCATCAAATCCCCATTAATTCACAAGCATGATCCTGCAAAACCAGACAGGCAACAACGCAGTGCTACCAAGTAGGTACAAGTCGGTGACTGTGCCAGCTGCAGTAGCATTTTTGCTAGAGCAGAGAACCAGGTCTTAGGTACACAGCATGTGGCTATGGTTAAGCAAATGTGCTCCCTTCCACGATCAACAGGCCCAGAGCAGTTCTCGTTCAGGTGACATGAACAAGAGGATATTTCTACAGGCTTTCTGAGGACCATTAGCTCTTCTGTTCAATATCAAATTTGTCCAAAGGGACCTGGATCTGTTCACTACTGAGCTATCAAATTAAATCAGATGGGACAAACAAGAAGTGCAAGTGGGTTAGAACCCTCAAGTGTACTCCAAAGGGCCGGAGGTAAACCCTACATAGCACATCAGCCAAGTTTCAGGGGTCTGATCGAGGCATGCCAGGCCACTCCCTTCAAAATGAAGGACAGATTATTGTACCTCATGCCTACCGCCACCAAAGACTCATAATGCCAGAGGAACTGCTCAGTGTCTGAAGACAACATGTCCTTTCTCTGGGACACTGCGCTGACCCATGTAACAGGTGACATGGAAGGTGACAAGGAACACTGTGCTGACGCTTGTAACAGGTGACGTGCAAAGTGACACAGGATACTGTGCTAATGTTTGTAACAGGTGACGTGGAAGGTGACATGGGACACTGTGCTGACCCGTGTAACAGGTGACGTGGAAGGTGACACGGGACACTGCGCTGACCCGTGTAACAGGTGTCGTGGAAGGTGACACAGGACACTGCACCGACCCGTGTAACAGGTGACGTGGAAGGTGACACGGGATACTGCGGCGACCCGTGTAACAGGTGACGTGGAAGGTGACACGGGACACTGTGCTAACGCTGTTACTGCGGCAACCCGTGTAACAGGTGACGTGGAAGGTGACACAGGACACTGTGCTAACGCTGTTACTGCAGCAACCCGTGTAACAGGTGACGTGGAAGGTGACACAGGACACTGTGCTAACGCTGTTACTGTGGCAACCCGTGTAACAGGTGACGTGGAAGGTGAAATGGGACACTGCGCTGACCCGGGTAGCAGGTGTCGTGGAAGGTGACCCTTCCTTGTGGCCCAGAACTGAAATGAAGTGCTGCATTAGGTCAAGGCTGAAACCATTAAGAAGATTGAGCCAGGAATCAAAAACCTCCCAACAAAGAAACACCCTGGACCTGATGGCTTCCGTGGTGAATTCCACTGAACACTTAAAGAAGGACTAACAGCAATCATCCTCAAACTTTTCCAAAAACCGAAGAGGAAGCAACAGTTACTCTTACTTTTACTTTCTATCAGCCAGCACTCCCCTGATACGAAAGCTGGACAGACACTACACGAAAACCACTACAGACCTTACAGACATTGATACAAAAATCCTCCACAGAACATTAGTAAACCTGCATTCGGCAGCATATTAAAAGGATACACCACAATTAAGTGGAATTTATTCCTCGAATACAAGCAAGGTTCAACATATGGAAGTTGATCAAAGTAATACATCACACGGACACAATGAAGGAGGAAAACACACGATCATCATCTGATACAGAAAAAGCACCTGAAAACATTCAACACCCTTTTTAGATAAAAACACTCAACAAATTTAGAAGAGCGGGAAACAATCTCTGCACAACAAAAGCCACAATTGAAAACCCATGGCTAAAGTCACACTCAATGGTGAAAAACTGCAAATTCTCTACTAAGATCAAGAACAAGACAAGGCTGCCCATTGGGCAACTTCTATTTAACTTAGTACTGAAGTCCTAGCCAGACCAAGTAGGCAAGAAAAAGGAAGAAAAGACACTCAAGTCGGAAAGCAAGAAATAAAATAATCCTTATTCACAGATGACATGATCTTATTCTCAGAAAACCCTAAGGGTGCCACAAAATTTTTTTTTTTTAATTTTAAAAATTGTTAGAACTAGTAAAGGAATTCAGCAAAGGAGCATAACACAAATCCAACATGCATTTCTATACACTGACAATGAAATATCTGAAAAGAAAATTAGGAAAAGAATTTGATGCACAACAGCATCAAAAAGAATATTCAGGAATTAACCAAGGAAAGGAAAGACTTGTATACTGAAAACACTCCTAAAAGAAATTAAAGATGAAATAAACAAATGGAAAGATATCCTGTGTCCATGGATTGGAAAACATAATATTAAGATGTCAACATTGCTCAGAGCAATCCTCAGATTTCATGCAAGTCCTATAAAAATTTTCTGTGTGGGATGATGAGAATGTTCTGGAGATGGACAGTGGTGTGGCTGCATGATGACACTTAACGATACTGAACTGTACACTTAAAAATGATTAAAAGAGTAAATTTTAGGTTAAGTATATTTTACCAGAATTAAAAAGAACTGCGCTGTAGTGGGTGTTCCGGCACACTGTTCAGATGCCCATCACCCAGGGGCTCAGTCCTTCTCCAGCAACTGCCCTGGGCTGAAGGGGGCTGCCTCCCCCAAGTTTATATCCCTCCCTGGTGGGAGCTGCGTCCAATGACAGATCACTCCCTGTGGGGCTGACTAAGATCTCTGTCCCTTGGTGGACTCTGGTGGTGGTGGTTTAGTCACTAAGTTGTGTCAACTCTTGCAAACCCATGGACTGTAGCCCACCAGGCTCCACTGTTCATGGCATTTCCAAGGCAAGAATATTGGAGTGGGTTGCCATTTTCTTCTCCAGGGGATCTTCCCAACCCGGGGATCGAAACTGTGTCTCCTGCACTAGGTGGATGCTTTACCACTGAACCACCAGGAAGTCCTTGATGGACTCTATCATAATTCAAATTCTCCCTCAACCCAAATCTGCTCAGAGCTGCTCCCCTTAAGAGTCTCCCTACTGACCATCGCCCAGGCAAACCCCTATCTCAGAGCCTGCTCCCTGGGAACGCAGCCAAGAGGACCACGGAAGAAATGTATCTTGTTCCATGCGGTTTAGAAACATGCCCCTGGCGTCTCCTTCCTCCCGTTAGTACCTGATTCTTAGGCGGTCGTTTTCTGAGTAGAGGCGTAGGACGTGCTCTCGCTCCTGGAAGAGGCAGACCTGCATGTCACTCAGAGCTTTCTGCAGCTCAGCAATCTCTTCCTCCCTCTGCTGCAAATCCCATTCCAGTTTATGCTGGTGGGGAAAAAAAAAAGGCAGCTGACAAGATACTGGGCTTCAGAGGAGTAGCTCTTATTGCATGCAGTGGCGTCAGTTCACGTAGAAATATTACAAAGTGGACAGTTTCAGCAATGCAAGCTCCAAATTACAACAGGCTGCGTACAGATGAGTTTAAACCCACAAGGTGAATGACCTCAGAGCTCTCACATCACCTCCTCTTACGGATGACAGAACCCAGGACACCACATGATCCACCTGTTCTAGCCACTCCTTTAATCTGGCTACAATGTGCAGCTTGCAGGATCTCGGTTCCCTGACCAGGGATCGAACCAGTGCCCCCTGAGGAGGAAGCTCGAAGTTCTAACCACTGGAACACCAGGGAATTCCAAGTCACACTTTAATGCTTTTTATGTAATATGCATTATAAAACTCTGGAAAGCAAAGATGAAAGGTGTGACTCCTGCTTACAGAGCAGGAGGAACTGTGTGGGGAGACAGACATGCCAATAATTAAACTGAGAGGACTGAATGCAGCACACATGGGGGAGGGGTGAGCTGGCCCAGGAAGAATCCCTGACAGCTGCTGGGGGGTCAGAGGCCACCAGAGAGCTGAAGCCTGAGAGGAAGGCAGAGATGGAGGAAGGCAGTGCTCTCGGGGAAGAGCTGGAAATGCAAGGACCTCAGTATCTCTGATGGCTCAGACAGTAAAGAACCTGCCTGCAATACAGGAGACCCGGGTTTGAGCTCTAGGTTGGGAAAATCCCCTGGAGAAGGGAACAGCTACCTACTCCAGTATTCTTAAAAACAGGCTTCCCTGGTCGCTCACATGGTAAAGAATCTGCCTCCAATGCGAGAGATCTAGGTTTGATCCCTGGGTCAGGAAGATCCCCTGGAGAAGGGAATGGCAACCCACCCCAGTATTCTTGCCTGGAGAATCTCATGGACAGAGAAGCCTGGTGGGCTACAGTGCATGGAGTCACAAAGTCAGACACGACTGAGGGACTAACACACAGCATCACTGGAGCGGAAAGTGAGAGGTTGGTGGAGCAGTGTGACCCTAGGCGCTGGATCCTAGGAGCTGTTCAGGATGAATAGGAGTTTGAGAGTGTGGCATGAGAGTCTGAGATGAAACAGGAGTTTGGACAGTGTGGTTGCAACCATGATGAGGTGGCTGGAAGGGACTGAGCAATGTCTGGGAGGCAGGATCAGCAGGTCTCAGCAAGTGACCGGAGGGAGGCTGGGCAGAACCACAGGCACTGACGCCATCATGAAGAAGAAAGAAGCATTAAGAGACAGGAGTGGAGGGAGGGGATGGCAGGGGTCTACGCGTACGTATAGGTGGGGGGGAAGGGGGTTCCTGACTTCAGATATGGACACAGCACCATGGAGCTCAGCAGGAGGAGGAGTCAGCCCTAGTTACCTGGGGTGTCATCGTCCCGTTGAAAGAGGAAACAGACAGAACAGGCTCCATCTTGAAAGCAGGACTGCCTCTTGGGCCGGACTGTGGACTTTGAGCTATACAACCAGTATCTATGGAAACGACATACCAACTGGAAAACCAGACCCCTTAGATGGAAGAGCCCCAGGGCTTCTACGGCTAGTACCTAGACTCTCCCCGGCCTACAAAAATACCCTAATTATCTGTGTAACTGAATAAAATCATAAATTCTATTATGCTTATTGGGGTATGACCACAGGCCTATTGATAATTGTCCACTGTTAACTACCTAGGCTTAAGGCATACGAATCATGGGTTAACTTTGATTATATCTTTCTTTTCCTTTGTTCAGACTAGTTTCAGAGAACTTAGGGAGAGGGGTTTGGGTACGTACACTTAGGGTATATAAGGTTTTCACAAAAACTGGTCAGGGTCCTTGGCTAAGAGGAGACTCTGCCTTGGGCCCACCACTGTAATAAACTGCACTCCACTATCTGCATTGTCCTTCTGAGAGTTTGTTTCCCAGAAGGCTTGGCTACAACACCAAAGGCAGAAGGACAACGCGTGGACAAAATGAGATTACTTACGGTAGAATCACAAAGAACTTTGACATTTAAGGCTAAGGAAGGAGAGGCCATTCTCACCTTCTGAGTGGCCCATACTCTTCTGTGGAGTTTCCCTCTACCTCTTGAGTCTCATTTTGTCTCTCACTGAGTTTTTCTGCAATGAGACATCAAGAACCTGATTTACTAAGCTCTGAGACCAGAGACCAAAACCCCCTCCAGGTGGGAGAAGTTAGCAGTTAATGTATTGTATGCTAACAGTATGCTGCCAACAAGTACACAGACCCCAGACAGGTTGGAACTAGCAGGGGGATGATGCTGACTCCTGATGACCTCACCACCAGCCAATCAAATGAATGTCCATGAGCTGGCCACACCTTCTCTGAACCATTATGATATAACTTCTCACTACCTTCCCCAAAGGGACAAAGTTTTGAGGGCAGTAACTTACGTCTTTTCTACTTCACTGTTCCCTCCGCCCCACCTACCAAAAAAAAAAGGATTAGGAAAGAAAGTTGTTAATCAAGACTGAGAACTAGTCAGAGAGGCAAGCCAGACACTGGGAAAGAAAAATGACTCTGGAATCAAGACAGAAGCAGACCTCTCAGAGGAGAGGTCAATAGGGAACATACCGCAGAGGTCACAGAGAGGTCACTGAGGCAACATATCCTGGAGCCATGGGAGGAGCAGCTGAGGACTGGACCCAGCTGCAGTCAAGAAGTCGCCGAGCAGGTGACCAAGTCAAACTATTCTGGAAGGCTGACTGGGAAAGAAAGCCATCCCTGCCCTGAGAGAAGAGTTAGGGAAGCTTGGCTAGAGGGGGGCCTTTCTCCTTCATTGGGAAAGACTTGAGTCTACCTATATACTGAGGAGGAAAAGCCAATGTCAAGAAGAGGTTAAAGACAGAAGACAAAGGGCAGTTCCCTGGTGGCCTAGCTGTTAGGATTTGGGGCTTTCACAGGCATGGCCCGGGTTTAACGCCTGGTTAGAAAATGGAGATCCTGCAAGCTGTGCGGCATGGCCAAAAAATAAACAGAAACTGCTGGATCTGTTCAGCCTCACTATGCTCCCTGGAGCAGTGAGGAGGAGGGGACGGATACGGGTGCAGGTGACTGAGCGTGGTCGGGCGGAAAGTGAGGCTGCCAGAGGTGAGGGGCCTGTGGGCCAAAGGAGAGCAGGGAAGGCAGGGCCTGGGCCTGGAGGCGGGGCCGGGACCGGGAGTCTACCACCAAAGGGTAAAACTTCCATGTGGTGTCTGAGGACACCATGATTTATCTCCTGTGAATTCATCTTGCAATGACCTTTCTAGGCAGCGGTTCTCAGCTGGAGGGTGGGGGGGCGTGGGGTTTGCCTAAGCCCCCAGGAGAACTCTGGTGATGTCTGGGGGCATTGCTGACTGTCACCACTTGGGGGTGGGACAAAGAACTGGCCAGCCCTCACCGTGGATACGGCCATGGTCCAGAGGCCCTGATCCAGGACCAAGGTGGGGGACAGGGGTAAGCCACAGGGCGAGCTGCTGCCAGCAAGGGGCACAGACCAGCAGGGCCACATGCGGCAGTGCAGCGACTCCTAGAGTGAAGCCAAGGGGTTGCCGTTTAGAGAGGGACAGGGCGGCCAGAAGCTGACACACAGCACTTAGTAAACGGAGAAGTCAGGGAGTTGTGGAGGCGACACTGGAGCAAAGTCAGGCGTGAGAGGGAGAAAGAACCAGAGGCACAAGAAGGCTGAGAGGAAAAGACACAGCAGTCTGGGGCATCGTGGTCCAGCGAGGCCCTCGGGAGGAGGGCAGCTCGGCAAGGTGGGAGGGACCTACAGAGAACACGGACGCGTGTGCTCGGACGCCAGCTGGCACTCGCGGGAGCCCCAGCACTGGACGGGCTTGCTCAGACTCCAGGACGGCCGCACCGGGTCCTCCTTACCTGCCCCTCGCACGCTTCCCTGTACAGCTCCAGCTTCTCCAGCAAGTCCTCGTTCTCTGCCTCACACTCAGACATCTTCTTCTGATAATACTCCAGAAGCTCCTGAGACGGGCAGAGGACAGCCAAGCGATCCTCCACCGAAGGCAGGGGAGTCGACTGTACAGAATCGGAGAAGGACACACCCTTCCACCTGGTGGGGCTGCTAAAGCTGCTGGCAGCCTCATGCTTGTGGACAGCTGCAGGCCTGTGTGAGACGGAGAAGGACACATTCATAAAACTGTCTGAACGTCTATGAGATGTTACAATTCCTCAAATTAAAAATAAAGCTTATGTTCTTAAAGTGCTCATAATGAAGGTGCTCACAAACCTGAGAGTTTAATGTTACAGGTTTGTGAATAATCAATCTTATGAACTGCTCTCCAGGTATTAAAGGCTTAAAGCTGGATTCAAAATACAAGTTAGACAATAAAAAGAGTTCATTTAAAAGAAAAAAAGGAATATCAACTAAGTAAGGCCAGAGAGTGACAGTCAGAAAATTTGATACTATTAAGAATACAGCAACAGGAACACTTATATGCTGTTGGTGGAGTGTAATTCGATTAACCTACAGAAAGTAAATCGGTTAAATCTAGTAAATTGCAATTCTCTTGTCTACACATACATATAATGTGACATACACAAAAATGTTCATAGAAACCTTATTTGTGATAACAAAAACAGTAAACTTTCCAAATTTTTGTTCAACAGGATAATGGATAAACTGTGGTGTATTCAGACAATGGAATATTTTCAAAGTTACAGAAAACATGAATTAGAGATACCTGTATGACTGAACCATCTGAACAATATTAAATGGGAAAATGCACGCAGATGCATATACAGAAGATATTACTATTCATTTATAATCAGAACTTGAAAAATGAAAGTTTACTTTAAGGGACAGACAAATAAGTGGATCAAGATTCAGGATTAGAAAACAGAGCCTTGGGACTTCCCTGGTGATCCTGTGGCTGAAAGTCCAAGCTCCACATCAGGGGGCATGAGTTTGATCCCTGGTCAGGGAACTAGATCCCACACACAGCAACTAGAGTTTGCATGTCACAACTAAGACCCAGTGCACCCAAATAAATAAATATTTTTTAAAAACTAAAAAAAATAAAGCCTCATCAATAATCACACAACCAATCAGAGCCCAACATCTAGCATCAGAGACTTGAATTACACAGACCAAAACCAGCCAAGTGCAAAGGCTAGATTAGAGGGTTTTTTTGGTTTGTTTGCTTTTAGCAAACGAGACAATGAAAGTTATAGAAAACAAATGATGCAGAAGCAGAGAAATTCTCATGTGAGAATTAATTCACTTTAGCTAACTGCCTGCAGTTTACAACAACAAAATAGACCACAGAGCAGAGAAACTTTATACCAGAGTTTAAACAAGCCCAGAGTTGTAGTTAATGAAGGTTATGGGCAGCACTTTTAATAGATGAGCATGACGAAAAAAATACTACTTTATAAATCATTAAAAGCTCATGACAGAAATACTACTGAGTTTCGTATTTTAAAAAGGTGTTGCCTTCTGATACCTCTGGCAAATAGGTTAATGGATAACCTAACTAAAAGGTATTTCTGAAGTTCTACAAACAGGAGTGTGTTGATGACGAGGAGGGCGATGAAGAGGAGGTGTCATGCAGGCTGACCGAGAGCCAGAGTCCAGTCTCCTGTTTTTGTCTGTTGGTTGTTTCCCCTATAATCGAGGCTCACTCAAACTGCCTGGATTCTGGTATTAACATTTACTATGTCCTAGTTTTTAATCTAAATTCCACATAACAAGAATAGAGAAGTGAGGGCTAACATAGTTCAAATCCAGAGTTGGGAAGTTCTCTTCCAAAACCCTTCTAGTTCCTAAGCCAGTGGGCACTCGGGTGCCAGAAGTCTAGGCTCTTTATTTCAACAACTCAAAAATAAGCAAATGTCTTACTTTCTGCAGACAGGGGACTGCGTCGGGGTAAAGTTCATGCTGTCCTTTCACACCTGTCGAATACACAAAAGATCCAGAACGAGGGGTCAGGAACAGGAAAAACAGGACAGGATGCGCAGACCGGTCCACCCAGCATCATCAGAATGTGCCGTTTTAGAATGCAGTATTATTTGGGCAGCTCCAGATCACGGGATTTTATTCAGACATTCTTTTTTTTTTCAGACATTCTTCCTCATCATTGTTTTTAAATACAATCAGACTGACATTTAACATTTCAATGGCAAGCACACAAAAGAAAAGCCCTCATATGAAAGTTTTCTGCAATGAATTTACACGCAAAAACAAATTGACAATTCTTTCCGTGAAATAATAGCAGAGGGAGATACAGAAAACTTTCGAATAACCAAGAGAAATTAAGTGGAAATTCAGGCCGAGGACTCAACATGCTAAATTTAAGTTAAATACAAAGGCACTGATGTTAACTGTATTTGGTGTGCTGCATCTATTGTTTTATCTTTAAAAAGCTCGTGCACAATTTCCATTTCAATTGATAATACAGATCACATTTCTTACTTTATTTTAATTGGATAATTACAATATTGGGATGGTTTCTGCCATACATCAACATGAATCGGCCATAGGTCTACATGTGTCCCCCCAATCCTGAACCCCCCTCTCACCTCCCTCCCTACCCCGTCCCTCTAGGTTGTCCCAGAGCACTGGCTTTGGGTGCCCTGCTTCACACATGGAACTCACACAGGTCATCTATTTTACATATGGCAATATATATGTCTCAACTATTCTCTCAAATCATCCCATCCTCCCCTTCTCCCACGGAGCCCAAAAGTCTGTTCTTTATGTCTGTGGCTCCTTTGCTGTCCTGCATGTAGGACTGTCGGTACCATCTTTCTACACAGATCAATCTTGTCACAGGAATTTTCAGGAAGATAAACTTCACTGTCAAAGAGGGAATACCATGTTATGTGAAGGAGAGAGGGGAGGAGGGAAGATGCGGAGATGGGGCATGGGAGGGGTTCTTCGTAAACCTGGCTTTGGGGAAAGCTTTCTCGTCAAGCCTGCTGTCACTTCACTGTGACTGTGAGCAGGCGAGAGGTGACCTAACAGTCTATCCCAGTGCTCTTCTGCTTGGTAAATGTCTGCCTACAATCTTCAGTCCCTGGGGAGCAATTCTGTGACAAGGAGTGAAAGCACGCACCACTTTGGTTAATTCCAGGTGCCATTTTCCTGCTCACAACCCCGTGTTCTCCCCGCTCCTCCCCCCACCTCCTTGAGCTTTCCTGCACTTGGCCTCCAGGACACCATATGCTCCTCATTTCCCTCCCTCCTCACTGGCCACTGATCTTCAGTCACTTCTAGTTCTCAGCTCATCCTTACTGCCTTGGTGACCTCATGCAGCCTTGTGGCTTTAAATACCAGGAACACACCAGCAGTTCTCAAATGCAGCCTCCAGTCCTGAGCGCCCTCAAAAGACTCATGCACTTCTGCCTGAGCAGGTCTACTCAAGCTTAACATGCCCCACACTGAGCCCCCCAACACAGACCTCCCACCACCAAACCTGCCCTCTCAGGAGGTATGATCCACATTCCAAACAATTCATTCATTTCAACATACAGCTCAATGAGCTTAGTAGAGTCACAGACACGTGCAACCATCACCATCAGCAGCTTTAGAACATCTTCAGCACTTCAAGAAGAAACCCAGGTAACCTCCGGCTCTCCCCTACATTCCACTCCACTGCAGCCCTAAGCAAGCACCAATCTACTTCCGCTCCACAGAGGTTCCTGTTCTGGACTTGCATGCCCGTGGAATCATATGGTATGTAGTCTTTCTGACTGACTTCTTTTATTTCACCTGATGTTTTTAAGGCTCTTCTATGTTGCAGCACTCCATTCCTGTCTATGTATCTGGATGGCATCTGAAATGCCACTGTCCTCAAATCAGTGAAGAGTAAGTGGAACTTTCTAAGAACTTCTAACAACCTGCAACCTCTCACCTCCCTCTCTTCCTTCCTCCTTCCTGACCTAGTGTACACCTACAAAAAGTTGTCTACACTTATGTCTCATTTAGCTTTATAACCTCACTTCTGCTACTACATCTGCACTGAAGTTGCCCTTCTTCATCAGCAGACATCCACATTCATAAGTCCAACTGTTCTTTTGCTTCCATCCTTCTCCATTCAACAAGTGCCTTGATTGCGTGCCTGACAACGTTAACCTCTTTTAAAATATTGTTTTGTGGTTGAGAGCACAGGCTCTGAAATCAAGCAGCCTTGGGTTTGAGCCAAAGTTCTGTCCCCAGTTAGCTGTGTGGCCTTGAGGAAGTTTTTACTTAACCTCTTTAAACTTCAGTTACTCATTAGAAAATGGGGATAATGATAGCATATATGTCACAGGCTGGTGTAAGGATTAAAGGAATAAAAGAGCAGAGCACATGTCCAGCATATTTAAGCACTCAATAAATGCAGACAATTACTATTTTCACTGAAAATTTTATTCCCTTGGTTCAAAAGGTTTTGTGTTCAACTCTCTTTACTACTTCCTCTCTCCATTTCTTTGGGAACATTATTCCCACTTCTTTTTGATGATTACCTATATCATCTAAAACACGACCTGGAAAAGAATAACTTACAATGACTTCTAGAATGAATAAATGAGATCTTTCAATCTCCTGACTTGAATTTCCAATTATGTAACATATTTTCATCTATATGTGTCCCATTGGAGCTTGAAATGTTTAACTTAAAAAAAAGAAAAAATCAGAATGAAACAGCTCAATCCTGGGTCATGAACCCAGAAGTGTGGTCATAACTGACCAATGAAACTCCTTAATATTAAAAAAAAAAAAAAAAATCATTCAAGCCATGTATTTTTTAACATCTTAAAGCTAATGCCTCCCAAACCAAATACATCATCTTTGTCACCCAAACATGCTCCTTCTGACTTTACTATTTCAGTTACCAATTCAACATCTTTCAAGTAACCTGGATTTGAAAGTTTAATCATTTCACTACTCCTTCTCGTGACCCTCTTCTGACAACGACAGGTGTTATTTAGGGATCCTCCATGTCTTCTTACCTAACCTACTACAATGACTTAACTGTTCTACTCAACCCCTCACCCGACTAAGTTAAGATTCATCGGTGTTTCTCATAGTCTAATGCTCTAAATCAAACTCTGCCTAAGCCTCACGGCTTTTAAATGTACGGCCCAAACCTACCTCTCCTGCCTTGTTTTCCTCCACTCCCCTAATGTACTCCGGCGTCCATGTCTTTGTTCAGGAGCTTCCCTTCAGCTGGTCCATAGTTCCCTCCACTCATAATCTCACTCAATGAAATCCAATCTGCACACGATAAACTCAAGTGCCACCTCCTCCATCTCTTCCCTGAGTCACTCCATCCAAAACGAACTAGCTGCAGAGGAAGCGCATTTGTCATTCTCTAAGAGGGGACGGAACAGAGTTCTCTGGGGCTCCCACCTCTCCCACGACCGTGTGTTCTACCTGCAGATGGGAGCATCGTCCTGTCTCCTCAAAGAACTTGGCCCTTCCCTTGTTTATAACACAAATTACAGTGTTTCAGCCAGCTTCTACCCATTCCTATGATATCTTTATAAGGTTTACATTTTCCATAGCTTGTCTACTTACAACTAAAATCTGTTTGGCACTTGGACATTTATTACTTTAACCCCACAACTCTGTGAAGGATCTCATCCCTCAACTTCACAAATGAGGAACGTGAGGCTGAGCCCGGCGGGGACAATGAGGGAACCCCAGGAGCTTACATTCCGTACTCCTTTCTCCATTTCGTCCTGTTTTGATCCCCCGGAGACCAGAGCCCCCATCCTCCCGTACCGCCTATCCTCCCCGTAAAGATGCTAACTGTCCGTTACGGCCCGGGCCTCCCGACGAGCCCTCTCAGGCTCCCACCCCTTCCCTCCGCACTGCTCACACAGTTAGTACCCCCGCCCCGGGCACAGTCCCTCTCTTCTTTCCCAGACCCCTTCTCTGACCTCCCACTCCAGGAACCCGGAACTCTACTCACCCTGCCTGGAGCTGCAGACGCCAAGAGCCCAACAGAAAAACACTCAAACCGAGGGGCGGCGCGGCGGGCGCGAGCCCGACCAATCGCCCACTGGCTTACACAGCCTCTGGATTGCGCACCATTAGGAAAGCTGTTCATACAAAGGCCCGCCCCTTCCCGCCCTCCCTCGCGTTCCTTGCCCCGCAGAGGTTACTGGGAAATATAGTTTCACCTCTGCACACAGCACTCCTGGTGAAGGAGGTACCGGGTTGTGGTGTTTGGGGTCAGTCGTGCTAGACCTGGCGCAGTTTAGGTCTCCCAGTTTAGGCTTGTTTTCATGAATGCAGTAAATAATCACAGGATTATTATGAGTTGTGATATACGAATTTATCTCTAAGGAGGTGAAGAGTCTAAGATATTATAGTTTCTCCTTCAATGATCTGGTGGCCTAGAGCCAAGACAGGACTTGCTGGATCAGTTTGTACAGTCAGAAGAATATGTATATGAAAGGGCTTTTTATCAGGTAGCAGGCACTACCTCCTTTTCCTAAGAGGTGTGAGAAACTTCCTTAAATCATATAGTTTGTTCAAAAGCCAATTGCGGTTTCATCTTTGCAGAAGAGCAAGAAGTAGGGGGAAAGGCACTTTAGTCTCAGGGCTACAGCTTTGGGGATGGGCTGGGACGGGGGACCCTTTACTGCAGTGCTTGCACCTTGATAAATGACTCCTCCAGCAACAGAATATAAAGAAACTATAAGGGAATAAAAATAACTGTGCATGCGGGGTTGTGGAAAATCATGAACAGTTAGAAACAAAAAGGCCAAAACCCAACTGCTGCTTGCACACAGAACCATTAATGTGGCAGACAGACCACATAAGCCACCCCTTTGGCCCAGAGGCAAGCCAGGGCACCGTTAACTTGTTTTCACTCCCTCCTGCTGCAGAATGAGACCCAATAAAGCCTTGCCTGAATTTCTTGCTGCTGCTGCTGCTAAGTCACTTCAGTCGTGTCCAACTCTGTGCGACCCCACAGAGGGCAGCCCACCCGGCTCCCCCGTTCCCAGGGATTCTCCAGGCAAGAACACCAGAGTGGGTTGCCATTTCCTTCTCCAGTGCATGAAAGTGAAAAGTGAAAGTGAAGTCGCTCAGTTGTGTCCAACTCTTAGTGACCCCATGGACTACAGCCCACCAGGCTCCTCCGTCCATGGGATTTTCCAGGCAAGAGTATTGGAGTGGGGTGTCATTGCCTTCTCCGCCTGAATTTCTTACCTGGCCTCAATTTATATTGATTAGAGTCCAAGGACCCTAGTTGGTAACACTACTGCTAAGGAAAAGCTGGGACTCTTCACTGGTCTGACACATAAGCATGTCTAAAAGGAATTTGCCATCTTCTAGATCTGCTTTTCCACCTCTTTTTTGATTTTCTGTTAGTTACAGTTAAGATTTTCCAGACATCTTAGCTCAGTATTTTTATCTCTCTTTTGGCACCTGGGGCTTCCCAGGTAGCTCAGCTGGTAAAGAATCCACCTGCAATGCAGGAGACCCCAGTTCCATTTCTGGGTGGGGAAGATCTGCTGAAGGGATAGGCTACCCATTCCAGTATTCTTGGGCTTCCCTTGTGGCTCAGCTGGTAAAGAATCTGCCTGCTAATGTGGGAGACCTGTGTTCCATCCCTGGGTTAGGAAGATCCCCTGGAGAAAGGAATACTCCAGTAACATACTCCAGAATACTCCAGAAGGGAAAGGCTACCCATTCCAGTATTCTAGTCTGGAGAATTCCATGGACTGTATAGGCCATGGGGTCACAAAGTTGGACACGACTGAGCGACTTTCACTTTGGCACCCGCATTAAAAAAAAAAAAATCATGGTGATCTTGTCATACTACTGGCTTTCAAATTTATATCTTACTATTTATTTCCATTCCATGTTGCATTATCTTTAGCTTGGACTATTTCCATAGATTTCTAACTGGCATTTTTGCCTAAAGATTTTCCCCCCACCTTTTACAATCTGTTCTATAAAAGGTTTTTTTTTTTTTTTAAGCATACTCTCGACAGGTCATACTGTTACCTACATGAGTTCCTGGACCCTTTAGTCAATAGAAATTGAAAAGGGTCCAGAAGAGAAATTTCAGCAAGGCTTTATTGGGGCTCACTCTCAAAGCCACCCCTGCCCACCCACCCAGCGGGTCCTTTAAATAGAGTGAGGGTAGGGGTGGTTGGGCCAGAGGGGTGGCTTGGGTGGTCGCCCAACTCCTTGGTGGTGCTGTGTCCAGGGATCATGGCAGTTGGGTTTTGGTCTTTATCTTATTCATAATTTGCCCCATCTGCTGCATGCACCAGTAATTTTTAGTCTCTTGTGGTTTCTTCCTCTTCTGTTGCCCAGGAGACTTGTCCAGGTGCAAACACTGCAGAAAAGAGACCCAGGGCCCAGACTGTCTCAGTACTCCTGCTCCTAACTTCTGGTGACTCCCCAGAGTAGAGGATGAAATCCATATAGTAACAGGGCATTTAAACTTTGCCATAATCTGACCCCACCTATCTCTATTACAATAAATAACCATTTTTTCCCTAAATGCAGCATGCACTTTGCAGCTTTGGCTCACACTTAAAAAAAAAAAAATCTGAATTCACCCTTTCCATGAACCCTCACCCATAAAATTCTTACCAAGGCCAATACAAATATCATCTCCTTAATTGGAAGTAACTCCTACCCTTTGATATTGAGGTAGCAAGTTGTCATTATATATAACACAGCTTCTATTCAGATGTCATCAGCCTTGAGCCCTTCTCTGGTCACCCTATCCCCACTTAACACCCTTTCACACTCTCCCTTCACTACTTTTTAAGGCTTATGGCCACTGAGAATAGTGTATTTATTTGCTAGTACTCATGATTTTGTTTCCCTCCACCGTCAGAATGTAAGTGCTCTGTGAGGGGGCATACTTTGCTTTGTTGTTCATTGTCCATAGATTGAGCATTTAGAAGATCGCCCCAAGCAGATGCTCAGTAACTTGCTGAATGCATGAACCCACGTGTAACATTTCTCTCCCCGCCCCCGCGCGTGGCCCCTACAGTTAAACAGTGCTCTGCTTCTTACATTCTAGCTATAGGTCAATGCGTTACCATCCATTCAAATGCCCCAGGGTCATTCTCAATCCATCCCTCTCTCGCAAACTCCACATCAGATTGTGCGTAGTGAGGGAGGAGGAGTTAAGGATTATTTCTAGATTTCTGGCTCAGGTCAAATGAGTAGATGAATGAAGTCATCCATGGAAACTGGAAATACTGAAAAAAAAAACCCAGTGGGGAACTACGAGTTCATGGTTTACCAGAGTGGAGTTGTCTGGTAGGTAGATAGATATATTGACTTGTAGCCTAGGAGAGGAATCCAGGCTGGAAGTACAGATTTGAGAGTCATAACTGGTAATTTAGTTCGTGGGGGAAGTTGAGATTGCTCGAGGAGCATGAGAACAAGCCCTGGGAAGTCAGTCTTCCTTCCAATAGAAACAAGAATTGTCCTTTCACGGTTTCTTCTTTAGTCCTTCCTGCGTCACTCTCCACAACTTGCAGGAAGTGGAGATGGACTCTTGCATAGAATGTTTGAAAAGCAGGGCCGGAACAGCTGGCGTAGCTGTTACAGAAAACTGAGAAAGGCTTACGGCGCATGGCTGCCAGAGAGCGATTGCTGTTGAGAAGCTGTGGGGGTTGTCAATGGTTGGAAAAGCAAAGTCAACAGCCATTGTTTCTCTGTGGACGAAAATCAATTCCTGGATGGTGGCGAGGGCCGGCCGGTGAGAGATGTGCTGGGATTGCTGAACCTGAAACTGTTGCCATGGAGATGGGGCGGATTAAAAGTGGCCGAGTGGGATGAGAAAGGGACAGTAACAATGAAAGGACCAAAAAAAAAAAACAGACGCTGGAAAGCGTAGTTATTTAGAAACAGGCGGACACGGAAGTTGAAAACAGGCAGCCGGGCGAAGATAGGCAGCTTGTGTTCCGGTCCGTACGTACACAAAGAAGGGCCCAGCTCAGCTTGCCGGAAGCAGAACCTCTGCCCCCGGCTCATTACGCGTCCTCCGCGCCGGAAGAGCGCCCCGTGAGGCCAGCCGCTCCCCTACCGCCCAGTAGGAGGGGCCGCGGGGCTCTGCCGCCGGGAGTTGTGGACAGCGCGGAACTTCGACACACAGGGAACTCAGAAGCGATCCGAGCTACCGGGAGAGGGAAGGGGAAGGAAGGTCGCTCAGGAGAGCGTCGTTGCGGAGGAATCTTGTTTTCTGGCGGCGGAGGGATTTGGCCGCACGCTGACTTCCGGCGAGCGTCGACCGGAGAGAGGGGAAAAAATCCTGAAGAAAACAATAACAAACGCCAGAGGAAGCGGGGTCGGTCTGCGAGTGTGGAGCGGGTCTCTCCCGAGAAGATGAGCTTCGGCCCCTGTCAGGGGACGTGAGCGCAACCGGCAGGGCCCCAGCCCAGCTCTTCTCCCCCGCCCCGCGGACCCCGGTACCGCCATGGCGGGCGTGGGGCCGGGGGGCTACGCGGCGGAGTTCGTGCCGCCCCCGGAGTGCCCGGTGTTTGAGCCCAGCTGGGAGGAGTTCACAGATCCGCTCAGCTTCATTGGCCGCATCCGGCCCATGGCGGAGAAAACCGGCATCTGCAAAATCCGACCTCCCAAGGTACCGGAGTCCCGACCGCCTCAGCGCGGCCTTCCGGTCCGCTGTGCTTTCATGTTCGCTCGCCCTGGTCTCTCGACACCTGGACGCTGTTTCTCTGTTTCCGTTTTGGTTTCTTTGGGGTTTTAATGTCGGCTGGTCCGAAGGCGAGAGAGGGATGTCCCCGGGGCCCCTCCGCCCAGAACTTGGGAACTGATACTCGCCTTCCCGTCTTGGGTTGTGGGCAAGGGTAACAAAGGCTTTCGGCCTTTCGTTGGCCTGTAAGGTGATGGAAGTGTTGTGACGCGACAGCCCGACCCGCGGGTGTGTGTGTGTATTGTACACTCGTTTCTGTACGATGGGAAAAGCTGTGGTTCCGACGGCTGCTGCTTTCTCCCAGCCCTGTTGACGCTTAATTGATTAAATGTTCGCCGGCCTCATCTTAGGCTAAGGTTTCTTTCCTAAGTGGTAATCTGAGCTCTTAAGCTCTTGGGGTGGTGTCACCAAACAAGAACCCCAGACTGATTACTGCTGCAATGAAAAAAGTCTTCCCCGGGGAAGAGAAGGCGCAGAAGGCGTAAAAATTCGGAGGTTTAGGAAGAATTGGTCCATAACGGAGGTGGAAGAAAACGTTGAAATCTTAAAAGATATAGACTCGCAACTGTTGGCAGATAGCTGGGTTTTGCCCATATGTTGGTTACGGTCCTCAGTCCTTCCGGTGAGGAAAGCTGATACTGTGCCTTGTTTTGTGGGGCTCAGTGCCCCAAGAGGTTGAGGATTTGGTCAAGGTCAGAAGGTTTTTTTTTTTTTTCCCTCTGCCCGTTAGGTCCAGTGCTTTCCAACTGGTGTTTCTGGTCCACTTGCCTCAGGGGCACCCGAATGTTTGTTAAAAGGCAGATCTCTAGGCCCCATTCCCAGTCTAGAACCACTTTCTGGATATGGAAGTTCTAGAATTTGCATTTCTAGCAAGTACTCTCAGTGCTCCTGAATGTCTATGCCCGAGTGCTTCTTAAAGTGATACCTTGCTTTTAGTTTTGTCTCCTAGTAATTAAAATTTTGCCCTTTTGCATGTTGTATTTTAAAAAGCTTCGGCTTTTTCTGCCACAGAAGCATACAGCGCAGTGAATAAAAAGAGGTTAGCTGAGAGGGAGGAGGAGGAGCAGCTAACATAGCACTTACAGATTTTTTTTGTTTAATAGCCTTTGAAGCCCTCCTAAGGTCTCATTTTACAGATGAGGCGAGTCTGGATAAGTTAAATAACTTATCAGATGTGTGATCTTGGGCAAAGTAAATTTTTCTATCTGGATCACTCAGTTTGATTCTAAAACCCAGACAAGCTACTTCTCTTGTGCTCAGTTTGGTTAAGATTGACCATCACTCGCAAGCAAAGGATTAACAAATAACTGCTGTGATGAATGATGGTATGTGTATTGCCATCCTCCCAGAACTTCACTTTTATGAAAAATTTATTTTCACTTAATCCTTTGTTTTTCTTGATTACCTCAAACCCTTAAGCACTGAAGCTTTTCTTGAACCATATGTTCATTTACTCTGTTGTCTTAATGAATTAGAAATTCTATTCAAGGTTCCTCTTGGTTAAAAAAAATTGACTACTTTTTGTTACTTAGAAAAAATTGAAATAATATACCTTTGTGTCACATTATTATTACTGAAAATAAATGTTTACTAGCAGAATTTAATTTCAGTATTGGTGGATTTCTTTAGTTTCCAAGATAATTTAAGATAATTTTTTATCTTATTTATATAAGATAATTTTTTAAAAACTTCTTTTCACATTTTAAAGTAGATTTAGTATTATTTAGACCAAGTCAAACTTTGGTCTCTAGAACTCTACTTGAAATGTGCTATCTCATTTCAGTTATACCACGTCTCCAATCTGGAAATTGTCCTTGTTTTGTGGGTTTGCTTACTTTTTTTTTTAATTTTCATTTTTTTAAAAAAATTTGGTTGCCCAGAAGCTGGGCTTTGAAGAGAACATTTATGTAACGTAGACTTTGAAGTGCTGTGTCACATTCCACATGAATGAAAAAACACATTGTCCATATTATATAAGTACTTTTAAAACGTTATCTTTTGGTCTTTAATTTTACTCTTTTCATTTATTTCAAATTCTATTTTGTTTTTAATTTGATAAACTCGGATGATTATTCGATGCTGTATTGAGATGAGCTGATTGCATTCCAGTTGAGTAATTGGGAAAAGCGTAATTGTGCAGTATAAATAATGAGAGTGGGAGATTTGAGGAGGAAATAGATAAGATAATTTTAGTATTACAATGTTAGAGGTAAGTAATCGGAGATAGTAATAAATTATCTAAAAAATGTTCTGCTTCTCACTAGTGAAGACTAGTAAGTTGGTGTGTTGTCATCATGATTTGTGGCAACTCATCCCATAAATTAAGAGAATGAATTCCTTGCTGATTAACCAATGTAGTGAAGAATTTTTTTTTCCCCTATTTAGGATTGGCAGCCTCCATTTGCATGTGAAGTCAAAAGCTTCCGTTTTACTCCCAGAGTCCAGCGCCTGAACGAGCTTGAGGTGAGTGATTTCTTCATGTCAGGACTTCAGGTGGAGACCTTTGAGAAACTCATGAACTGAGGCTCAGAGTTAATGTGAATCGTGACTGAATGGAAGGAAGCTTCTGATTTTTAAAAAAGTTGTTTATAACAGTTAAAGTTTTTTCTACTTAACTGGGATTATGGGGAACTATCTGCTTTCTTCGGTGCTTATTATTCTGCTAAACTTTTTTGTTGTTGTTAGTGTTGGAAGATTCTCTATCCTGTAGTCTTTTGGGAAATATTTTTAAAAACTATTCTATTAAAACCTAGTTTCAGAGGGGTTTTTCCCCCCCTCTGACAGAACTTTTCTAGGACTCGATTGATTCATTGAGATCTTTCTTTAAATACTCCTGATCTGTCTTAACTTTCCAGTTTGAAATTTGTTTAAATAGTTGTTCCTTTCGCTTGCTAGATTTTCAAAGGATGCTTCAATGTGGATAAAAACTGTTCTAGAATACAAAAGAGAGATCTTAAAGATCGTTAAGGCTTAATGTGTTATGCTGTTTGTTTTTTTCTATGATGCTCATAAAACATTGATTTTTTTTATTTTAATACCTATTGTTTTTCTTTAGTTTCTTATATTAAGATACTTGATGAAGAGTCTTAATGTCAGTGAGGTAGAGAGTTGGTGTCCCTGAAGTGTGCGTATTATCTACAGATGAAATGTCAGGCATAGAATGCTTAGAAACAGAATAATTTGATTTATTAAATTTTCTGATTAGCTTAAAGTTAACTTTTACAAAAAATTGCTTTGTTTAGATAAGAACTTTTCACATAAATTAACTTTTTTGACTTAGTAAAGTTTGCTTCTTTTTTTTTTAACTTATAAGGTTTACTTAAGCAGTGATGAAAAGTCTGAATTTCTTTTGAGAGATGAGTACCTTTGTTAAGTAAAACTCATTTTTTCAATCATAACTTAGTTCCTATTTTTGACTTTTCTATTTTGTTAATCTTAGGCGATGACCAGAGTGAGATTGGACTTCTTGGATCAACTAGCAAAATTTTGGGAACTTCAGGGATCTACTCTCAAGATCCCTGTGGTGGAGAGAAAAATCCTGGATCTGTATGCTTTGAGCAAGGTGAGGCTTGTAGTTGGTTAAGATACTAGAACAGAGGCTAGAAAATTTGTGAAATTAGAATTTCAGATATACTTGATGGAAAACATTGCTTTCTAGGTGGGATTTGATTGACCATAGAGGAGGGGCTACTGCTTATGAAGTACGTCTTAATTAGCAAATCTCTTGTGATAAGTTAAGTTTGATTGTCTTGGAGTTTATTGGAATTTCATCTTTAAGGTCTCATGGACATCTCTTCTTGCTAACCTTTGATAATGCTTATAAATCTGAGATTTAAAGCTGAAAGGCAGACATTTTTGATTTGTAGTTGTCTTGTAGTTTATAATACTTTTCTTCCTTAAATATCATAGTGAGATTGCTGCTTCTCACCACGTGAACATTTTCTTTTAAATTGAGGCTTGAGGTAAAGTGTGATGCACAAGTCCTAAATGTCCAGCTGGGTTGATCTTTCTAGAAGAGTGTATATATACTCGTGTCAGCACCACCCCGATCAAGACAGCGAGTGTTCACAGCACTCCTTTAGCTCCTTCCTCTCCCTCCCAGTCAGTACTTCTCCCCAAAGGTGACCATTGCCCTGCCCTCTGTCCCTGGGTGAATGTCTCATTAACAGGACATATTACTTTCTAGAAGAGGCACAGGCTGAAAACTGCACAGAAGACCGAGAGTTCTGATATTTTTAGGTTGTTCCGTATGCCCTTTACTTTGGGGAAAAAATCATCTTTGGCTCACAGCTTATGAACATCTCTTGAATTTGTGTTACGTTAGACATGATTTTAACACACTTTGATTCCCACTTTTTTAATGGGAAGCAGGTTTTCAGTCTGCTGAGTCTTCGTCAGTGTGATTGTTTCCTGTTTTGATTAAGTCACTTTGTCTTTCTCACTGGTTATTATTTTTGATCGTAAAAAGTGTTACTTGGAATGTCTATAATTCAGTGGAATTTTACATAAACAATTACAGTTTATAATCAGTGCAGCAAGGAACATTCTAGTCATTTTTAAAAGAAATTTTTGTTAAAGTAATACTTTTTAAAAATGCTTAGAGTAAAAACTAACATTCTCACTTTTCCATCTCTCCACTCCTGTTAGCGCTCCTTAGAGCTAACCACTTTCAGTTCTTTTAGCTGTTTCTGATTTTGATCTCCATATTTCCAAATAACATGATCATGCTGTTTCTTTATTGTTTTAGTTTTGAATATGCATACTGATTTTTTACTATTAGAGATGGGCAGTGGGTATAAAAATTAAATCCTTATGTACTTCAAGTGCCCTAAATTTTTTTTTTTTTAAATTATTGCTGTGACTGCATAAATTTACTTCTGCTTGTGCTTAATAGCATGCTATGATTGTTTCCTTGAACCAGTTTTTATTTTCCTTGGAGTTAATGGTCCCGTTGCCTTTTTTTATTTTGTAAGTTTTCTCTTTGAGTATCAAAGATTTATTTTCCTATCTTTCCAGAAGTATAAAATCTCAGTATGGTTTTATCCAGCAAAAAACCTGTCAGTTTTATTTCCTTCTTGGAGTTACTCCTCTAGAGTTCTCTTTGCTACTCCAATCCAGACTGGTGGTTTTTTTTTTAAGGTCTGCGGTCAGCTTAGAACTTTCACTATCATCATTCTGGGAATTCCATTTGCCTTTCTCCTTGTTCTAAGTCTTCCTTTTACTGGGTTTATTCCTATTTGGTGAAACATTTCTTCTGCTAGTTTTCTGCTAGTTTGATGGCAAGAAAGTAAACAAAATGTAAATTTTTTGCTTGTCTAGAAATGTTCTACTTTTAAACTTCATTGGTAGTTTGGTGGGTTTAGCAGTCTAAATTGTCAATCGTTTTACTTCAAAATTGTATTTTGAAAGCTGTACTCCATAATCTAGCTTCTAGTGGTGTTATTGAGAAGAATGATGCCATGTTAATTCTTGTTCCTTTGTATGTGACTTTTTCTAAGCTACAAGGTCTGATCTTTATTCTCAGTACTTTGAGAATTCAGTGATATGCACTGGTACGTGTTAATTTTCATTGCATATATTTATTGCACTTGATAATCTTTCTAATCTGAACTCCCATCCTTGAGTTTTTGTAACTTTTCTTGTGTTTAATTCTTCGCTAATTTCTTCCACTTATCTTTTTTCTCTTTTTAAACTGCCATTATTTGGATGTGAGACTGTTAGACTGATTGTCTAGTTTACTTATCTGTTTCTTTCCTAGGTTCGAGTCCCTTCTTTCAGACTCTGCTGAGAGTAGATCTCTAGTCTTCTGCTGGGATTGAAGAGGGATGGCTGCCTGGCTGTGCTGACTGGGGGAGGCCTGACTGCTTTTATATAGGCTTTTAGTCAACACTGTTCTTTTTAATTTTAAAGATACTGATGCTTCCATTTCTTAAGCCTTTCCAGGTTCTATGTTGCTGCTCTTTGGCTCTCTTCTATTGCTTGGGGCTTTTTTGTTTGTTGTTTCTGCTTGCTAGAGTGTCACTCAGACATCTCCTTTTCCCTCGGTCTTCTTGCCCTCTTGGGAGCATGCTTTTTTGTCCCTCAACTTTTTAGTGGAGCTTTGAGAGGGAGCTTTTAAGTTGAATACTGCTGCTGCTTTTTGTCTGTTAAAATTGTCCCCTGCTAACTGGACTTTGTTTTTCATTGGACTGAAATTTTGGCCTTGATTGACATTACTCTTTTGTTAAGTTTTATTAAAGGTTTGTATTCTTTGTGTTCAATTTAAGTGCTTGCCATGTATCTCTCTTTAGGGCATGGGGTCATGTGATGTTTTCTAATGACAGTGGTGTGATACCTTGCATGGCAAATGTTTGGAGTAAATGAAATTATGCATGCTAATCTCTGAATCTCTCAACTGTAGAAATGCAAGTATTAGGTTTTGTGTGCTTTTAAGTATTAGGCCTGCTTAGATTGTTGGAGTATTGCGAACATGAAGCCAGAGTCGTGGCTTTGATTTCTTTGTGAGTCAGTTCTGTCTTACTCTTGTCAACACCTTGATCATGCTGCTGTCAGAAGTCGGCAGACCTGGGTGAGAAGCATGACTGGATCCATGGAGCTCTATCGTTATTGATGGAAATTTAGCTGGAAGTGCTTAGAATACAGAGCAGATTGTTATGCAATGGTGGTAATTGTGTTGGGGAACACACGTTATTGAGAAGGCTTCTGTTTGCTCTCTGTACTGCTTCTCCCACTTGCTTCAGCCTCACTGGTTTCATTCTTGTTTCTCAGTGTGCAGGCTTCTCCCGTGGGCCTTGACTCTGGCTGTTTCTAGTGTATCAGCTTGGGTCACTGCTTTCCCCTCCTTCAGGTCTTTGCTCACCTCTTGCCTTCATGATGAGGCGTTTGTGACTGTTTAATGCTTCAGTTCACCCTCATTCTCCTACTGGGGAGGCTTTTAAACTACTCTAAGGTTTTTTCCACAGGCTTTGTCATTTCAAAATTGACATTTAGTCTCCCACTAGGATATAAGCTTCAGCAGGGCAGAGGTCTTTATTTTATTCACAGCTGTAGCTCCAGCACCTGCAACAGAGCTGACAGTGTAAAGACCCTGGGAGCTGTGAATAAAAGACCTTCTCATCACCCATTTGCTTCCAGACAGCCCTCTGGCCACACCACCCTTAGTGTGTCTTCCTCTACACTACAGAATTTGAGAAATCAAAGTTTTTTCTCTACTTAATTTTTCCCTGGTTGACTCTTATTAACATACAGAACTTCTCTGAGGGTATGATTTTAAAAAAAGCTAAAGAATTGGAGATGGGTTTTACTCTTGTGGACATGAACTTCTTCATTTCTTCCATACTTTCAGATACTTCACTAGAGAAGCATTTTGCCTGGGCTGTGGTTTCATCTTTGCTGTAATAAAGGGCTAAGCACGAGAGCAGAAAATGCATCCTTACTTATAGTCTGTATACCTCTCCTCCATCCCCAATTTGCCACCTCACACAGACATTTGTAATACAGCTCTTACTTTATCCTGGTGCTTTTCATGTTTTATTTCATTTGGCTTCACAGCAGCCTCATAATGAAGTAGAGGTACTGCTATTATTACTATTTTAATAATAGGTATCCGAGATGCAAATTATGTAACTTACCCAAGGTCATACAGCTGTTAGCAGAGCTGAGGTGTGAACTCAGGCAGTCTGGCTCCAGAGTCCATGCTCTTAGTCTTTGGAAAAAAATGGTAAAATGCACATGATTGACTATTTATAAGTGTACAATTTTATGGCATTATGTATTTTCAAAGTGTTGTACAGCCCATTGCTACTATCCATTTCCAGAACTTTCCCCACCCTTTTGCACCTGGTGAAACCTCTTTCTACAAATTTGCTTCTGTAGGGTTATCTCATTTAAATGGGATCACACAATATTCATCTTCTTGTGTTTGTATAGTGTTTTCAGAGTTCATCTATGTTGTCACATGTATCAGAGTTTCATTAATTTTTACGGCTGAATAATATTCCATGCATGTCTTTACCACATTTTGTTTGTCTGCTCAACTTTTGATGGGTATTTGGGTTGTTTCTACCTACTGTCTGTGTGTGAGTGATGCTCCTGTGAACACTGGTATGTGAGTACTGTTTCTTTTGGGTATACTGCTAGATATGTGTAATTGCTGGATCCTATGGTAATTGTTTTTCTCTTTTAGCTGTTTGGTGTCGTAGAATACGATAGTGTACACTCAAAGAGGAAAATTTTTTCAATTCAGATACCTTCATCACAGCCTTCTTTATTCTTTCATCAATGAAACTGAAAACTGCGTACATTTTAGAAGTGTGAGCTATGTACAATATCAGCTTCTGGAAGATGGAGGCCTTGGTACAGGTCTGTTCTGTACTGCTCCTGGTTTGATGTGAAAGTCACTCATTTGTGTCCGACTCTTTGTGACCCTGTGGACTATACAGTCCATGGAATTCTCCAGGCCAGAATGTTGGGATGTGTAGCCATTCCCTTCTCCAGGGGATCTTCCCAATCCAGGGATTAAAGCCAGGTCTCCCACATCAGGCGGATTCTTTACCTGCTGAGCTGCCATGGAAACCCTCATTTGATATGAGCATTCAGCAAAAATTGGCCAGTTTCTCCCATCACTTCCTACCTTAATACCTATGCTGTGCTATAGCTACTGCAGTTGAACTTTCTTTATCATTTCTTTATAATCTTTCTTGTAAAACTTCTCTCTTTTTTAAAAATGATGGCCTCTTTTTGAAAATATCATCTGAATCCACTGTTCGCTTGACAGTTTTTAAAAATTCTCTTAAGTTGCTTTATTTTCTAGTATCAGTATTAATGTTCATTTTGTATTATGTAATATTCTTATGACTGTACTTGGTCTGTTCTTAACTTTTATTTGTACTTTGAATTCCCTGTGGATATAGAGTACATACATGTGTTTAGAATTCCCATGGTGCATTATGTGAAATGTATAAATTCATTGAATGTTTTTGAATGCTTGGTTCATTGAAGGTAGGCACAATAACAAACAATAGTGTTTAAAACTTCCAAAATCATTGTCTCTCTTTCATATTTTAAATATCAGTGAGTTTCAACTTTGTCACATGTTTCTTGAAAGCAAATCTAAAATCGAGGCCCAAAATAATTTTTCCATTTAGCACACAAGATGTCGAGTCAAAATACATGAATCTTCCTCTTTCCCTAAATAATTTTTACTTTCTTTTCAGATTGTCGCCAGCAAAGGTGGTTTTGAAATGGTCACCAAAGAGAAGAAATGGTCTAAAGTGGGTAGCCGCTTGGGATATCTGCCAGGAAAAGGAACAGGATCCCTTTTGAAGTCACATTATGAAAGAATTCTCTACCCCTATGAGCTTTTCCAGTCAGGGGTCAGCCTTATGGTGAGATGCTTCACTTTTCTTAGGCGTGAATAAATCCAGTGTCTGCCAGATATAGAAACACACTTCAGACTGTTTATTCTAACAGGTTAGCTAGCAGTTGGTGTGGTTTCTCCAGGTGCCAAAATTTGGGGGAGCAAGTTTAAAAAATCACAACTGTTTTTGATGGTTTACAAGGTAAAGGCTAATGGGAGTGAAGAATGTCTTCTTACTTACATAAGATGTTTACACTTATGCAAGGCTTAAGCTTTTAAAAAAAATTTCTCCACTTGGATTCGCGTTTTTTTTTTTAACGGCTTGATTGAGGTAGAATTTACATACTACAGAATTCACCCATTGTAGGTACACAGTCAGTAAGCTGTGATAAATTATAAATTTATGCAGCTGTCATCACCATCCAGTTTTAGGACACTTCCATTTGCCCAGAAGATTTATTTGTGTTTGTTTATAGTTGGTTCTTGCTTCTACCCTCAAACCTGGACAACTCCTAATCTGCTTTCTGATTCTGTAGTTTTACCTTTTCTAGAAATTTCACATAGATGCACTCATACAGTGTGATTTTGTGTATGGTTTCTTTCACTGAGCCTAATGATTCTTAAGGTTTATCTGTATTTTAGTATCAGTACTTCATTCATTTTTATGGCTGAATAATATTCTGTTGTATGGTTATACCACATTTGTTTATTCATTTATCAGTTGATGGACATTTCGATGTTTCCAGTTTATGGCTATTATGAATGATGCTATGAATATTCATGTACTAGTCTTTGTGTGGACATATGTTTTCATTTCTCTTGGGTAGATACCTAGGAGTGGAATTGCTGGGTTATACGGTAAGTTTGTGTTTAACTTTTTAAGAAACTGCCAAACTGTTTTCCAAAGTGGCTGAACCATCTTGCATTCCCACCAGTAATGTAGAGGCTTCCAGTTTCTCCACATCTTTGCCAACACTTGGTATTGTCAGTTTTTTTGCTTACAGCCATTCTAGTGAGTGTGTAGTGGTATCTCATTGTGGTTTTAATTTTATTTCCCTAATGACTAATGGTGTTGTGCATCTTTTCATGTGCGTATTAGCCATTTGTATATCTTGATGAAGTGTCTGCTCAAATCTTTTTTTTATTGGATTGTTTGCCATCTTATACTTGTTATAAAATTTTGCTAAGTATTCTGGATATAAGTCCTTTATCAGATGTATGATTTCATATAAGTATTTTCTTCTAGTCTGTGGTTCGGTTTTCTGCCTCTTTTATGGATTGTGCTGTTATCATATCTAAGAAATCTTCTCTTAACCTAAGGCCAAAAGTCTGTTTTCATCTAGAAGTTTTATAGTTTTAGTTTTTATGTTTAGGTCTGTGACCCATTTTGGATTATTTTTTGTGATAGTCTTAGGTAAAGCTAAAAGTTTGTTTTGGGGGCATTGAGGTATAGGAATATCTGATAGTTCAGCAGCATTTCTTTAAAAAATGGCCTTTTTCCCATTTACCTTGCCCAGGTGATTTGCCTTACCAAGGTGATTAACCTTGGCACCTTTGTTGAAAATCAGTTGACTATAAATATATAGGTTTATTCCTAGTCCATTTTGTTCTTTGATCTGTATGTTTCATCCTAACAACAATACTGTGCTATCTTGACTACCATAGCTTTATAGTAAGTTTAGATATTTGGTAGTAGTATAAGTCCTCCAGCTTGGTTCTTTTTTCAAATTTTCCAAAATTTTTGCACTTCCACATAAATTTTAGAATCTACTCCATTTCTATGGCAAAAGCCTGCTAGGATTTTGATAGGGATTGCCTTGAATCTATAGATCAATTTGGCGGGAAAATTGTCATCTGGTTTCATGTGTTAATAGTTTTAGGGATATATTAGAAATTTATTATTTTTCTCCTGATTCTCAAATCTGATTTCTTATCACTGAATCTGCCCTCTTCCTGTGCTCTCAATTCTTTAGGGTGTACAAATGCCTAATTTAGACCTTAAGGAAAAAGTGGAGCCTGAGGTTCTTAGCACTGACATCCAAACTTCGCCAGAACCGGGAACAAGAATGAACATTCTGCCGAAGAGAACAAGACGCGTCAAGTGTCAGGTATCAGTTTCTGTGGGCCATTTTGACAGGACTTTTACCTCATTGACTGTGCAGAACACATGCCTGGTTTGGGGAGGTCATTCACGTACTGTTCTTTAAAGCTTGAAAGACATATTTTTTAATTTACTTTTGAGATGAATATTCAAGGAGGAAATTGTAAAATTTGATTTAGAGAGTTTTTTGTTAATATTAAATAACTTTGACAGAGATGGCAAATCGGAGTGATTCTGGATACTGGGCCAATTTCATAGACATGCTGATGATTTCTAGTACATTTTATTTTCATGGTTACTGTGAGAAGAGTAGGAAGGAGAGATTTTATTTTTCACACATCCTTCCTTTAAAAACCAGAATATAATTTTCTTGTGTCTGAATCATTCCAGTGTAATTTCTATGGTGTTCTTGTGACCTAGAATAATTTTAAAGCCTAATGAAAGCATCAGAAAAAAAATGCCCATAATTTATTTTTGTCTGCTCTTCGCCCACTTTCATATTCCCATTTCTTTGTGGTCCTTCAAGTTGCGTTTTGTTTTTGTTTTGGGGGGAATCTTAGTTCCTGGATCAGGGATAAGGCAGCAAGCCGATTTAGAGAGAATTAAAAATTTTGTTTATTTTTAACTGGCTCTTGAAACTTTTCTTATGTAAGAAAGTAAATTAATGCATCACAAAATTATACTAATGTGACTTTTATTTATTTTTTTAGTCAGAATCTGGAGAAGTGAATAGAAATACGGAACTGAAGAAACTTCGGATTTTTGGGGCTGGGCCTAAGGTTGTGGGCTTGGCAATGGGAGTAAAAGAAAAGGAAGGTAAATCTGTTATTTGGTCACGGAAAGTATTAAGGTGTAGTGGTATGGTTATAACAGATGCAGGTTGTGCTTGAATCGTAGTCTGCTGTGGGGTTTTCTAAGGATTATATTGTAGACTTGCAGCATGATTCCCAGACAAATCACCTTTTTAATGGCAGATAATCTTAAGGTGTAAGAAGCCTTAGTATGTTAAATTTTTATATTATTTTGGGAGAAAATTTCCTCCTCCATTTCCTCCTTCCACTTGACACAGAAATTATTGTTTCTAAAGGCCAATTTATAAGAGAATGGCAAAATTAATGATTCTTACCTGGTGATCTAAAGCTAGCTGTTTTTAATTTTGAAAAGAAATAGAGGAGTCTCTCTGACCTTTAGAATCAGAACATACTAGGGAGAGCTAATTATTTAGATTCTCATTATAATATTTTTCTGTAATTGCCTTGATGTATATTATAACACTTCATTTAAGTAATCTATTTGAAAAATGGCTGGTGCTCCCAGCTTAGCATGTTAGAATTAGCATGTGAGTAAAATTGCTAATGCAGAGATAAGTACATGTCAGTTTTAAAAGACTCAATTTGACGAAGATTGTGTTGGATGTGTTTTTACTGTATAAGAATTTAATGAAATACTGTAATCACAAGTCATACTGATTTTTGTGCATTTTCTGATATGACTTAAGTCATGATTCCAATTCTGAACTGAACTCTGGTTGATCAGATAATATTGTTCTATCACCAAATATTCAGTGTGATCAGACTTACTTGATATATTACATTGTTTATTATTACTCTTTTAAAAATTAAGCACCTTATCTTTTTTATGTTTGTAATTGTATTGGCTGGCTGTGATCTTAATGCTAGTCTCAAATTAGTTCCTGATAAGTTCTCCATGTGGGCAATACAGAATTAGTACTTAAACTCTCTGCAGCTCAATTGCCTGGACTAGAATCCCAAATCTGCTGCTGACTCACTGTGTGAGTTTGGGCAGGTTACCTAACTTCTCTGTTCTTCAGATTCTTTATCTTCACTGGGGGATAATAGTTTATCTGCCTCATAGTGTTGTGAGATTTTAATTAATTTAAATAATTTAAAATAGTGTCTGGTCCATGGTAAGCTCTCAACATTAGTTTTTACTATTATTATATAATTATTTTTATTTCAAGATGAGGTCTCCCGAAGACGAAAAGTTACCAACAGGTCAGACGCATTTAACATGCAAATGAGACAACGGAAAGGAACTCTCTCTGTTAACTTTGTAAGTGTTCTGAGATGTGTTAGGAGGGAAAGGATTTATTTTTATTTTAGTTATGCTTTTTTACCTTGCTGTGTCTGGTGTGTCGTTTAGTTAGTTCATTTAGTCCGAAGACTTAGTGCATCTGAAGCTTCAGCTTTGGTGTATATCACATTAACCTTGCTTTGTGGTATACACACAGAGGGTTCCTGAGTCATATACCTAGTGAATGAGTGAGTGAGAGGATGACTCTGTCAACCCTTAGCTGAATTAGACAATACTCTGTCCTGAGCCCTCTACCAGTGAAGAGCATTTGTGTGTAGGAAAAGTGACATGGTATATTTTTTTTATAGAAATTGACATTCAAGTACCCTAGATTTGTAGTGGTCGTTTACTCCGATACCTTGATACACTTTTATTAACTTGCTTGTAGCAGCTCTGAGGAAATTCAGGAAGTTTTATGCAAAGCTGTTTATATACCGTTATTTAAAATAAGTATTCAGGACTTATGTTTATTTTTTAGTGTACAGTATTTTGTTTCAATTAAGGCATTCCTGGTAAAGATTTAATACTGCTTTTTAATAAACTTATTAATAAACTTTCATGTTACTTTATTTTGTTGTTAACAGGTTGATCTGTATGTTTGTATGTTTTGTGGTCGGGGAAACAATGAAGATAAGCTGCTGCTGTGTGACGGGTGTGATGACAGCTACCATACGTTCTGTTTAATTCCCCCACTGCCTGACGTGCCCAAGGGCGACTGGAGGTGTCCTAAGTGTGTGGCCGAGGTACACACCCAATCTTATCTTTTAAAGGGAACAAAAACATACATATGGGTGTACAGTCAACACTTCCCATGAAGCTGCTTCTCCTCTGTCTTTGTTTTTCAGAACTTGAAATTGCTAGGCTTTTTAAAAGAGTGATAGTGACTGGAAATGTAACAGTTCTGTTTTTTATTTTATTTTATTTTTCAGTTCTGTTTTTTAAAGTGTCTTTTTCTCACTGGTTTGGTAACTCTGTTTATTGCTGCAGATGAATGAGACTTTTGCTAGACTATTCATATTCCAGGAAAACAGTAAAAGTGGAGGAAATCCGTAGGTTATTTGTTCTTTATTTAATTAAAAAAAAAAGTAAAAATCTGATATGAAGCTCTAGAACTTAGGATCTATGCATCCAGTTTTCATGCTGCCACATAAACTGGTGGTATCTGTTAACTTGTTTAAATTTTGGCTTGATTGTACTAAATTTGTTATTGAAAGATTATAGTAATGTCACTCTCATGAAATGCCTGGTGTGTTTATTTTAACAAAATATGATAGAATGTTGAAAGAGTTGGCTGGGTGTATTTAGATACATTGAAAGCATATGTTTATGATCTTTTAATTATTTTTTATTATTTTCAACATTAAGCAATTCAGAAGCAGTTCTATTCTAAGTCTTTGTGTTAAGAAATTGGTCGTGATGATTGGTAGTAGAAAAAAAAACCATTCTTCTTTCTGGGTGTCCTAGCAACCCGGTGACTGTCCCTTTCTCCATTACCTTTCCTCCCTCCCTGAATGTTTGTTTTTTCCACCAAGGATGATAGACATCTCTGGGCTTGATTCCAGGTTGGTAGCCCTCCAGGTGTGTGTCTTAATGCCAGAGCTTAATGCCAGCTCCAAGCCTGAAGCTGTCTCATGACCACCTTCCTCTGGAAGGCATGAAAATGCAATTGAGGTTTCAGAACATTATTTCCTGGTTCCACACTGAAAGTAATTAATACGTGTTTTGTGGTCTAGAGTTGACTGGATTTGTTTCACCTTGGAAAATGATCAAAGAAGGTCATACCTGAGAGCCTTATACTTTCTTCAGTTTAAGTAAGTTAATCTTAGATATTTTTTTCTTCCCAGGAATGTAATAAACCTAGAGAAGCTTTTGGATTTGAACAAGCCGTACGAGAGTATACACTTCAGAGCTTTGGAGAGATGGCAGATAATTTTAAGTCTGACTATTTCAATATGCCGGTCCATGTGAGTATTTAGGTCACTTTGGGGAAGTATGAAAGATTTATCTGAGTCCAAAGCTTTTGTTTTGCTTTTTAAAAGCTTCCATTATTTTGTGAAAAACAGAATTGGCGTGAAAAAGACGATAGAACATCGGATCTGAGGATCAGGGGCCCAGGGTCTGCTTCTGTTCCTTCAGCTTTCTTGGGGCAGTGTGCACTCTCCTGTTGAGAAATTGACTTTGGTCTTTCCCTTGTTTGTGGACCCTCTGAGCACAGTCCTTTTCACACAAGCGTGGAAGATGTGGCAGTTGCTGCTTTTATTTGGCTATTTGTACTGTGAGGTTTGCTGCTTTTCCTGGGGCTTCTTGGGCTTTAAAAAATTTCCGTCAAAATAATTTTCTAAAGCTATTAAAATTCAGCCTTGATTTTTGTATTTCCTTTTTCTTCATTGTGTCCTGGGTCATCTTTATCCTTCTTAGTTGGAAAGCAGCTTGCAGAAGAAAGCAGTTCAAGTTCATTGTGGTTTTTTTTTTTTGTTTTCATTATGTTTTTCATCTAAGTCGTCTTCAGCTTTTCCCCATCCTCAATCAGAAAAGCCAAGACGGCAGTCTTTTCAACTCTGAGAACTGAGAAGGTTTCTTTTTTTTCATGGGTTTTGTTCAGTTGACCTGCGTGTTATGTTATAATGGGTTATGATTGTAGTGAGTTTGTAATCTGTCATCTCTCTTTTCCATGTGTAGATGGTCCCCACAGAACTGGTAGAAAAGGAATTCTGGCGGCTGGTGAGCAGCATTGAAGAAGACGTTATTGTAGAGTATGGAGCTGACATCTCCTCAAAAGACTTTGGGAGTGGATTTCCTGTGAAGGATGGCCGCAGAAAGATGCTGCCGGAAGAAGAGGTGCAGAGCATGTAGTAATATCCATACTTCTTACCTCTGGCCAACCCAGCCTTTGCTAGTAGAAAATGGCCTTTCTTTAATCTTAGGGACCACATCCGTTTAAAACACTAAATATGTAGAATTTGGACATTACAAATAATCTTCCGTTTTGAAAACAATAAATTCAGAGTAACTTTAAAAATCATTTAACTTTTCATTTTAAAACCAGTTTAATTAATTTAAAACTTCAGTCACTCAGTCGTGTCTGACTCTTTGTGACCCCATGAAACTTAACTCCAGTTAAAAGATTTTGCGTAGCTCTCTCTGTTTGGAAATGTAGAAAATGACTTTAGAAAAAAATACTACATTTCACTGGTAGGTCCACAATTACGTTTCCTTCAAAATCTGGGCAGATAGGTTTTCAAATATGCATTTAAATTGTAACAGATGATCTTTATGTGTAAAGCTAAAGTAAGATGATCATTTATTTCTTTTTCTCTTACTTTGGTCTTTGTCACTTTCTTTTCCTTTATATTTGGCAATAGTTGAGAATTCTATTTCCTGTTTTCTTACACGTGGTAAGAAAAAAAAAAAGGTACATAGTGGAGAAGGATACGTAGTTTAAAATACGGCCCCTCTAGGTCTCTTGTTACCATTGGCATGGTGTATCTCTTTCCATTGTTTTACCTTGAAGCTGTTTGTATTTTGGAATCTGGCCTGTGTCTCTATAGGCAGCATATGTTTGAATCTTTCTTTTTAAAAATCTAGTGTGAAGGTTGACTTTAATTGGAGTGTTCAGTACATTTAAACTTAATGTGGTTGATTTATATCTGCCGTCTTGCTGCTTTCTCTGTCTCCTGCATTTTTGCTCCTCTCTCTCTTATTGCCTTCTTTTGGTGTTCAAGAGGTATTCATCATACCATTTTAATTGGCCTGAAATTTTTTCGGGGGAGATACATATTTTGAGTTATTTAGTGGTTCCCTAAGAATTACAGTATATAGCTTTAAAAAAAAAAACAGCTTCATCAACAGTGTCTGTCTTTAACTGATCACATTCTACTTCATTTCAATATTGACTTCTGGTAAATTAGAAACTTGGAAACTTTTTTCATTTGCTTTTCTCTTTTGTGTATTGTGTGTTGTATCTGCATATTGTATAATACACCAACACGGCAGTATAGTATTGCTTTAAACCATCTTATGGTCTTTAAAACAATTCAGAAGAAAGACTTTTACAGTCTTTTACGTCATTACGCATATATACCCTTTCTGGTACCCTTTCTCTCATTCCTGTGGGTCCAGGATACTTTTTATTTGAGCCTCCTGGACTGTTTCTATTTGTAGTGCAGGTCTGCTAGCAATGAATTCTTGTCTTTGCTTATGTGAGAATGTCTGTATTTAGCCTTGTAGTTTCTTAAGACTAAATACTTCTCAATTTTTTTGCCTTTGATTGTGTTCTAGTTTCTTGACATGGTTGTTCTGATAATCTTGTTCAGTTCTATCCTTGTTTTCTGTGGAGGGAACTGCCCAACCTCCCTACATCACCATTTCCAAAAGTTCTTCACGATTAGAAGTCTCCTTCCTACCCAGGTCTCTAGTTAGACAGAGGACCCTGTTTCATCTTCTCTTGTATCCTTCCCTATGTAGTATGTCTCTGTGAGCAGGTAAGCATCATGCCTACAGTCATGTTCTAAAACAGGAATGGGAATGTGCATGCTCACACCGTTCCAACCCTGGCTTCCCTTGTTTGAGTCCCATCTTGCCCTGACCAGTCCGTTGTAACTCCTTACAGTATCACCGACCCAGTTTATTCATGGTACTGTCTCACTCTTTATCATGCCAACTGTCCAGTCAGAAATATCTAACTACTTAATATGTGCTGAATAGGGTTTTCGTTTTTTGTTTTGTTTTATGATCAAAAGCTGTGTCTTTTGGCTGTCTTCTTATTTTAGCCTTATTATTGATTTTTTCCCTCCTGTCATAGTAGAGCACAGGTTAAGATAATCGCATTAGGAAAATGTTCATAGATTCTCTCATTCACAGATTCTCTCTTCAGCTTTGTCACTGGTTATTTAACCTCTTTACTTTGAGGGTTTTAATCTCTGTATTATAGAAACTTTCACATGATTAAAAGTTAACATCATAATGAATTTCTCTCCCTTCCTCCCTGGCATCCAGGTTCAACCATTACCAGCCTTCTAATAGAAGGCAGTCAGATTCTCTTGTTTCTGCATTCAGACTTCTGCAGTATCACATCACATATCCTGGAAAACTCAACTACACTCTTGCAAGAATGACAGTGAAAAAGGCAGATAGCATCTTAGAGCTGTTATGAAAGTAGTTCGATTTTGTGGGTCTCCTGGATTCCTTATACTCCACTTGGGTTCCTTAGGCCCCTTTTGAGAACTGCTTGCCACAAGGATGATAGCATTTTAAGTCTCTGCCACATACGGCTTCAGAAGTGGGTGTTTGTAACTCATGTCCAGAGCTTATATCCAGTTAGAAACCTGAAAACTCAGCACCTTTCCTTTTTCATTGTGGCTGTGCTTTTTTTTTTTTTTTTGGAAATTGCAATTTCTTTTTTCTCTTGAACTCATTTGTGAAACAAAAAAATTTGTCGTTGTTGTTAATGGATGTGTTTGTAGTGTGATTGCCCAGGATTCTTGCCTGTAAAATCCCATGGACAAAGGAGCCTGGTGGGCTACAGTCCACAGAGTCACAAAGAGTTGGACATTACTGAGCACATAGTTGGGGTTGGGGGTGCTGACTTTCTGCACCATCCTGGTCTTCACCGTTGGCCACAGATTCAGGATCCTATTCCTTTTTGTCCTCACAGTATCTTGGCACCACAAATATATTGATAAACATTTTGGTAAGTTATGCTACCAGGGATAAAGTAGATATACAATACCAACCTATTAAAATGAATCTCACAGTATTTTACTGGTAAGCTGTGGGGGTGGGTGGGGAGTAATAATAAGCCTTATATGCGTAGAGTAATCCAGAGATAGCTTAAATAACTAAAGGGAAATGTAAATATCACTTAGGAGATAGGATTAAATATTTAGGAATATGAGTTCCACGTAGGGAGCAAGGAGCACAGATTCTGGATTAGATGATTGTGACTTAACACAATTTTTACTTTTGTTTTTAAAGACTCTCTTGAGATACCTGTTGGGCTCTTGTCATTTCTGCTCTCATTTACACTGTTTTCCTTCTGTAGGAATATGCGCTTTCTGGTTGGAACTTGAATAACATGCCTGTGCTAGAGCAGTCTGTTCTTGCACATATCAACGTGGACATCTCTGGCATGAAGGTGCCGTGGCTCTATGTGGGGATGTGCTTCTCCTCCTTTTGCTGGCACATTGAAGATCACTGGAGTTATTCCATCAACTACCTGCACTGGTACGCACAGTTTTTGTTAACAACATGCACACTTGGTGACCTTTCTAAAGGTGTGATAAAATTAGGTGATGGGGAGAACTGACTTTAAAGTGTGTCCTACCCAAAGTAGGATAAGGTACTGGGTAGGGGTCTCAGGGTACAGCGTCTCTGACACTTCCACTCTTAACGTGTGCAGCCGAGCCCCAGGTTTTAGACCAGGTGATTCTTAGTATTCAGTGTACAGGAAACATTTCTTTGATTTAACTTTTGATATGTAAGGCAGGATATTTAAAGTTTATATAGTCAAGATCTGACTAACCTTCAGTATTTGAAATTAAATGCCTGTGTTACATGTGTATTAGTTAAGGTTTTTTGTTGGTTTTTGTTTTTATTTGACCCACAGCTTTTATTTACTTACCCAGTTCCATGTTCAGTATTCCGATCTTAACCAAATAGTATTTTTCTTTCCATTTGAAAGATACTGCTCAGGTCAGCGGAGAAGGCAGTGGCACCCCACTCCAGTACTCTTGCCTGGAAAATCCCATGGACGGAGGAGCCTGGTGGGCTGCAGTCCATGGGGTTGCTAGGAGTCGGACACGACTGAGCGACTTCACTTTCACTTTTCACTTTCATGCACTGGAGAAGGAAATGGCAACCCACTCCAGTGTTCTTGCCTGGAGAATCCCAGGGACGAGGGAGCCTGGTGGGCTGCCTTTTATGGGGTCGCACAGAGTCGGACACGACTGAAGTAACTTAGCTTAACTTAGCTCAGGTCAGGCTGTGCAAACTAATGGTTTTCTTTCTTTCATCCCTGTGCTTTGCAATATGATAGCTTCTAGCCACGTGTGGTTGTTTAAAATTAAAAGTTTACTTCAGCATTTGCATTAACCGCATTTTAAGTGCTTACTTGTCAATTGTGACCGGTGACCCTTGTATTGGCCCGCATAGATACAGAACATTTTCAGTCATTGCTGTAAGTTTCTATTAGAGACAGCACTGTGAATTGTATTATGATTAAGTTATTCTGTAGATTGCATGACTAATTAAATCAATTTCCTTGAACTTCAATTTAGTATTATAAGTAAACTCTAGTCCACTGAAGTCTGGTGTGTTACTGATGCCAAGTGTTTGGTCCTTAAGATTCATAGATAGAACTCAGGATTTCAACAATTTGTAAGATTCATAAGTATTATTCAGGATTTCAACAATGTCTTTCCTTGGCTTATTTCCTTGGATAGTAATGTTGAAGTTCTACAGACATATTCTATAGGGCATTGACTTTTACTTTGATCATGGTGGGGATAATTGGAATGTCCAGTGGACCTGTGAACCAGGCAGTATGTCAGTATCCTTTGGTACAATGCTTGCTTTTCCTATAGCATCTTTTCTGTTGGAAGATGCTGTTTACTGCTCTACCTTAAAGAGTTCATTCGACTTGCCTTTCCATAGTGAAAACTACATACCCACCTGTCCGTATACACTTGCCTTACCTCCTGTTGTGAATAGTAGCACAGATTTTTGAAATGGTTGCTAGGATTCAGGGCCCATTATCTATGGCCACAGAGCAAGACAAAGTTAATTACAGTTTAGTGGATTTGAGTCCGAGACCCTGGCCTCATGGGCACCGTGCTCTGCCTGGATAAACTGTTACTTCTTTGCTAGGGGAGAGCCAAAGACATGGTATGGCGTGCCGTCTCATGCTGCAGAGCAGCTGGAGGAGGTGATGAGGGAGCTAGCCCCTGAGCTGTTTGAGTCCCAGCCTGACCTCCTGCATCAGTTAGTCACCATCATGAACCCCAACGTGTTGATGGAGCACGGGGTACCGGTGAGTCTTTTTGCATCTCCCTTCAGTATTTTAAAGTTAACGTATATCATAATATATGCTTGGTTTTATAATAGTTAATAAAATCAGATCCTCTTCTAGCCAAATTAGAATTTATATTCCAAAGGGAACAACATTTATTTTATTAAGAATGGGTTGTTATGAAATGTGAATCATACCTTTATGTACAGCAGCCTGTCAGAATAACCTTGTTTTCAGTATATCTTGGTTTTAGTAAACATCTTATTTTCTTTATTATCCCATTTAATCAAAGTAGAAGTGTCTTAAGTGGTAGTTCTAATAACTGATCCTTATCTTTGTGGAGATCATATTTCCATCTTTCATATGAAGATTTTATAGCCTTTTTTTGTATGAGATAATGAAGTAAAGACACAATGAACACCTTTTCTACTTTTAAATCTAGTTTTGAAAATGATTATTACATTTAAATTGTGCTAATATTTGATAAAGTATAAATTCAGTGTTTGCTTCATATAGTCAAATAGTTATAACCTTAATGAGAAAGGAGATCGGGCGATAGTAATGTTATCTTGTCTTTAAAGAGTTAATTTGTACAAAATCTTGGACTTTTCAAAAGACATAGTATTATCATAAAACCAGGAGATTCAGGAAAACTGATTTGAGGCTCTCTGTATGGCATAGGACCTGATCAGTTAGTTTCCAAAAAAAAATTATGCAAAAACAGTGAAATTCATCCTTTCCCACTATGTACACCATAGGAATAAAGGGATAAAAGAAAAATTCTCTTAATTGTAAAACTGTCATCAAGTCAGGAAACTAGTAGCTCAGTGAGAGGAATGTTTTCTCCTTGAAAATTTCTTTGGGCTGAGAATTCTTGTCATGAATTATTTTATCAGTGACATAATATTATAAGAAGGTGAAACTGATAGCTTCTTCAACCCTGATGTTATTTTTTGGTATGTGTAGCTTAATAGTTTATTGTTGTCAAGTTTAAAAAACGCTTCTGAAACTGGTGAAATGTTTCCTTTTTCTGTTGTTTTCATTTTGTTTTCTTCTGCTTTCGTATCCTGTTTCTGACTTGCATTTAGGTGTACAGGACCAATCAGTGTGCTGGCGAGTTTGTGGTGACGTTCCCTCGGGCCTATCACTCTGGGTTTAACCAAGGCTACAACTTCGCCGAGGCTGTGAACTTCTGCACTGCTGACTGGGTCTGTTCTATAGCAAGTGGCTGTTGTACGTCTACTAACACCCCTGGAGATGCATTGTAATTGCTGTGTTTGCTTAGCTGGGAGGGGAGGGTTTATGAGTATTCAGTAGGGATTGGGATGTCTGCTGCGGTTTAGAAAGTTCCAGGTAGTTTTTATTTGGAAGGTTTTGTAGTTCTTCTCATTCGTTACTTTCTCATTTTGTTTGAATTTTAAATGAGCAGTTGATGTTTTCTGCATCTTCTCTGAGAGAACGTAATTCCTCTAGTCTCTGGTTTCTCTGACCACTTTTTGGATTTTATAAAGGTGACCAGATCTTTTGGGGGAATTAATTGTACCATATCAAATAGCTAGCTCTGATTTTTATTTTAAAATATCCAGTTCTGATTTTTATCTTAAAACATCCCTTTATTATTTTCCTTCTGATAGACAATTAGTTGATTTTATTCTTCCTGCCATTTTATGTTTTCTATATTCTTTTTAAAAAGATTATTTTAAAGGGTAGCCATGATACTGAGATCTCTATGGGCTACACTTTTGTGTAGATGTTGTTGCCATTGATTGCTATTTTGCTTGTAAATGAAGTAGATATAAAAAAGTAATTAGTAGTATGTACATCTTATTGGTGGGGGTGTAAAACTGCAAACTTGTAATACACTATTTGACTTTATTTTTCCTTTAGTGAGACTATTCTGTTGTTTTGTCACCTCTCCTGACATTTGGGTTTTTTTTTTTTTTTTTTTTTAGTAATATTAGATCTTATGTTTTCTATGGGCATCTTAGTTTGTTAAACTTCATAATTGGGCTTCCCTGGTGGCTTAGTCACTAAAGAATCTGCCTGCAGTGGAGGAGACCCAGGTTCAGTCCCTGGATTGGGAAGATGCCATGGAGAAGGAAATGGCTCTCCGCTCCAGTTTTCTTGCCTGGAAAATACCATGGACAGAGGAGCCTGGTGGGCTAATTAGTCATATTGTTTCCTTAGCTAATGAATGAAATTGAATAATGAACAATCCTACTTGACCTAGTCATTCTAAACTTCTTACTAATTAGAAAGTAGCAAGAGCAAAACAGAGCTTAGGACTTTGTCTTGGACTTGAACTCTATTTCAGAAAACTCAGCTTACATTTATTAAGTGTTTATGATTTACTTGTTCCTTGGCCAGGTAGATATAGTGTGGAAATGCAGGTGATTCAGAGATGAGTTGGAAATGATTCTACCTTTAACATGCTCATTATTACTGCTGTCTAATCTTGGGTAACTTTTAATTTCTCTGGTCCTAAATTCTTTTTTACCTCCTATGTAAAAAATGCTAAGATTCACTTAGTGACCTCAGACAAGTGAGGTAATATATGTGAAAGCCCTTGATACTCCTTAGGAAAAGAGTGTGATATAATTGAAAAGTAAAAGCAGCTTTATATCTGGAATAAAGTGATGGTACAAATTTTTATAAGCTACAGTGGACAATCAGTTCTATTTTATGTAGCTTCCTTGTGATAATTAAAAACTGCAAATCCTCTGGTTTTATTTTTTTTCTTACTCTTGCTTTAAGGCTGAGAAATGTTTACATATCTGAGAATTAAGAAAGAATTGTATATTGTTGGTGGACAAGATAAATGCTGAACATAAGCTCAACTTTTTTTTTTTCTTAATATATAAGCTCAAAAAAAAGCATAAGCTCAACATGTATTTTCTTGGGAAAGATTGTTTCTTTGAAAGAGTGGGGAAATAGTGCTTGATTCAGAGATAGTACTGTGCTCTGGCGCTCTGATTCCTGTGATTCCCCTCTGCTTCCTCAAAATGGAGGTGAGCTCCAAAAGGTTCTTAGAGGTTGACTTTATTTTTTCTCTGAGGTTACAGTTTTCAGATACAAATAAAAACTTTAGCCATCCAAGTTTTTCCACTTGAGTAAAGGAAAGAAATTGGAGAGAGAGAGAGAGTTTGTGTAGTGTAGCTAGTATCAGTTTTATTTGAAGCGTGTTAGATTTTCAGAAGTTATCTTAGTGTATCTGTTGGCTTATGAAAAGTGATCATTTAGTAATTTATTTCACGTAGGAAAATTAAAGTACATGATTAAAATTAAAGTACATGCAATCTCATGATTGCACTTTGAATTTTTTCTAGGCCAGACTGGTAGTTTTAAAAATAATTTTTAGATAACATCTAAATAGTCCTTATAAAAAATAGTCCATGTGAACTGTTTAGTGCTTTTTCCTTCCCTTCCCTTCCATTTTCCCTCCTTTGTAGTAGCATCTGGTTTTGTTTTGTTTTGTTTTGTGGAAACATCAATGTTGAATACGTCCAATTATACCTTTATAGCTTGATAATTTTTTTCCTTTTCTTGTAAGAGCAGTCCCATGTGACTGGTGTAAAAGAGTTCTGCCTCATTTATGTGTCAAGAAACTCATGCTTGAGATGCATAACTGTGTAATGAGTGGAAATCAGCTGCTTAGGCTAGAAGCTCAGCATCGTGAATTAGGGGGATTTTCTTTGGGAAGGCCTTCGTGAAATTCTTGCTGGGTGATAAAGTTTTAATATTTACAGTTACCTCTTATATTCAAATGGACGTTCTTGTTCTGTTGTTTATAAGAAAAAAAGAGGATTTGGGGTAAGCAGTGGTTCTGTTCTGGAATGTGTTATAAGCAAGTACTTTAATTTGAGAATCTTGTCTTTTTTTCAGCTGCCCATTGGACGTCAGTGTGTGAGTCACTACCGCCGTCTGAGGCGCCATTGTGTCTTCTCACATGAGGAGCTCATCTTCAAGATGGCAGCAGATCCGGAATGCTTAGATGTGGGGTTAGCTGCCATGGTGTGCAAGGAGTTGACGCTCCTGACTGAGGAGGAGACACGGTTAAGAGAGTCTGTGATGCAGATGGTGAGTTTGCTGATTATAGTGCTCACGGAATACACTAAAAATTGAACCTATGGTGGAAAGAATCCATTTTCATCTTCAATCCCTCTAGAAGTTGAACACAGAAATTGCTAGTTTGGAGATTTCATACCTTTGTTTCTGCCATTTTGGTTTAAGTTGAAGTTTTAGGAATCTTGATGTCAGCATCTCCAGATTTTTAAAAATGCAGTCCTGTCAGGTAGAATTTATTAGGTATATATTTATTTTTAAAATTGTCCTATGTATAGTGTTTCTTTAGGTGAGAAAGATCAAGTTCTTCTCTCAGCTTTCTAATTAAACAAAAGTTGTGTTTCTGGTGATTGCAGATTGTCTGAGTTAATCGATTTGTCTTTTTCCTCCAATCTAAGTTTTTAGTGAATATAAGAGGCACTGAATAACCCAGTGCTGGGATTTTGAATGCTTCAAATAAACTAAATATCATATTGAAATGGAAACTAAATGAGAAAATATATGTCTTCAGCCTGTCTTAGCCCATTTTCCCTAACCCTCCCTACGTAGCTAGCCTCACTGGGTGTGTACCATGCTCCCTCCTTCTCTGCATAGCCCACTTTATTTCCCATGATACACGATTCCTTGTGGGATCTTGGTTCCCGGACCAGGGATCGAATCCGTGTTCCCTGTATTGGTAGGCGGATTCTTAACCACCAGATCACTATGGAGGTCCTTTAGTGGAATTCTTTACTGTAAAACTTACCTGATCCTTTAATATGCTGGTGTTTGTTAATTTCCAGTTGGAAGAGGTATGATGCATAGCATTTATCTCCCCCTTAAATTTCCTTGTTTTTTTGTGGAATACCTGCTAGGGTTAGTGGTCCTTCGAGTATGCTTTGGAAAGAGGTGTAGAATTTCTTAAAGCAGCCAGGACTTAGTCAGTTGATGTATTAGCATTCCCTGTTTGCCAGCTGTTAACGTAAGAAACACTTGCAATGTGTTTTGGAACCATTTTTGTATTAAAGTAACTTTTAAAGAAAATACGAAGTGCTCTATGAGAAAATGAAAAGATAGAGTTCAGCCAGGAGATATCTAGATAAGAAGAAAATATTGAAGGAATTAGGTTGTGTCTGCCAGTGAATAAACTATTAGATCACTACCTTGTTTAAGTGGAGGAAGAAAAGAAGATTGCTCTCATAGTGGAATTGGCTTGTAAATACTGTGCTCAGGTAAGTAGAAACTGTAAAGGGGACCCCCTTATTTATCAAATGGAAGCCTTTGTAAAATGCGCTTCAGGTGCCCTTACTTTCTTAAAGTGGCATACCAAATTTGATAAGCTTTCTTTTTTCCCAGTTTTAATATTTTTTTAAATTAAAGTCTAGTTGATTTACAGTGTTTTAATTTCTGCTGTACAGCCGAGTAATTCAGTCACATATACATTCTTAGTGTTCTTTTCCATTATGGTTTATCATAGGATATTGAATATAGTTTTCTGTGATATGTATAATGGGGCTTTGTTGTTTATATGCAAAAGATTAGCTTTCTTTTTGATGCCTTGTTGAAATAGATTATACTTTGATTTTCATAGTTTAAGTAATTTTACATCTTTTTATCCTTGCATGTGTTTGTACCTATCAGTGTTATTTTCAGAATACTAAAATTTTTAGTTCAAGGGTATATTGTCCCTGGGGACAGTACTTTTTGATTTATATTTTTCTTATGTTAAATAGAAAACAAAACTACATAAAACAGAGAGAACTTCATGAATTATTCTGTGGCAACCTTTGTTGTCATCACTATATGGTCAAGAAATAGAAGTTTATCAGCTAGCCAGTATTTTGTAATAATTATAGGGTATAACCTTTCAAAATTGTATATTAAAAAAGGTTTTTAGGGCAAAATATGTTAGAAAAATAATACTAGCAAATAAAAAAGTCTTGGCTTAACTGTGCCCAAAAAAACCCTTATCAACCATCTTCAAAGTACCTCCCAATTACTGCTTCCTTTCCTTCCCTCAACAAATGACATTTAACCTCTTTGTAGTAAGCATTTCTTGCATTTTAAGAAGTTTTTGTCAGTCACATGTGCATTCTTAGATACTAAGGTTTTAGTCTTGCTCATAAAAAATTAGCAATGTTTTTAGAAAATATTTTGAGGATGTGCCATCGTATCTCCCATGTTTATGTCGTCAGAGTAGAAAAAAAATTAATCACTTTAAGTTCTCTGATGCTTGAAAGACTGGAAAGACTTGATCAGGTGACATCAGTTGTATTTCAGGGTGTCCTGATGTCGGAGGAAGAGGTGTTTGAGCTTGTGCCTGATGATGAGCGACAGTGTTCAGCCTGCAGGACCACCTGTTTCCTCTCTGCTCTCACGTGCTCCTGTAACCCTGAACGGCTCGTGTGTCTCTACCATCCGACTGATCTGTGCCCCTGCCCCATGCAGAAAAAATGTCTTAGGTATCCAGACGTTTCTTGTAAAGCTTCCATTACAGTCTTTTTAAAAATTGTTAATACTCTTGTTCGTAATGCCCTTCCTTGTGTTTGTTCTAGTTACCTCTTACCTGTCCGCCTCCTTTCTTGAAGATCAGCCCATTAAAGTTGGCCCTAAACTTACTGAATAAAATGAATTGCTTTATCAAGTTGATGTCACACATTCCTTGACTTTCTCTGAATTAAAACTCTGTGAGCTGCTTAGGTTTTTCTCTTTATGTGTACCTGGCCATTGTACTTCCCTTAAGGTGATTCTGTTTCAATGTTAATTTATTTTCAAAATATTGTTGGGTTTTGAAAGTTTTTATTTTTGTATGTGATCTTCTTTTTAGATATCGCTACCCATTGGAGGACCTCCCTTCTCTGCTCTATGGTGTGAAGGTCAGGGCACAGTCCTATGACACGTGGGTCAGTCGTGTTACAGAAGCATTATCCGCCAACTTCAATCACAAGAAAGGTTAAGTTTCTTCCTTTTTTAAGCAGACACTGAAATGGTTTTCACTTTGAAAGAGATCTTGTTTTGTTTCATGTGTTTTTCCTCCATTAAGGAAAAGTCCTAGGCTTCATAAGAGATTTGAGACCAATGGGTTGGTTGACTACAGACTTAATTTCCTGTTTGAGAATCTTTTGTTAAGTGATAAAGTTGATATAAAATGAGATTGCTAACAGCAGATGTATCATATATTTTGGGGAACCGTTGTTACAAGTAGACTCACATTAACAGCTCACTGAGCAATTCTCTGTTCAAGAAAATTAGAGTTACCAAGGGAACATTTCATGCAAAGATGGGCACAATAAAGGACAGAAATGGTATGGGCCTAACAGAAGCAGAAGATATTAAGAGGTGGCAAGAATACATAGAAGAACTATACAAAAAAGATTTTCACGACCCCAGGTAATCACAATGGTGTGATCACTTACCTAGAGCCAGACATCCTGGAACATGAAATGAAGTGGGCCTTAGGAAGCATCACTATGAACAAAGCTAGTGGAGTTTTGAAATGGAATTCTAGTTGAGCTATTTCAAATCGTAAAAGATGATGCTGTGGAAGTGCTGCACTCAATATGCCAGCAAATTTGGAAAACTCAGCAGTGGCCACTGGACGTGAAAAGGTCAGGTTTCATTCCAATCCCAAAGAAAGGTAGTGCCAAAGAATGCTCAAACTACCACACAATTGCACTCATCTCATACGCTAGTAAAGTAATGCTCAATATTCTCCAAGCCAGGCTTCAATAGGACGTGAACTGAGAACTTCCAGATGTTCAACCTGGATTTAGAAAAGGCAGAGGAACCAGAGATCAAATTGCCAACATCCATTGGATCATCAAAAAAGAGAGTTCCAGAAAAACATCTACTTGGCTTAATTGACTATGTCAAAGCCATTGACTGTGTCGATCACAACAAACTGTGGAAAATTCTTAGAGATGGGAATATCAGACCACCTGACCTGCCTCCTGAGAAATCTGTGTACAGGTCAAGAAGCAACAGTTAAAACTGGATGTGGAACAACAGACTGGTTCCAAATCGGGAAAGGAGTAAGTCAAGGCTGTATATTATCACCCTGCTTATTTAACTTATATGCAGAGTACATCATGAGAAACGCTGGACTGGATAAAGCACAAGCTAGAATCAAGATTGCTGGGAGAAACGTCAATAACTGCAGATATGCAGATGACACCACACTTAAGGCAAAAAGCAAAGAAGAACTAAAGAGCCTCTTGATGAAAGTGAAAAGAGAGTGAAAATGTTGTCTTAAAACTCAGCATTCAGAAAACTAAGATCATGGCATCTGGTCCTATCACTTCATGGCAAATAGATGGGAAAACAATGGAAACAGTGACAGACTTTATGCTTTGGGGCTCCAAAATCATTGCAGATAGTGACTGCCGCCATGAAATTAAAAGACGCTTGCTCCTTGGAAGAAAAGCTATGACCAACCTAGACAGCATATTAAAAAGCAAAGACATTACCTTGCCAAAAAGGTCCGTCTAGTCAAGGCTACGATTTTCAGTAGTCATGTATGGATGTGAGAGTTGGACTATAAAGAAAGCTGAGCACCAAAGAATGATGCTTTTGAACTGTGGTGTTGGAGAAGACTCTTGAGAGTCCCTTGGACTGCAAGGAGATCAAACCAGTCAAGCCTAAAGGAAATCAGTCCTGAATATTCATTGGAAGGACTGATGCTGAAGCTAAAACTCCAGTGCTTTGGCCACGTGATGTGAAGAGCTGACTCATCTGAAAAGACCCTGATGTTGGGAAGGTTGAGGGCAGGAGGAGAAGGGGACAACAGAGGATGAGATGGTTAGATGGCATCACAGACTCAATGGACATGAGTTTGAGTAAACTCCGGGAGTTGATGATGGACAGAGGCCTTGTGTGCTGCAGTCCATGAAGTCGCAAAGAGTCAGACACGACTGAGTGACTGAACTGAACTGAGAAATTCTCAGAATTAGAAACAAGCCACCTGGTATAAGCTTCAGTTGTATTGGTGGGATTTTCACAGCTATGGTGTTTTTGCTAATTGATTGGTGAGTGGCTTTTTATTTTCTCTGGTGATAGTATATGACTCTCTTTCTTTTTACAGATTTGATTGAGTTACGAGTAATGCTGGAGGATGCTGAGGATAGGAAGTACCCAGAGAATGATCTCTTTCGAAAACTTAGGGATGCTGTAAAAGAAGCTGAGACGTGTGCTTCTGTGGCTCAGCTGCTTCTGAGCAAAAAGCAGAAACACAGGTAAGGCTGAGAAGAATTCTCTAGTGGTTTTCTGTTTTATTTTGACCAGAGTAATGACAGTCTTAATTGTCTGTGAGGCCATGTTATCCCTCCCCAAGTAATGCCCCAGCTTTGTCTCTTGCTGCTCGCGCTTCTCTTGCTCTGCCTGCACTACCTCCCCTGCTCGTCACCCTCACTGTGCTCCCCCTGCCCTTCATCCTCATTGTGCTCCCCCTGCCCTTCACCCTCACCATGCTCCCCCTTCCCTTCACCCTCATCGTGCTCCCCCTGCCCTTCACCCTCACCGTGCTCCCCCTGCCCTTCACCCTCACCATGTCCTCTGCTTAGGGCCTGCGTGTTTGCTCTTGGCCCTCCTTGGGGCTGTGTTCCCTGATACCCAGCCGGCTTATTCCCTTGCTTCTTCCAAGTCTTTTTTAGACATCATATTCTTGGAGAAGCTTTCTCTGACAACCTTGTAAAATTGCAGCCTTTTTATTCTTCCTTCCTGCTTTGTTTTTCTCCTGATAGACGAATCTACTTACTCTCTTATCTCCTCCTCCTTTTCCTACCCCACTGGAAGATAATGCTAGAGTAGAATGTGGGATTTTCATCCTTCTCATTGCTGTGCTTTGAAGCATGCCTGGCACACAGTAGGTGTGTGATAGGTGTTTGTAAACAGATGATACTGCAGGCTGAAGGCAGGTGCTAGCAGAGAGTGACCTGGGTGCAGGGGAGGCTGTTAAGGAGCATGGCAGTATATGCCCTGGATTTCCCATAATTCACATGTTTCATTTTCTGTGGCAGTGTTTCATTCTAACACATTCCTTGTGTCTGAATGGTTTTTTCTATAGCAGTTTACATTGGGTTTTTAATTACTTTGTACATTTTTTAATCTTTTGTTTTATGAGAGACCAATCATCAGTCAGGACTCCGCACCTGTCATGGGTCTCTGACCCCCACCTCCCCACCTTGGAGAATCTGGCCAAAGCTTAGAGACCCTTTTCTTAGAAAAGTGTACATACAGACATAATCTGGAGTCAGTTTCACAGGATTTATTATCTCCTAAGCCAGGTTAAAGGCCTTTGTTCTACATCTTCAGTTTCCTGAGATGGAGGATTTAGTTTTATCAGTGAACTTAACATTTTACTGTGAGAATTTATTAAATGTTTGAGATGTTTAATACTTGTAAGGTTGGAAGAACTGTAATTTAGAGAGTTGAATCTTTGAGCCATTAACTGAAGAGCTAAGAATCTCATTTGAAAATGAAATCCCTCAGACACGTGTATTTTGGGATTTCTTGGGTTAGAATTCTGAAGAGACTAGAAGCCCCCTTAATGCTGGAGTGACTGAATTTTCTTACTTATGTCTCAACATTGTCTGACACCAGGCAGAGCCCAGATGGTGGGAGGACGCGGACCAAACTGACAGTGGAAGAGCTGAAGGCCTTTGTCCAGCAGCTCTTCAGTCTTCCATGTGTCATCAGCCAAGCTCGACAAGTAAAGGTGGAGTATCACGTTCTCTCTGGGGTAAAGCGAATAGTGTGTCTTGATTCGTTTTTTTGTTCTGTATGTTTCTTTTCTCAAATAAGTGCTGCTGTTTAAGGTTTTTCAGTAGGTAGTAAGAACTCGCTTGGTTTCATTCTTAGTCTTTAATTCCTCCTTTAAAATTCTGGAACTAAGGCTAGTTTAGAAATATTTTTTTTCTCTGTTACTTTTAGGCCAGAACCTCCATTTAACGTAGATGTAATTGAAATGCAGAAAACTAGTTAAAGGAATCAATGTATCAGTGAATTACTAGCCCATGAAGTTTTGAAAATGCAGGGCTCTGAAATTACCAGGGCCATCATGGCTTAATGAATATGTAAAATCTCAGAAGTGTCTTTCAGACACATTAATCTGGATAGTTAACTTCTGGTAAGTTGTGGTGTCTTTCTGTGATTTGGCCAGGGCTGGGTAACTAAAATGGTTTTTATCAAGGTTGTCGACAGTGAAATCAATGTCAGTTGTATTGTCGAACCCCGTGCCATAGGAGTGTTCTGATTATTGACCATTCTTTCCTTCCTGAGAGATTTTCTTTTCTAAACATCTGACACCACACTGTGGTTATCTCAGATTCATAATTCACAGTTCCTTCCTCTTTAGGGAAGCTGTTCGTTTTCTCCTCAGCTTGGCTTCTGGGTTTGGAGTATATTGGGAGTCTTGGCCCTTTCTTCTCGAGGTCCTGATCTCTTCTTGGTGACATTAAATATCACCTGTATCCAGTTGATGCCCAGCTCTGACTCTTTCTTCTTTTCTGTAGACTCGTCCATCCAGTTGCAGCCACTCCATTTGCCTGTGGTGGGCTGAAAGGCATTTTAGATGAGATGAATCAAAATCCTTAATTGCCTTATTCCCTTATATATCACATTCAGTTTCAAAACTAGTGCTGCTGTTATATTGCCTCTAAAATGTCTCCCAGAGTCGACTGCTAGTCATCATCTCCGTCACTTAAATTATGCCCGAAACCGTGGGACTCTGCCCCTTAGATAACTGCAGCAGCTCCTTAACTGGTCTGTCTTCTTTTGCTCTTGTTCTGACCGCTCACTTCTCACGCAGTAACCAGAGTGATCATGTGAAACAGAAACCAGGTCACGTCACCTCCCCGTGGTTAGGATCCTCGTGGCTCCCCAGAGCCGTCAGTGAATGCGAAGTGATGGGCACTAATCTGCATGGTCCTGTGTAATCGGACCTCTGCTCATTCCTTAACCACGTTTCTCCTGTGTCCACTTTGCTCTCCATCATCCACTTTGGGCCAAGACACAAGCTCATTCCTCTTTAAAAGCTTTTGCAGTTACTATTTGCCCTTCCTGAACTAGTCTTCCTCCTGTACCTCCTCACTGTGGTTTTGGTTGTGACCATCATTGTGAAGTAATATGCTCCCCCGCGCCACCTCATCACCTCTGATCACTTTTGTATTGAATTGCCCTATTTTACTTTCATAGCACTGAAAACTAACTGAAGCATTATATTCATGTCTTCAGTGTCTGGCCACTTACATTAAAACACGTGTTCCTTGAGGACAAGGATGTTGTATTTTTTGTTTAATGCTGTGTGCCTAGACTAGTGCCTGCATCTAACTCAGTAGTCATGAAATATTTTTGAGTGACCAGTTCAGTTGCTTAGTCACGTCTGACTCTTTACGACCCCATGGACGGCAGCACGCCAGGCCTCCCTGTCCATCACCAACTCCCAGGGTTTACTCAAACTCATGTCCATTGAGTCGGTGACGCCACCCAACCATCTCATCCTCTGTCGTCCCCTTTTCCTCCCGCCTTCAGTCTTTCCTAGCATCAGGGTCTTTTCAAATGAGTCAGCTCTTCGCATCATGTGGCCAAAGTATTGGAGTTTCTGCTTCAACATGAGTCCTTCTAATGAATATTCAGGACTGATTTCCTTTAGGATGGACTGGTTGGATCTGCTTGCAGTCCAAGGAACTCTGAAGAGTCTTCTCCAACACCACAGTTCAAAAGCATCAATTCTTTCTTTATAGTCCAACTCTCACATTCATATATGACTACTGGAAAAACCGTAGCCTTGACTAGACGGACCTTTGTTGGCAAAGTAATGTCTCTGCTGTTTAATATACTCTCTAGGTTGGTCATAACTTTCCTTCCAAGGAGTAAGCGTCTTTCAATCTCATGGCTGCAGTCACTGTCTGCAGTGATCTTGGGGCCCAAAAAAATAAAGTGACTTAATCATATTGAAAAGGGGTGTGTAAGTAATTACAGAGAAGCTTATTTATGTCTTTATCATATGTCTGTTTGGTGCTATGATGGTGAGATTATTAAATGGTCTAGAATTTGGTAGTTTGCCAGAACCATATGTATTCCATAGTCATTTTGTATCTCCTAAGTTTTTTCTTTATTCCTTTGACCTTTTCAGAATTTGCTTGATGACGTGGAGGAGTTTCATGAGCGTGCTCAGGAGGCCATGATGGACGAGACCCCAGACTCGTCCAAACTCCAGATGCTGATCGATATGGGCTCCAGTCTGTATGTGGAGCTCCCGGAGTTAGCTCGACTAAAGCAAGAGCTGCAGCAAGCTCGCTGGTTGGATGAAGTAAGACTGACGCTGTCGGACCCTCAGCAGGTCACCTTGGATGTCATGAAGAAGTTGATAGACTCTGGGGTCGGCTTGGCACCCCACCATGCTGTGGAGAAAGCGATGGCCGAGCTTCAGGAGCTCCTCACAGTCTCTGAGCGATGGGAAGAGAAGGCCAAGGTCTGCCTACAGGCAAGGTGAACACACATCTATTGGTGACTGTCCCCTCTTTAAGATGTAGGTTAGAAAGTAGAGAGGGAGGAGGAACATAAAGGTCTGTTGAGTTGAATGTCTTGTGCCTTCCCCAAGTGGTCACTAGGTTACCAAGTGGGTCTGCATATGGACAGTTTCAAATCTTGTGAGCACACTGTGTGCAGAGTCCTTTGTTAAGTACTTTAGTAAGTGATACAAAGTAGTGTTTTGTTTACAGCCTCACCATTACTGCTACTCTAGTTACGAAGCTCTGCTGCAGTATGTTGTTAACTGAGAGGAACAGAAAAATGCTAGAATCAGAGGGGGAAAGGTCATTGTAGCTTGGATGGTTAGAAGAGACGCTTGAGAGAAAGAGGAGATCTTAAGTCAAGCCTTGAAGAATGAGTGGGATTGAAATGGGAGGGGAGGTAAGAGAAATGTCCTAAGATCAGCTTAAGGAATGTGTCAGTGTGTGCCCAGGTGACAGAAGCTGAGCGGTGGTTATTTTACCCCAGCAGGGGATTCACGCGGGGAAGTAGAGGGAAATGAGAGGCAGGCAGGAGAATGGGAGGCATTAGCATCGGCACCCAATAGACTTGCGAGATTAAAGTCAGGCATCCGTCAGTTTGACTTCCATGTTCTGTATGAAAGTATTTTTTCACCAAAGATTAATATTAATATAATTTCCTTTGTGAGGATGAGGAAATTGGGATGCTTACGGAGATCACATAGTTGTTAAATAATACAGCTCAAATTTAAAGCCTTTTCTACTTCATTCCAAAGTTTCCATGTGTTTAATTACTTGGCCAGTCACTTATTTTGGATTCATTTGATAGGAAAGTCTGTTCTAAAATTGGCCAACATAGTGGGGAGACACAGATGAAGAAGTGAATGAAAAGTGAAAGTGTTAGTCATTCACTCCTGTCCGACTCTTTGCGATCCCATGGACTGTATGTAGCCTGCCAGGCTTTGTCCATGGGATTCTCCAGGCAAGCATTACTGGAGTGGGTTGCCATTTCCTTCTCCAGGAGATCTTCCCAGAGTTTCAACAAATTAGTGTCATGAAGAAAATGAAGTTGGTAGAGAGGACTGATGGAGTCAGTTTTCCAGCTCCTGTCAAAGCTCTTCTGAAATGTATCATTAACATTTTGCATCCTGAGCGCTGGTTAGCTGCCGACTGCTCCTTTCTGGATCTCTTCCTCCTGGTTTTGGCCTCTCTCTCCCCCTTTTAGAGTGCTTTCCCCAGGATTCTGGCCTAGGCCACTTCTCTGCTCACTTTGTACCCTTCCTTGGAAATTTCATCTCACTTCTTGTCTCCATTTACCATCTTTGTGCAGACTAACTCCAAACCCTCATCTAGAACACAAGTTTGTTTTTTTACCTGTAGCTATCATCTGGTTGTTAAATAATTCCAGAGGATGTCCTGTAGGTGCCTCAGACTCCCCGTATTCAAAATAACCTTCATCCACTGCTTCCCGTGTTCTCTTCCTTTGTTTCTATTTTCTTTGAATTAAACCCTCTTTCACTCATTTGAACAAGCCAGAACTCTGGAAATTAGTGTTGGCCCTGCCCTCCCATTTCCTTCCCCTCAGACTCAGCTCCTGAGTCCTGCTGATGCTGTTTCTTTGGTGTTTTTCTCTTTGATTCTTTTTCTTTGGGCTGTTGTTACAGCTGGCTTAGCACACAGCACCAGGTTCTGTCTATAATCTCACCCCTCTGTCATCCATTCTTCACAGTGAAATTAGTATTTTCCTAAAGTGCAGAAGTGACAGTTTGACTTCCCTGCTTAAAGCCCACCACTGTTTCCCAATCCCCTTGGAGTGAAGTTCAGACTTCTTCAACCTGACTTTTTGTAATCTAGCCCCTTGCTTAAGTACCTACCGTGACCCCTTGCTCTTCTTTTTCTTGTGTTCTGTGTTCCAGACATAATGACCTCCCCTCCCCACACCAGCCCTGGGGTACACGTTTCCCCTCTGTCCACCTACGTTGGTGCACCTCCACCACCCTTCCCCTGGCCTGGTCCTGGCGTTCCTGACTAGTTCCTATTCAGAAAGGAGAAGCCAGCTTAGAGGTCACTTCTAGGAAGCCTTCCTTACTGCCAAGTCAACCAAGTCCCCCTACTGTATATTCTGACAGCATCTTCCTTTTCCTTTATTATTGCATTTATGGTGTATTGTAACATTTTATTGATAATCCCCTCCCCCAAGATTAAAAGGTTTTATGAAGGCAAGGACTATATCATCTTGTCCATTAATCGTCCCAAGGACATAGCCCAGTGCTTGGCACATAATAGGGATCATGGGTACTCAAACTGTTCCCACTCTCAGTAGTTTCCCATTGCTCACAGTTTCCCATTGCTCACATAGACCTTAATTCACAGCCCTGCTGCTGCTACTGCTAAGTCACTTCAGTTTTGTCCGACTCTGTGCAACCCCATAGACGGCAGCCCACCAGGCTCCCCCATCCCTGGGATTCTCCAGGCAAGAACACTGGAGTGGGTTGCTATTTCCTTCTCCAATGCGTGAAAGTGAAGTCGCTCAGTCTTGTCCGACTCTTAGCGACCCCATGGACTGCAGTCTACTAGGCTCCTCCACCCATGGGATTTTCCAGGCAAGAGTACTGGAGTGGGGTGCCATTGCCTTCTCCGAATTCACAGCCCTGAAGACCTCTTAATCTGCATCTTTCTTTTCTGCCAGATTCCCCTCCTTCTTGCTGTTACTCCCACCCCGCCTCCCGTTCTCACTATCCCTCATCTTAAACTTGTTTTAACAACTTCAGGTTTTCTCCACATCTTTGTTCATTAAATTCCTGATGTTTTTCCTTTAATCCTTCACACGACCAAATCACACTTCTTATTTAAGGCCTAGTTCAGAACCCTTCTCAACTCTCCCAGGTCAGATTAATCACTCTTTCCCTAGTAGTGAACCCATAGTCATTTGTTCTTAGTTCCCAGTACAAGTATATTTCTTAGGATAAGGTCTGTATTTTGGTCATCTTTGTGTAGTGAGGTGTTAGTGCTTATAGTTAAATGTCAACATCAGTGGATTTGTAGACCACTGCTTCCTACACTGCTGTCTCTTATGCATCTCTGACAGTTTCAGATCCTGTGGAAACTGATATAGAGGTAGTTTAGTGTAGGAAAAAGCACAGGATCTGACACTGATTCCGAGTCAGTGCTTCATGTGTGCCATTTACTGCATTAAATGACTTTGAGGAAGTAATTGATCTTGAGTTAAACTTACCTGTAAAATGGAAATGAAGGTAGTAGCTGTTTGCCTCTCTCATAGGCTTATGGTGAGAATTAAGTGAAGTCACATGTATGAAAGTTCTTTTACATGTTGTACAAGTGTTATTTAAGTGTTGGTAGTAGAAAATCCCATGGACGGAGGAGCCTGGTAGGCTGCAGTCCGTGGGGTCGCTGAGGGTCGGACACGACTGAGCGACTTCCCTTTCACTTTTCTTTTTCATGCATTGGAGAAGGAAATGGCAACCCACTCCAGTGTTCTTGCCTGGAGAATCCCAGGGACAGCGGAGCCTGGTGGGCTGCCATCTTTGGGGTCGCACGGGGTCACACAGAGTCGGACACGACTGAAGTGACAGCAGCAGCAGTAGTTTGACTTATCCTCATGCATCCTCCCTGTTTTTATGTTTATCAAGGCCTCGGCACAGTGTGGCGAGTTTAGAAAGCATCGTGAATGAAGCTAAGAGCATTCCAGCCTTTCTGCCCAATGTATTGTCCCTGAAAGAAGCCTTACAGAAGGCCCGAGAATGGACAACTAAAGTGGAAGCTATTCAGGTAAAGAACCTCTTGAGTTGTCTACCATTCAGGGAATGCTATCTCACACCTGAATCCTTGAAGCCTTTAATTCTGTACTGAAGTGATTGTGTACTTGAAATTCACTTGTTCTTTTATCTGATTTTTATTTTTAAACATGTATTACCTATTTAAACATTACTTGTTTCTGTTGACTTCTTGCTGTGAGAGATGACAGAATTAGCCATTTAATTAATGCCTAGCAGTAGGGAGTTTATTTCCTGCTGTATTTGACTCTCTTGCCATGTACATGAGTTACCTTTTTTAAAATGGAAGTATAGTTAATTTACAGTGTTGTGCTTATTTTAAGGTTACAGCAAAGTGGTTCAGTTTTTTATGTATATATATATAATCTTTTTCAGATTCTTTTCTGTTATAGGTTGCTACAAGATAGAGTATAGTTCCCTGTGCTATACAGTAGGCCCTTGTTAACCTATTTTATATATATAGTGTATACTTTAAAAAAAATTATTTATTGTTTGCTGTCATGGGTCTTTGTTGCTTTGCGGGGGGCTTTCTCTAGTTGCAGCAAGTGGGGGCTACTCTTTGTTGCTGTGCTTGGGCTTCTCTTTGCAGTGGCTTCGCTTGTTGCAGAGCAAGGACTCTAGGGTGTGTGCACTCAGTAGTTGTAGTTGTGGTGCACGGGCATGTGGAATCCTCCCAGACAAGGGATTGAACCCATGTCCCCTGCATTGGCAGGCAGATTCTTAACCCACTACGCTACCAGGAAAGTACAGGAGTGGGTATATGTTAATCCCAAACTCCTAATTTAGCCCCCGCCCCACTGTCCTCTAATTACTTTTGAAACAAGTAGCAGGAAAAGAAAATGAAACTGACATTTACTGAACCCCACAATACTCTTGGGACTCATCTGGATGTTTGGGAGTAGGAATGGGAGAGAAGGGTGTAAAGATACAACCCCGGACCTCAAAGTGGCGTATTCTAGTTGAAAAGACATGTATTACACATACATAACTCAAAACAGTGAATTAAATACTGGAGATGAAAGTATGCTTTAATACATAAGGTTCCTTCTGAGTTACGGAGATCATTCACTGCAGCGTTTACAGTGGTGAGTACGTTGTAGGACTGGACTGAAAGAGAAAGGAAACCAGCTCTCCCACTAAACAGCTGCTGCCCTTAGAGGAGGTGTCATGGTCTAATGACTTCTGTTTTGCTTTCTTTTCAGTTGAGTTTTTCTGGGACCTGCTTAGTTGCTACTCTCTCTGTTCTGTGTTTTAAAATTACTTGTTTTCATCAGGACTCCCCTCTGTTTGTTTCATCTTTGACCAGTTTCAGGCAGTTATCAGATGACTGATAATCTTTAGTTGGCTGTTTATGATTGAAGAACTGAGCTGGCAAGTAGAGGTAGCTGCTGTGGTTTTCCAAGGACTGTTTCTCACCAAGCTCTTCCCTTTGGTGGGAGGATAGACTTGGGGGCTCTGAAAAAGTGGACATTTTCTGCTGTCCTTCAGGGTACACAGGCTGGGAGAGGCTGTGTCCTGGCCTAGCCAGAAGGTGTTCTGTATGTCTGCTTGGAGAGTTGTACCATCTGAGGGATCACTCTGGATTGTCGTCTGTGGGCCGCCAACCTGATACTCTGATGTTCTTGCCAGGACCCTGGGATGGATTACTGACTAACTCTTCCATTTCCTGTGATGACTTAATTATTTTAACGTCAGTAAATTAAAAGCACTCGAGTTTAAAAACTGATTATTTTCATTAAGTGGAAATACTGACACGTTGTTACTTAGTAGAATATCCACTCTTGTCTGTAAATGGAGGAGGTTGTCAGATACTGCTCTATAGTAGTTGGAAAAATTTTAAAAGACTTTGAAACAGGCAGAAGAGACTACGATGTCCTTTCAGTGGAGTAGTGGATGTTGTTTAGCGAACCACCCGGGTTTATTTGATTCTCGGAGTAAGTGCCTTAGACTTTGTTCTACCATGCTCATTACAACTCTGTCAGTTATTTAAAAACGATAGTAATGTGACTGAATTAGTCTGTAGGAAAACAGTTAAATTTGTGAGGAACAAATGATTCTCCACACTGTAGAAAAGGTGATTCCACAGACCTGGATGATATTAAATGCGTGTTTCCATCTATTAGCAAATTCCTTTCCTCATTCCTGACTTCCATGGTGGCTCAGACGGTAAAGGTCAGCCTACAATGCGGGAGACCTGGGTTTGATCCCTGGGTTGGGACCCACTCCAGTATTCTTGCCTGGAAAATCTCATGGATGGGGGAGCCTGGTAGCCTACAGTCCATGGGGTCGCAAAGAGTTGGACACAACTGAACGACTTCACTTTTACTTTTCCTCATTCCTTTTTTTTTTTTTTGAAAAGCACTTAACATTTAATGAATTTCCCAGCATGTGGCTTCAAGCCACGAGGACACAAGCCCCACCTACACCCTTAATCTTCTCCTCAGCTCTTCTGCTGAAGAATTTGGCCTTCACGATGACAGGCTGCTTTGGGAGCTTTCCTTTCCCCAGAACTTTGTAGTAACCTGATCGCACCACATCAATGATAGGAGCAGCTCCTGTCTTGTTCTTGGCAGCATTTACTCGTGTCTGCTCACTAACCAAGGTCCACAATTTATCAAGGTTGACAGTCGGGCAGAAACTCTGGTTCCTCTTAAGTGGTAATGCCTCATACCAACTTTCCCAAAGTATCCTGGGTGATATTTGTCGAAGTTGATCCTGTGATGATGCATGCCACCAGCATTACCTCGGCCTCCCGGGTGTTTCCGGTGTTTGCCGATGCGGCCGTGGCCGTGGCTCACGTGGCCCCTAAGTTTCCGGGTCTTCCTTAGTCTGGATGGCATGTCGGCGGCCTAGACGAAAGAGCTACTTTTCCTCATTCCTAATTGCATTTATATGTTTGTTTTTAGATTGTCCTTTGAACTAGTTTTTACATCTTACTGGATCCCTTGTTAATTCATTTCAAAAAACCTTTGACAACATGAATTTATACAAACATTTTTTAAAGGACATTGGAAGACTGTTAAGAGATACAGTTAGGTTTAATGACTAATAGTTAATGGAAAAGGTTAGCACTAAACTCTTTATAAGATTTACTAATAGTGTATTGCCAGACTCCATGAGAGATCAAAGATTATGTAAGGCTGTACTTCTGTTTCCCAGAGTGGCAGTAATTATGCTTACTTGGAGCAGCTGGAGAGCTTATCTGCTAAAGGCCGCCCTATCCCCGTGCGTCTTGATGCGCTGCCCCAGGTGGAGTCTCAAGTGGCAGCAGCTCGGGCCTGGAGAGAACGGACAGGGAGGACCTTTCTCAAGAAGAATTCCAGCCACACGCTGCTACAGGTGAGGAGTGGTTTGTTTTCATGTGCGTGCCCTTCAGTGCCGTCCCCAGAAGTAGGTGACCCATTACCTAAGGTGAGGGTGGTTGTCAGTTTATCTGGTCGTGGTTATACAAGTTCATTGCCACTGGGTGGTATCAGATGTTGGCTAGTAATCTGGAACCCTGAACAGACTTTCTTCCAGTTCACCTTACACTGTGTCAGCCTGCATCTTATCTCTGTTGTTATCATGGACTCTTAGCACCAAAAGATCTTATTATTCTCAGAAGCACAAATTAAAATTTTTTTTTTTTACCTGGAAGTACAGTTGATTTACATACAATGTTGTGTTAGTTTCTCATGTACAGCAGAGTGGTTCAGTTATACATATATATTTTCTTTTTCAGATTATTTTCCATTATAGGTATTACAAGGTATTGAATATAGTTCCGTGTGCTATACAGTAGGGCCTTGTTTATCTGTTTTTTATATAGGTATTATATATCTGTTAGCCACAAACTTCTAATTTATTCCTCCCCCCACCTTTTCCCTTTGGTAACCATGTTTGTTTCCTATGTCTGTGAAGCTGCTTCTGTTTTGTTAATAAGTTGGTATGTATTTCTTTTTTTAGATTCCATGTGTAAGTGATATATGGTATTTGTTGTTCTGACTTACTTCACTTAGTATAATCATTTCTTGGTCCATCTATATTGCTGCAAATGGCATTATTTCATTATTTTTTTGCAGTTGAGTAGTATTGCATGGTATATATGCACCACATCTGTATCCATTCCTCTTGTCAGTGGACACTTAGGTTGCTTCCATGTCTTGGTTGTTGTAAATAGTGAGAAGCACAAATTTAAATGCTCATTACCCTTTTCATGTTGAACAGTTAGAACATACTTAAGAGCATAGACGTTGGAATAAGATTGTTTCATGTTTGAGGACGGATTCCTGGTGTTGATGCTGTGTCTGTGGGCAACTTGTTGCCTTTCTGAACCTGTTCCCCTTGTTTGTGGAGATAATACCACCTACTTCAGAGGCTTGTTGGAAAGTTTGAGTTCGATAATGCATGTGAAGTTTGTAAGAACGTGTCTGGGACATGTGAGTGGTCAATAAATGGTTACGTTTATTTTCAGTTTTGAGATTTTTTTAAAACCAGAGCTCAGTGTTTGGTTTTATTTTTGTAGGTGCTTAGTCCCCGGACTGACATTGGTATTTATGGGAGTGGAAAAAATAGAAGGAAAAAAGTAAAAGAGCTGATAGAAAAAGAAAAAGAAAAGGATCTGGACCTTGAGCCTCTGAGTGACCTGGAGGAAGGACTGGAGGAAACCAGAGACGCAGCCACAGTGGTGAGAGTTAGAGTGCTTCTTAAATTTGCTTGGTGAATGCAGCGTTCTGTGAAGCAGTCACTGTTTATGTTCCTAACTCTTTATTTTTGTATAGTTTATCTTTGACTTCATGGTTGTACATATTTCACACCTTTTTAATATTTGAAGTCAAAGTATATAAAAACTGTTCTCTCCCTAAAATTGCCCTTTCCATATCCTTCTTTATTGTTGTTTTAATAGTTGTCCAGTAGTCCATCAAATTGTCCATAATTTACTGAACACATTTCTGATACTGAGCATTTTTGTTGTTACTCGGTGTTCAGTATTATGGATAATAGCAAAGTGGACTTAGCCTTTTCCTTTTTCAGATTGTATTCCTACACTTGACTCTTAGTAATGGGATTACCAGGCTAAGATTTTAGAGTGTTTAATGGTGCTTAATGCTATTGTGCTCTTCAAAGGAGTGGTACCAGCTGACTGACTGACGCAGCTGCTGTTTGCAGTCTTTGCCTCTCTCGGTAGCATTCAGTAATATAGTGAGTATGCAAAAAAGTGTTTGTAGATAATTAAAATTATGGGTTTTATTGTAGAGTAGGAGGGATATGTTATGATTACAAGGAGCCTGAGGAAGTAGAAAATAAAAATGAGCTTGGGCAATATGTAATAGTGGGGAAGCGCATTCACTAAGTGACTTCACATGGCCGTTCCTGCCTGCAAATGATCCTGTTTGAGGCTGATGGAAATAATTTCTTGTTAGCCTACCTAGTGAGTGAGTCTTGCCAGACAAATAGCACTGAAATTGCCTCAAAATAGTTTCAAAGCTAACAGAGTTTAAAAAGAAGATGCCCTGATAATATTCATGATAATTAAGTTTTGTTTTTATATATATATATTTTTTTAATGAGTTACATAAAACCTTACTATAATTAGTCATCAGCCTTTTTTACTCTTCTCCATAAGCTGGAAATTCCAAGAAAGAAATAAAATGGATTTGTATTGGGCTTCCCCCAGAGAATGAATTAGAAGGAGGTAGGGAGTCAGTACCGATGAAATGTTTATCTTGTGCCAGGTGCCAAGTTAGGCACTGTCGTATGTTATCTTATTTAATCCTTAAAACAGCAAAGTGAAGTTACTAATATTCTCATTTTTTGGAAAACTGAGATTCAGAAAACCTGGGTCAGGAGTCTTGTTATGTATAAGAGCCCGGCCTGATACCAGGGTGGCTTGATTTCAAGGCATACCATCTTTCTCCTGCCCCTTATGAAAGAATTAACTACTCGACTGCTGGACATTGTTATATATGACGGCAGTTTGCTTATGTCACAGATGAGTATTTGCATAGAAACTGTCAGGCTGCCCCAAATTTTAGGAAAACGATGGTTTTTTTTTTTTTTTTTTTTTTTAAGGACAGTGCTTGGGACTTCCCTGGTGGTCCAGTGGTTAAGATTCTGTGCTTCCAGTGGAGGTGCTGTGGGTTCAATCCCTTGTTGGGGAACTAAGATCCCACATACTACAAGGTGTGGCCAAAAAAAAAAAGACAGTGCTTTGTCAACATGAGTCTGCAGTGTGGAGATGGTCCCTACGCTCGAAGATTTTGTATTTTGGGAACATTTTGCAGTGACTCCCTTCAGTTAAATGTTTGTTGTACGCAGGTGGCAGTTTTCAAAGAGCGGGAGCAGAAGGAACTGGAAGCCATGCATTCCCTCAGGGCAGCCAACCTCGCCAAGATGAGCATGGTGGACCGCATAGAGGACGTCAAGTTTTGCATTTGCCGCAAGACAGCGAGTGGGTTTATGCTCCAGTGTGAGCTCTGCAAAGACTGGTTTCACAACAGCTGTGTTCCTCTTCCTAAATCGAGTTCCCAGAAGAAGGGGTCTAGCTGGCAGGCTAAGGAAGTAAAATTCCTTTGTCCTCTCTGCATGCGGTCTCGAAGGCCTCGGCTGGAGACGATCCTGTCCCTCCTGGTGTCCCTTCAGAAGTTGCCGGTGCGGCTGCCTGAGGGGGAGGCCCTTCAGTGTTTGACAGAACGTGCTATGAGCTGGCAGGACAGGGCCCGGCAAGCCCTAGCCACAGACGAGCTGTCTTCTGCCCTGGCCAAGCTGTCCGTGTTGAGCCAGCGGATGGTGGAGCAGGCAGCTCGGGAGAAAACTGAAAAGATCATTAGTGCAGAACTCCAGAAAGCTGCAGCCAACCCAGACTTGCAGGCAAGTTGAGAATTTTGTTTTTTCTTTTTTTTCCTATTTCATGGGGCAATATCTGTCAGTGTGTAAGCAGTAAATCAAATCTCCCACCACTATTAGGAAAATAACAGTAAGTTGCTTCATTACAATTTGATGGACTCAGGCATGCATTAACACTCGTGTGTATTTAGGGCCTCTCTTCATCTCTGGGTTGCTCGTTGTTTAGGGACACTTGCCTAGTTTCCAGCCGTCTGCTTTCAATCGGGTGGCGAGCAGTGTGTCTTCTTCCCCTCGACAAACGGCGGACTATGACGATGAGGAGACAGATTCTGATGAAGACATTCGGGAGACCTATGGCTATGATATGAAGGTAATTACAGGGATGGGCTGGGGGGATTGATCATTTGATCACTGGGTTTGTTTAAAAAGCTGTTGAACACTGATGTTTAAGGCCTGAAAGAGGGAGAGAAAGCTGGTCGTTATATCTATCCTGAGTTTATGGTGATGGCATTTTTTCTGTGCTCTAAAAAAATACAGATTGGTGAAGCTACATTTTTTAATAAAGGATGGTATGTTTTTAAAAAGCCTGTATGTATTTTCCTGAGAGGGGCTGGAAGAATTACATGTTTAAGTTACTGAAAGATTTCATGGCTGATTTCAGCATTCTTTGCTTTGGATTGTTTAAGTCTGTATAGTTAGGTTTTAAGAATCCCGTTCTAGCTGTGCTTTGGGTCTTTTTCTCTGATCTCTCATCTGGTTGGTGCTGGATAGAATGTCATATTCAGGGATGCGTTATACTTGGGCCCATGACTTGAATTTGTGGAGTTACAGTCACGTAACAAAGGGTTTGCCCTCAGTATGATTGTTCTGATCGTGACAGCACACTGGGGTGAAGGGGCGGTTTTGGCAAGGTTCTGTGTTGGGTCTTCTTGGCCTTTTATTGTTGTTTTGTGTCAGGCCTAAGACGTTCATCTTTTGTCAAGTAATACCGTGATCTGGACAGATACCCTGCCAGCTCACAATGAATCCGTTGATGTGTTTTGTATTCTTCTTTGTGGAGATAATGTTCAGCGTCTGTGCTTATAACCAGGGAATTCATAGTCTGGTGTGTGAAAAAATTAGGGTGCATCCTTTTCCTTTGTCTTTTCAGCATGTCTGTCAGGTAGGTAAGCTCACTGTTAGAGTACAAATACCATCGGCATTAGAACTCCCAGGATATAAAGGGAAACCGTCCATCATAGATACCTGTAAATTACCTGCTGGAAAATATTTTTCTCAAAATAAAAATGGATCCAGGGGATGTTTCAGTGAGGGAATTTTTTAAAAATCATATAAATTAAAGACTTGAGAAAAGTTGAAATTTGAATTAGCATTTAAAATGAGGTTCGAAGCACATTGTCATCCTTGAAGTTAATGGCTATGTGAAGTTAATGACTGTATGTATGAAACTGGTAAAATGACCAGAAGCAGCTGGAAGGGGATGCTGCCCACAGCACATATAGGTTAGTTAGCTAATACTAAAATTGCCTGTTTGCAGTTTTGGCTTAGAGACCTTCAGTACCTGGGTTGTTATCTTTCTAGCATGTTAGGTATCAACCAGTAGTCTGGAATTGTCAAACATGATGGACTTTGCTTGGAAGCAGATCAGTAACCTATGAAAACAAAACATCGCAAGTATTACATGATTTCAGGGCTATGGATCAGGACTGTGGTTTGATACGGTTGTATGGAGTAGTCCTTTGTTTGCAAAGTATATATGGGCTCTTAGCTTACACTCTCTTAGAAGGGGATGTTGGCAGGCTGGAAAATAAGATTGTGGATGTTATAATGTTAGCAGTGTATTGACAACTTAGGAGAGTAAAAGAATGGTGGTAAGACTTGTGGTAATTCAAGGTCAGATTTACCTTGACATTGATTGGTATCTTCAGTGCTCCAAAATTTTGTACTAAAAAAATTTCAAGTGCTCTTGAGTGTTTTCCTATAGAGAAAGCACTTACTGTGTAATGAAAATCTTACTTGCCAACTTACTGGCAGTTGACTTGGTGATTTTTCACTTTGTATGATCTTCCCTGATTGTGACTGTGAATTTATCCTTAAAATAGCTTAAATTTAATATCTTCGCTAGATGAAGAGCCCCTGCTGGTTTAGGAAGACGAGTAGGTAATTAGAAAATGAAAATCAGTCATTTGATCTTAGTTATCACAGCATTTAAATGTTTAAAGCAGATGGTTTGTGCATTGTATTGCTCGATTACTTCATTTTGCATGTCACACCATGTGATCACCACAAAAAAAATCTGAGCAGCAATTCCGAGAACTCATTAGTCAGGAAAATAATACATTTAATGAAACAAAGTCTGAGAATCTGTTACAGATTTGTATGATTGTGTCTGGGATAACGTTTTTTTCAGATGTTCATATGATTATTTCCTTTTAAACCATATTGTTTACCTTTATTAGACTGTTCATCCATAGTACAGTTTATATTTTCCAAATGCATACATGTGTGGAATCACACATCAGAAAGGAGGGTATAAAATAGAAGTGGCTGTTATCTCCTAGGAAGTTCTTTTTTTTAATCCCAGGAATTGCTTAATTTACAGAATGGCAAGTTAAGCACTTGGATTCTTTGATTTTTCTTCTTTTCTACCCTTAATACTTGAGTGGCTTCAGCTTTGGTGAAAATAGAGTAGATTTTGTCTGAGAATTTAGTCCTGCTGATACCAGATATGGTGGAGTGACAGATCTGTTATAAGACACATTGCTCACTGAGAAGCCATTCCTCCTTCCTGTGTATTTACCATTAGTGGGACTGACTGGAAGTTTTCCCCTTAGGAAGAGTAATTTGCTTTAGCTTGCTGTTTATCAGTTGTTTTACCTCCAGCCTATCTGTGTCTTTATATTTAAAAGGCGTCTTTTGTAGACAGCACATGTGGTAGGGTTCTTCTGGTATGTCAGTCTGCATATATATGTATTTGTAAAATATATGGTTAAATCTGGGTTTTTAGGCAGTATTACAATCTGTCTTTTAATTGGGGGTGTTTATTTCTTTTATAGTTAATATAATTGTTGACATGGTTGGATTTAAATTGAACTTTTATGTATTATATTTCATGTGTCATCCCAGGGAAGTAATTTTTTTAAATTTATTTTTACCTATCTTTATTTTCAACCATTATTTTCTGATCAGTTTCACTTCTAGTTCAGAAGCTTAATAGAAAATTTTCTGCTTGAGTTTCAATGAAATGAGTGGAGTCAAGGTCAGAAAAGACCCTTCTAGTCAGTGAGGTGAAGTACCTGGGGACGGCAGTAGGCGAGTACTAAAGTATTCTCTTGGCCTGTGGCCTTTTAGGACTTAGATTCTCTGAAACAGGAAAGAAGACCTATGTGAACTGCTGTTCCTAAATTCTCAGTGAGTGTAACTGTCTTCCAGAGTCTCTTTGTGAAACCTTTTAAGTATCCTGTTTAATTAAGCATAGTCTCTGATGACAGTACGTCTTCCTCTTATGCATCCTACAGTCAGCTGTTGTGTTAGTCCTTAGCTGTTGTCTCTGGTCTTCTAAGCTCCCCTGTGTACTGTTCTTGGTGGTGCTGGGGCTGGGACTACCCCAGGGCTTGGTAAACTTTCCCTGTAAAATACCACATGTATATATTAACATACATTATGTGTAGTGATATTATGTATGATGTAGAGTAGATTATTTTTAGGCTTTGCAAGCCATATGTGGTCTCTGTTATGTCTTCTTGTTTGTTTATTTTTACAGCTCTTTAAAAATTTAAAAATGTTCTTGGCTCACACTCCATACAAGAACCAGGCAGCAGCTGGGTTTGGCCTACAGGCTGTGGTTTGCCAACCCATGCTCTGCACGTTTATCCTTTGCCTGCAGCCTCCCTCTGCCAGCAGAGGGCATTAGAGAACATTAAAAGGCCCGCGTAGTGAGAAAGGATTTGATGGCTTACTGTTTTATTTTCCATTCCTGCCATCATTGAACTACAGTTTTCTTGTTTTGTTTACTGTTTTCTGTTTTTGTTTGGTTTTTGGATATTTGTTTTTCGTTTTGTCTTTTCCCCTGGCAGTAGCAGCTGGTTCCAGTGTAGTTTTTTTTTTTTGCACCCCAGAAGCCAGCCACATTGTGTTTTGTTAGAGATAGCAGAACACAGGCCAGTGCCTGCTCCTCACAGGTCTGGTCCCAGCTCTGCAGGCCCCCAGCTTTCTAGTTGTAATAACCCCACTTCTTTTCTCTGTTACCTCAAGCCCTAGAGATGGCAGCTCTTTCTTGTAGTTACCTTGGTGTTACTTTGATGTTTCTGTTTGCTTTTTCAAGCCTTCAGTGTACAATTTAGCCAGTTCACTTTATTAAATTCTCCTAGTTAAAATACCTGAGGTTTCTGTATTCCTGATTGCACTATGACCGTTAAAGCTGTACATGTGGGTTGTGGAGCCTAACTTCAGGGGAGAGTCATCTGAGACCTGCTTGAAGTTGTCAGGATTTATAACCTAAAACACTGTCAGTCAGGCTTTTTAAGTAAGGGCAGCTAGCTGGTAAATAAAAGCAGCAACTGGTAAGCATCTGGATTTGAAAACCTTTAGAGAGGATTGAATGAGCCATGTCCTTAAGGTACCACATCTGAACCTTTATTCCCCTCCTAAGTCCATTTTATTTTTTCTTAAATGGTCAGAATTTCTTAACTCAGGGCTACAGGAGTCTTTATGTGTTGTAGACTGTAGAAAGGTTATTCTTCAAATCATAGCTTTCTTGTAGATCTATTATCTCTGTGGATTGCTCTTGAGCTTTACTTTTGGCTTGAAACTGTGGTGATCATTGTTTTTTCCCCAGTGGAAATTTTCTTTCCCATTTAATACCAGATATTTAAGGATCCCACCCCACCGCTAACTGTGTTGTATTAAAACCCTGTGCTTAGATTATTCTCATGGGACAAGTTAAATGTTCCTAATTCTCAGCACCCCCTTGGCTGCTTCTTCAGGACACAGCTAGTGTGAAGTCCTCCAGCAGCCTGGAGCCCAACCTCTTCTGTGATGAAGAGATCCCCATCAAGTCTGAGGAAGTGGTCACGCACATGTGGACGGCACCCTCCTTCTGCGCAGAGCACGCATACTCGTCCGCTTCTAAGAGCTGCTCTCAAGGTATTGCCACCCCGGGGAGCAGTGTGGGGAAGAGAAGTCTGACACCACACTGGCAGTCTCTCCTCAAGTATGGCTCCTGACCATGAAATGCAGTAGAACTTGAAAAATGCAACTTTGGAAAATCCAGTCTCTGGTAGCATTTTTCTGTCATTAGGTCATAATGATAGAAAATTTCTGTAGAATCATTGACTCCTAATTGGAAGCCCTTTAGAGTCCATCCAGCCCCTTCTGAACCCGATTTTATCAAACCCCTGATCAGTCATTATTTATCCTCTATTTGTTTATAATTAGTTGTTGAGGAACTTGCTACTTTTGAAGAATACTCATTCTGGTTTTGAAAAGCTTTATTCTTCATCCCTTGGTAAATAATTTTTCTATTGTGTTCACTATCTAGTTTTTGTCCCCAGTGAAAATCAGTCAGACTGCTTTAGGTCACACCTCTGGAAAATGGAGACTATCTCTGTCTTCATAGTAAAATTCAGGATTTTATGGGACAGCATATTATTACTGTTAATTAGGCAGATAATGGGTTATTTATATGTGGCAGTTATATGTCTAATCTTTCGGTATCTTCTACAATGGAGAGAGCATTCCCTTTCCCCTCCAGTCACAAGATAAACAATATGGAACCTGTGTTTTCACTCTAAACCAGTTTTTTAGAGTGTCATTAGAATTCTAGGCCTTTTTTGTTCTGTGTTTTTTTTAAAATTTCACTTTAATACTGATACAGTGAATCCAAACATCTAAATTAAGTGTTGGAGGAAGAGGGGGACCATTCCTCTAAATATTTACTTTGAAAGCATTACTTTTTTCAGTAGTTTTCATGTTTTGTTCTGTCTTCTGTTTTGGGGGAAAGGTTCTAGCACCCCACGGAAACAGCCTCGGAAGAGCCCTTTGGTGCCCCGGAGCTTGGAGCCTCCAGTGCTGGAGTTGTCGCCAGGAGCTAAAGCTCAGCTGGAGGAGCTGATGATGGTGGGAGATCTCCTGGAGGTGTCCCTGGACGAGACTCAGCACATATGGCGGATTTTGCAGGCCACACACCCACCCTCTGAAGATAGATTCCTGCACATCATGGAGGTACAGATTGGAAGCTTATTACACAATGGTTTAAACCACTTAGAATGTCCCAGCTCCTTGGAGGTTCCTCAGGTCACAAGGGGAGGACTGGTGGATAGTGCTCCAGTTGCCTTCTCTCTCACCAAGCCAAAGTATTTCTGCTTTATGGTTTTCTTTATTGAGGTTTTACATAGTTTATATATTTTTATACAATTTACCCATGTTTTTTTATCTGTGATACTATAATCCTGAGCAGGAGGGGAAAGGACAGACAAGGCAAGCGTTTAGCTCTTTCTACCTCTAAAGAAGGTAAGGGTCAGAGATGCAGAAACTTGCCTGAAGTCACACTTGCAGTAAAAGTGGAGGTACCCAGGCTCTAACTGTGGCATTTGGTTGCTGTGTTCTGAATCATCTTTCTTTTCCTTGACTGTTTCTGTGAAGTGGAAGGTACAGTGTTGTATGCTGGCACGCTGTAGTTTGGTTTGGAAGTCAGATCGAAGGTGCCTAATTTAGATATTGTTTTCCAATTAGCAGAGCTTTCTCTTCACAACCACTGTCTTATTTGATTTTATATATAAGGAAACACAGAGTTTTGAAAAGTTAAATGTCTTATTCAAGGTGTGATAGGTTTAAGATACTTGTGACCCAGTATTGTCTGATTCTGCAGATTCCTATGCTCTGTCACTAAGTCGTGTCCTACTGTTTGCAAACTCATATAGATTGCAGCACACCAGGCTCCTCTGTCCTCCATTGTCTCCTGGAGTTTGCTCAGATTCATTCCATTGAGTCAGTGATGTGGTCTAATCATCTCATCCTCTACCTGCAGAATCTTAGGAAGTGTTATTTCTTAAGTACCAAGCTTATGATTTTCAGTATTTCTTTTTCTGCCTCACCTCTTGTTAAGAATTTTAATGCTGGTAAATAAAGACCAAAAGAGTTACTGTGTAACTTAGTATACATTTAATATGTTGAGCTTTCTATGTTTACGTCTCAGTTACAGACAGATGCTGCAGACTGTATAACGTATGCTGACAATTTTTTGGCCTTTCCCCCTGTCCCCGATAAGCTAAAAATAAGTCAGATATTTTATTCAGGGCTTGCCATTATTTTCTACTGTTACCTTCTTTGAATATTATATTTGTCTTCTTAAAATATCAGAATATTTATTGTATAATGTATACAATGTAAAATTTATTAAGTATACAATTCAGTTGTTTTAATCACATTTATAATATTGTACAACTGTTACCACTGTCCATTTCCAGAACTTTTAAATTATTCCAAAGAGAAACTCTGCTGCTGCTGCTGTCGCTTCAGTCGTGTCTGACTCTGTGCAACCCCATAGATGGCAGCCCACCAGGCTCCCCTGTCCCTGGGATTCTCCAGGCAAGAACACTGGAATGGGTTGCAATTTCCTTCTCCAGTGCATAAAAGTGGAAAGTGAAAGTGAAGTCGCTCATTCGTGTCCGACTCCTAGCAACCCCATGGACTACAGCCTACCAGGCTCCTCCGTCCATGGGATTTTCCAGGCGAGAGTACTGGAGTGGGTTGCCATTGCCTTCTCCGAAGAGAAACTCAGTACCTGTTAAATAATAAATCCCATTTCCCTCCCCCCAGCCTTGGTAATTCATATTCTTCCTGTCATTATGAAATTGTATACTCATGATACCTCATATAAGAGAATAAAACTGTTCTTGAATGTCTTGCTTTTAAATTGTTTCTCTTTTTATATTTTTGAAGGATGACAGCATGGAAGAGAAACCATTAAAAATAAAAGGAAAGGACTCTTCAGAGAAGAAACGGAAACGGAAGCTAGAAAAAGTAGAGCAGCTTTTTGGTGAAGGAAAGCAGAAGTCCAAGGAGCTAAAGAAAATGGATAAACCTAAAAAGAAGAAATTAAAATTAAGTGCAGAAAAATCAAAGGAGCTGAACAAACTGGCCAAGAAGCTAGCAAAAGAAGAAGAGAGGAAGAAAAAGAAGGAGAAAGCCGCTGCAGCCAAAGTCGAACTTGTGAAAGAGAGCACCGAGAAGAAGAGAGAGAAGAAGGTGCTAGACATTCCCTCCAAGTACGACTGGTCTGGTGCGGAGGAGTCGGATGATGAGAACGCCGTGTGCGCTGCGCAGAACTGCCAGAGGCCCTGCAAGGACAAGGTGAGTCTCTCTGTGTCCCAGCGAGTGTGTGCGGGGACACGGAGCAGCAGCCAGGCACACGAGGCTGGGACATAGTGATGGTCTGTTTTGATCCCAGGATTTGGCCTTGCACCATCACATGTTTAATATAGTTTCTAGAACCTTTTTCAGTTATGAGATTTTAATAGAAGAAATGTGTTTTAGAATTTGTGTACAGAGCGAAACATCCCAGATGAGCAGAGAGAAACTGTGTGGTACCCAGGAGCAGTGCACCCCATGTGTGGCCTCAGCAGAGCTCAGAGCAGTCGTGTGCCCTCCCTGTAGGGTGCCCCGGAGGACTAAGCACCTTGTCAGTCAGCCACAGTGGCCTAAAAGGTCCCAGGCCAGAGTTCTAAGACCCAGGAAGCAAATTGCCTGGAGATTTGTGTGAAGACATAAAACTTGGGTTGAATCTTCCCTTTGGTCTGTGTCTTAGCTACACACAGGCCTATGTATATGCTCCTAAATAGAAGATGATTTTTAAAAATTTCTTGCAGAAAATAATGAAGACCTTTAAAGGTACTATCTTTTTTTTTAATGTCAGCCCTAAACTTTAAATATTAGTAAGTACATGATGATCTTTCTTAAGGCAATATTGATGTTACAGACTTCTGAGAAAAGTGGATGGACTTTATGAAAAATCATAGTTCTTTAAGTGTCTGGAGGCATCTATTTTGGTGTTCCCATCAAGATTATTAGTAAGTTCATGGCTTTAACTTTATCTCCTTACGCCACTTGACTCTTAGAATTTTAATAACCCCTCAGTTTGAATATATAAACAGAATAAATACAGTTGTATCACTATTCCCTCCTTGGCTAAATACTGTTAGAGCTTGAAGAGGTCACCTTCTCCAGCCTCTTCATTTTACAAATGATGTAACCAGGACTGAGTGAGGATAAACGATGTAACCAAAGTCATAGACTAGTCAGTGGCAAAACCACAAGGAGAAACCTGGCTCCCAGACCAGGTGCTCCACAAATATCCCCACCCCTCCGGTAATTGAGATGCAAGTACAAAAACAGTCCAGAACTACATGACATGTTTAAATTATTAAAGGTCCTCTCACTTTTGGAAAATGAGTATATAGTAAAATATATACCCCATAGTCCAGCTCTCTGAGAGTAACAACTGGGAATATTTTAGTGTGCTTCCTTCCAGTTCTTTTTCTGTATGGTTTGTTTCATATCATGTCATACTGTCCAGTTTCGCATCTTTCTTTATTAATTTCCTAAGCATTTTTCTATAGTATAAACATTTTTAAAGCATCTTAGTAGGTACAGTATGTGTGTATGAATTATTTTTATCTTTGATTTGAATGTATTCTCATCTGAATTTGTTTATTAAAGAGGCTATGAAAGGTTACCTGTTTCTCTTTGGGTCCTGAAACATTAGTAGCTTAGTGTTGGCAGAACCTTCTCCCCTTTCTTTCTCCTTTAACTAATTTTCACCAGTTGTAGGATTGGCAGCAAGATGTGTTTTTTTTTTTTAGCTTACTTACCGTCATCCTTTCTACAGTGTTTATATCCGTCATAACCTTCCTCTTTTTTTCCCTCCTTTTCACTTAATACACTCTCCCTTCTCCTCTGCTTAATTAGCATTTAAAACAGGGTTCAGTTCATCTACTGCCTCTGTTCTCTTTCCATAGCATGTAACACTGCAGAGAGTTTTCTCTCTTCTGCTACAAAATTGATATATTAACATGTCCTGCTTTACTTATTTAAAATAATGTGATCAATATATAAGCCCTAAGATTTGCTCTTAACATTGTATTTTTTGAAAATCTAGAAAAGGGATTTCCCTGGTAGTCCAGTGGTTAGGACTCCACATTTCCACTGCAGGGGCCCCGGGTTCCATCCCTGGTTGGAGAACTAAGATCCTTCAAGCTGGGTGGCGTGGCCAAAATAAAAAAAAAATCTGGAAAGTTATCATCCCCATTTTGATGGAGCAAAAGGAAATATAGCAACATATTTTGAGAAAATGTCTATTGTTTAAAATATAAAAAGATTTGTACAGATTACTACAGAAATTTGTGAAGATTAGTAGAAAAGATTGTTGAACACACAGGTGAACAGGTGTGCCTCACCCTGTCAGTAGCTACATAAAAGAAACTTATAAATGATGTATTTCTATAATGTGTTTAATTTCAAATGGGAATTATTTCAGATTATACACATTTTGCCCATCACTGCTGTTCTGCAGTTTTTGTAGTGCTCCAAGCTTGTTTCTGACACAATGTTACTACCTGTGTATTTCTTTAAAACCTTTGTAAATAATTTTACAACTTCCTCAATTTGAAGTGTAGTGTTTCTTTAAGGAAAACAAATTAATGCATGATATACGTCTTCACTACAAAAGGATACCAAGAAAAGAATGTTTTTAAAAGAAGTCTTTTCTTTAAATACTACATAGCAAAAAAACACACACAGCTTCTAGAGTTTATTCATATTTAGGTAAATGTACATTTTTTTCTAACAAGTACTTTCTGTTACTTTTACCTAAAAATGTGCAGATTGAGAAAACTTTGAAGGATTACTTAAATATATATAGCCTCTGTTTCAAAGATGTTTTAGAAAGAAAAAAGAAAAATTTTATCAGAATAAAGTAAAAGGTTTTAAAAGCCCAAAACTATCTCTTCCATCATTATCAAATTGACTTTAAGTTGAAATTAATTTTTTTTAAAATAATTAACTGTTTTCAAAAGATTAGTTTTCAGGTTCAGATTCTTTTTCTCCCTGAACTCTGCCACTTTCATTCAATCTTACTGGTACCAAGAGTTAACTTGAAGGAGCAAGTTCTTTCAAGCTAGTATTTAAATAATATTTTTCTGCATTGAAATAAATATTTGATCTCACTATGAAAATAGACTTTTTCCCCGTTTAGCTTTTTTACCTTCTTTCTGGGGCTTTCTTCTTAGCATTACTACCTCCCTAAGATGTCCAATACAGTAAATAAAGAGAGATTATAAACTTCTCTCACTTCAATTGTTTGTTACCCACTCTGATTTTAAAGGATTTTTGTGGAGAATCATATAGGCAAAAGTATTTGCATTATCAGTTCCTTTATCATTCTCATCTCCTTTTAGCATAAACGAAGGTTGGATTACCTAAATGAGTGAGTCTCACACACACAAACTACGGTGATGTTATGATAAGGTGACCAGCTGTCACTTTCAGCACCGAAATTCCTGTGTCTTGGGAAACTGGTTAATTTCGGGCAGACTGAAAAGGTTGGTTACTTATTGATGAGCGCACCAAAAAACATACATGGGGATTCTAAGCATATGTTGTACTTGATTAAGTAAATTGTTTTAATTTTCATATCTGGCTTTTGCAAGAAAGTTTGGTGCAAAAGAGATTGAATGCCAAAAATATAAAGAGTTCAGTTGGGTAACTAAGCTAAAAGTATCACTAAATCACCAGCTTTCTTTTTTCCCAGTGTAATAATATGCACTAAGAATCAAAGAAAATACAACATGCCAAATATTTTTTCTTAAGCATAAATATGAAACCATTTAGCAAAACAAGAAATGCCAAACCAACATAATTTTCTCTGTTTAATATATTTCTCTTTTAAACACGCATTTAACCGATAATCTCTTTATCGGTTAATATTTGAACAGCTCATAGCTGTGAAGTTTTTCAGGAACTACTTTTTTTGATTTGATAAATATGCTTCCTAGAAATAATGAAAGGGGAAATGACTATTAGGACTTACTATGCAGTTAACCAGATTCTTTGTTCTCAAGTATTCAGGCTGCCACAGTCTGTTCAGAATACTCTGGATTCAGTTAGCATTCCAGACAAAAGTATAATTTCAATCGTTAGTCAAGGAGCATGATCAAAAGATATTCATAGGGCCGTTTTTTCCCTGCTAATTATTAGGCCAAATTGTTGTCTGACCTATAGGCTAGGATCAAGTCTCAGGAAAAGTTACTATGCTTTTTTGGAATGGTGGGGAAGCTGGGCTTAGGAATGGACCTCTAGCCAAACTCTCAAAAGGGGAAATGCCATCTTCCTTATTTGAAAGAGAGCAGTAGATTTGATTTTGGGAAACCAGAAACCAGTGAGCAGGATGCAGAATTTGATTTTAAAAGAAACTTTTCTTGGCAGCAAATCATGACAAATTGTAACTTGTTTACCTTGTGGGGACTAGACTGGTTAGAATAGTTAGTTCCCTGTCGACTCAGGTGTTTATAACCCGGACGACACCTCCGGTCTGAGCAGCCCAGAGGACCACAGCTGGTCCTCCCAGGTCCCTTGGCCAGCGCCACACAGCCAGACAGTCTGTGTTCACCCACTGTCAGGCTATAAACTTTCACCTGCCTGTGCTGTCTTTATTTTTTATCTGCTGCACCGGAGTCGTCATCTCCGTTTTCTGTACCTCCAGTGCAGTTTGCCACAGTAGGAACACTTTGACCATTTAAGACTTCAGAAGCTAAATATCATACAAACAATTACAGAACAAAAAATTCGTTTGAGGAAACAAGTCACTCTGAACTTGCAGAAAGCAGTATCACACAGTGAAAGTGATGGTCAGGTTTAGAATATATGAGAATGACCTGGGAGCTGGTCACGATACAGGCTTCCGGTTTGAACACCAAGGTGATTTTGAGTCTGTGGGTTTGGGCTAGGTCTCAGCTACACACAGCAGGTAATTCTGGCATGAGTCATGCTGCAGGCAGTTATTTGCAGAATGTTTCGTGTGAAGAAGAGTGAGTGGAGCTGGGAGACTACAATTTTAGAAATGGCTCCAATGTCCCAGCCTGGGGACCAGGTGCCTTGCCAAACATTATTTCATTTGATCTTCTAAATTAGTGGTCCCCAACCTTCTTGGCACCAGCCACTGATTTCATGGAGGGCAGTTTTTCCACAGCCTGGAGTCATTGGGTGGTTTCAGGAGGATTCGAGCACATTACATTTATTGTCCACTTTATTTCTGTTGTTACTACAGCAGCTCCACCTCCAGTTATCAGACATTAGATCCTGGAGGTTGAGCACCCCTTGCTGTAAATAATTCTGTGAGTAAGACTCGGTCTCCGTGTTACAGAGAGAGATGTGGAGCCTTAGGGAGATTGAATGACTTGCCTCAGCTCATACATCAGAAGTCTGGACTTCGGAGTGAATTCCGTAATCTTTATGCCACACAGTATTGGCCCCTCGAGAGCTAGAACTCTAAGAACAACTAAAGCAAAAAGATAATTTTGACAAATGATTTCTCCCACCCTTTATTAAAAACCCAGAAACTACTAACATGACTGTCAAACTTTTGATGAGTTTTAATAGTCTGTGGACACTGATTTTGAGAACTGCCCACTTTCCCTGAAACTTATTTCCTAGCTCATTCCTCCTTCCTTCTGTCCTTTCTCACAAGCTGTGCTGAAGTACTTCGTGGATCCCTTCATTCTCCTCACTTTGCTCTGGTTTCTAGAAAAGTTCATTGTTGTGCATGGCTTCTGACATTGTTAGTGAGATGGTCCACTTTTATCTTGCATAGAGAAGAGTAAGAAGCCCTTTTATCTTAAAGGTTCTAATCTGCCATGGCATAGCCATAAAAACCACCCCAATTACCTGCCAAATAGCAAAGCCAGTATCTCCTCACCATTAAGTGTCTACCCCAGGCGTAGTGCCACCAAACCACAGTCCCTTTCTGGCCTCCTATAGTCACCATCCTCTCTGAAGGGTCACAGCTTGCCAGGCCTCTGCCACTGACCTGTCAGTTACTCAGACCTTAATTTTAAACCCCAGAGTGATCTATTGACCTGTGTCTTTGACTGTTTTAATTGGTTAATTTGTAAGATTTGACCTCTGATATTTGCTAACTTTTTATAGGGAGTTGTATTTGTAACGGAAGAAGAGAAGAATAAAAAATATTAGTTTTAAAAGTGGCCTATGTGACTGCTTTTCTAAAAAGGTATTTAATGCTCTTAGTACTTTGGCTTATCTCTTTGAAATAAAGCTAATACACAGGATTGCCTTCACATTGTTGTACTCTGCCTTTCCTGATAATTGCATTGTCTTAGAGCCTAGACGTTGTTAATATTAGCTAAAACTACTTGGCTGCTCTATTAGAAGTTCCTTTTTTTTGTCAAATTTTCTCAAACATGTTTCTGCCTTGCAAGGAGCCCCAGGTATTTATGAGGTGATGGAGTACCTAAGAGGCCTCATTTTGTGGACACATTACGGAAAAAAAAAAGATTTTGGGGGGATTAACTTCCCAGCTTCTTTCTTTAAAAAATAACTCCGTAAGAAGTTATTGTCTATCTCTGGGCATCCCCGTTATTTGCTATCATTTAAGCCAAGGCAGCTCTTTGGTTTGCTTGTATCCCAGGCTTCCTGCATGTGTAACCTAAATATCCCCGATCTTGTCTCCAACAGGTGGACTGGGTGCAGTGTGATGGTGGCTGCGATGAGTGGTTTCACCAAGTTTGTGTGGGGGTCTCTCCAGAAATGGCGGAAAGTGAAGACTACATCTGTACAAACTGTGCAAAGAAGCAGGGGCCAGACAGCCCAGGGCCAGCGCCGCCCCCTTCCTTCATAATGAGCTACAAACTACCAGTGGAGGATCTTAAAGAGACCAGTTAGCAGACGCTGGGTTGGTTTGGGACACGGGGGAAAATGGACCACACTGAGACCGTAGTCATCGAGTAGAGTGGTTTAGGTCCACTCGGAATGTTGCTTCCAAAGATGAACGGCCTTCTGGGAAAGTCCTCTCAGCCGACTTCCTCTGCGCATGGATGTGGGACCCGCGTTCTCTGTCTGCACTCGTGTGCTGAGGGTGTCTGCCTTGGTCCAGCAGCCGGGGTTTCAGTTCATGTCTCCTCTGAGGTCCTTTGTCACATTAAGGCCAGACACTGGAGCTCTAGGGTGGCAGGTTGGCATCATTGCATTGGTATGCTCGCATGACTTGTAAGGGTGTGTTTTAGGGCCAGTTGATACTAGTTAGAGGTTCACAGCCAGCACTGTTGGGAGGTACTGACTGCTTGGATCTCCTTAGGGCAGTGGGAGGAATCAGAGGACCAGCTTCCTTCCACTCTGACCCGCGTTTGATGCCTGGCAGGTCCAGCTCGGAGAGGACCAGGACAAACATAGTCCTGTTAGAGGCCGTGGGAGGGGAGCCCGGCCTGTAAACCTCCGCTCCGTGTGCTTGTGTGTACCAAGAGGAAAACCCCAAGTGAGGGGCAGATCACCCCATCTTCCTAAGGAGGAGAGTAGCATCCAGTTCAGAATCTGACTAGATTGGATTCTGGGAAGAAGAGATTTTATTTTAAGGCAAGCAGCCTTTTTTGGCTTTGAGAAGTCTTGTTGCTTTGGGTCTGCATTTAGAGAAGAGCAGGTATGTGGATCCAGGCTTCTGCAGCAGCAGACACAATGAGTCAGAATGTTTCACTGAGCTAGCGGTGCATGCTTTTCGGGGAAACCTTCATTGACAAGTGTACCAGGTGCCACCAGGCTTCAGGCATGGCCACCAGCAAAACCAGCAAAACAGCTTTTTGCCTTGCAGCCCTGCCCCACTGTCTGGTTCCAGGACTGGCAGTTGCTGACAGAGGCCAGCCGCGGGCGCTATCCCATAGCCCCATGGCTTCTCTCTGAGGAGTTGGGCATAGAGTACCTCTGGTGACGAAGTTGTTTTAGTAAATCCATTTTTAAAAAAAGAAAAAAGGACTTGTTTTTACTTTTTTCTAAATGTCTCTGACTACTGACTGTTCTATAAATAGATTATTTTTCCTTTTTTAATATACATATATGAATATATAAATATATATATATTTACCGTTACCAGCAGCTTGTGACGGAGTCTCAGCATCAGAAATCCATTTGGGGGCTTGCTTTCTCTTCTTGCTTTTTATAAAGGAGTCACACTCCTTCCTTGTAGTAAATGGAGTTAGCACTTCCTTTTCCAGCCTCGCCTGACCAGATGGTCCATCTTGTTTTGTCCAAATAGATAATTCTGTTTCCTTTGTGTGTGGGGACTCGTCCCTGTCTGTGGGGAATCCTGATCGTGCTGTATCTGCAATGGTGGTTCTGTTTGGTTCTGTTCCATTCTGTTTGTGAAAGTTTGAAACGACGGTGCTGTGTTGTCCTCCTTCCTGTCGTGTTCTGTCCTCTTGGAGGTGTTAGGGAAGCTCTTATTAGAAGGGGACTCTTTTTTTTCTTTTTTTAAGGACAAAAAAGACCCACCAAACAAGCTGAAAACGGTGTTTCGTCTTCACTATCCTGTGTCCCTTTATTTTGGGTTGAAAATATGTGGTTTGGCTTATAAATTCATCAGTTTTCCTTTTAAAGGGAGGAGCAAGATGGGCCCAGAGAACAGCTAATACTCTCGTCCTCCCTTTTTAAAGAAATGTCTTCTAGTAACTAGAAGCGAAATGTACTGTCGAGTCACAGTTTGAGTGGGTATGAGATTTAACTCAAAAGACCTCTTCCTAAAAAACCTTTCCTGTAAAATCCAGTTTCTGGACATGCTTTCTCTATAGTTCCTATTACCAATCTTCCCGTCTCTCTTCCCCTGGTATCATAAAATCTTGAATGTTAAGAAGTTCATCAGTGTTGACGTGCATGGGTCCTAATGTTTCATCTCAATTGTATGTATGATTTAAGATTTCAGTGGAAATTACAAGGTAACTATTTTCATAAGTTTTCATTTTGCTTAATGTACATAAAGATACCATTACTTAGTTAAGAGTTTCATCTGGTTATATTATAGAAGAAAGCACAATTTTTTTTTTTTTTTTTTTTTGCTTTTTGGTCTTCTCTGTAAAAGCCTTCAGACACTTGTGGGTTAAAAATTGATTGCAGTCTTCAGTGATGGCTGCCTGGAACACGCTTTAAAATACCTTCTTTTCCCTTCAGCTGTCAGCAGAGGGACATGAGGATGCTGAGAAAGATGGCTCTGCTTCTTGGAGAGTGGGAGATGGGGAGAGAGGGCTGTTTAGGAAATTATTTATATCCACAATACAGCATTTGCCTGTATGTTTGACCTGAGAAAGTCGCAAGGCAATCTCCCAACCATGAATAGCTTCCTGTTCATCTTCAGACATTTTGAAACCTGATTCCTTTAATTGATATTGTGGGATTTTCTGTATTAATTTGAAAGTCACAGGAATTTGCTCTGACTTTTGACCATTTAGACAGGCTGAGAACAGATGAGTGAAATTAGTTTAAAGAAGAAGAAAAATACATAAAATGTGTAATTTTGCAATTAGTGGACTAAGATTCATCTGTTTAAAGAAATGTTGATTCTCTAGTATAAAACTTTTCACTTAGAGGAAGTTACATATTTACAGCTTAAACCCATTCTGCAGTGGTGTAGCATGTCAAATTAAAATTCGATTTAAAATGTTTTTTCACCCTTCCTGTCTCCTTCAAGTCACAATTCTTCCCCATTGATACTTTAACTTTCTTGTAATAATTCTTTCAAAGGCATTTCTCACTATGTTCACTATAAAGCATTTTGGCGAGTATTAGAGAAGGGAAGATGAAAATCGGTAGCCCAAGAGTAGACCCTCGGCCCCTTGCACGTGGGGCCACAGCCCTCCCGTGGTCCCTCTGGCTGGTGCTGGCCTCACTGCCTGTAGTGACCGCAGCAGAGCCACATGGAGGCGCCAGGTCAGGGCCTTGCCGGGCGGCCAGTCCCCAGCTCTCTGTGACTCAGACCTGGGCTTCGTGGAGTGACAGCTGCTGCACGTCCTGCTTTGGATAATTGAAATGTCAAACGTGAAACCTGTGGTTGCCCATGACGTACTTTAGTGATCAAAACGCCAGTGAGGGCTGACCCGTGAGCCAAGGACGCTTTCACCTGTGCTTTTCCTTTTCACCTTTATCTTCAACGTGTCTGAGAAGTTTGTTTCTCTTAATTCTTCAATTCTGATGCAGTTCTGCAGCTGTAGGAGAAACTCCCTACTGGTCAGTCCCTGGATTCTGTAGTACGTTGACGTGAGAGCCAGCCAGTGCTTTTACCTGGGAGGGGAGAGGGAAAACTGCGAAAGCCCTTCTTTCAAAAGGTGGATGAGCCACTCCAAGGAGAAAGTGGAAAGTTGAAGTGGAACTTGAAAATTGTGGGAAAACGAAGGTGAAGTCCCACACGTAACCGGGTTCAGTAAAGTTTATATATGAACTAGCTTCATATGTGTGTAAAAAGTTACTTTTGCAGTAATATAAATTTTTAAAAACAGGCATTTGGTTTGCTTTTTACCTTTTGAAATCCCCCCCCTTTTTTTTTCAAATAATCAAAGCTTATCTTTACTTTGGATATGGGTGTGCCGTGGCAGTTAGCGTTTACCGCAGGAGAAGGAAAGAATGGATATTAATGTATCTGGGGTTGGCGTCTTCTCTTGGCCTGGACCGTATCCAGTCACCACTATGCAACGACCGAACGACGTGCACTGGAAAAGGATGTGACAGGTGTTCACAGCCACACCCTGCTCAGTCTTTACTCTTGCAATACTCCAAGATGTCCAAACAGGAATGTCTTTTGTAAACCTCAAGACTTATTGACTATCCCCTTACATATTTATTTACCCCTTAGTGAGACACTTAAATATAATATGGACTCTAATTTACCAGGGTTTTTGGTGGTGCCTTATGAAAAGTACAACTTGATTTCTTGTTTTTTGAGCATGTTTTGCATTTATTTTTGTTTTCTGAAAAAAAAATATTAGATATGGTTATTTGCATTACATCTAAAAAAATAAAAGCTTTGTGTGTGAACTCAGGCCCCCTGCTCTGTCATTCATGTTGGTGGCAACTCCAGGGTAACCAAGCCAAGCTAGATTGTGGTCACTGTATTGATGACCTGACAGCCACTTTTAACCTGTGCATTTGCTGTCTCTAAAATAAAAAACTGGCCTCAAATAACTTCACCAGTGGTGTGATTAGCCTGTTGCATTGCTGAGAATAGTTGTCTTCAGAAAGTGTGAAGTAGACGAAGTGATTCCTGCAGATTTCAACTTTGTCTGTTTACAGTGATGAGCAAGCAGACATTTCCCCACTGCTGATTCTCAAGCCGGGTGCCCCTTTGCAGCAAGCCAGTCATACCAGGGGAAATGAAGAAATAGGCCCTTTTCCCTTTGGCCTCCTTGTACTTAAAACTAGTTCAAACTGCAAACTTACTTCAGAGAATAGTGCTTGTTTTCTCTTTGCCAAGGTTACCAGGTCACGTAGGTGCAAAGGGCCCATCATTGATGAAAAAGGCTCTGCTTGCAGTGAAATTGGGCTTTTAAGTGTGTAACTATATGTGTGTTGGGGAGTAGAATTAGTGGCAAGAAGGCAGATCTAATTATCTCAACTTGGAAAAGAATTTTGCCAAGAAAGACAACAGACACATGAATCTTTGTAAGTCTGACATTTAAAAAGAGGTGTGGAGTCATCCCAGTTCAGACCACGTTTTTCGTGGGGCCTTGGCATTGTGGTTGATAACCAGTGTGCTGAAGACCCAGAACCTCTTCACGGGATACTTAAATCTTTAACTGGGAAGTCTCACATGACACAGGGACCCAAGGGCATAAGAGAACACACGCAAGGACTGCATTCTGTGACCAAGTGATTTTGGGATTTCTTAACTCTTCTTGCCTATTTGCTTTTTAAAGTGTGTTTTTACTCTGGGCTTTTAGTAGGGAGAAAGCTTTTGTATTTCCATACAATAAAGTCCCATGAAAATTCTTTATTAGGTGAGGATTTTCTCTCACATCATCCCTAGAGCCAGGATGTATGATCTTGTTAATGTAAAGGGGGTTAATTAAAAAAAAAGGCACCACAGGAAGTCTTAAAGATGTTTTGGTGGTTCCAGCTTGTAGTAAGGAACTCTGGTGAGTTGCCAGGAACATAGGGATGGACTCAGAATCTTCTGTAGTTTTTAAAAAAACAACCCTCTGCCCCCCACAACCAAAACCAACAAGCAAAAAACTTCAAAAGCCCAGATGAGTTTAGCATTACATAAGAGAATGTCAGATTTAGGAATGCACTAATCTGAGTGTTAGCGCTTTGGGCTGCCTTCTCTTAGTTACTTGGCTTTTCTGAGTCCCATTTCCTACTATGTGTGGGTTAGTTCACATGGATACAAAGATGGAGTTATCTCACTCTAAGGGAGGTAAGATAAATCGATTTTTAAGGATTTTTTTTTTACAAAAACTTAAAGGAATTTTGGACATGTCTAAATTCCCACTGAGTGCGAAATATCTCTTCAGGTCTCCTGAGGAGGGAGAATATCCTATGTTTAGAGAATGTAAGTTTTGATCCCTACATCCGTATTAGAGCATAGCCAGTTTTCACTTCACTTGGGTCTGAAGTTTGCAGAGATCGTCACCCACTTCTTATTCCCTGAGACCGATATCCCGCTGTGCCATTCGAAAAGATGAGAGCATTGAACACATTTCAACAGACCTAACCCTAACCCCTCCCTCCTCCTGAGTTGGTACCTGTGCTGTACTGAGTTGTGTCCAACTCTTTGTGACCCCATGCACTGTAGCCCACCAGGCTCTGTCCATGGGACTTCCCAGGCAGGAATACTGGAGTGGGTTGCCATTCCTTCTCCAGGGCATCTTTCCGACCTAGGGGTCAAACCCACATCTCCTGCATTGGCATGCGGGTTCTTTGCTTCCAGAGGCACCTGGAAGCCCCCTGAGAGGGTACCTGGCCTTAGTGAGAAATCCACCCCCCTCCCCAAAGCATCGGCCCAGCCCTCTCCATACTGGGCAGCTGCCTGCTGAGGCAGCAGCCTACCCAGGCCCTGGCAGTATCCAGATAGTCTGCTGGCCGAACTCGACCATCCTTTCTACCTGGCATTAAGCTTTATGGTCTGTTTTTTCTCCATCTCTCTGGCCCTGCAGGGCCTCATTCTGGCTCAGTTCGGCGAGCTGACGTCATCTGTCCTGAATACTGCTGAGCACATGCTGTGGATCGTTTGCCCTACGAGCTGACACAGAGCAGGGCAGCAGCCCCTTCTGCTCTTTAAGACGCTGCAGCCCTTGGTCTCTCATCCAGTCCGCACCCCACCCCCTCTCTCCCCATGGCAGAGGCCATCCTATAACGCAGAGAAAGCCGAAGCCAACGGGAGAGCTCTCAGCTCCCATCACCTGTCCATCCAGCAGCATCTGTCTTGGGACAGGTGTCTGTCCTTGGGCAACAAGACTGTGTAGGCAAACGGGCTAGTCGGTGAGACCCGTCCCACCTTCCTAGAGACCTCACTCCATCAGTTACCCCCTCCTCCTCTAGCACTTGAACTCAGAGCCTTGAGCCTGCCTCCCTCCCCCGCTCTCTTCATCCTTCCTTGCAGCCAAGCCCCATCTGTTTCCTCTGCTTCATTTTCAAATCCCTCCTCCTTACTCTCCACATTCCACTGAGGCTGCTCACTGAAGTCGTTAGTGACTATGTGTCAGCAAGTGCAGAGGACATGTCACTTCGTACCTGACACTGAGCACCTGTGCATTCTCTTTTTACAAGTCCTCCATCAGCTTCTTGGCCACTACTTTTTCCTACTGGCTTTTCTCTGCAGCTGCTCTCTATCATCTTTTCTGTTTACCCTTCAGACAGTGTCATCAGAGGCTCTTCCTGTATCTCCTCCTTGGATGCCCTCGTTTCTCCTCCCCGCCCCCCCACCAATTAATGCTTAATTCAGTTGTTTGAATATCAGTCTGACCTGCCCAGGCTTGTTTTACTCTTTAATCAAACTGGTAAGATTTCACTTGTGTTTGTTTTAATCACTCCAAACTCCTTGTGCCAAAACCTGAACTTACCACCTTCCCAGCACCAAGCCAGTTTCTCTATTACCTTCCCAAAAGAACAGCCAGAATTCTGTGTGCCATCCTAAATCCTTGCTGACCGCTTGCTTCCATGTCCGATGAGACCATCACTGAACCCTTCAGACTCGTCTCCATCTCCTCTGTTCCCCTCGGGCAGCATCACTTGAAGCTCTCACCACTCTACTTGGATTCCCATGCTGGTCATTAGGCTGATCTCTAGTTCATCTTCCAAATTTCTACCAGAATAACCACTTGCCTGGTGGCTCAGATACTAAAGAATCTGCCCGCAAGGCAGGAGACCCTGGTTCGACCCCTGGGTTGGGAAGATCCCCTGGAGAAGGGCATGGCCACCCACTCCAGTATTCTTGCCTGGAGAATCCCCATGGACAGAGGAGCCTGGCGGGCTACAGTCCACGAAGACGCAAACATTCGGACATGACTGAGCAACTAACACTTTTCAAACTGTAAAAAGCTGATACATTGACCGCACTGTCCTAAGGAACCTGCCAGCGTTTATTAAATGCGTCTGCCTCCATGCACCCTCAGTCCCTGTGCTTCCCACACGTGCACGTTCATCTCTTTGAACATGTCGGGCTCCTGTCTCTGCCTTGCTGTCCCAGCTCTCATTTCTGAGATGTGAGCGTAGGTGCTGCCTCTTCAGAGCCCCCCCGCCCTTTGTGCTGCTCCCTTGTGGGGCTTTGTAGCATGCAACATGATCGTTCATACATTCTGCCAGGGCAAGGACTTTGTTCCCTCACCTCCGTACCTGGCACCAAGAACGGCATCCTGTGTAGAGTAAATATCCGATAAATAACTTGAGCGGATGCAGTTTCATGCCTCTGTTCCTCCCTGGATGTGTGTGCGTGCTCAGTCGCTTCACCCGTGTCCAACTTCTTTGTGACCCCAAGGACTGTAGCCTGCCAGGCTCCTCTGTCTATGGGATTTCCCAGGCAAGAATGCTGGAGTGGGTTGCCATTTCTTTCTCTAGGATATCTTCCAGGCCCAGGGGTTGAACTTGTGTCTCCTGCGTCTCCTGCATTAGCAGGCTGCTTCTTTACCACTAGCGTCACCTGGGAAGCTGGACAGTCATCCTCAATATTGTCCCCTGTGTCTGGGCTGCCCTGTCCTCATCGATCCTTTCTCCTTCGCACCTCTTCTTTCTTCAGCGTCTAGCACATCCTGAATCTCTGCTGAGAAGTCTTTTGGGTCACTCCTCTCCCCCTGATCTGACTCAGATGTCCTTTTATGGAGCTCTGGTGACATTTAGACGTATAGCTTCTCAAAAATGTGGTTCCCGGATCCGCAGCATCAATATTACCTGGGAATTTGTTAGAAAGGCAGATCCTTGGACCTCAACCTAGACCTTCGGAGTCAGAAACTCTGCGGGCAGGGCCAACGACCTGCGTTTGGACGAGCCTCCAGGGGGTTGGATGTCTGCTGGCGGTGGAGAACCATTAGAATGTTTCATCATCAGGGCCTCTGTATGTCCAGGATGAACGCAATGCCTGGAGTGGGATTATTGTAAAGATCTTCCTTACAGAGAACTGAGATCCATCTCCTATGACCTTCTACAGAAATCCTGACTCTTCTGAGGGTATGAAGCTGGTTCCACTGCCTTTGCTTGGTAGCCCTTCAACAGTTAAGGACGGCCGTCATTTCTACTTCCTGACCTTCACCTTCCATCTTCTGGTGTAGTATTATTTCCCATGTGCTGTGATTTTGCCTTCAAGTTCAAACTCACTGCATATAATTGAACAAACTCCAACGCACTTCACACCCATCTTTAGTGCCTATATTCAGAGCATTCTTTTAGCTTTCAACCTACCATTCTAAAAGTGGAACTGTGTGTAGAGTCACCCCAACAAGGTGGATTCACAATGACTATACCAAGGTTCTATTGTAGAGCTAGAGATGGACAGTGGAAACCAAGGGTAGTCCAAATATACTCTCCATCTCAAAGAACCCAAGAGCAATTCTGTGAAGTGGCCCCATCTAATTGAATTGGTGTTTCTCACTCATGGTGACACATTCGAATCGTCTGGAGAGCTCATTCCAGACCAGTTGGATCAGAGTATCGCAGAGTAGGGGCTTTGCAGGTGGCTCAGTGGGTAAAGAATCCACCTGCCAATTTAGGAGACATGGCTTTGATCCCCCAGTCAGGAAAATCGAGTTTGTTCAGATTTGCCTTTTCTAGACCCAAGCATTAGGATTTTTAAAAAAGCTCCCAGGAGATTTTTAATAATGCAGCCACGGTTGAATATCACAGTTCTAAACGCATGAAAAGGAACCAGTGATTTTTAGAACTGTGTATAATAAGGATATTTTACATACTTTCACAGTTGTGAAAATGTGCCCACACCAGCACACATAACCATCACTAATATAATATCATTAACTTGATAATGAAAATTGATGGACCAGCCTATTATTTTCCCTTTATACCGGGCTTCCCTGGTAGCTCATACAGTAAAGAATCCGCCTGCAATGCGAGAGATCTGGTTTCGATCCCTGGATTGGGGAGATCCTCTGGAAGAGGTCATGGCAACCCATTCCAGTATTCTTGCCTGGAGAATCCCCATGGAGAGAGAGGAGCCTGGTGGGCTATAGTCCATGGGGTCGCAAAGAGTAGGACACGACTGAACGACTAAGCACATGCCTTGTAGTATCAAATTCAAAGTTGCCTCCCATTCTCTCCCCAGGCTATTTAAAAATATCTCTAGTCTGCTTTCCCCCTTATAGTTCATGAATTAACAGCAACAGAACCTCTCTCAGAGCTCCCTCCCTGAGATGGTGTCTCCGGAAGTGATGACAGAGCACTGGTGTCCATCCCATAGATAAAGCTATTTTCCTCTGAGAATCTTTCACGTTGGTGTTTCTTCACCTATGTTTTGCTGTCTGAAACTTCTCTGCCAAATCTTTATGAAGATTTTTCTTCATAAACAGGCTAATGTTTACAAAAATTGGGGGAGAAAAACATCTTTCTTGTTTTTTTTTAAATAATACATGCAAATTTGTTTTAAGAACTACTAGAAGGAAGAAATAAATGAAAAATCATCTTCAACACCCAAATGACCACATTAAGATTTTCTCCAAAAAAAGAGAAAGATTTCAGTAAATTTACTTTCAGACAGCTCTCTGTGTCTATTTAGGTATGCTATCTATAGATATGTGCTCCTTTACATAAATGAGATCACACTCCACACAGTGCTTTTTGACTTGCTTCTTTTACTTAATATCAACATTTATATATGACAATAAGTGTAGATTTGTATTGTTTTTAATGGCTTTGTAGTTTTGCATTCAATGAAATCTTAATGGTTTTGTAAGAGTCATGTATATCGAGGATGTTATTTCTTTGTCTTATGTTGCAAAATTTTGACCACTCATCATTGGTCTTTTAACCTTATTTACATTTTTCTTTATAGACATTGTTAAATCTCATGCCATAACTGTAACCTCTTTAATTTTATAATTCCTGATTTTCCTGACATGGCTGGAATGACTCTCCCCAACAAGATAATAAAAATACCTCCACAATTTTGCTTCGTGCTTTTATAGCTTTATTCTCTATACTAAATTCTTGTTCCTCCTTGAATTAATTGGTGGGAGGAATGCCAAGTTTCTGTAGATTATTCCTCTCTTGGCTACATTTCTTAGCCAAGAAATGTGTCTTACAGAGCCCACATTCACTCTTGAAAGTACTGAAGCATCTACCCTGCACGTCTCCGTGTGTAAATGTGGTCATCTCAAGCTTCTACTGCCATGTATGTGTGTGTGTGTGTGTACATGAAATGCACCCACTGCATTGGCGTGCTATTGCTGGGTAGCAATATTACGACAAACTTCGCAGTGTAAAGCAGCACCGCTATGACCTGACAGTTTCTGTGGGGAGAGTCAGGGCCAGGCTTTGCTCGGTCCTCTGCTTGGGGATCTCACTGACTGTCGTCAAGATGCCGTTAGAGGCTGGCTGGAGAAGGGTCACTTCCAAGCACACGAGGCTGTTGTGTTTAATTCCTGTGGGCTGTCAGACTGAGGGCTAAGTGTCCTCCTGTTGGCTGCATCCTCAGCTTCTGGGCTCACACGCTTCCCAACGGGGCCACTTGTTTCCTCAAAGGCAGCAAAAGAGGGAGATCACAGAGGTCATGGTGCCCAGGAGGCAGGGGTCGCCGGGCTCTGTCTGTCCCCCTCGTAGTCCCTGTGAGTCAAATCCTGATCGAATTCACATGGTAGTGCCCCAGGAGGGAAGCTTAACAAACTCACTCTATTCATGTCAGATTTGGAAAGAGAAGGATAATGGTTTTGTTTCTCGAATATTCATGAAAAGAAAAGCAGTAACCTTTTTCCCTTGGACTAAATGTTTCTTAGACCTCCTCAATTTGAGATAATTATAACTACCCTCTGGCATTCAGCAGAACAAAACTTTCCTGCGTCTTAGAGAAACAGAAATCTCCAAATCTCATCAAGTTTATTTCTACTGTTCTGAGTTCCTCGACCCTACTGGTAGTTCTCTACTGAACATGCTCCAAATTGTTCATATCCTTTTTAATGTCTATGCAGAACATTCTTTTGATCTTTAAATCACAATTCTGGATGAAGAAATCTGACCTCCTAGAATTTTTTAATTCATAAGATTCACAGTACACGTAATGAAGAGTCTTTGCAAATTTGTTTCCTCTCTGTATGTCTTTCTTTTTTCACTTCTGTAGCCTCATGCTTCTGGAGACTGTCAGCAAAAATTCCTATTATTTCCCATTCCTGAGCTCCATTCAGAGATACGGAAATGGGAGGATTCTCTCATCTTGGAAATTACTCTTCTTTTATCTTTCCCTTTCATCGTGAGAGTTTCTATTTAGTTCCTAGGAATGGTAAGTTGACAGCTTAGTAAATTGATTTCTTGATATGAGAAAGGATAAGGTCAGAGAGGAGACTGGAAGCAGAATTCAGAGTTTTAAAGCATCTCATCCCACATTTGTAAATGAATAAATAATAATTTATTTCTAAGGTGGTGAGATTGTCTCTGATAATGAAAGGCAGTTTCTTCCTGTACACCCACTTACCCATGGTGGGTTTACCCCTCAGCAGGTCAGGGCTAGCTGTGTGTTGTGTTGCTTTTCTTTCCTGGAAAATGTTTAATATCCCCCTGCACTAGGCTCTGTTGCTATCCACCTAATCTATCTATCTATGTACTATCTAACTACTTTTTGTTGTTCAGTTGCTAAGTCGTGTCCGACTCTTTGCAACCACATGGACTGCAGCGTGCCAGGCTCCCCTGTCCTTCACTGTCTCCTGGAGTTTTCTCAGATTCATGTCCATTGAGTCGGTAATGCTATCTAACCATCTCATCCAATGTTACCCCCCTTCTCCCTTTGCTCTCAAGCTTTCCCAGCATTAGGGTGTTTTCCAGTGAGTCAGCTCTTCGCATCAGGTGGCCAAAAATATATCCATAGATATCTAGATAAATAGATAGAAACTAGATATCTCTATATAGATAGATCTCCGAAGTCATGTTTTAGAGTTACATAGTCCTAAGATTTCCAGGCCTCCTAACATCAGCTTTTCCATGCTTCTGTTCCCAATAAGTGGTATCTAAACCAGTCCTCAAAGATAGCTAATCTTTGCATGAAAAATGTATCTGGGAAATTTATGCATCAATAGCCAAGTTCCATTTTTTTCATTCTAATATTACGAATTAAACTACCATCGTATAATAAATATCTGTTTACTAAGCAAAGATTTTCCCACTTTGTGAGATTTCTGCAGTTGCGCAGGAGGTGTCAAGGCTGTGGGGAATGGTGAGTGGGCGGGGGTGGGGGTAGGAGGGGAAACATGATGGTCTGAGTCCACACAAAATTCCCAGTTTCCAAGGTATTTCTTTGCTAAGCTGTATTTTTCCAGAGTTGTCTCTGCACTCTCTCTGGTTTGCAGAGAGGGGAGGAAAGAGGGAAAATTGACTTCAATCTAAAGAAGGAGAGCGATCTGGTAACTAAGGTCTATATGAAGGAAGGAACAGAAGATAAGAAGTAGTGTTAGGATATTTTGATGGGGTTAGAGAAGAAGCTGCACTGAAACGTGAAAAATTCTGGACCCATCTTACAGACACTGAGGTATAGAATGTGCTCTCTATTTAGCCTCTCTTTTCAAGTCATTCCTTTTGCAAGGGCTCAACAGACACTGCTTTGAAGGTTATAAAAGCAGCTGAGCTCCAATCCCCAACATCCACAGGCTCTGGTCCAGAGAGCAGACTGTGAATCAGAAGACTGGAGGAACAGGGCTGGGTCCCCAGCCAGGATCTCGGGCAGAATGAAGGCTGGCTGTGAGAACCAGAGGGGAGCTCCTACAGGCTGAAACCCGCTCCAGCCAGCCTGCCCCAGGGAGACAGGAAGGAAACCCGTCGTGTGGAAAGAACCCCACGGATACAAAGAAAAATGAGTACCATGAATGAGTAGTGAGCAATCCGCGTTCAAGTGGCACAAGGGGAAGCCACATCCTGTTGTTTCCTTAAAGCACCAGCATCATTCACAGAGCAGAAGGCCAGCACGGCTTTAAAATGCCCTCAGACTGAAATGGGGCTTCCCTAGTTGTGCTAGTGGTAAAGAACCCCCCTGCCAATGCAGGAGATGTGGGTTCAATCCCTGGGTTGGGAAGAAACCCTGGAGAAGGAAATGGCAACCCACTCCAGTATTCTTGCCTGGAGAATCCCATGGACAGAGGAGCCTGGCGGGCTACAGTCCACGGGGTCACAATGAGTCAGACACGACTGAGCGACTTCATTGGAAGGGAGGGGCTGTAAGACCAGCTTTGTTAGCTTCATTAACTTTTACTCACGGTGTATGTGCCTCTGCTGGATAAAGCTCAGGTCTCAGGGGGAGACATGAGTTCAGATCCTAACTGTGTATCTTAGTAGGTTTTGGCATCTTTGGTCCTCCTCTCGGAAGCTTGGTTTCTTACCTATAAATACAAATCAGGGATGAGGCTGGTCTTCCTGGTGGTCAGTTAGGACTAACGAAGAAATATGTTAAATTTCCCGGCATGGGGTCCTTGCTGCCAACACGGATGGCTTTCTGTGGGTGTGAGAAAAATATCTTTAACTCATTCAAGTATTTCAAGTGTCTGCTGAGTGGTCCAAGTACTCTGAGAGTCTTCTGTGTTCAGGAGAGGGCAGTGCACTGTCTTAAGGTCATTCCAGTGGTGCTAAGTCTGGACTTTACTCCCTGCCCCTCAGAACTGGGAGGATGGTCACTCTCGGAACGGCTGGTGTTGCTGGGAGACAGACTCTGGGTAGGTCAGGTAGATGGGGAAGGAGCAGGCAATCTCTTTTTTCTATCGAGATCAGCTGTGGAAGAGTCAGAGCTGAAGGAAACCAAGAGATGACCCAGTCTTATCCTCTTATTTCACATATGAGAAACGGGGGCCAGAGAGATGGAATAGATGGCCAAGGTTATCAAATTGAGGACTGAATATTCCTGTTCTGTCTCCCAGGGTATCCGTTGTTTTCATCACACCAAAATGTGCTCTTGCCTCATTTTCTTTTTATTTTTTATCATTTTTAAAAATACGTATTTATTTGGCCACACCGGGTCTTAGTTGCTGTGTGCAGAATCTTTAGTTGAAGCATGTGGGGTCTAATTCCCTGTCCAGGGATTGAACCTGGGCCCCCTGCATTGCATGCTTGGAGTCTTAACCACTGGATCACCCAGGAAGTCCCTCATCTTCCATTTATGCCCTTCCTTTCTGCCTTTTCCCCCACACTGATCGCCTTGCAGGCCTCAATGCCCTGTCCCAACAGTCACTTCTTCAGGCTCCTGCCTGCTAGTCTTCAGGTGCGAACACAGAACTCAACTGCTAAAATCTTCATCGATGGAAACCGAGAGCTGAGTCAGCAGCTCAGAGCCACGGCCGGAGCAAACACAACCTAGCTAGCTGATCAGCAGGGCACAGAGTGGGGGAGTCAGGAGGTCATTCCGGATGCTCTGGCCTGATGGGGCTGTTGAGTGCCTGGAGGGTGTCCAGAAAGGAAACAGTGGGTGGGGTAAGAAGTGAAGATGCCTAGGAAAGATGAAAGGGTTTGTGCTTATTGCTCTTGGAGAGGAAAAAGCTGAGCATGGCGTTCAGATAGAGTTTCAAATGTAAGACCAGCTGTAACACCTCCTCCCTGAGGACAGAACAAGCAATAACGTAACAGCAGCCTGACGGTTTAGGCTGCAGAGGTTTCTGGAGAGTTACTCAGGGTGAGTTCTAAAAACCCTCAGTGTCCAAGCTATACCCCAGGACAATTCAGCTGAATCTTCAGGGTTGGCAGTTGGGCCTTGGTGACTTTTTAATATTTCCTGGGTGGTTTCCGTGGCCAGCCCATGGCTGAGGACATACGCTAAGGGTGAAGGTAAATCTCCTTAAGTGCTAAGGGTCGCATGATTTAGGAGAGGACCTGTTTGTTGTTATTTTTCGGTCCCTAAGTCATGTCTGACTCTTTACGACCCTATGGACTGCAGCAAACCAGGCTTCCCTGTCTAGCGCCATCTCCTAGAGCTTGCTCAATTTCGTGTCCATCGAGTCAGTGATGCCGTGTGATCTGACCTTCCTCCCTGGAAATGCTGTCAGCAGATAACAGACTCTCAGCTCTGTGGGTGTTTAGGACAGAGCCTGAGTTAGAGTCAGGTTTCAAGGTTGGAATTCCTTAGGCTGGGCCCAGACTGTAAGTTTATATGTATGCTATATACAGGATGTATTGAACATAGATAGCCAGTAAGTTCTGGAGGAGGGCATGGCCACCCACTCCAGGATTCTTGCCTGGGAAATCCCATGGACAGGGAAGCCTGCAGGGCTGCAGTCCAGGGGGTCGCAAAGAGTCAGACACAACTTAGCGACTAAACAGCGAGCAACAGCGACAGCACCTCTGTAATGACTCTGCGGCGGTCAGCGCTGGCATCGCTTCCCAGGGGAGGACCCTGTGCTCCTGCGTTAGGTGTCTTCCCGTCGGCAGGCCCTCCACGAAAAGCACTGCATGTCTGACACTTTCCCTTTGCCCTGAAAGCCCCCAGAGCTGCATCATGCCTGGGGATCCTTACATTGGAGCTTCCCTGGTGGCTCAGATGGTCGAGTCTGCCTGCAACACAGGAGACCCGAGTTCCATCCCTGAATTGGTCGGGAAGATCCCCGGGAGAAGGGAATGGCTACCCACTCCAGTATTCTTGCCCGGAGAATCCCATGGACAGAGGAGCCTGGCGGGCTACAGTGCATGGGGTTGCAGAGTCAGACATGACAGAGTGACTAACACTTTCACCTTTTTCTCACATTGCAGCTGATAGTAATCTGGCCAAGTGGTGATCTGGCCCTACCTACCCCAGTTCTCTCTCTAGTAAAACTCTTTGTCCACGTCCCCTAAAGACATCTTGCTTGCTGTGGTCTCACGGGCCTTCCTTTCTGTCCCCCCTGCCCGCTTGGCCCCTCAAGACCTCACTCCCACCTCACCGCCTCCACACAGCTCTCAGCTGCACACCCTCTCGGCTGACCTTCTGTGGTTTGATTCAGCCCGTAGTCCTCCTGCCTGTGTTGTTCTCTAACTGCTTCTGGCACGGGAGTTTGTGTCTCCTTAAGGGGAAACCTTCATGTTCTCTGTTCCCGTGAATATCATAATGCTGAACACACACCAAGAGGCCCCCACAGCCCCTCACAGACAATCGTGGGGGGTGATCTCCCTCCCACCATGACCAGTGAACCACACATGTGCTCCTGGTAGGTGTTGGCTGGCCAGTGCTGACATAGCATGTCTGAAGGGGCCCTGTCTATTTTTCTCTTGTTTGGAGAAACCAGGATGGGGGAGAGAGCAAATCATAATCTTTTTTAAAAGTTTTATTTTAAATTAATTTCAGACTTATAGAAATGTTGCAAAAATAATACAGAGTCTCCATATACCCATCACCCAGCTTCCCCTCATGTTCACAAATCACGTAACCATGGTGTCGTCTCTCAGGAAGTTACCATTGGTAGAACATGATTGAACTAAACTCAAGGCCTTTTCACATCAACGTCCCTCTTCTGTCCTCATCCCACCCAGGACCCCACCCATCACCCACTCTGCACTGAATCATTATCTCCCCTTAGTCCCCTGTCCAGAACACTTTTGAAGAGTGAGTGGCCACTTATTTGGCCCAATGTCCCTCACTTTGGATTTGTCTTACATTTTCTTATGAGTGAAGAACAATTTTGGCAAGAAAACCACAGAACTGTTGTGTCCTTCTTAGTAACTGTCTCAAGCAGTTCAGGATGTGAATATTGATGTTTTATTACCTTGGTGAGTAAGAGTAAAGTCGCTCAGTCGTGTCCGACTCTTTGCGACCCCGTGGACTGTGGCCCACCAGGCTCCTCCGTCCATGGGATTCTCCAGGCAAGAATACTGGAGTGGGTAGCCATTTCCTTCTCCAGGGGATCTTCCTGACCCAGGGATCGAACCCAGGTCTCCCACATTGCAGGCAGACACTTTAACCTCTGAGCCACCAGGTAACTCCCACTAATTTATTGGGGGATCTTGTCTACAAACTTCCCTGATAGCTCAGTTGGTAAAGAATCTGCCTGCAATGCAGAAGACCCCAGTTGATTTCCTGGGTTGGGAAGATCCCCTGGAGAAGGGAAAGGCTACCCACTCCAGTATTCTTGCCCGTCCATGGACCATATAGTCCATGGGGTCACAAAGAGTCAGACATGACTGAGCAACTTTCACTTGTGTACAAAAATTATCTCACTGTCTAAAGCTGATTTTCTATTTCTCTCTTTCCTTCTGGATTTAATCATTGGAATTCCACCATCTGGAAAAGCTGGCCTTCCTTCCCCATTTATTTGTTTAGTAGACTATTTATTTCTGTTAGTGTGAAATCATGACTATATTTTATTCTTTGGGTTATAATCCAGTATCATCATTTTTCATTTTCTTGCTCAAATTGTTCCAGTTTTAGCAAACCATGATTTTTATTTTCATTTATTGGGCTTGCTCCTTTCTTCCCTTTCAGTATGATCTTTGAAAAGAGATCCAAAAGGTCAACAGGAATCAAAAAGTTCCCTCCCCCCTGCAGTTAAACATGACTATGCCCATTAATTCACAGAAGAGAGGAACCTACCTCTTCCTTTGCCAACCCATTCCAATGTTGAAACCAGTGCTGCTCAGAAATGTTCTTTCTGAAACAAATCATGCTCCTTTTAAAACTGATTTGCTCTTCTTTCATTCCAAGGATAGACAAAAAAAAAAAATGGGGGGGAAACTAGCTCATGGCATGTTGGTGTTTAAAAAGACCAGAGTCAATCTGATGGAGGCCCAGGCCTCCCGGGCTGCTCCTCCAGAGTTTGTTTCATGGACTCTGTTCTGGAGCCTTGCTCATTTGTTAGGGGCCTTACTGTGTTGTGAGTACTGCTTGCTGATGAGTAAGGATGGGAGTTCATGAAGACAGGTCTTTTTTCGTGAGTTTGCAGCCTCCCTGGGAGGACCTTGTGGTCTACTGCTGACACACTCAAGTCAGATGGACGGATAGGCGGGGAGAGGAGAGAGGCAGAACAAACAGAAGAATAATCATCTCTGAGAGGCTCACTGGAGTTTTTGTGATGCGATTCCGAGGTCTCGAGGCAGGTGGGGGAGCCTGGTGGGCTGTCATCTCTGGGGTCGCACAGAGTCGGACATGACTGAAGCGACTTAGCAGCAGCAGCAGCATCTCTGATTTACGCTTGTTTCTGGAATGGCTGTACAATCCCACCCCTTGCATCCCTCACACCCCCTGACTTCTGTCCAGCAGAAGCTGACTTTGCTCAGGGGTCTTTCAGCCCCGTCCCTTTCAGGGCATGTCCCTGCTGACCATGAACACTTCCTTAAGGGTAAATAAGGGCTGCCTGGGTGTTATAGGCCCTTTACACGTACTCAGATCTCCTAGAAGCTCCCACAGCCTTGCAAGGTAAGGAATATTCTCCTCTTTAAAAAAAAATTTTTATTTTTATTGAAGTATAGTTGATTTACAGTGTTTCAAGTGTACAGCAAAGTGATTCAGTTATACATATGTATACATACATATATATATATATCTTTTTCAGATTCTCTTTCATTATAGGATATTACAATGTACTGAATAGAGTTCCCTGTGCTGTAGGATCTTGTTTGTTATCTACTTTACATGTAGCCGTGGGTATCTGCTAATCCTAGTCTCTTAGTTTATCCCTCCCCCTCTCCTTTCCCTTTTGGTAACTATAAGTTTATTTTCTGCATCTGTGAGCTCATCTCTGTTTTGTAGATAAGTCCATTTGTGGGATTCTTTTGGTCTTTGTAAAAAAGATCTTTATTTATTTATTTATTCAGCTGCACCGGATATTAGCTGTGGCATGTGGGATCTTTAGTTGCGGCATGTGGGATCTAGTTCCCTGACCACAGGTCACACCCGGGCCCCCTGCACTGGGAGTGCAGTCTTGGCCATTCCACATCTAGGGGTGTCCCTGTCTGTCTTCTGTCTGCGCTCATGCTCAGTCCTGTCCAATTCTTTGCAACACCTGGGACTACAGCCCACCAGACTCTTCTGTCCGTGGGATTTCCCAGGCAAGAATACTGAAGTGGGTTGCCATTTCCTTCTCCAGGGATCTTCCCCACCCAGGGATCAAACCTGCATCTCCTGTGTCTCTTGCATTGCAGGCAGATTCTTTACCCTAGCTAAGTTCATTTGTATCATATTTCAGATTCTGCAGATAAGTGATATCATATTGTATCTGTCTTTCTGTCTGACTTACTTCACTTGGTATAACTGCCTCTAGATCCATTGGATGCTCCTCTTCATCTAGATGAAAAAACAGGACTTTTAGAGATTGGACGCCTTGCTCCCCACAGCAGCCTGGGAAGGGTCAGAAGCGGGACCCAGACCCTGGACGACCTTGGCCTCGGAGCCGGGAGCCGGAGCAGCCCTGGGCACACTCAGCTTGTTTCCCTGGTCCCTGGTGGGGCTGGGGCTCCCTACTCCACCCTGTGCTCATCTTCTCCCCGTCAGTCCGCTCCTGCACCATGACCCGGGTAGGGCTTTGCTTTGCTGTGAACCTTGGCACATCCTTTTCTGTGATAGTTTAGACAATTATTTAAAATTCTAGCACATTGTTTAGAAATTCAAGCAATACTAAAGCTTAGAAAGCAGAAGTGAAAAGTGCCTCTTCATATCGCCTGACCCCAACCCTACTCTCCAGATGTAACTACTAACAACCGGGCAGAAAATATTTCTTCAGACTTTTCTGTATGCGGATAAGTGTGTGTGTGGGTAGGGGGGGTAGTATTTCTAACTGGCCAAAGTTTATAATCTACACATCTTTATTCTAAATCACTGTCCATTCTAAGTCCTAAGTTGCTAAAGGGTAAGATAAATATGCGTTTAAGTTAATCTACACAGCACCTGACCAAAGAAACACCTACTCTTGGTGGATTTATGGCAGCCCTTGAGTCTAGAGTGAGAGAGAGAGAGAGAGAAGGCGGGATCCCTCTCGAGAGACCTGAGGTCACCCAGGAGGAGAGTGCTGCCTACCAGCTCGCACTGGAGGGTGAGCGAGGGTGAGCCTTTGAGCTGAGGGGAGGGGACAAGGGCGGAATGTGGGCTGGGCCAAGTTTAGAATTACAAGTGCCAGAGGAGTGGGAACCACACTTTAAATAGCCATCACCTCCCCTTCCCCCAGATAATTCTTCTCCCCTCTGACCGGACCTCTGGCAGCAACTACACTAAGGTTGGTGCTGTTTTCTTCTCTTTTTCTCTGGGTGTCAGACTTCAGGTGGGTTGGATCCATAAGACTTACAGTTTGGGGATCCTCTCCTAGAAAATATGACATTTATGTGTGGTACTCAAAGACTAGCTATTTTCTTGACTTTCTGAAACTTTGATGGCTGCTGATTCAAGGACCAATGTAACTTGGAGAAAGAGGACCCCAGATGAAAGAGGAAGACATTTGGGTTTACTTCTAAGAAAATGAAGGCTCTCTGCTCTGAGACAAGATTGAAAGTTGAAAGACCATAAAACAAGATTGAAAGAAAACAAAAATTCAAGTGCCTGTTATACTATGAAGTGCTTTCATATATGTGTGTGTGCACATATATATACATGTATATATATGCACATGTATATAATATATATACATGTATGAAATATATATACATATATGTGTATGAAATACATGTATGTATATATACATCTCTTCATTTAATCCTCATGGCTAAGTGTATCCTGTCATGCCCCTATATAAATCCATCAAGAGTAGATGTCTCTTTGGTCAAGTGTTGTGTAGATTAATTTAAACGCATATTTATCTTACTCTTTCACAGCTTAGGACTTGGAATGGACAGTGATTTAGAATAAAGATGTGTAAATTATAAAACTTTGGACAGTTAGAAAAACTTCCCAAATACATACACACACACACACACACGCACACACACATCTGCATATAGAAAAGTCTGAAGAAATATTCACTGCACGGTTGTTAGTAGTTACATTTGGAGAGTAGAGCTGGAATCAGGAGATGAAGTGAAGAGACATTTTATAGACAAGCAAACCAAGGCTCAGAGTGATGAATTCATTTCCTGGGAGTCGGGTGGTCTCTGATGCAGAGCTATGGTTTGAATACAGACTTGCCCTTCAATCGCATGATGCTGCCTCTGCTAATCAACGTGGCTAAGAGACCTAGGATAGGCTTCTGTTCTCCTGGGGTCTGCGGGGGATAGAGAAGTGAGGGGGGTAGTGTTTAATCATTGGAAGACTCCCATTAGGCCCAGAACCTGCCCAAGAGGCGACCATCTCAGAAGGACTGGGGAAGCTTCTGGGGACCAACGGCTTGGGTTTCTCCTTCTTAACCCACAGTCTCTGGAGCCCGTTCCCTCATTTATCAAATAAGCAGCACATTCCTGACCTCCCTCTGGCTTTCTGGATCCCCTGGGGCAGCCCCACTAGGGAGACAGACCTGCAGGAGGCTCTGTGGCCAGATGGGGCTCTTGTGAGAAAATTTTGTTCCCAGGAACTTTTCTGGGAGGGGGTGCGTAGAAAGAAGCACATGAACCCACTTCTGCAGAGAAGAGACTGCTGTATACAATCCGAGATACTTACATTAGACTTGCTGCTAAACCCACCAGCCAGTGTAAGCAAGGGAGGTAGCTGAACGAGCAGGACGTCGTGGGGTCAGGTCCCGGCTGTGCTACATGGCTGCACACATGTCATCCAACCTCTCTGATGGGCAGCTCCCTGCTTACAAAGCAGAGGGAACCGTCACATCCCGAGGCCGCGTGGACTGAATGACATAAAGGCATGTAAAGCTCCTGGCCTACAGTAGTTGTTCTCTGAACGTGACCACGTCCAATCTCACCCTCAACCTCAGTTCGAGTCTAGAATAGGGGCGGGCAGGGTGTAGCCTTCAGCTCTGCGTTCATCTTATGTTGTCGTCTCTGTGGTAACGGAGTCCTGCGCTGGCATCACCAGAAAAGAAGAGGAGCCTACGGGTCGTCTTCCTCTTATGTTGCTCTCAGAGAGAGATGCAGGGCTGACCTGGGAAGGTCAGCTCATCTTACTCAGAGTTCCTGGTTCTACTCAACCTTTCTCGTCTTCTTGCAAGGATCTAAAAAAGCTGACTTTCACATTCCTCTTATAAAATAAAACATGTTTTTGATGAAAATGTAGAAAATATAGATAAGGAAAATATCTCTAAAACCCATCTGCTGAGAAAGAAACATCTTGGTGAATATCCTAATTTTCATGCATGCAAATACTTTATAAGGTACTTTTCTCAGGGTCATCTTGCATGTGGTCTATTTTGTAAGTGTTTGCACTTCACATTTTGTGAACACCTCTTTGTTTCTTTCTTCTGCAGCACAGTTTTTAATGATTATATTGTAGTCCACTGTCTGAGCCATAATTTATTAACCTAGTTACCATATTTGAACATTTTTATGTACTTTCTAATTTTTCATGGTTTTAAGCATGAACATCCTCAGTGCTGAATGTTTACACAGAGTCACAGTTATCTCTGTAGGGTAAATTCCCCAAAGGAGAATCGGTGGCTTAAGGATACATACAAATCCCATCCCTTAAACTATCCTTAAACATGGAATAGAGAGACTGAGGTACATGTTTATGCAGATGAGGCTGGTTGGAGGGTGGCAGAGAGAACTGACAGCCCGGGCCAGGTGGGCTCCCCATGTCCACAAGCCCCCACCTGAGGCACCTTCTAGGGGTGCAGTGTCTGTGCCTCAGAGTCAGTGCCTTCTTACTGAAGCAGGAAGAGAACATATACGCTCAGCCTTTACCAACCAGACATGCCAAGGGGGGTGCGGGTCTGCGGACAGCAGCAGGAGTCACTCTCCTCCCTGGCACTTTTCCTTTGGAAATTTGCTGGAAGGGAAAGGGGAAGCTTTCCCTCCAGGCACCGCTCCCCACCCCCAGCCCCCAGCAGTAGCACAGCGCCCTGCTTGTCTTCCAGGGGGAATGGATAGCAGGGTCTCGGGCACCACCAGTAATGGCGAGACCAAACCAGTGTGCCCAGGCCTGGAAAAGGCGGCGGAGGATGGTGCCCTGCAGCGAGAGCAGTGGAGCAACAAGATGGAGTTCGTGCTGTCCGTGGCCGGGGAGATCATTGGGCTGGGCAACGTCTGGAGGTTCCCCTACCTCTGCTACAAAAACGGGGGAGGTGAGTTCACTTGAGGTGGGCGTGGTGGGGGAGAGCTGTGCCCGCCTGGCGCCTCCTGCCTGGGCAGTGGGTGGAGGTTTCCTGCCTCTGTTACAAAAACAGGGGGAGGTGAGAGGCACCGCAACCTTCACCCCTGCAAGGCTGTCTCCATCTCCTGCACCTACTGCACTCTGGGGAGCCCCAGAGATGCATAGGACGCTGGAGTTGGAAAAACCCTTAGAAGTCGCTCAGGACCCTGCAGGAGAAGCACCTGGACGGGGGTGACTTCCTGGGTGCCCATGGTGGCAGCAGAGAAACACAGGTGTGGTCTGGGACCAGATGGATGGGGGTTTGGATTCTGGCTCTGCTACTCACTCCCTGCGACCTGGGGCAAGCCCTCGGACCTCAGGTGGGCGCTGTGAACAGAGACGGTTCTTCCTGCCCCTCAAGGTGGTTGTCAGGACTGGAGGTTGTGGGCAAAGGGCCTCAGAATCCATGGCTGTGCTGAGGGCGATGTTGGCACCCAGCTGTCCCGTGGTCTCGAGACTCTGCAACCAGGGTCGCCTGTCCCGCGCCACACCCCTCCCTGCCCACATCACGTATCACCTTTGATCCCAGTGACTCTTCTTTTATAATTTTCCCACTGAAATGTTTGTACGGGGTGGGGAGCATGGACTCCAGTTCCTTTCTGGATCCTTCCTGCCTCTCAGGCCCTGCAGTGATCCCACTGTCTCCTTAGCAATGCGGGTCGCTTTCCCACCATGGACTCTCTTTTAGGCACGCCCACCCTTTGCCAGGTCTCTGGGGAGCCCCTGAGGGATTTCCCAGGTGCTGAAGGCCTCTGGGAAGAGCAGTGGGTTCGGAAGGTCTCCTCGTCAGTGGGTAAAGCTTAGCGGGACTGGGCTCCCACGGCTGGTTTTGGGGGCGGGGTGGGGCTGCAGTCTGGGCTGGAGGATGGGAAATGCTGAGGTAGATCACGGGGAAAGACTGAAGGCGTAGGACTTTGTGGGCCACGAGGACTTTAGGGCACCCTAATGCAACACTCACCCTTGGCGGGGGCGTGGGAGCCTCCCGTGCGTGAGCCCAGTCGCAGTGGTTTTGGGGAGAGAAAGCCCACAGCACAGAGTAGGGGTGGGCGGTCAGGAGGGAGGCGAATATAGAGAGGCCCTGAGCCCATTCGTACTCTCAGGATGGTGGCAGCTGGGCACTGGCCCAGGGACTGGAGGTTAATTTGTATTTTCCCAGAGCAGGTGGGAGTGGGCCGGTGTGTTCTCCGTCCCCCAGACTCTCTGGCCGGCAGTCTGAAGCTGCAGGACTTTGCTGGGTCAGCTGGCATCTCTAGGGAAGGCAGGAGGTCCCCGCCCAGCGCTGGACCCTCCGACAGCTTGTTCAGACCCTTGGGCCCTAGGGAGTTCGGATTCGGCTAGTCCGGGGAGGAGGAGGGGTGGGGGGCTAAGCCGGGCCTGGGGCTCTGTGTCTGGACCCGGTGACCAGCTTAGCTCCTCACACGGCAAGAAGATTAGGACGTGAGCTGCTTTTCGCAAGCCGCTCTGGAATGGGACCGCGAGGTTGGCCTGGGAATTAGCAGGACTGGCACGAAGAGGTGGGGGAGGGATTCTGGGGTCTGTGGGGACCCCTGCAATGAGGAAGGGAAGGAAGGGGGAGGGGCGGCCAGGGCAGGAGCACAGGGTCACCCTGTCTACGGGAGGCGTCCCCCAGTAGGTTTGCACCTGAGCTCTGCTTCCGGGGGCCCACACAGGTCTGTGTGGCCTGAGGATGTGTGGCTGTGTCTCAGAAAAGGAAACGCAGGCTGGGATCACGACCACAGCCCCTGATTCTTCACTGAAGAAGCAGGGGTGCGGAAGTAGGACGTGGCTGCCTCCTCCCTGGGCAGGGCCTACCCTCTAGCATGCTGGTCCCAGGAGCTGTTTTGGGGTCCTGGGACCATCTGCAGAATCCTGACGCCATTCCCCTTCCTCCCACCCCTTCTTCTCCAGTGGGGCACCAGGCCTCAGGCTTCCTCTTCTCTTTCCTTGACGGACAACGGCAGCTGGAGGAAGTGCACTGAGGGGCTCTGGGGCTGGAGGCTGATGCCCAGCTTTGCTCTGAAGGCCCTGAGTCACCCAGGGTCAGCAGGTGGACACATGGGTGGTGCCTCTGCTGGCGTGATGAGGACCCGCCGGGTCTGTGCAGGGACCCAGACAGGCCAGCTCTTCTGGTTTCTGGTGTTCCCAGAGGTTCACCCTTTCTGTACTCTTCACCCCTCCTGGGCCCCTCAGAGCATAGACTCCACACTTTGTCTCGTCATCTTGGTCTGGAAGGGACCAGACATCTCCTTATGACAAGGCCCTTCACTGCCGACATGAGAGAGCAGACGGGGAGGAGGACAGAGGCCTCCTAGGTAGGTTTGATCCCCTCCTCCCAGTTCAGTGTTTTTATTTAAACCCATGGCCCTCAGATCAGGGCTGGGACTCCCAGGGGATTTGAGGATGGTTCTGAGCAGGTTCTGAGGATGCTGAGGTCGTGGTGTGAACCCCCCAAGGTCACATGTGCTATCAGCCTGCCTCTGCTGGGTGCTTTCTCCAACTCACAGCTGCAAATAGCCGCTTTTGTGCTTGGAGGGGGGACCTTATTGTTGCTAATGTTTGTTGGTTGGGGAGCTCAGGGAGGAAGACATCCCCAAAGCACAGCATCAGTTCCATACTAAAAATGCAAGTGCTGTCTTTGGTTCCTTCCAGCTTGGATGTTTGGTAGATCCGATTAGAAGTGAGTCCCAGAGCAGGGGAAAGGCTGAGGTAAGAATATGATGGAGGACAGGTCGACAGTGAAACACGGTAGCTAAAAACAGAGACGCTGAGAAAGTGGTGTGAAGAAACTGAGTCTGGTGGCTGGGACTTGGGCTTTCAATGCAGAGGATGTGGATTCAGTCCCTGCTTGGGGAGCCAAGATCCCACATGCCTCGTGGTCAAGAAACCAAAGCACAAAACAGAAGTAATATTGTAACAAATGCAATAAACACTTAAAAAATGGTCCACATCCAAAGAAAAAAAAAAAGATCTTAAAAATAAATAAATAAAATATAGAATCATCACCCAACAGAAGATGGGGAAAGAAGGGGTGCCTTCTAGGTAAGTGTGCTCCTTGCTGTCCAGGCATTGCGGCCAGGCCACCCTGAGCACTTGCCCCCACCCCCGGCCCCTATGACTTTCTAGAATCAGGCCAACCAATGTAAGTCACCCAACGGTGGTCACACACTGAGAACGCGCCACCTGCCAGGAACTACTCTGAGATGTGGTGATAAAACGGAAACAGAATAGACCACCTCCCTGTTTTTGTGGGGCTTTCATTCTGGGTGTGGGTGGGGGTGAGACAGACGGTAAACTCAGTAAACAAGAAAGTGTCACCGCGCATCAGAAGTCGCTGAGCATCGCAGGAGCAGGGGCGGGCGGCCACACTGAGAACACTTGAGTGACAGCTTCTGGGGTGGGGGTGAGACCCGATCTTGGGGATATTGGAGGTGGGGAGTGCACCCTGGGTAGAGGAAACAAAAGGCCTTAGAGCAGGCGGCTGTCTGGTGTGTCTGGGGAGTCAAAGGAGGGGAGTCACTGTCGGGGGTGGGTCATGCAGGGCTTGTCAACCACTGTGAGGTTCGGCTTTCACTCCAGGGATGGGGAGTCAGGGCAGGGGTTTGAGCAGAGCGGCCAAATCTTACACTTGAACACAATCTCTGTATCTATGGTGCTAAGAACTGATGGCAGAGGCATCAGGCTGGAAGCAGACCAGTTGCAAGGCTAAGAATCTTGATGTCTCTTTGCTGTCCTTCTTTCTCACATACCTGCTGACTCTACCTGAATACCCAGATCCCGGTTGCTGCAGAACCCGGGACTTCAGCTGGAACCTCTCCTGCTCCCTGGACTCTGGGCTACCAGCATTCTGAGTTCCCCAACACCCAGGATGCCTGGGGCCGGAGATGCCAAGTGAGACCACAGCAGAATGTGCCACTGCTGAGCCACTCAGAAACCGGGATCTCAGAGGGAAGGCTGTGGGGCGGGGGTGCAGCCAAGCGAGCCCCAGCTCTAGACATCTAGACCAGCTCTAGGGAGAGACAGCACATAGGACGCCAATGCCACAGGTGTTAGACGGCCCCACTGTGCCCTGAGGACGTCCGTAGATACTAAGGAGCAAAGAGAGACAAGGAGCGCATTTCTTCACGGAAGAGTCATGGTTACGTTATTAGTACTTGACGACTGGTTACCATTTTTAGTTAGTGACTCAGTGCCAAGTATTGGTTCAGTAGTGCTGATGACAGCATGTGATACTTCATGAATGCTCACTGCTGTGTTACTCATGTGGAACATTTAACAGTTTGTCTTTTAAAAAAGTGTCACCTGGAGGGACTTCTCTGGTGGTTCAGGGGCTAAGACTCTGAGCTCCCAGTGAAGGGGGCCTGGGTTCGATCCCTGGTCAGGGAACTAGATCCCACAAGCTGCAACTAAGACCGAGTTGCCAAGCAAATAAATAAATTTTTTAAAAAATTGTCACCTGGAACATGACAGGTGACACCACAGAATGTGCTCTTACTGAGAAGGATGTCTAGCAGAATGGTTCTTTTCCAGGATGGGTGTGTGGTCTCTGGCATCCCATGGGGGACGATGCCAGGACATTTGAGAATTGAGGGAGGAGATTGAGTGGGGCTTTGGGGGAGCAGGTAACCATGACTCCATTTCCCTTCTCCAGGACTGGATATGTCTTGCAGGGGTGGTGGTTATGGCTCAGGTGAGGAAACAGGCAGTGTCCCCAGGACTCCCTGGTGGGCACACAGGTCCCCTCTTGGGCTCCATCCCTTCTCTAACTCCCTCCGCAGTTTGGGGCCAGTGACTCTGCCTGGTGGGTGTGGACTTTGACCCTTATAGCCAGCTGCCCAGGTGCTCAAGGAGGCAGAGGAGGAGGGGAACAGACTGACCACCAGACCCGGTGCAGTTAAACACTGGCTTGGTTTATTGGGAAAGAGCAGGTGGCATAGAGATGGGAGGAGGGGCTTGGAAACCCCTCTCCCGGCCCCCCACTCTCTCTTTGCTCTCTTGCTTTGATGTTTCTAACTCTCAGTGGTGACAGTTCGTTTCAGCTACTGGATTCTCTCTCCTAATTCCCTCCTCCTGCCCAGCGAGTCTTGGACTGATTTGTGTACTTACTTGCCTGAGTTGTTGATGATCTTTCTTTGCCCTTATACTCACCAAGCGTCTCCCTCAGTGCTTGAATTATGCATGGACTACACACCAAGAGACTTGGAAGGCGGAGAATTGGAGGAGTTGATTCCTCACCACCAACTTTTGTTTTAGCAATTTTAGTATGGTATAATTGGCTTACAATAAATGGCACACATTTGAAGTGTACAGCTACATAAGTTTTGCCATAGGTACACACCCCTGAGACCATCACCGCTATCAAGATAATTAACGGGGACTTGCAGGTGATCCAGTGGTTAGGATTCCAAGCTTCCATTGCAGGGGGCACAGGTTTCATCCTTGGCTGGGGAACTAAGATCCCACATGCTACATGGCCTGGCCAAAATATAAATTAAAAGAAAAAAAATTGTGAATGTATCCATGACTCCCCCAAATTGCTTCCTGACCCTTTCTCCCACCCCCAACCTCTGCAACCCCATGTCAATGCAACCACAAACCTGTTTTGTTTTTTAAAGATTTTTGATGTAGACCATTTTTTAAATGTAGATCATTTTTAAAGTCTTTATTGAATTTGTTACAATATTGCTTCTTTTTTTTTTATGTTTTGTTTTTTTTTGGCGAAGAGGCATGTGGAATCTTAACTCCCCAATCAGGAACTGAACCTGCATCTCCTGCTTTAGAAGGTGAAGTCTTAACCACTGGACCACCAGGGAGGTCTCTGTTTTTGAAAGATGTAATTATTTCCAGCTTTACTGATTTATTACTGATACATAATATATGTAAGTTTAAGGCATACATTATGATTTGATACAAGTATATACTGCAAAATCATTACCACAATAAGGTTAGTTAACAATTCCATTCCTTTATATCATTACCTTTTCTTGGTGGTGATAGCTTTTAAGATCTACGCTCTTAAGAACTTTCTAGTATATTAAACAGTACCATTCGCTGTAGTCACCACACTGTACAGTTCTATCCCCAGGAAATGTTCATCTTATAATGAACTGTGTACCCTTTGATTATCTCCCCATGTCTCCCACCCCCAGCCTCTGGCAACCACCATTCTACTCTCTGCCTTGATGAATCTGACTATTTTGAGATCCCACATATAAGTGAGAACACACAATATTTACTTTACTTTCTCTGTATAAATTATGTCACTTAGCATGATACCCTCAAGGCCCATCCATGGTTGCAAAGCATGGTACTTCCTTCTCTCTTATGGCTGAATAATACCCCACTCTGGTGTGCTGTGATTCCTGGGGTCGCAAAGAGTCGGACACGACTGAGCGACTAAACTGAACTGAACTGAACTGATACGTAATAGCATTTTCTTTATCCACGCTGTCCCTATACACTAGTTTGCATTCCTTAGACTTCTCTTAAATGGAATCATGATTTGGCTTCTTTGACTTAGCGTAATTACTTTGCGATTCATCCGTCTTTTTCATGTCTCAGTAGTTCCTTTCTTGTTATTGCTGAATAGTAAAGTAGCTTAGTCAGTAAAGAATCCACCTGCAATGCAGGAGACCTGGGTTCAGTTCCTGGGTCAGGAAGATTCCCTGGAGAAGGGAATGGCTACCCATTCCATATTCTTGCCTGGAGAATCCCACGGACAGAGGAGCTTGGCAGGCTACAGTCCATGGGGTCGCAAGAGTCGGACACGACTTAGTGACTAGACCACCATTCCATTAGATGGGTGGACTGCCATTTATCTCTTCTCCTGTTTATGGACATGTGGGTTCTTTCCAGGTTTTAGGTATGACAGATGAATCTGCTAAGAACATTTGTGTACAAGTCTTTGTATAAACATATGCTTTCACCTCCCTTGAGTAAACACTTAGGTGTGGAATGACAGGATTATATGCTAATGCACCTTTAACTTTTTAAGAAATTGCCAAACGCTTTTCCAAAACGGTTGTGCCATTTTACATTCCTGCCAACGGTGTATGCGGGTGCCAGCTTTTCCACATCTTCACCAATACTTGGTCTTTCTTTTCTTTTACTTTTTTTGCCTGCTCCACGCACATGCAAGGCTTGTGGGATCTTAGTTTCCTGATCAGAGATGGAACTGCAGTCCCTACATTGGGAGCGTGGAGTCTTAACCACTGAACTGCCAGGGAAATTCCTGGTCTGTCTTTTTAATTTTTCTAATTGGTGTGTAGCATTACCTCATTTTTTAAATTTATAATGACTAATGATATTGAACATCTTATGTGCTTATTTGCAACTCACGTATTTTTTTTTCTTTTTTTTTTTTTTGGTGAAAACCTGTTCAAATCTTCTGACCATTTGAAAAAAAAAAGGGTTGTTTGTTTTCTTACTGTCTTAGCCACTGGATCACAGGGAAGTCCTTCTTTTCTTTTTAATTACACTTTATTGAGTTATGACTGACTTACAAAAAGCTGTACACATTTAACATATCAACTCAATGAGTTTTGAGGTAAACACACACCTGTGAAACCATTCCCACAGTCAATGTCATAAACATATCCATCACCTCCTGAAGTTTCCTTTTGTCCTTTTTTTATTTTAATTTTTTGTGATAAGAACACAATATAAGATTCATCTTCTTAGCACATTTTTAAAAATTTTTTTTTAATTGAAGGATAATTGCTTTACAGAATTTTGTTGTTTTCTGTCAAACCTCAACATGAATCAGCCATAGGTATACATATATCCCCTCCCTTTTGAACCTCCATCCCATCTCCCTCCCCATCCCACCCCACTAGGTTGATACAGAGCCCCTGTTTGTTTCCTGAGCCATACAGCAAGTTCCCATTGGCTATCTATTTTACATATGGTAATGTAAGTTTCCATGTTATTCTTTCCATACATCTCACCCTCCCCACCCCTCTCCCCTTGTTCATACATCTGTTCTCTATGTCTGTTTTTCCATTGCTGCCCTGTAAATAAATTCTTCAGTACCATTTTTCTAGATTCCATATATAGAATACAATATTTATCTTTCTCTTTCTGACTTACTTCACTCTGTATAATAGGTTCTAGGTTCATCCGCCTCATCAGAACTGACTCAAATGTGGTCTTTTTTATGGCTGATTAATACTCCATTGTGTATATGTACCTCAACTTCTATATCCATTTATCTGTTGATGGACATCTAGGTTGCTTTCATGTTCTAGCTATTGTAAATAGTGCTGCAATGAACAATGGGATATGTGTGTCTTTTTCAATTTTGGTTTCCTTGGGGTATATGCCTAGGAGTGGATTTCTGGGTCATATGGTGGTTTTATTTCTAGTTTTTAAGAAATTTTCATACCGTCTTCCATAGTGGCTGTGAAGGAAAGTTGCATGGCTGGAAGTAGCCTGGAGTTAAAACTACCCTCCAGGTCTTCTCCACCATTCTATGCAAAACAAAGAACTCTCTCACCCAAATAAAAAAATGGACATTAGGTTGATTACACCCACCTCCCACCCAGTCCAGCCTCTGGCCAATTTCCAAAATTCCTTTCCCCAGCCGTTTAAGAGAAAACTACTCAGAACAACCTTGGAGAAGAACAGGCCCCCTTAAGACAGTAACTTTGCACATACATGCCTATATATACTTATTCATTTCTTAGTTTAGTGCAGCAGCTCGCTAATCTGACTGCTGCCCCTTCTTGCTTCATTAAAGGTCATCTGTTCCTGTAAAGTGCTAGTCTCATTCTTTTTCTGAACGGCGCCTTCTCTAACTCTCTTACCCTATAGGCTGTATCAATTTACATTCCCACCAACAGTGCCAGAGGTCCCTTTTCTCCACACCCTCTCCAGCATTTATTGTTTGTAGACTTTTTGATGATGGCCTTTCTGATTCGTGTGAGGTGATATCTCATTGTAGTTTTGATTTGCATTTCTCTAATAATGAGCAGTGTTGAGCATCTTTTTATGTGTTTGTTAGTCATCTGTGTGTCTTCTTCGGAGAAGTGTCTGTTTAGGTCTTTCCCCCACTTTTTGATTGGGTTGTTTGTTTTTCTGGCATTGAGTTGTATGAGCTGCTTGTATGTTTTGGAAATTAATCCTTCGTCAGTTGTTTCATTTGTTATTATTTTCCCCCATTCTGAAGGCTGTCTTTTCACCTTGCTTATAGTTTCCTTTGCTGTGCAAAAGCTTTTAAGTTTAATCAGATCCCACTTGTTTACTTTTGTTTTTATTTCTGTTACTCTACGGGGTGGGTCATAGAGGATCTTGCTTTGATTTATGTCATCGAGTGTTCTGCCTATGTTTTCCTCTAAGAGTTTTATAGTTTCTGGTCTTACATTTAGGTCTTTAATCCATTTTGAGTTTATCTTTGTGTATGGTATTAGAAAGTGTTCTAATTTCATTCTTCTACATGTAGCTGTCCAGTTTTCCCAGCACCATTTATTGAAGAGGCTGTCTTTACCCCATTGTATATTCTTGCCTCCTTTGTTAAAAATAAGGTACCCATAGGTGCGTGGGTTTATTTGGGGTTTTCTGTCTTGTTCCATTGGTCTATATTTCTGTTTTTGTGCCAGTACCATACTGTGTTGATGACTGTAGCTTTGTAGTATAATCTGAAGAGAGGAAGGTTGATTACTCCACTTCCATTCTTCTTTTTCAAGACTGCTTTGGCTATTCAGGGTCTTTTGTGTTTCCACATGAATTGTGAAATTTTTTGTTCTAGTTCTGTGAAAAATGCCATTGGTAATTTGATAGGATCGCATTGAATCTGTAGATTGCATTTGGTAGTATAGTCATTTTCACAATATTTAAGGAACATGGAATATCCTACCCATCTGCTTATGTCGGCTTTCACCAGTGTCTTATAATTTTCTGTGTACAGTTCTTTTGTCTCCTTAGGTAAGTTTATTCCTAGATATTTAATTCTTTTTGTTGCAATGGTGAATGGCATTGATTCCTTAATTTCTCTTTATGATTTTTCATTGTTAGTATATAGAAATGCAAGTGATTTCTGTGTATTGATTTTGTATCCTGCAACTTTGCTAAATTCACTGATTAGCTCTAATAATTTTTGATACTATCTTTAGGGTTTTCTATCTTTTAGGGTATTATGTCATCTGCAAACAGTGAGAGCATTACTTCTTCTTTTTCAATCTGGATTCCTTTTATTTCTTTTTCTTCTCTGATGGCTGTAGCTAGGACTTCCAAAACTATGTTGAATAATAGTGAAAGTGGACACCCTTGTCTTGTTCCTGATCTTAGGGGGAATGCTTTCAGTTTCTCACCATTGAGAATAATGTTTGCTGTAGGCTTATCATGTATGGCCATTACTATGTTGAGGTTTCATGAGAAACGCTGGACTGGAAGAAACACAAGCTGGAATCAAGATTGCCGGGAGAAATATCAATAACCTCAGATATGCAGATAACACCACCCTTATGGCAGAAAGTGAAGAGGAACTAAAAAGCCTCTTGATGAAAGTGAAAGTGGAGAGTGAAAAAGTTGGCTTAAAGCTCAACATTCAGAAAACGAAGATCATGGCATCCGGTCCCATCACTTCATGGGAAATAGATGGGGAAACAGTGGAAACAGTGTCAGACTTTATTTTTCTGGGCTCCAAAATCACTGCAGATGGTGACTATCGTGGTCATGTATGGATGTAAGAGTTGGCCTGTGAAGAAGGCTGAGCCCTGAAGAATTGATGCTTTTGAACTGTGGTGTTGGAGAAGACTCTTGAGAGTCCCTTGGACTGCAAAGAGATCCAACCAGTCCATTCTAAAGGAGATCAGCCCTGGGATTTCTTTGGAAGGAATGATGCTAAAGCTGAAACTCCAGTACTTTGGCCACCTCATGTGAAGAGTTGACTCACTGGAAAAAACTCTGATGCTGGGAGGGATTGGGGGCAAGAGGAGAAGGGGACGACAGAGGATGAGATGGCTGGATGGCATCACCGACTCGATGGACGTGAGTCTCAGTGAACTGCGGGAGTTGGTGATGGACAGGGAGGCCTGGCGTGCTGTGACTCAGGGGATCCAAAGAGTTGGACACGACTGAACGACTGATCTGATCTGATCTGATGTTGAGGTAAGTTCCTTCTATGCCCATTTTTTGAAGAGTTTTAATCATAAATGGGTGCTGAATTTTCTCAATGGCTTTTTCTGCATCTATTGAGATTATCATATGGTTTTTATCTTTCAATTTGTTAATATGGTATGTCACATTGATTGATTTGTGTATATTGAAGAATCCTTGCATCCCTGGAATAAAACCAACTTGACCATGGTGTATGAGCTTTTTGATGTGTTGCTGAATTCTGTTTGCTAAAATTTTGTTGCAGATTTTTGCATCTATGTTCATCAGTGATATTAGCCTGTAGTTTTCTTTTTTTGTGTTGTCTTTGTCTGGTTTTGGTATCAGGGTGATGGTGGACTCATAGAATGAGTTTGGAAGTGTTCCTTCCTCTGAAATTTTTTGAAAGAGTTTTAGAAGGATAGGCATTAGCTCTTCTCTAAATGTTTGATAGAATTCTCCTGTGAAGCCATTTGGTCCTGAGCTTTTGATTTTTGGGGAGATTTTTGGTCACAGCTTCTTTCAGTGTTTGTAATTGGGTTGTTCATAATTTCTATTTCTTCCTGCTTCAGTCTTGGAAGACTGAACTTTTCTAATAATCTGTTCATTTCTCCCAGGTTACCCATTTTATTGTCATATAGTTGTTCATAATAGTCTCTTATAATCGTCTGTATTTCTGCATTGTCTGTCATAACCTCTCCTTTTTCATTTCTAATTTTGTTGATTTGACTCTTCTTTTTTTCTTGATGAGTCTGGCTAAAGGTTTGTCAATTTAGTTTATCTTCTCAAAGAACCAGATTTTAGTTTTATTAATTTTTACTATTGTTTTTTTCATTTCTTTTTCAATTATTTCTGCTTGGATCTTTATGATTTCTTTCCTTCTGCTAATTTTGGGGTTTTTTTTGTTCTTCTTTTTCCAGTTGTTTTAGGTGTAAAGTTAGGTTGTCTTTTTGATGTTTTTCTTGTTTCTTGAGGTAGGATTGTATTGCTATAAACTTCCCTCTTAGAACTGCCTTTGCTGCATCCCATAGGTTTTGAGTTGTCGTGTTTTCATTGTCATTTGTTTCTAGAAATGTTTTGATTTCCTTTTTGATTTCTTCAGTAACCTGTTGGTTATTTAGAAACATGTTGTTTGATCTCCACGTGTTTGTGTTTCTTACAGTTTTTTTCTTATAATTGATATCTAGTCTCATAGTGTTGTGGTCAGAGAAGATGCTTGATATGATTTCAATTTTCTTAAATTTACTGAGGTTTGATTTGTGACCCAAGATATGGCCTATCCTGGAGAATGTTCCGTGTGCACGTGACAAGGAGATGTATTCGTCTGCATTTGGATGGAATGTTCTGAAGATATCAGTGAGATCCATTTCATCTAATGTATCATTTAAGACTTGTGTTTCCTTATTAATTTTCTGTTTGGATGATCTGTCCACCCCAAACAGGGGTGTTAAAGTCTCCTACTATTATTGTGTTACTGTCAATTTCTCCTTTTATGTCTGTTAGTGTTTGTCTTATGTATTGAGGTGCTCCTATGCTGGGTGCATAGATATTTACAATTGTTATGTCTTCCTCTTGGATTGATCCCTTGATCATTATGTAGTGTCCTTCCTTATCTCTTGTAATCTTCTTTATTTTAAGGTCTATTTTGTCTGATATGAGCATTGCTACTCCAGCTTTCTTTTGCTTCCCATTTGCATGGAATATATTTTTCCATCCTCTTACTTTCAGTCTGTATGTGTCTTTAGGTCTGAAGTAGGTTTCTTGTAGACAGCATATATATGGGTCTTTTTTTTTTTTTTTTATCCATTCAGCCAGTCTGTGTCTTTTGGTTGGAGCATTAATCCATTTACATTTAAAGTAATTATTGATATATATGTTCCTATTGCCATTTTCTTAATTGTTTGGGGTTGATTTTGTAGATCTTTTTTATTCTGTTTTATTTCTCGACTATATAAGTCTGTTTAATATTTGTTGTAAAGCTGGTTTGGTGATACTGAATCCTCTTAATTGTTGCTTGTCTGAAAAGGTTTCTATTTCTCCATCAATTTTGAATAAGATCCTTGCCGGGTACAGTAATCTTGGTTGTAGATTTTTCCCTTTCAGTACTTTACATATATCCTGCTATTCCCTTCTGGCCTGCAGAGTTTCTGCTGAAAGATCAGCTGTTAAACATTTGGGGTTTCCCTTGTATGATACTTGTTGCTTCTCCCTTTCTGCTTTTAATATTCTTTCCTTGTGTTTAGTCTTTGTTAGTTTAATTAGTATGTGCCTTGGTGTGTTTCTCCTTGGGTTTATCCTGTATGGGACTCTTTGTGCCTCTTGGACATCATTGACTATTTCCTTTTCCATGTTGGGGAAATTTTCAACTATAATCTCTTCAAAAATTTTCTCATATCCTTTCTTTTTCTCTTCTTCTTCTTCTGAGACCCTATAATTTGAATATTGGTATGTTTGATATTGTTCCAGAGGTGTCTGAGACTATCCTCAGTTCTTTTCATTCTTGTGACTTTATTCTGCTTTTCAGAAGTTATTTCCACCATTTTATCTTCTAGTTCACTGTTTCATTCTTCTGCTTCAGATATTCTGCTACTGATTCCTTCCAGAGTATTTTTAATTTCAGTAATTGTGTTGTTTGTCTCTGTATGTTTATTCTTTAATTCTTCTAGGTCTTTGTTAATTGATTCTTGCATTTTTCTCCATTTTGTTTTCAAGGTGTTTGACCATCTTTACTATCATTATTCTGAATTCTTTTTCAGGTAGTTTGCCCATTTCCTCTCCATTTATTTGGACTTCTGGCATCCCACTCCAGTACTCTTGCCTGGAAAATCCCATGGATGGAGGAGCCTGAAAGGCTGCAGTCCATGAGGTCGCTGAGAGGGGGACACGACTGAGCGACTTCACTTTCACTTTTCACTTTCATGCATTGGAGAAGGAAATGGCAATCCACTCCAGTGTTCCTGCCTGGAGAATCCCAGGGGTGGGGAAGCCTGGTGGGCTGCTGTCTATGGGGTTGCACAGAGTTGGACACGACTGAAGTGACTTAGCAGCTGTGTTTTTAATTTGTTCCTTCATTTGTGTAGTATTTCTCTGCCTTTTCTTTTTTTTTTTTTTTAACTTATTGTGTTTGAGGTCTCCTTTTCCCAGCCTTCAAGGTTGAATTATTTCTTCCTTTTGGTTTCTGCCCTCCTAAGGTTGGTCCAGTGGTTTGTGTAAGCTTCCTATAGGTTGAGATTTGTGCTAAGTTTTTGTTTGTTTTTCCTCTGATGGGCAAGGCTGGGTGAGGTGGTAATCCTGTCTGCTGATGATTGCATTTGTATTTTTGTTTTGTTTGTTGTTTAGATGAGGCATCCTGCACAGGGTGCTACTGATGGTTGGATGATGCCGGGTCTTGTGTTCAAGAGGTTTCCTTTGTGTGAGTTTTCACTATTTGATACTCCCTAGGGTTAGTGCACAAGCTGGAATCAAGATTGCCGGGAGAAATATCAATAACCTCAGATATGCAGATAACACCACCCTTATGGCAGAAAGTGAAGAGGAACTCAAAAGCCTCTTGATGAAAGTGAAAGTGGAGAGTGAAAAACTTGGCTTAAAGCTCAACATTCAGAAAACGAAGATCATGGCATCTGGTCCCATCACTTCATGGGAAATAGATGGGGAAACAGTCGAAACAGTGTCAGACTTTATTTTTTTGGGCTCCAAATCACTGCAGATGGTGACTGCAGCCATGAAATTAAAAGACACTTACTCCTTGGAAGGAAAGTTATGTCCAACCTAGATAGCATATTCAAAAGCAGAGACATTACTTTGCCAACAAAGGTCCGTCTAGTCAAGGCTATGGTTTTTCCTGTGGTCATGTATGGATGTGAGAGTTGGACTGTGAAGAAAGCTGAGCGCCGAAGAATTGATGCTTTTTGAACTGTGGGGTTGAGAGTCCCTTGGACTGCAAGGAGATCCAACCAGTCCATCCTAAAGGAGATCAGCCCTGGGATTTCTTTGGAAGGAATGATGCTAAAGCTGAAACTCCAGTACTTTGGCCACCTCATGTGAAGAGTTGACGCATTGGAAAAGACTCTGATGCTGGGAGGGATTGGGGGCAAGAGGAGAAGGGGACGACAGAGGATGAGATGGCTGGATGGCATCACTGACTCGACAGACGTGAGTCTCAGTGAACTCTGGAAGTTGGTGATGGATAGGGAGGCCTGGCGTGCTGCGATTCATGGGGTCGCAAAGAGTCGGACACGACTGAGTGACTGAACTGAACTGAACTGAGGGTTAATTCTCTGGTTGGGTCTTGGAGTCAGTGCTCCCACTGCAAAGGCTCAGGACTTGATCTTTTACGACTGTTGCTAATGGGTGGTACCAAGGGACCAAAGCTTGAGGTGATCTGGTGGAGCATCTCTCAAAGCACACTGCAAGCTCAAGTCGGAAGAAGTCACTCAGATGAGCTCAAGCCAATTCCTTGACTTCTCTGTGCCTCAGTTTCCTCACTGCTTCAGCCACTCCTAGCAACTCAAGAAATACACTTTTGCTTTGTCTAACCACTGAGATTTGGCAGAATAATAGGTACTACAGCGTAGGTCTAACCTATTCTGATGTATACAGAAGTTGAAACAATCTCCTCAGAGCAAGAATAGGCATATAGGCTCGTTCCTGGCAGCAGAACCTGCAATGCCTTGTTAACTGGCTCCTGCCCTTCAGCATGGCCCCCCAGAGAACAGTCAGACCCATGGATGAGAGAGCCTCTGCAGAAGTCCAGGAATCCAGTTGAGTAGCTCCATCAAGCAGATATAGGAACCTTCACCTGCTGCCGGAGGCAGGTGTTCCAGAAGTTTGTGTGTCCTGTTAGCTGGTGTAGCCCCTCCTCCTTCTTAGCACAATTTTAAGAAAACAATTAGATATTGTTCACTACAGGCACTGCCATTACAATAGAGCTCTAGGACATATTCATTTTAGGTAACAGAAACTTTGTACCCTTTGACTAACACCTCCCTGTTTCCCCCTTCCTCAGACCCTGGTAATCACTAATCTATACTCTGCTTCTGTGAATTTGTTTCAGACTCCAGAGGGTATTCTAGATAGGCTGTCATCCTTTTTTTTTCTCACCTTATTGCCTTGACTAGAATCAATACTGATGGAAACAGTATTAAATAGAAATGGTAAGAAATAGTAAGACTAGACACCTTTGTCTTGTCTTGTCTTGATCTCAGAAGTTAAGCAGTGTTTCACTATTATTTGTAGATGTTATCTGCAGATGTTTTGTAAATGCCTTTTTTCAGATTGAGGGTTTCCTTCTGTTTATCATTTGCCGAGAGTTTTTTTTTTTAATCACAAATAGCTGTTAGATTTTGTCAAATGCTTTTCTTACATTTATTGCAGTGATTATATTTTTTTGTCTATAAATTTATTAATATGATACACAGATTGATTTTTTGAATGTTAACTTTGTATTCCTGGGGTAAACCCCACTATGTAATGTATTATCCTTTTTATTAATACATGTTGTTGGATCTGATTCGCTGAAAATTTTTTAGAATTTTGCATCTATGTTCATCAAAGTTTGACCTACAGTTTTCTTTTCATGTCTTTGCCTGCTTTTCTTATCAGGGTAATGCTGGCTTTGTAGAATCAGTTGGAAAGAATTCCTTTTACATTCTCTGGAAGAGTTTCTATAGAACTGGGATTATTTCTTCCTTAAATGTTTGGAATGTCCCCAGCCCTGCATAAGCACCACTGGATTCAATCCTTTTGAGAGATACTTTCCCTTCCTGGGTGGTTTCCTCACACATATGTACTGACCAGTACTCAGCTGCAAGCTAATAGGGGACCCTCTGCGGATATTTGGGTCTCTCTATGCACATTTCTTTTTTCTTTTTTGTCTGTGCTGGGTCTTCACTGTAGTGCTCAGGCTCTCTAGTCGTGGTGTGCTTAGCTGCCCCCAAGGCATGAGAGATAATAGTTCCCCGATGAGGGATTGAACATGAGTCCCCTGCATTGGCAGGCTGATTCTTAACCGCTGGACCACCGGGGAAGTCCCTCTCTGTGCACATCTCTGCTCCCTGGGTCTCTGTCCTATGAACTCCCTGCCCTGATGCCAGCAGATAGAGGTCTACGGTGGAGAAAATGCCAGCGTTTCTGGAGTCAGTAGACTCGTCTCAGCCAATGACTGTGAAAACAGAAAGGATTACTAAAAGGAAATCTGACTGCAGTCTGCTAAAAATCCCTCTCTGACATTGAGAGCAATCATTTCCTCGACACATGCTGAACTGTGGGCTCTGTAAATGCTCGTGGTTTCTGGGATTCCAGGAGCTCCTTCGATGGCCACAGGTTATGTGTTTTTTAGGTGATAACTGAAGTTGATGGGAAGTACACCTTGGTAGGTATAGACAGAAACTTCAGAGTGAAGAGAGGGACTGGCCAGGTCCTAAGTAACTTGGTGACACTTGATCTCTGCTTGGTTCCAGACACTTAGACCAGTGTTCCCAGTTTTTCACAGCACCCCCCACCCCCGCCTTGGAAGCAGTGGTGGCGGGAGGAGTTGGACTTGGACCAGAAGACGGCTGCTGCCAAGGAACACACAGCCTGTTTCCCACCTGCAGGTGCCTTCTTCATCCCCTACCTCATCTTCCTCTTTACCTGCGGCATTCCTGTCTTCCTCCTGGAGACGGCGCTGGGCCAGTACACCAGTCAGGGGGGCATCACTGCCTGGAGGAAGATCTGCCCCATCTTTGAGGGTGAGTTGCTCGTCCCTGACACCAGGGTCTCTGTACCAGGTTATAAACTGCATTTGGAATAACTGGGGGATTCAGCAGCGGTGCTAATGGAGATAAGCCCCTGGGTCTTTATGTTAAACCTTCCACTTGTGACTCAGCGGGCATGAGTTTGAGCAAGCTCAGGGAGAGCGTGAAGGACAGGGAAGGCTTGCGTACTGCTGTTATGGGGTCACAGTCGGACACAACTGAGTAACTGAACAACTCCACTTGTGGGCCCAAGACAGAACTAGTCACTCAGCCCAGCAGAGGATGGAGGAGAAGACGGGGCTGAGGGTGGCACAAAGGCTTTAGCTAATAAGTAGAGTGCAAAGCTATTTTAGCTGTACCTGTATATATTTTGCAATGCATACAAATAATTTTATGCTTTTAAAAACATATTTAATCAATGGAAAGCATTTAAAAAGAGATTTTTTTGTTTGTTTTTAACTTGTTTTTAGTTTGGGGATTTTTTTTTTTGGCTGTGCCATGCAGCTGGTGGCATTTCAGTTCCCCAACCAGGGATTGAGCCCAGGCCCTCGGCAGTGAGAGTACAGAGTCCTAACCACTGGATGGTCAAGGAAGTCTCTAAAAGAATTTTAATGAGAAAAAAAATCCATTAATAATTCTACTATCTTTGGACTTTCTTGGTGGTCCAGTGATTAAGAAGACTCCACACTTCCACTGCTGGGGGCCTGGGTTCAATCCTTGGTTGGGGAACTAAGATCCCACAAGCCTCAAGGCACCACCAAAATAAATAAATAAATAATTCTACTATCTTGACACAGCAGTTACTTAGGGTGTTTTAATATTCCTCTCTCTTTAGGATTTTCTTTAAATTTCTATTTTGAAATAATTATATGTTCACAGAAAGTTGCAAAAGTAGCCCAGGAGTGTCACGTGTACCCATCAGCCAGTTTTCCTTCATGGTAAAAATTTTATATAGCTATGGAACAATGTCAAAACCTGCAAACGGACATTGGTACCATCCACAGACTTTGTTCAGGTTTCACCCGTTTCCATGCGCTCGCTTGTGTGAGGGTATGTATGTGTAATTGTGTGTAATTGTATCACGTGTGTGGATTTGTGCGACCACCACCACTGTTCCATGGCTACAAAGAACTCCACTCCACTGCCCCTTTATAGTCGCATTTACCCCCTCCCTGCCCTCATCCCTAACCTCTGACAACCATCAATCTGTTCTCTAGCTCTGTGATTCTGTCATTGGGGAGCGCTATATAAATGAAGTCATGCAGTGTGTGACTTGAGATCCACTGTTTCACTCAGCATCATGCCCTGGAGATACACCCAGATTGCTCGGGTATCAACGCAAGTGTGCGCGTATGTGTGTGTGTGTGTGCTAAGTCACTTCAGTTGTTTCTGACTCTGTGACCCCATGGACTAGCCTGCCAGGCTCCTCTGTCCATGGGATTCTCCAGGCAAGAATACTGGAGTGGGTTGCCATGCCCTCCTCCAGGGGCTCTTCCCAACCCAGGGATCAAACCCGAGTCTCTTACATCTCCTGCATTGGCAGCCTGGTTCTTTACCACTAGTGCCACCTGGGGAGCTCCTGGTATCAGTGGTTCATTCCTTTTTATTACTGAGCCATATTCCATGGCATGGATGAATGTACTATGATTGATTTAACCATTCACCCATTGAAGAACATTTGGGTTGTTTGTAGTTTGGAGAGATTTATTTCACTATTTCTTTCTCTATATTAAAATGTATGTATCTATTAGTTTGAAATATACAGTTTTTTCCTTCGTTTTTCTTTTTTTGTTTTTATTTTTAAGAATTTTTTCCTACTTATTTGTGTTTCTGCTTTAGTTAGTGTTATTTTTCATTTTCTACGCAGCAATCATTGAGTTGCATAAACTTTCATCAGATGCATATATCAAAATTTATGCTTATTTTTGATCACTTATAGAATTGTTATACCCTTCTACCATGTATCTTGGTAGAAATAGCCCCCCCTCTTTTTGAAATTATTTCTTTGGGATAAATTCCCAAGTTCAGAATCATGGAATCAAATGGACAACCAAGTCGATGTCTCTTGATCTGGCTTATGGAAGTGTTATACTGACGTACAGTCACTGAGCTTGAGTAAGGACTTTCTCCCATATCTTTAACAGCTCTGAGTCATGACCCTAGTTCCCAAACTTGTCAGCACATTGGAAACACCCCGGGACCTTCAAAACATCATGAGGCCTGTACCCCACCCCCAGAGGTTGTGATTAAACTGGTCTGGCATCTAGACTGGGCTTTGGAATTTTAAAAATATCGCCAGGTAATTCTCCTATTATGTGGACGAGTTTGGAGCTCACCGAGTGACAGCGTCTGTAGAAATGCTCGCTGTGTTGCGGGTGCAGAATGTTGCCCCTCATCGTTTCAGTTTGCACGCCTAGGATGAGGGAGCATGAGGGCATTTTGAGGACGCTCATTCACTACGTGCACTTGCTCCTCTGTGAACTGTCTCGTCCTGCTCGTAGCACGTGTTTTTATATTTCAGAAATAGATCAGATGAATTCCAGGCAACATAGCTATTGGAATCTCAGAGTTAGCCTTACACGTGTGTAAAATAACTTGGAATTGGAAACAGTGGAGTTTTAGCACCAAGACTGATGCAAGTTTACGGGAAGCAGGGCACGGCAGCAGGGATGGGGAGGAGAGTAGGAAGCCCGGGTCCCGAATCCCACGTCTTAGGACACTCCCAGTGGAGCACAAACCCTCTCCCGAGCAGGGGTGGGCAGGAGAGTGAGACACCTGCCCGGTGCCCCAGCCTGGTCTGCCCCTTCCCCGCCCCCACCAGGCATTGGCTACGCCTCCCAGATGATCGTCACCCTCCTCAACATCTACTACATCATTGTCCTGGCCTGGGCCCTCTTCTACCTCTTCAGCAGCTTTACCATCGACCTGCCCTGGGGGAGCTGCCGCCACGACTGGAACACAGGTGAGGTCACCCCCTCCTGCTTGGCTGTGGTGACCGGGGAGAGGGATCGTCCCTGTACCCTGGGACCTAGGCCCCCACCCCGTACTTGGGTTGCTCTAGAAGTCTTCCAAGGACATCACGGAGGTCTTACACCAAAGATAAGAGCGAGAATCCACCAGCATCACAGGGAAAATGTCACAGGCCTTTTTTTAAAAAGCAATTTTACTTATTTATTTTTTGCTTGTGCTGGGTCTTTGCTCTGCAAGTGCTTTTCTCTCGTTGTCGTAAGCGGTAACTACTCTCTAGTTCCAGTGCCTGGGTTTCTCATTGCGGTGGCTTCTCTCGTTGGGGAGCACGGGCTCTAGGCACACAGGCTTCGGTAGCTGCAGCACGTGGGTTCAGTAGCTTCGGCTTCCGGTCTCTGGAGCACAGGTTCTGTAGTCGTGAGACACAGGCTTAGTTGTTCTTCAGCACCCGGGATCATCCTGACTCAGGGATCAAACCCACGATCCACTGAGCCACCAGAAAAGCCCTACAGACAGTGTAAAAAATTCATGGGTTCCATCAAACACATTATAAATGCATATATTATGAAGACAGAACTGACTTCATTTTGTGCAGTTTAGCCCTTTATGTGATCTGAGACATGGTTAGTTTGATATATGTATATATTATACACAATACATATATTTATATATGTATATATTGTATACAATGCATATATAAATATATGTATATATTATATTATTATATGTGTACATATATTATAATATAATATATATGTATATATTATTTCATTTATTTGTTTCTCATGTCTTCTTTCTGATGCTATTTTAGGCCTTTTCAACTCCCAGTTCATCTGGACTGAACCAGGGGATACACCATTTTATACAGTATCTCTATCATTTGTAATAGCAAGTAATTGTCTCTTGGGGTTCCATTTTAAGACAGGAGCCCATAAGGGCCATAGAACTACTGAGTCTAATGAATAGAAAGTAAACATTAAATAAAAGATAAAATTGAAAGTTACCTAGAGTAGTGCTGTCTAGAAGAACCGTCTGGGGTGATGAACGTCCTTGGTACTCTCTGACCCGGCAGCCACTAGGCCCCCCTCGCCCCCAAACTGTGTGCTGTCTCTCCAGGCCTTCCTTCCTTCGTTCCTCTCTGCCACCACCTCCGTGCCACTACTTTTCAAGTGAAAAGTCCAATCCTGGATGTCCCTCCCTGCGGGTCGCTGATCCACTAGGTTCTGCTCAGTGTGTGTGCCTGTGCCTGTCCCGGCCCCGGGCCCTGGCATTCACCCGGGTTTTTCTCTTTTTTGGTTTGATTTGTGCTTAGTGCTGTGTGCTATATCCTGAGCCCTCAAAACATATTTGTGGAATGAATCAAGTTTTAAAAAGTCTGTTCTGTTTGGATATTTTCTTTATTGTGTTTTTTCTTCTCCTCTCTTTGTTTCACCCTCCCTCTCCCTCTCTCCCTCCCTCCCGCCCCCACCCCCGGACTTTTTTTTTTTTAATTTTTGGCTGTTGGGTCTTTGTTGCTGCTCATGGGCTCTCTAGTTGTGGCCCACAAGCTTAGTTGCTCCTAGGCATGTGGGATCTTAGCTCCCTGTGCTGTGCTTAGTGGCTCAGTCATGTCTAACTCTTGGCGACTCCATCGACTGTAGCCTGTCAGGCTCCTCTTTCCATGAGGATTCTCTAGGCAAGAATACTGGAGTAGATTGCCATGCCGTCCTCCAGGGGAGTCTTCCCAATCCAGGGATGGAATCCAGGTCTCCTGCATTGCAGGCAGATTCTTTACCAGCTGATCCACCAGGGAAGCCTAAGAATACTGGAGTGGGTAGCCTATCCCTTCTCCAGGGAATCTTCCTGACCCAGGAATCAAACCAGGGTCTCCTGCATTGCAGGTGGATTCTTTAGCAGCTGAGTTACCAGGGAAGCCTGACCAGGGACCAGTTCTCCACCCAGGGATCAAACTCGAGTCCCGTGCACTGGAAGGTGGATTCTTAACCGCTGGACCCCCAGGGCAGTCCCCAGCTCCCAGATCCTCTGCAGGTGGAACTTAACACACTTTGCTGAGCAGGAGCCCAGCCCTCACTTCCTCACAGATGGGTGATGACAAGTCATCTCTGAGAAGATTCGCTTTCTCGTGCATGCAGTAGGGAAAATGCTATCTTAGTATTTCGCAGGATTGCTGTCCTGATAAAAACGCAAAGAAGGGTGTGAACACTTTGTGAAAAGTCTGAAGGCATAGAGGGGTAATTGAGAGCCACTATTTATGGAGCGCCCTGGAGTCTCATTTTCATTTAATCCCCTTATCGGCCCTGCGCAGGGCTCTTGCCATGTGCATTTACAGCCGACAGGACTGAGGCTTAGAGAGCCTCTCAGTGAATAACCTGGCGGTGGGGGGTGGGGAGTGGAATTCAAGCCAGAGCCTCCTGACCTGTACCCCTGCGCTTAGCCATGACTGCACCACTTCCCTGGATGGCGTCCTGATTGTTCCTCAAAGGTCGTGAGCCCATCCAGGACGGCGGCCCAGAAATATTCGCCTATTTGAAGCAGTGTGCAAAGCATCTTTGCTGAGGCTGCCTGGTCTTGCTTTAATTAGAATGTACAGCCACGACCCCCCCCCATCCCACCCCTCACCCCCTCTGCCATGGAGAAGTGGGAAAGGGTGCCATGGGTTTGATGAGGTTATTATGTCTTTCGTGTCTCATTGTGAGACTGTTTTGTTTAGATAACTTCAGCCCAGACACCTTCCTTCCGAGTCTCCTAAAGTTCCCCCCACCCTCTGGTCACACTGGCCAGTGACCTTTCTCTTGCTCCCCTGACCGCCCACAGAGCGCTGCGTGGAGTTCCAGAGGACCAATGGCTCTCTGAATGCGACCGCTGAGAATGCCACCTCTCCCGTCATCGAGTTCTGGGAGTAAGTGAGGCCCTTTCTCCCTTCATCCAGTGTGGATGGTTTGTCCAGGGCAGGGGGGTGAGTTCAAACAGTGGTGACTCCACAGATGGCAAGGGACGAACTTCTGCTTCCTCCTTTGGTGGCCCCACCATCCAAGTGGCTTTTCCCTTTTGCCTGTATCTGTGGTTAATGCAGGACTGTCCTTAAGCCGGGCCTGCCTCCCCTCCCCCGGGGCCACCCCCATGAGTGTCCATCCTCCTCCCCAGCTCCTTGTCAGTTACCTCTACTGCTCCTCCCCCCAAATACTGGCATTCACCTAAGACGTGATTCCTAATATCAAAGCATCTTCACAGTCCAGCTGAGAGAGTATGTTTGCGTTCCCTTCTCTGGGTTCAGTTGCACTCGGCCTGGCAGAATAAACTTACCCAGGGACAGTCTGTCTTTGCCTCCCTGTCTGTCTATCCCCATCTCTGGGCAAAGGTGAGCCTCACGGTTCAGAGTAAAGGAGCCGGTGAGCCTTTTTCAGATCAGAGCGAGAGGCTCAGCTCTGCTGCCCAGGGAGCTGAGGCCAGCAGCTCACCCCTCTTTCCCCAGGCGGCGGGTCCTGAAGATCTCAGAGGGCATCCAGCACCTGGGGGCCCTGCGCTGGGAGCTGGCCCTGTGCCTCCTGCTCGCCTGGGTCGTCTGCTACTTCTGCATCTGGAAGGGTGTCAAGTCCACGGGCAAGGTCTGTGTCAGAGAGCCCTGGGCCCCTCCCTTCCCGGGACCCTCTGCCCTCGCTGGGGGGCTCAGCCACCCAGGGGTTCCTCAAGTTGTACCTAGTCAGGGATGGGAGGGAATGACCCCACGAAGATTGCTTGGTGCTTGCTTGCTTGATTCTGTGCCTCTCCTGGGCTCAGTCACATGTCCTTCTGTTTGGGAAGGTGAAATGGAAGAAAGACGGAGAGGGAAGGGGAAACAGAGAGAGGGAGGCGAGACAGAGAGGGGGAGGGGGAGACAGAGAGAGGGAGGGGGAGACAGAGAGGGGGAGGGGGAGACAGAGAGGGGGAGGGGGAGACAGAGGGAGGGAGGGGGAGACAGAGGGAGGGAGGGGGAGACAGAGAGGGGGAGGGGGCACAGAGAGGGGGAGGGGGAGACAGAGAAGGGGAGGGGGAGACAGAGGGAGGGGGGAGACAGAGAGAGCCAGGGGGCGAGGGAGGGTCGGGGGGGGCGGGGGGGAGACAGAGACGGGTGGGGCCAGAGACGGGGAGGGTGGCAGGATCTCGGAACACACCACGTGTGTGGGCACATCGCACAAGGAACACGGTTCACGGCGCCGTTTCACACAGCAGTGCTTTGGGACTGTTCATCTTGACACAATTCTCAGCCACCCAAGGCCCGAGGGAGACGCCCTGCCCCGGAGTGTCATGCAGGGCAGCTCGAGTTCTCCTGGACTCTGGTCCCCGAGGCCTCTGACCAGGCCGCCCTCCTAATCGGGCCGTGCAGTCATGCTAAGCTCGTAAACTCGGCGAGGACAGGGATCACGTGTGACAGAACTGTCGTTCCTGACGACCCTGGCCACAGTTCTAAGCCCCCTGTCAGGGGCATGCCTAAGTTCATTCAGTCATTCAACAAATATTTGCCAGGGATTGTGTAGGGGGAGCTGGAGGGAGGGAGGCAGGAGGTTGTGGCCGGAGGCAGAGGGCAGACAGGACTGAACAGCTGCGGGATGAGGGGTGAGCGGGAGGGGGAGCAGGCGGGCTCCGTGACCTCTCTCGTGGGGTTGCAGCTCCTCCAGCCCCTCACGGCTTCCGTGTCTTTCCATCGCCTTGGCCCAGGTGGTGTACTTCACGGCCACCTTCCCTTACCTCATGCTGGTGGTCCTATTGATTCGAGGGGTGACGCTGCCTGGGGCAGCCCAAGGAATTCAGTTCTACCTGTACCCAAACCTCACGCGTCTGTGGGACCCCCAGGTAAGAAACCCCCGACGACGAGGGCTGCCCCTGTGCTCTGTATGGGCATCTCTGCTCCGTCTCCGGCGTCTGCGGTGGGGGATATTTCCACACATCTGCTGGCAGCTGTGTGTGCTCCCTGCTAGTTTCACAGCTGCCAGGGAGCCCGGAGGGTGTCCCTCGGGGGCTGAAGGTCCTAAAAGCCCTTCTCCAGGCTCTGCCCTGCTCCACCTCCCACCCCCGCTTGGCACCTCCTTTCACACTGGACAGCCTCTCTCCCCTGACCCTCCGCCAGCCCTCTGCTTCCCCCTCTCTGCCCACACGGCCCACCCCTGGCAGTGTCCCCGGCCCCGCCTGGAGCCAGCTGGCTGGTATTGAGTTTCCTGCCTGCTGTCCAGAGGGCTGCACCCCGCCTCCCCGTCCCTCCCGGCTCTTCCTTCAGGTCCACCCTCCAGGAGCGGGTGCTTGCTGACGAGGATTTGGACAGCAAGGCCTGTTGAGAGAAGCCTCTGTCGGCTTCTCGCCTCCTTGTTTGCCTGCCGTTTTGAAGGGCCTCCCAGGTGGCGCTAGTGGTAAAGAACCGGCCTGTCAACGCAGGAGACTAGGGTTACATCCCCGGGTCGGGAAGATCTCCTGGAGGAGGGGATGGCAACCCGCTGCAGCATTCTTGCCTGGAGAGTCCCATGGATAGAGGAGCCTGGCGGGCTACAGTGCATGGGGCCACAAAGAGTCAGACAGGACTGAGCGACTTAGGATGCATATGCATGCAAAGCCAGGAGGTGCGGAGGTGGAAGAGGGTGGAAGAGGCCATGGGCGAGGGAAGCCCAGAGCCCTACACACCGGGCTACCCCCTGCCCCCATCGCCCCAGCAAAGGTCACCTCCTGGAAGCCTCCTTTGCTCGGTGGGGAGGGGCCATGTGCCTGAAAGTGCCGCCCAGCTTAGGACAGACCAGCAACCGGACAGCTTTTCAAACATTTTAATAGTAAAGGCAGCGGCATTGTCTTGCTGAGGGGCAAGGAGGGCAGGAGAGGAGGGAACGGCCCCTCCCCCAGCTCCCTTTGAGGCGGGGACGTCCCCACGGAGGCAGTGGCTCCCCTTGTTCCTTGTGCAGAGGTTGGGGTGACTGTTCTCCAGCCTGCCTTCCCCCACCCAGATGGACTACAAGCTCTTCCATCCTGGGTCTTAGGGTTGCTGTGGCCCCCAGAAGCATCCAGACCATTCGAGCCCAGACATTGCCCCAGTCTCGGCCCTGGGGTTCCTTCATGACCTCTGGTGGGATGTGAGCATGCCCTCTTGCACTTGTTTCTGAGACAGATAGAGACAGACACAGCTGCTTCATCTCCACCTGGGCCCGAGGGTGGCCGTGGAGCCAAACTGTAGAACGGCAGCTGCCCAAGCTAGAAAACCCCAGACGTCATCTGTGCAAACTCCTCACAGCACAGATGAGCAGACGGGGCCCAGGCTCACATGGAAGTAACAGCAGGCTGAGACCCACAGGGGACCCTGTGGTGGGACCAGGCAGCAAGCTGAAGGTGGTGGAGCAGCAGAGCTGGGCAAGGCCTGGGGGGAGAGGAGCCAGGTGTGGGTCTGGCGTGGATCCTTCACGCAGGAGGAGCTGCTGTGGCTCTGGAGCACAGTGTGGACCGGTGGCTGAGCCACGAGGTGTCTTTGCTTGGGGGTCAGGCAGGAGGAAGGAGGGGTGAAAGACAGGGAGACGGGCAGATGGAATGAAAGAAGAAAGGGAGACAGGGTCCAGAATCTCTGGAACTGACCGGTGGCTTTTCTGATCGATGCCCTGTTTGTGCTGATCAGCCATGTGCAGCCGACAACTGCTGAGCGCCTGCCACAGCCCTGGCATCGTTAAGAGGTTCATGTGAACTATTTCAGCTCATCCTCACCATCAACCAGTGAAGTATCCCCACCTTTGTTAGTTGTTATTGTTATTAAGTTGCTCAGTCGTGTCCAACTCTTTGCAACCCCATGGACTGCAGCACGCCAGGCTCCCCTGTCCTTCAACATCTCCTGGAGTTTGCTCAAACTCATGTCCGTTGAGTCAGTGATGCCATCCAACCATCTCATCCTCTGTCGTCCCCTTCTCTTCCTGCCTTCAATCTTTCCCAGTATCAGGGTCTTTTCCAATGAGTCAGTTCTTCGCATCAGGTGGCCAAAGTATTGGAGTTTCAGCTTCAGCTCAGTCCTTCCAATGAGTATTCAGGACTGATTTCCTTTAGGATTGACTGGTTCTCTCTCTTTGCTGTCCGAGGGACTCTTGAGAGTCTTCTCCAGCACCACATATAACAGTTGGCAGCAAATAAGAAGGAGGACCAGAGAGCATGCAGCTCTGAGAGTTAAAAGGCCATAATTCTGTGTCTGGCTATTGCAGGGATGAAGACCTCTTTCAGTCTCCTCTCCAGGACACTGTCCTTCCAACCCCGGGCAGCTGCAGGCCATGCAGGGAGCCAATGCCCTCAGAGTCCTCTGAGGCCATGGGAGGGAGATGTTTCCAGAGCCAGGCTTGGTCCTGAGCTTGTAAGCAGCCATGTTAGCTGCTGGTCCTGGCTTCCTGCAGGGCGGGATGTCCCGGCCAGAGTCCTAATCAAACCCAGTTGGCGTTCCCCAGGAAGTGTGACAGTTCCAACCTGCATTTGGCTCGCACTTGAGAAAGGTGCAAAATTCCTGCAGCACAAAGACCAGAGCGTCTCTGTCTGTCAAGCTCTCAATCTGGGAGCGGAAGCCAGGCAGAGACACGACTGGATTTCTCTGTCTGCCAGGCTGCTGTGCAGTGGGTGGGCTGCCGCCTCTCCCGGGCTCCCCAGCACCAACTCTGTCCCACTGGGGAGCAGCCCCAGGGGCTCCACTGGTGCGTGTGCTGGTCAGGCTCTGTTTCTTTCCCTCACCCACCCTGACCCTTTTTGTCTGTCCATTGGTAAGGACGGGTTGGGGACAAGGTGTCCAGAGAACCCTTGTTGGACATCTTAAATCTCTGTGTTAAGCTATTCTTGGGAGGGTTTATTTTGGGGGGAGGTTGGAGCCATTAATTAGAACGAGGCTTTTTATTTTGATGTCGCACATTGAGACCTAGGGAACCTGGAAGGCGAGTTGCTTCTTTAAAATGAGCAAATAGCAAGAGCAAATAGCCCACTGTGCTGTGCTGTGCTTAGTCACTCAGTCGTGTCTGACTCTTTGTGACCCTCCAGGCTCCTCTGTCCATGGGGATTCTCCAGGCAAGAATACTGGAGTGGGTTGCCATGCCCTTCTCCAGGGGAATCTTCCAACCCAGGGATTGAACCCAGGTCTCTTGCATTGCAGGTGGATTCTTTACCATCTGAGCCACCAGGGAAGCCCAAGAATACTGGAGTGGGTAGCCCATCACTTCTCCAGGGAACTTCCTGACCCAGGGATTGAACCAGGGTCTCCTGCATTGCAAGCGAATTCTTTACCAGCTGAGCTACCAGGGAAGCCCTGAGGTGGGATAGGGTACTAGTATTTTTTTATGTATTAGGCATTTGACAAACACTATTTTATTTTTATTTGTTGTTTTACACATTTTATCTGTTAATATACCCCCTTTTTATTTCACTTATTATTACCATTTTCATGATGCGGCAAGTGAGGTTCACAGAGGTTAAGTGATCTGCCTAAGATCACACAGCAAGTAATGAACAGAGTTAGGAAATGAACCCAGTTTGACTCCAAAGCCCAGGCTTTTTCTGTTCCATAATTGCCTTTCTCAAAATAGTAAGTAGTTCTTGAGGTTGGACTCCGGGTTGAAAAACATCTTTCCTGGATCTTCTAGAAACTTCTCTCTTCCCCTGTCCCCCACTGCAAGACCTCTTTTTAACCCACACTTGGCCAAGTTTTTTTCACACCTGTTTTGTTGGGCAGTCTTCTGCGCCAGCCAAGCTCATGGAGTTTTGTTCTAGAAACCAGGGCTCCTGCACCAGGCAGGTGGCAGCTGGGTTGTGGCGGGAACAGAATGGCTTGCTCTGCTGTCCTCCGGACCTTCCCCACTCCGCTCCCAGCCCGCGTCTCCCCTACCCCAGCAGGCCAACCCAGAGCAGCTGCAAGCCAACTCACTAGCCAGGGGCCTGGGTCACAATTGCGGGGCTGACCCCTGCACTCTGAACCCTCAGGCCCCCTGCTTCCTCTTCCTCAGTTCTCATCAACCTCTCCTCCCAGCTCGATCTGAGTGTGTCCCCTGAGGGTGAGGTGAACAGCCGAGTCACAGTTGTCCTTTATTTCTTCTTCCCAAGCCCAAGTTCGAAATACTTCCTAACAACAGGATCTGCCCGTGGGCAACCATGGGACTGTCTCTGAGGAAATAGAGAGTTTCCCATGTGGACTGTGGGCCCCGCCAGGTGTGGGAGTGGACCTCCAGGGCCCGAGGCTGGGCCAGGTTCTGGATGACCTGCCTGGAGAGACCTCCCTGATTCTTTCTATTTATTTATTATTTTATTTTGGCTTCGTCAGGTCTTAGTTCCTGGAGGAGGGCATGGCAACCCACTCCAGTATTCTTGCTTGGAGAATCCCATGGATAGAGGAGCCTGGTGGGCTACAGTCCGTGGGGTCGCAAAGAGTCGGACATGGCCGACAGAGTGCACAGAGCAGGTCTTAGTCGTAGCACGTGAGGTTTCTTTCTACTGCATCACGCGGGCTCTTTCTTTGCAGCACACAGACTCTTCGGTTGTGGCCCACAAGCTCAGTTGCTCCAAAGCATGTGAGATTTTAGTTCCCCAACCGGGAATCGAACCCATATCCCCCCACATTGCCAGGTAGATTCTTAACCACCGGACCACCAGGGAAGTCCCCCCTTATCCTTTCTTTTCGAGCTCAGAGCCTCTTGCCTCACCAACCCACCCTTGGGGCTGCGATAATGAAGGGAGCGGATGAGTGACTTTCAGACCAGAGACCACTGGGTTTTCCTGGGAGGACGCTCCTCTCAGGCTCTGGGGCAGTTTTAGAAGAGGAAAGCATTTGAGATGCTGCAAAGGAGGCACCGGACTCCCTGAGGCGTGACCTCCGCCTGCGGTATCCACAAAGTTTTGTGGTACCCACCCTGGTACCCTCCGCTCGGCTTCTCTCATGCCTGCCCTTTCCTTCTCCAGCTTCTGAAATAAATCCTGAGGCCCCCTCCCCTCTCCCCATCATCATTTCCCCTGAGGTTTAAGAAAGTTTCCCTGGGGTGGTCGACCTTGCCTGCTAGCTCCTTTCTGGCCCTGCCCCCTTGGGGGTCTTCCTCTGTGCTTCTTGCTGAGGACCCCCTGCCCCACGTGGCAGCTCCTGCCTCCCAAATGCCCTGGGAGTCCTGGTGGGCAGGAGGCACAGATGGTCAGGCACGGCCCCGCTCTCTTCACCCTCTTTCCTGTCTGTCTCCAGCCCCGCACAAGTGAAAAGAGAGCAGGAGGCGAGAGCGCCGGGGTGGACTCCAGTTCTCAGAGGCTGGAAGGGCGGGATCCCCACTTCTGGGCTATACACTGGGGTTCCCCAGGAGTCTCTGAAACCACACAGGATTCTGGGTTCTGCTCTAGGTCTAGTTTGGGGTCTCATCTGGGATGCTGGTTGAGGAATCTGTGTTCTGAGGCAGTCAGCTGGCATGGGTTCCCTCGGACCTGCCAGAGCACCAAGGAAAGGGGCATTTGCGGGGAGTGAGTGGTGAGAGCAGGAGCAAGGGAGGTCGAGGGTGGTCTCGGTTAGGGAGGTGGGAGGGGTGGGCAGGGGCTGAGGAGCTGTGGACACAAGCAGCTGAGGCTTTGGTGCCCGTGGGCACGGGAGCCTGATTTTAACGGAAGGACAGCAGGGACCTGTTTGGGGGCTACTGCGGAGGGTGAGACCAGAAGTGGGGACCCCGCCCCCAGTCTGGCGACGTCCGTGGCCACAGCTCAGTGCTCACGTTCCCTGAAGGCAGGAGGTGCCTGGGGCGGGTCCGTGGCCCCAGGACCCCCACCTCCTGTGGATCTGCAGCCTTGCGGAGCCCCATTTGCCTTGATCTTCTTTCTCTTTGGGATGTTATTCTAGCTGTGAAATCTAAATCACAGCGAGCACAGGCCGGGCCGGCAGCTGAGATAATAAGAGGGACAGCTGTGCCCTGTGTTTACCAAGCGCTGTCTTCCCCCAGGAGCACACAGCCCCTTAGAGATGCCGTCCCTTCACCCTCTGGATGTTTTGTGAGCGGAGGATCCCTCCTTTGTTTTCAGAGGGTTTTGAGGCGCCTGGGACACATGCTCATGAGGGCTCTGACGTTGAGGACCCACATCCCCAGAAAGACTGTCCTGGCTTCCTTCCAAACTGGGCACGTCACCCGGGGTCTGGGGCGGGAGAAAGTGGGGGCTGAGCCCCGGGCTTTGTTTCCATTACAGCAGCACGGGGCCCAGCCTCACGTGTTGTTTTAGCTTGTTTGTTTTTTGTTTTGTATCTGACTGCCCGGGTCTTAGTTTCAACATGAAGTGTTTTTATTTTTTTTTTTTTTGCGGCATGTGGGATCTAGTTCCCTGAGCAGGGATTGAACCCAGGGCCCCCCCTTCATTGCGAGCAGGGAGTCTTAACCATTGGACACCAGGGAAGTTCCCACGCCTCACTTGGTTCTACAGCACCTGCCCGCCAGCCTCCATCGTGGGTCCTTTAGTCCTGATGCCCGTGCCATCCCGGTGGTGCCCAAGACACCCCATCTAGAGGCCCAGGAATTCGAGCCCATTGGGACAGCATGGTCTAGGAGCTCTCTGTCCCGGCTGAGGGCAGGGCTCTGTATCTCCAGTCTGGCTCGGCCGTGGGCCTGTGGGCACCTCGGAGGGGCAGCTTTCTTGCCTTTTCTCTGTGTAGGTGTGGATGGACGCGGGCACCCAGATCTTCTTCTCCTTTGCCATCTGCCTAGGGTGCCTGACGGCCCTGGGCAGCTACAACAAGTATCACAACAACTGCTACAGGTGAGTGGGGGTGGGGCCTGGGCGCCTGCCCCTCCAGGTGTGCCAGGTCAGGGGCGATCCCTACACCCCACCTGTCTTCACCCCACTCTCCAGTCAATCCCCCAGGGCTGCCAGGTGGCGAGAGGAGCCGGGGCAGCACGGGCAAGCGATCGCTCCCTGGAGGACCTGATAATTGATAATACCGGGCTCACGTAGAGGGCAGTGGGCACAGGTGTGCAAGCAGACCTGCCCGGGAGTGAGTCACACCGAGCGGCCCAGGCCTCCCTGCTCTGGCCCCTCCCCATGGTTCCTGTGGGCCCGCCTGGGTTCTGTCAGAGAATTCAAGCCAGTTTTAGCTAAACAAAATCACATCATGCATTTCAAAATCGAAACTTAGGTGAGTAAGGAACATCTGTAGCCTGGGTGCCCCTCTCCCCTCCATTAACGTGCGGGCTGTGTGGGTACCAGGGTGGTGTCCCAGGAGGCACAGTGACAGCACGGTGGGAGAGGGAGGCTCTGTGTCCGTGGGCGAGGTTCAGACCCTGTTACTCCCTTGAGGCCTCACTCTTCCAGGATGACCGTGGGTCAGTCCAAGTCTGAGACCATGGAGTCGGGGCTCAGGACCAGCCCCTTGGGTGTCCTCTGCCCCTGCTGGGCAAGCGGTGTCCCTTGGGTTCCCTGGTCCCTGCCAGAGGCGCTGGGAGCCCCGCTGACCGTCTGTTCCCTGCCCTGCCCCGCCCACAGGGACAGCATCGCGCTCTGCTTCCTCAACAGCGGCACCAGCTTCGTGGCCGGGTTTGCCATCTTCTCCATCCTGGGCTTCATGTCCCAAGAGCAGGGGGTGCCCATCTCTGAGGTGGCCGAGTCAGGTGGGTGGTGTTTTGGGGGGTGGGGGGCCCGAGCCAGGTGACTCTGTGAGCTTTGTCTGAACCTTCGCCAGCCCACCGGGATTCACAGGCGTTTCTACTGTCCCCTACACTCGGGTGACCTTTCAGTGGCTGCGTCCTGGAAAGATGTGGGGTGGACTTAAGCAGCAATTCCAGCTTCAAAGGGCGAACAGGTGTGCAGAGAACACCTTCCTTTCCACACTCGCCTCCAGTTCCTCACCCTGGAGCCAACCAGTGTCATCCGGTTCACACTTTTCCTTCCAGAAACGGTTTAGTCTTTTAAGAGAAAAAGCATACACATACGTCTGTACATACACATTCACACACACATACATATTACTGTTTCTGCTTGTTACATCTTGTAACAGCCAGTTGCTAAGATGCAGTATACACTGTCCTGCATCCTGCCCTGTCTTGTACCCCTTAAAGTGTGTCTCAGGGGTAAGTTAATTACCGGCACATGGCTTTCCTCCTTTAAGTGCCTGACCCTCACCCCCGCCCCCACCCATGATGCACTGCTGCTGCTTTTAAATAAAATCACAGATGGTCCCCTATCTGGGTAAGGGGCCAGCGTTTGCCTTGAACACCCTCTAGGCCCGTGGACCGCCTGCTTGCACCTGTAATAAGATGATTTTGATCATGGGGTTCACAAGCTCCCCCGTCACACAAGGTGCCGGGCACCAGATAACTGACATCATGGGTTCTTACTAAGAACGATTGCGTTTCTCTGTTACAAAGCGCTGCCCTGTGCCAGGCGAGGTGCTGAGCATTTGCGGTGACTTGTGATGGAGAGTGGTGGGGTGGGCCCTGGCAGCATGGGAAGCAGGCTAGGAGCTGACCGTCATCCCGGCCCACGGTCTTGCTCTTCCTTTTATACAAGATCGGGTGCGTTCAGAGTGTTATGGCCATATACGTGCCCTTCCTTTCAAAGGCAGCTCCCTATGGATGACCGGGTGCTGGCACGTGACCCTGTTCTTGCCATCTGAGCCAGCCAAGGGCAACATGAAGTGTTTGAGAGGATGCGGGGGGTGGCAGGGCACAGTATCATGACACCCAATGCCAGCTCGCTTGCTGTCAGGCAAGAGAAAAGGCAGTGCAGAGGTGCAGAGGTGGCCAGTGGTGCCCCAGACCCAATCTAGTCCAGAAGGTATTTTCTTTGGAAACTTACAGAAACCACTCTCCAGTAATTGCCTTACGGTTGCACGAAGGGTCCACGTCCTTCACCTCCCCCACTCTCCCTTTTACACTGGGAAAACCAGCTCCACAAACATCTGTGAGCTCTTTTTAAATATGAAACCTCTGATTTGGAGCAATAGATCTGTAGAGTGAGCGCTGAGGATTTGGGGGTAGAACTTATAGAAATGTGGGTGAAATAGACCCCTTTCTATTTTCCAAAACCCTTTAAAATGCACACAGCCTTTATGTTCTCCTCCTGCCCCGAGAAAACAGCGGGTGGTGCCTTGAAGAGCAGGGATCAGGTCGGGGTCTGGGTTTCTTCTTCTGGGCCAGGACGGTGGTGGTGGTGGCTAGCTTCAGGGCTCCCGCTGTCCTGTGTCCCACACCGGGACGCCCGCCTCGGGGTGGCACCGGCATGTCCCTCTCTCCCTGCACAGGCCCCGGCCTGGCCTTCATTGCCTACCCCCGGGCTGTGGTGATGTTGCCCTTCTCGCCCCTCTGGGCCTGCTGCTTCTTCTTCATGGTCGTCCTCCTGGGACTGGACAGCCAGGTATCAAGAGGGATGGCCACTCAGAGCCTGAGAGACAGTGGTGTGCGTGGGTTGTGGGTGGGAAGCAGCGGGCTTGTTCCCCAACGTTGAACCTGATGCCCTGAAGGCCCTTAAAACAGCTGGGGGCTGGGCATGTGTCAGGAGACAATGCCCTTCCAGGGACCAAGCGGAGTTTGGGAGAGTGGGTCCAACCCCAACCATGCAGGGGGCGCTCTGGACTGTCAGGAGGCAGGCAGGGCTGCCTCTGGGAGGGACGAGCCAGAGCTGGTTGACGGAGCTTCTCGTGGGGGGCGCTTGCCCTCCAACTCCTCGCCCTCTCGTCCAGTTCGTGTGTGTGGAAAGCCTGGTGACGGCGCTGGTGGACATGTATCCCCGTGTGTTCCGCAAGAAGAACCGCAGGGAGGTCCTCATTCTGGGGGTATCTGTCACCTCCTTCCTCGTCGGGCTGGTCATGCTCACAGAGGTGAGGGTGTGGGGGCTTGCAGGTGGGTCCTGGGGAGGAGGAGAAGCCAAGGAGGGTCACTGTCCTCCCGGCAGGGGAAGCAGCTGCTGTGATGCCGGGTCTCTGCCATCTGGGCTTCAGAGCCTGGGGTCTGGTCCTTTCCCAGCCTGGGAAGCACTGAACATCTAGCTCTGGTCATGGCTGAGGGATGCTTTGGCTCCCCAGATGCTGAGAAATATAGAAAGCCTGGATGGGAAAATCAAAAGTGTCCAGTGCGGTTGGACTGGGAAAAACTGCATCCAGCAAGACCCCATGAGTTCCCAGGCAGCTGACCCAAGTTCCAGGGACAGACTTCAAAGGCAGTAAAGGGAGCCCTGGGGTGGGTGACATTCTGGGTGACATCTCAGGGGAGAAGGCAGGAGACGGAACTCGTAGCCTGATGGTATCCAGGACGGCCCCTATCTTGACCTTCTGCCAAAAACGCACACTGTCGTGGACTCTGCGTCACCCCCTGCTTGTTCTCAGGGCTGAGCTAACAATGGCTGTTTCAGCTCTTTTTCAACAATAAGAAGCCCCTATCCTTGTCACATGTCTGCCAGAGCTTTACAGCTTACCAACCAGGCTCTCTTTTCATCTCTGTCTCCTGTGATCCTCCCCACCTCCACTTCACGCCCTGAGGGTGCCTGTCTCCTCGGGTAAGGTTCTGCCTCTCCCCCTCCCCGGGCAGGGCGGCATGTACGTGTTCCAGCTCTTTGACTACTATGCAGCCAGCGGCATGTGCCTGCTGTTCGTGGCTATCTTTGAGTCCTTCTGCGTGGCGTGGGCCTACGGTGAGTGACTCTCCCCTCGGTCCTGACCCTGGCACTCGCCTCTGCCCAGGGCTCTCAGACAAAGGAGATACCACTGCTTACAACCACCTTCCCTGGCCCAACCTCAAAAAAAAAAAAAAAATCTCAAGAATCTGAAATGGCCCCCAAGAGGTGGTCTTGTGCACCCTCCTAATGATGGCTGCCCCCAGCCCACCCTGGGGGACCATATCACGTCTTATCCAGAGCTTTTCAGCCTTTAACAACCTCGATCATCAGAAAGTCCCTGCCTTGGCCCAAGCCGAGTTCTGCCCGCTGCTGTTTATGTCTGTGAAATCCAGGCAAGAGTCAGCTCCCAGGGGCGATCAGAGAAGACATCCACCACGTCTTTTCCTTGCCCTTCCTGGTCGCTGTGGTCCCTGTCCTGATGCTTCAGATGCTAGACGGTCCTTTCTTCCCCTCCCTCCTCTCCTTCGTGGCAGGAGCTGGGCGCTTTTATGACAACATCGAGGACATGATTGGGTATAGGCCGTGGCCTCTCATCAAATACTGTTGGCTCTTCCTCACACCGGCTGTGTGCACAGTAAGACAAGCTCCGGAGGAGAAACCAGATGAAGGGAGAGAGGCGGTGGTCCAGGAGGGTAACGGGCCCTTACCCTAGAAGGGACTTCTCCGTGGGGACTGAAAATCATTTAGAGGTTTCATTCATTCTCCTGTTGGGTTCTGCAAAATGCGAGCCAGATAGCTTCTTCCTTCCCATTTCACAGAAGTACAAACTGAGGGCCAGGGCAGCCGGCTCGACCTACTCCACAATGTGGGGCAGATGCCTCGGGCTGCTGAGATGATGCTCACTGATAAAGTCCAGTGATGACAATAGCAGTTCTAGAACACTTAACTTCCTGCTGGGCACAGAGTGTATCACACATTTAATCAGTCCTCACAAGAACCCCACGAAGAATTACTGCTGCATTCGCTTCTCAGGTGAAACTGAAGCCCCGGAGGTTAAGCAGTTCACTGGAGCTGGAAGGTGGCCGAGAGCTGGGGCTCAAGCCCAGGCAGCCTGGCTTGGAGTCTGGGCCTGAGCTCCTAAGCACCGCTGCTTTGGCTTTTCCTGGGTCAGCAGCGCCCCTGAACACCCACTGTGCTGATGACAAGCCAGGGGATGGAGGCTCCACCCCTGCGCTCCAGGTGCTCACAGCTGGACACCAAGTCCCAACTGAGGGCCAACCATGTGTAGAGACACCCAGGGGCGGGGACCCTGCAGAGACAGAGAAGGCACCTTGGAAATATCTCCCCGGGGGTATGGATTTTGAGCAGTCTGTGGATGGAGGCTGGAGGTAGACTGGCCCAGCTGGGTCGGGGACCCATGCTCCCCCAGCCCCGTCTCTCCTGCTCTCACCCTCAGGCCACCTTCCTCTTCTCCCTGATCAAGTACACCCCGCTGACCTACAACAAGAAGTACAAATACCCGTGGTGGGGCGATGCCCTGGGCTGGCTCCTGGCCCTCTCCTCCATGGTCTGCATTCCTGCCTGGAGCTGCTACAAACTCAGCACCCTCAAGGGGTCTTTCAGAGAGGTAGGGAGATGGAGGGGAGGAAAGAGTCAGAGGACGAGCTGGTGGCTCGTCCTTGCTGAGAGGTGGCAGCCTGCCTAGGTAGAGGGTGGTGCACGGGAGGGCCAGGGGTCCTGGCGTGGGCATTGGGGAGGGACAGATGGAGTGCTCAGCAGTCTCAGAAAGAGACAGGAGGCCGCCAAGACAATGCTGTGGTTACCGGGAGGGCGTCTGTGTAGGAGGAGGCACGCACACAACAGCGAAGAGGGCCGCTGCCCCCCACCCCCCCTCCCCCCGTCTCCAGCTCACGACAGACCCCACTCTGCTCGCAGAGAGTTCGCCAGCTCCTGTGCCCAGCCAAGGACCTTCCCCAGGGGCACCGAGAAGGACCCTCCGCCCTGGCCACACCCAGGACATCACTTCTCATCCTCACCGAGCTGGAGCCTCACCACTAGAGGCCAGGGCCTGAGTGGTCCAGTGAGCCTGGCTATGGACACGATTACAGAAGGAACACACAGAAGCAGCCCTCTGTGTTTCTCCAGGCTCCCCGCCCCGGCTTAGGAAGGGGTGGTGGCGGGGGTGGGGGGGACAGGCAGAGACTAGACAAGATAATAGGGGACATTTTAGAACCCAATTCTGAGCTGGGTGCCAACTTCCCTGCTCCAGGGGTGGCTGGATGGGTGAGAAGGGCCAGGATCGAGGGCAACCCCTTTGAGAGGGGCCTGGGGAGTCTGGGGGACGGGCGAGAGCTCTGTTTGGCTTCCCTTCATTCCATTAAATCCAAGTTCTTCCTACCAGCAGCTAGCGGGTCCGTCTGGTTTCTGCCCCCCACCGTTGCTGCCCTCCCCACCTCCTCACCCACCCCATCCGCTGTCTCTCCTTCCCACACTGACTGGGGTCTCTCCTTGTGGAGGAGCAGAGGGGCTGCTGTGGGAGAAGGGGGTGGGGCCCAGTCAAGGTCCTCTGTCCCCAGGCCCTTGGCCAGAGGGGCTGTCTCCCCTCTGTCCACACCCCCCATCCATCCCCTCTCCCCATCCGTCCCCTCTCCCAGGTCCCTTCCCCTGCTCCTTCACTCTGGAATAGGAAAGGAGATGGAAGGGAGAAGAAGGAGTTCTCGTTAGAGGAAGGAGGATGAGAGTGGCTGGGCTTCTTTCCGCCCGATTTCCCCCCGCCGAGTCCTTTCCTGGCCCTGCCTTCCCAAATTGCACACCGCACCGGGCATCGTGCGCCGGGTTCTAGACACGTACAAACAGTCCGCGAAGCCCTGGCGGAGCAGGCCACTACCCGACTCGGCCAGCAGAGGGCGGCGCCTCCTCGGGGCCGCGGCGCCTCTCCGCTCGCAGGAGGATGGATGCAGACTCGGTAACCAGGACGCGGCCTCGAGGTGGGCGGCTAGGGGACCTCCGCGGGCTGCCGGGCCTGAGCGCGCAGAGGCGGCCAGAGAGGAGCCAGGTGGGAAGCAGAGCCTGTGCGACCTCGGGGTCAGCGGGCCTGACTTTGGCTCTGCAGCGCCCGCAGGTGCGCTCTGCAACCTGGCGCTTGGCAGGATTCTTAGCGATGCAGACAGGTGCACAGAGTTTCCTGGGTGATTTTCTTAGCATTTTAGTGAGCCTACTAGTGGGAAAATGCACTGAAGTCCTCAGGTTTTATTCTTTTATTGTTGGGAGGGTTTATTAAAATCAGTGGTGGCAGCTCATTCGTGGACAGTGGCTTCCGCCCCCACCCCCCACCCCAGTGTGCCAGGCGCAACCCAGTCCTAAGATGGGAGAAATAAGTTTGCTAGAGGAACTTGTGGGTCTCCAGATACACACGTGGAGTCTTTGCCCAGCTGAGGACATTTCCAGTACACAAACTACGGGGTGCTGTGCTCAGGACACGTGAGGAGCGAAAATGGACATCTCTTTAAGGACAAAGGACGACAACCGCTATGATAGAAAAGCAGTCTCTGCGAAAGAATAAGTGGGTGTGGGAGGGACCCCGAGGATCCCAGGACAGGGGTCTGGGAAGACCCAGGGAGGGAGGTGGGCTGTTCAGTCATGGTGATCTGACCCCGAGTTGGGAGCTTCACTGATGGTGGATGGAGTTGGAAAATAACTCACCAGCACAAGATCCATAGATCTGGGTTCTGGTCTTCTCCTGCCTCACACCTGCCGTGTTTCTCGGTGGAATTCAGGTCTTCATTTTTTGCAGACAGAGATGATACTGGGCACCTCACCCACACACAGGTTTGTGGTGGGGCTGGATGGGGTCACGGGCATGTGAGCCCACCCCTGAGGTCATTAGAAGAGTGGGGGATGGATGAGGTGGGGAGCTGTCCTAAAAGTCAGGGCTCAGGTCAGGGAAAGGGAATGGCCATACCTGGACGTGACTTCAGCCTCTCAAAGGGATGGTTGGGGTGGGGCCACTTTCTGTCCCCTCTGCTCGAGCCCTGATTGGGAGATTCAGATCCTGCAGTTCCCAGAGGAAGAAGAGCCTTTTGTCTAGAGACATCACCTATTGGAGAAGAAGACCTTAGAACACATCATTTAGCTTCTATTCACCCTCAGTTTGCTCATCTGTAAAATGGGCAGATCAGCGCCTCTGTATCAAGGTTTCTGTGAGGCGGACAGAGAGCCTCAGGGCAAGCTGGAAGGAAGAGGAAAGGCAGTAGTACCCAGAGAGTTAGGGCTGGCCGTCCTGAGATCGGGGAGCTGCCAAGGGGACACTGAGTCCCCAGGCTTCATGGGCCCTCAGACTGTGCTCACACATACAACTGGTCTAGGACCCACACGTGTGCACACACACAGCCCCTCACTCTCCACAGATGAATGTGTACAGACCTGGACACACCACAGTCTGCCAGGCGGGCAGGCCTCTGGACACACCACAGTCTGCCAGGCGGGCAGGCCTGGCGTGGGTCTTACTAGCGATGTGACCTTGGGCAAGTTCATGGCTCCGATCCTTAATTTTCTCTGCTATAAAATGAGAATAATAATATTTACCTCATTGTGTTGTTAGAGTCCAGTGGAGAGGGTAGGTGTAGCTGCCTTGGAGACATATTTCAGGCAAATCCATCCTGTTTTCCATGACTCCACCCCCACCCCTGCATTGAGTTGTCAGTGAAACAGAAAAGCCCAGAAAGAGCTCAGAGACATCTTTGCTGCCCCCCTACTTCCCCAGCCCCGTGTATCAGGTTGCAAGGGGCCCCAGGAAGAAGGCTACACATTTATTACCTAAGCATTTCTGCTAGGAAGCAAGGGAGAGGCAGACCTAAAATAACCCTACATCCATGGCCTGAGGGTCCTGCTTAGCATCAGTAGTTTTGTCTAAGAAAAGCAAGACCTGAGTCCTCCAGGCCCTAATCTATCCCCTGGTTCTGAGAGAGCAATACCCTTTCTGGAGAGGGAAAACCAAGATCAGTATTTCCCTCAAGTTGCATCCATCCATCCCTCCCTCCCTCCATCCCTTCTTCTCTCCCACCTATCCATCCATCCATCCATCCATCCGTCTGTCCATCCACCCACCCACTGTCCACCCACCCACCCATCCGTCCATCCACCCACCCATCCATCCATCCGTCTGTCCATCCATCCAGCCAGCCATCCGTCTATCTACCCATCCACCCATCCATCTATCCACAAATTTATCCATCCATCCAAGTGCCTACTCTGATCCAGCACTATATCAAATGCTTGAGGGAGAAACATAGAATTATGAGATGTGATCCCTGCCCTCTAGATATTCCTGGTCTAGGCAACATTGCTGCAGAGGAACAGGCACAGATTTTCGGAGCCCAGCTTCAAATCCTAGCTCCCTCATTTACTAGGGACACCTAGTAAATGAGCTTCTCTTTGCCCCAGCTTTCTCACTGAAAAACGGGCTAACAATTTCTAGATTTCATGTTTCTCATCATGTTTCTCGTGAGGACAAAATGGGGTGTCATGTAAAGTGCCTGGCCTGAGTTAGGTGCTCAGGAACCAGGTTCCACCTCAGGCCCTCCAAAAGCAGGCTTGGGATAGAAGATGACTGCGGTGATGCAACGGTTTTCACTGCACTAAGATACCGGATTCACTAGTCCATCTTCACTCCCGACCCTCCCCAGCATGGAGACAGCCCAGCCTTAGGCAGGCTTTCCAGGTAGCTTAGGGATCCTCACCTTTTGCAAAGATGGAAGTCTCATGCCTCTGGGAACTTACAGATTGTTCTAAATGCCCAGCAGGGGCTGGAAGCTGAAGGGTTTGGTGGGCTTGAGTCAGGGAGGGTGGGAGACACAGGGCAGCCAGGTGAAACCTGGCAGCCCTTCTCTTTGACACGAACAGGAGGTGACACGTGTATCTCCAGGTCCTTGCAGAGACGCCTGACACACTTGGCACCAAGAAACATTTCTGAATGAATGCCTGAGCTGGGAAATTCACCCTCTGCCCAGCCTGGCTTTCTTCCCTCACGCTCCCCACTTCCCCGAGAGGTGGAGTCATTGGTTCTGAGCAGCTGCAGCCAGGTAATCAATCACAGGGACTTTGGGGGCCCCTCTGCCATTCGGCTGACGCACTGTGGGGACAGGGGACAGCAGCCGGGCATCGCAGCAAGCAGCACAGTCATTCCATCCCCACTGGGGGCTGGGGGCAGGGAGTGAGGATTCTGTCCATGGAGCCTGGGGGAAGTGCCGAAAGGGGCCCAAGAGACGCTGAGTAGGGTGCTGATGGAAAACTACAGACTGAGACTCGAGCTTCACACCCCGGCCCTGCGGGGAAGTTCTAGAACACGAAGGGGAAGTCCAGGCTGAGGGAAATTTCCCTTCTCCCCACAACTTCTCCTCCCCCGCCACCACCTGGGGCCAGAGAGACGTCTTCATTGTCCAGAAGGAGACCCTGGCTGTACAGAGTGAAAGATCACAGGCAGCCCTGTGCCACTGCCGTGAGGACATTGCAGAAACGTCAATGAGGACCCTGTTCTAGAGCAGCTCCCCGGGCACACAGAGGGGACACAGACGCTAACTCAGACACCAGTTCACCACGGGTCGCTGCCAGGCGGTCAGACAAGTCCCGACTGTGTGCTTACTGCCCAGAGGTCACCAGAGCATCGTGTCGCCGTCCGGGACTCCTGCACCCCAGCCCCTGCTTCTGGAAGACCCCAGCAAACACCAGCAAGTGGCCTGAGACACCAGTAACACCCTTTAACCCTCTTGGCAGCTCTGCAAGTGGGTGCTATCAGGTGAGAAAAGAGGCTCAGATGCCTGCCCGGCTGACATGACCGGGAGGTGACAGAGAAGGGGGCAGACCCAGGGCTGTCTGCCTGCAAACTTGTGCCCTTTGCGGATGCTGCTTCCCGAGGCATGCTCTGGGCACTGTGTCTAGGAAAATCCCAAGGAAAGGGGCTGTGGCTGGGAAGGTCCAGAGCCTGGCCGCGAAACCGCAGAGGGCAGGTACTGGTGGAAAAGTCCAGCGGTGATTCACCTCCTCCCTGCCCTGCCCTCCCCAGATCTCAGCCTGCAGCCTGGGGGTTGGTAGCACCCACCCTACCACCCAGTGAGAGAGGGCTGTGCCCAGCCCTGTCCATCCCATCTGCTTCCCTCCGGAGGAGCAGAAGCCACACCAGAGGAGCGAGGTGAGAGGGGAGGGGAACGGACAGGGCAAAGGAGGGGAGGGATGTGGGTCTCTGGGGGGTCCTCCTGAGACAGTGCCTCAGCCACCAGCCCCGGCTGGGAGGGAGGGAGGTGGGGGAGGGGGCTGGGGATGAAGGAGACTTCCTGAGGTTAGGAGTTGTAATCCTGGTTCAGACTCTTGGCCTCCGGCCCTCTTTCTGCTTGCGGCATTTCTCTGCCCCTTCTTTTTCCAACACACTGGCTCACATGCATGTGGACACACACAGTCACTTTCTGTCCCGGGCGGGGCGGTCCCAGGACCACGCTGGATGGGATTCTGAGCTGGGAGGAACAGGGGAAGGAGTGGGGCAATTTCCCTTTCAGGCTGGGTCTCTTAGCGTCTTCCCGGGACTCTGCTGGGGACACGGGAGCCGGGGAGCTGGACAAAGGGATGAGGTGAGTGGGATGTGGGATGAGGAGGACTGAGAGCTGCCACAGAGGGCTCAGTGGACCCCCGGGAGGAGGACTGGGTGGAAGCGTGTGTCTGGTTATGAGCGAGGCTGGAGGGGAAGTCTGGTGCTGGGGACTCTTAGGACACGGCAACCCCCCAGCTCCCGGCACCATCAGCAGCATCTGAGCTGCTGGGGACAAGCCTGCCTAGCAGGAGGAAAGTCCTTGGATGGGGGGTGGCCCCAGGGAGCGGGTGAGAGAGAGGTGATCACCCACCGGCTCGAGAGGGAAGGGGAGGCAGGCAGGTGGTGCCCGCAGGTGAGGAGGAAGGCTGGCAGGTGAAGGGCCACGACCTGATCAGACTCCCGCCAGGCAGGCTCCCCGGAGGAGGAGGAGGCTGTGGGCCTGTGCACCGGGGAACCACAAGGGCTGAGCCAGGCAGCCCACGGGGTGTGAAGGACTGGACAGGGGTGGGGGTCAGGTTGTGGTGCGGTGCACACAGGTATGTGAGCGCATGGGGACGTGACGGGAGCGGCCCCGGTGTGTGTGCAGAACGGGAGCTGGTATGTGGGTGTGGGTTGAAGCCGGGGCTGAGCGTCCAGGGCCTGGGCCGCTCCCCCATCGCCGGGCCTGTTGGGCAGCGGCGTTTTCACCTGTGCCTGCTCCTTGGCTGGACACTGGGCAGGCCTCCACCTACCTGCCCAGCCCCTAAAAATGGTGACTGTGGGGCTTATCAGCCTCTTGAAGAGTTCCTTCCTGGGCAGGGCTGAGCCGGCCATGGGTGTGGGTATCTTGCCTCTGGAGGCACTGAAGAATGGGGAGGTCCAGGTCGCACCCTCACTCCCTGCCTCAGCTGAGCAGAGCCGGCGGCAGCCTGGGCAGGCGATTCGAGGAGCTGGCGAGGTGACAGAGCTGGGGTGAGCCCTTGGAAGGGGGAGTTCTCTGCAAGTCATCGAGACTGAGGGTAACACTGTTGTTTAAGTATTCCTTGCAAAAGGGCCAGAGGTGGAAAGGCATATAGTGTGGGCGAGGAGGGCAGGGTGCTCTCTTTTTAGCTTAAAAAAAAATTTTTTTTTAATATTTACTTATTTGGCTGTGCTGGGTCTTAGTTGTGGCATGCAGAATCTAGTTCCCTGACCAGGGATTGAACCTGGGACCCCTGCATTGGGAGTGTGGAGTCTTGGCCACTACACCACCAAGGAAGTCTCTTTCTGGCTTTTAAAAGTAACCCTCCAAAGGGAGAGCTCAGACAGCTTTTATGTCTAACATCCGACTGGAAAGTTCTTCCTTGAGTCTAACTCGAAGCCTGCTTGCTGCAGTTTCAGCCTGTTTCCCCTTGACTTGCCATGGCTCTGAGCCAGCTTTCCCTTTCCTGTGTTCTTGCTTTCGTCCTGCTGTTCGGTATTTCATCCTTAACCCATAAATCATGCTCCTCTCAATATATTTTTTTTTTTTAAGAAAACAGAGCAAAACTTTTCACATCAGGGTCAGCTTGTACGCGTTCTCTTCTCCCAAATCCTGTGCCCACTCTGAGCTCTGAGGTTTCCCCCGCATCCTGTACTCTCCTCCAGTTTTCCCTTCATTTCCTCCTTTCCCAGAGTTGGGGAGGGGGTCTCTGCATCTCCAGCTGCTGGGGACGACTTGGCCCTGAAATAACTGCCTCTGGTCTGGGGACAGTGAGCCTTGTCTCCCGGCCGCCCAGTTGGTGACCCTGTGTTCAGGCCCGGAGCTCGGCTACCCTATGGCGTGTCAAGCAAAGGCAATATCTCTCCTTGGCTCTTGTGGATCTCATTTGTGTCCCCCCCCTTCCCAATACCACAGTTGAGCAGGCGTCATTCTCACTTTCAGGGAGACTTAAAGCCCAGAGAGGAGGTGAGACTTACCTAAGAGAACAGAGCAACCCGGAGGCACAGCTCCCCACTTACTGTACTGGTAAGTTTCTTCAGATCATTCAAAAATAGTTACTGGGGGTGTCAGGGCCTGTTCCTGAATTTCTCTGAACTTCATTTCATCATTCATAAAACAGAGTTAGTAGTAATTCCTAGCACAAAGATTTCTATGGAGATGAAACTCAATAATGCATGCAAACGCGTATGTTTTGGGCATAGTGCTAAGGTTTGCTTCTGTTGTTATTCTGAGCCAGGTCTGGACCAGACCTTGGAGTCCCTGTCTGATGCTTCTTCGTCTGTGTTTTCAAGTCCATTCATTTGTTTGATAAGGGTTCAGGGCCCAGTCTTCAGGGTGCCCAGCCTCAATTCTGTATCAGCATCCACCATTGTTTCAGGTGTCCCCTGGGGCCAGACCACCCCGTTCTTTCCACCTGAGGCTTGGTTCTCAAAGCCCCGGGGGCCGGCCTCTTTGTTTTTCCTTCCCTTCTCCCCCCACCCCTTCCCTGTATCAGAGGCTGAGGTCTTTGATTCCACCAGGCGCCTCTCTCCTCACATTCTGTCCAGGGTTGAGCTTGCCAGGGAAGCCTCCTCGTAGGTCCCAGAACTTGAATTTCCGCCCCCGACATGCTTCCTCACTCCTGGGACAATCTGCACCCTCCAAGTCACCTTCAAAAATTTCCATAACCTCAAATGGCCCTGCCACGCCCTCCTAGCTGACTTGGGCTTGGGCTGTTGCCTGGGTTAAAAGAACCAACAAGTAAACAGACGCTTCTTTTAATAAAAAGAATCCCTTGTGTTTCTCTGGAGCCTTGGAGGAACAGAGCCCTTGGTAGCTCCTGGTCACTTTGGTTCCCCAGTGCCCCTTGGAGGCGGGGGAGGGGAGGGGGCATGTGGGTGAGTGCCCCCCTCTGCAGCCTAGGCACGTTTTCCTGGCAGCTCCTGGAAACAGAATCAGAGGTGGCCTTGGGCAGAGTGTGGGGAGGGGAGGCAAACAAGGATTCCGGATAGAGCAGGCATCAGTTTATCTCCTGGCAGCCGGTAAATGGGCCATGGGAGGGACAAGGGAGAGCAGACAGCGGCCGCCCTTCAGGACGGTAGGAAGTCAGGAGGAACAATGACCTGCCTGTGATGGGCACTCACTCTGGATCTCCCTTGAGGACACCACTCGGATTGGAGGTGACCACCCAAGTGAGGCTCTCTCTGGTGACCCCCTCTGCCTCCAGGATCCTTGCCAGCTCTCAGGATGGAGGTTCAACCAAGAGAAGGGGAAGAACCAGGCTTCCCTTGAAGGCCACCCTGTCCCCATCTGGCCTCATGAGGTGGCCCCACCTTCCCCTGCCCTCCCAATCAGATGCCCAGAGCGAGTTGGCCCCGTGTTTACCCGGAGGCAATCGATTGTACTGGCACAGTGACGAGCACGCAGCTGGCCCGGAGAAGACCATGCTGTTACCTGGCCACACCAGCCCTTTGACCTCCCGTCGCTCCCGGCAGCCTCTGACCCCCTTATGGCTAGAATGGTGCCACTCACGGGACGCTGGGGACCTAAGGCAGATGGGCCAGCGGGGATGGCAGCTGGCTGCAAGGATCAAAAGAGACTTGGGATAACAGTCCCCGAGTCTGGGTTTTAATCCCCGTCTAGTTCCTGTGTGGTCTCAGGCAAATCACTTCGCCTGCCGAGGCCTGGGTTTTCCTATCTGCAAAATGGGCAAAGAGCAAGCCGCTCCCATCGTAAAGAAACTACTGTTTGTGTTGTTTAGTTGTTAAGCCGTGTCCGACTCTTTCGTGACCCCATGGACTGTACCCCACTGGCTCCTCCATTCATAGGATTTCCCAGGCAAGAATACTGGAGTGGGTTGCCATTTCCTACTCCAGGAGATCTTCCTGACCCAGGGATCAAACCCACATCTCCTGCATTGACAGGTGGATTCTTTACCGCTGAGCCACCAGGGAAGCCCAAAACCACTATACTCCAGTAAAAATTAATAAAAAATAAAATAAAATCCAGATGCAGTTCCCATTAAAAAAATATGCTTGCATTCATAAGGTCCTTCTGTACGTTACAGGGAATTCTTTTTGATACTCTGTAATGAGCTATATGGGAAAAGAATCTAAAAAAGAGTGGTGTATGTATATGTATAACTGAGTCACTTTGCGTACAGCAGAAACTAACAGAACGTTGTAAATCAACCCTATGCCAATAAAAATTTTTAAAGCCATAAATAAATACATATGTACATTTTTTAAAAGAGCAAACTGCTCCCTATTTATTATTGGAGCCATGAGAGCAAAGGGTAACTTGAGGTGCAAATGTCACTGAGAATTTGAGAATCTGATCCAACACTATTAGAAAACCTCCCGGCAACGCTGAAGGGTTAGAATGGGGAGAGCAGGGGTGGTAGTACCCCTGGGGCTGCCCAGCTCATTCCTCTCGTCCCTGCAGGCTGACCTCTCCCACCGTCCCGCTCACACCCATCTGCGGCCTCCCAGCCCATCCATGGCTGCAGACGACAGAAAACTGGCAGCTCCCAAGGAGGGGCTTCCGGTGGTCCCCTGGGCCCCCGAGGAGGGCCCGAGGCCGGACCAGGAAGCCCAGGACCAGGTGAAGGATCGAGGCCAGTGGAACAACAAGATGGAGTTCGTGCTGTCCGTGGCCGGGGAGATCATCGGGCTCGGCAACGTCTGGAGGTTCCCCTACCTCTGTTACAAAAACGGGGGAGGTGAGTTCACTTGAGGTGAGCGCGGTGGGGGAGAGCTGTGGAGCTCCAGTTGCACCACTGGCCTCAGCATCCCCCGCCGTGAAATGGGCTTGATTCCTCAGAACAAGCTCCTCTCCAAGAGGAAGTCAGTCACTGAAGAGCTCGGTCCCTCGCTCAGCGCCTACTGTGGGCCACCCTGTGCCAGGCACTGTGCTAGATACAAAACAGAACACACTCCGGGTCACGTTGCAGCGAAGGGCAGCAGGTCACAGACAAACACATCCACCGCAGTCTGTTGAGAGGTGAAGCGTGGACGGGCTAGAAGCAGAGCAGGGTGGAGGGACGGGGTGGGGAGATACTGGATCGGGAAGGGAAGGACGAGACGCGGGAGGCGAGGGGACCAGGACAGGGTCTGTCCAGGAGGTGGCCTTTGAGCTGAGACTTGAAGGAGGTGAAGCAGTGAGTTCCAAGGGTGGAGTCCAGGTGAAGAACACGCCAAACTCAGGGGACAGCAAGGGCCAAGGCCAAGTGAAGAGCAGCTGGCCTGTTTGAGGAGGGCCGAGGAGGGGAGTGATGGGGTGGGTGGTGGGGGAGAGACCAGAGGGCACGGGCCTGGACCTGAGGTTTGGATCTGAGTGAGACAGGAGCCACTGAGGAACGTTGATCAAATAAGAGACGTGACCCCTGTCTAGGATTTTAATTAAAGAAGCAATTATGCATGTTTTAGCACCAGCAGTAAAAATGAGCAAGGGTGTAATGGGGAGGGGCCAGAGTCACCTTTTAAAGTGTGGTTTTAGTATATTCAGAGAACTGTACAACTGTCACCACAACTGATTCTAGAATCTTTCCATCACCCCCAAAAGAAGCCCTGTACCCATCAGAAGTCACTCCCCAGCCCTCTCCCAGCCCGCCCTCAGCAACCGCAAATCTGCTTCCTGTGGCTGTGGTTTTACCTGCTTGGAATATTTCACATCAGTGGAATAATTCATTTACATGGGTTTGTTTGTGAGTGGCCAGATTCATTTTTGCCTTTTGAAAATACCTTTATTCTTTTGTGGAAATGATGTATGTGAATATTAGAAATATTTCAGAAAGGTGAAAAAGAAGGAACAGTCCTGTGTAAAAATAGCCATTGTTTAGAAAATCCTTCTAAACACCATTTATATTTAAGTTGACAAATATTTATTGAACATTTACTATGTATCCTGCTCTCTTTTTTAAGCATCCATGATTAATTTTCTTTTTTTAATATTTATTTATTTGACTGAAACCAATCTTTAGTTGTGGCATGTGGGATCTGGTTCCCTGACCAGGGATCGAACCCAGGCCCCCTGCATTGGGAGCACGGACCACTGGGGAAGTCTGTACATTTTTAAATGGTCATCAAGTCATGCGTAGTAGGTTCTTATTTTTGCAAAAAAAAGAAATATATGTGGATATGTTTATAAGAAAATTGGACGGATATGCTGATACAAGGGCTTCCCTTGTGGCTCAGCTGGTAAAGAATCTGCCTGCCGTGCGGGAGACCTGGGTTTGATCCCTGGCTTGGGAAGATCCCTTGGAGAAGGGAAAGGCTACCCACTCCAGTATTCTGGCCTGAAGAATTCCATGGACTGTATAGTCCATGGGGTCGCAAAGAGTCGGACATGACTGAGAGACTTTCACTTTCACTTTTCACTGATATAATGCTTTTCTCTTTCTTTCCCATTATACTTTCTATTTTTTCTACACAGTAACACATGCTTGAGAAGCATTGTAACACTGTGGTTACGAGCCCAGTCTCAGGGTCAGACTACCTGAGTTTCTGCTTCACTTTCCTCATCTGTAAAATGGGGATAACATCAGTACCTGGGAGGTTGCTTTGTGAGGGTTTTGATATTGGTAAAGCATTTAGAAGCAGGCTTTACAGACAGAAGCCCAAGTGCCAAGTGTTATTACTATGCAATTAACTCTGCAATAACTGCATTACTACGCAATGTGTTCACCCAGGCACACACTTCTGAGATGAGGGAGGTGGACACCCTGGGCTGTCATTTCCAGGGTGTCTTTAGGCCTGGCCTCCCTCCACGGCCTGCAGGTCAGCGCCTCCGACGCTGAAACCACATCCCAAGAATAGCCCCCCAGCAGAAGAGTGACCTTGTCAGAGAAGCCCAGTTCAGACCAGAGCCTGAGAGAAGGGAAAACCCTCTGAATATGAGGGGAAAAAACCCTCTGAATGAGAAGGAAAATAATTTTTCCAAGATATTTTTGTTTGTTAGTTTTCCTCTAAAAAGTAACCTACTTGATAATTTAATGCTGCTGCTAAGTCGCTTCAGTCGTGTCCGACTCTGTGTGACCCCAGAGACAGTAGCCCACTAGGCTCCTCTGTCCCTGGGATTCTCCAGACAAGAACACTGTAGTGGGTTGCCATTTCCTTCTCCAATGCATGAAAGTGAAAAGTGAAAGTGAAGTCGCTCAGTCGTGCCCAACTCTTAGCGACCCCATGGACTGCAGCCTACCAGGCTCCTCCGTCCATGGGATTTTCCAGGCAAGAGTACTGGAGTGGGGTGCCATTGATCAAATTATACAGAACACATGTTTTTGGTTCCAAAAATAATAAACTGAATCAGATTTGTGAAGCACATTGAGACAGTAAATAGTATGTATATTGGGATCTCCACCTACCTTTTCATTCATTTCCCTTCGAAGGTCTTTCCTATCCTGGGTGGGGTGCAGACCAGAAACTTTCCACCAGCCCTGCTCAGAACAGTAGGAAGCTGCCTTGGGCCTCTGGGGTCTGGGGGGAGCGGGAGGGACATTGAGGGGTGGCTACAGGCTCAGCCCACCTCCCCTTTCTCCACAGGAGCATTCTTCATCCCCTACTTCATCTTCTTTTTCTCCTGTGGCATCCCGGTGTTCTTCCTGGAGGTGGCACTGGGCCAGTACACCAGCCAGGGCAGCGTCACAGCCTGGCGGAAGATCTGCCCCCTCCTCCAGGGTGAGTGTCCTCCCCCCGCCCCCCTGCAGGCCCCCAGGAGCCCCATCCCCACCACCCCTTCCCTCATCCACACTGTGCTCAGGGTTGCAGGGGCAGCAGGAAGTATAATCCGGCTTTGTAGGACCGGATTATAAAGCTTATAAAACCTGGGGCAAGTGGTCTTCAGGGAAAGACAATACAAAATCGTACTCAGGCACAAAACTAGGTGCAGTCTTAGGAGGGGTGCTTGCAAGTGAGGAGCCCTGGAGCTGAGTTTTCACAGCTTCACGGAAAAATGTGCTACAAGCAAACGGCTGGGCCCCCCATGTGCGTCCAATGGTGTAACCACGGTGACCACGGTGATGGGAGAAGGCCTAAGGCCGTGTTGTGCTGTGGTGTCACCTGCTGTTCTTATTTAGAAAAATAAGGAGTAAAGGGTTCTCAGGCCTGTGAGTAAGCCTGGCAGTGTCTCCGTGGCCCCGTGTCCTTCCAGCGCCACTGACAGCTCCTGTGGGTTCCGGGCTAACTCTGATCTCTCAGACCTTCCTGTTCCCCACCCCCACCCCCCACCCTGTCCCCAAGGCATTGGGCTGGCGTCTGTAGTCATCGAGGCCTATCTGAACATCTACTATATCATCATCCTGGCCTGGGCCCTCTTCTACCTGTTCAGCTCCTTCACCTCCGAGCTGCCCTGGACCACCTGCGCCCACTCCTGGAACACAGGTACCTGTTGGGTTGGGCCCGGGACAGGGAGCCTGGCAACAGGCTAACAGTGACCAGGCGCCCAGCCAAACCCGCCCCAAGCCAAGCTGTGGGGGCTGCTGGGGGCCACTCTGTGGGCCAGCCCCGTGTGGGTCACTCAACCAACTGCCCTGACAGCCCACAGCCCCGTGGGACTGTGGGTGATAACTGGCTGCCAGGCACTAACTGCCCCCACCGTCCACCCATTGAGCCAGTGTTTACCGTGGGCCTACTGTGCACCAGACCCCGGAGACCAGAGGGGCAGAGGCAGACCAGGGGGGCCCAGAGGAGCAGTCAGATTCGGCGGGACCAGATTTGGTGGGAGAGGGGGCTGGTTCCCTGGGCTTCCCAAGGGGGAACTCCTGACACTGGAAAGCGGGGTCTCCAGGGCTGGGAATGATGGGGCAAGCAGGCCAGAGGGTGGGGGACAGGATGTGAGGGTGTCTCTGCCTGCTTCGCCCACTGTGGATGCCCCCTCGTCCCCCACAGAGCACTGCATGGACTTCCTGAACCACTCCACAGCCGGCACAACGGGCCCATCCGAGAATGTCACGTCCCCCGTCATGGAATTCTGGGAGTAGGTAGCAGGCCTGGATGTGCCTCTGGGGGTGCCAGGGGAGGGAATTTGGGTGTCCAGGACCTGGGATGTGGGGTCCTTTCCAGCACACACCTCCCATCACCAAGAGATGAGGGACCCTCGCATACCTACCGCCCACGCCCTCACCCTCACCCCACACCCCCGTGTCCACCTAGACTCACATGGGTGTGAGTGACTCCATGTGAGTGTCCATGTGACTCCCTTCCCACTCAAGCCTGCTCACCCTCCCCTACCCGCACCCACTAATCCGCCTGCACCTCGCAGCTCAGGAGATCAGCTCTGTGCACCTTTCCAGCTTTGGGTGCCCTGACGTCCTGGCGGTAGCTTGAACTTGGCCGAAGTTGGAATATTTACAAACTGGCAAATTTCTACACTCACCCACACTCGCACCTGCAGCCTCCACTTGAGCACTTACACCCTCTCCCACATCCACACGTGTCCACCTTTGTGCTTACAGAGTCTACCCGCCCTCCCCCCCCAACACACACTCACCTCGGCACACACGTAGCTGCCAACACTCTCCCGAGGGCGCCCACCCAGCCCTGACTCACCCTCACGCCCTCCAGCCCTTGGCTCACATGTTCCTATCACCGTCACCTGCCAACCCCAGTGCACACCAGTCCCTCTGCTCCCCAGGCATCTGCTCACCCACCTGCTCATCAGCTGTGCCCCACCACGGGCCCCTCAGGCACGTGCCACCCTCACTGTCTCTGTCTCTCTGAGCAACAGAGAAAGCTGGATGCGTTAGACAGACATACCTGTGGCATTATGTGATTTGGTCTCATGATGGCCAAGGGCTTATAGACCACAGATGGGAACGTGCTGTCCATGGGGCAGGGGAGGGGCAGGGGGTGGGGTGGTCTGGAGGCTGAGATCCGTGGGGTCAGCTCTGAGGATCAGGACACCCAGTGATGACGGAGGAGGCGGCTTGCTGTCCCCTCGGCCTCACCTGGCGGTGTACCCCCCACCCCTCATCTGCAGGAGACGTGTTCTCAGCATCAGCCCTGGCATCCAGCACCTGGGCGGCCTGCGCTGGGAGCTGGCCCTGTGTCTCCTGCTCGCCTGGATCATCTGTTACTTCTGCATCTGGAAGGGCGTCAAGATCACGGGCAAGGTGAGGGGCTCGGGCTCCGGGCACGCTCTTTGTGGCCCCCAGAGTCTGCAGGGACCCCTCCCCCCACTACCACCACCACGGCATCCCCCTGGAGACCTGAAAGAGAAAGTAGTGAAGGGAAGGGCCTGCTAAGAACAGGGGACGTCCCGGGAAAGGGGTTTAGCTCAACACTGGGAAAGTCTTTCTTTTTCGATATGACTGTCAAAGGCCTGTGTACATAAGCAAGCAACCTGCAGGGTGAAATAAGCCCGCCCCAGTTTGGCCCGCTGATGTGTGTCTCACCCTGTGCTGGGGAGCCCCAGACCCCCCGGAACGTGTGAAGGAGGGGTGGCAAGCTTCCTGCACTCACCCCTCCTCAGGAGGCTCATGCCGTCTGGAGAGGGGTGACCTTGGCCTCCCCCTTGCAGGTTGTCTACTTCACAGCCACGTTTCCCTACCTGATGCTGGTCATCCTGTTGGTTCGAGGCGTCACCCTGCCCGGAGCCTACGAGGGCATCATCTACTACCTGAAACCAGATTTGCTTCGGCTCAAGGACCCCCAGGTAGGAACCTTGCTGGGGACCCTTATCCTAGGTGTCTCCTGCCCCAAACCAGATTCAGACTTCTAAAAACCTCTGGTTGCTTTTCCCTTGGTGTAGAGGCAAAATATGCCCACCACAGAAAAGAGAGATAATATAGAAGAAATTATAATATAGCTGCCCTGGAGCTAGTGTGGACAGCACGCATACACGTGATGCCCACCGCGCCCAGGACAGGAGGAGGAGGACCCACTGGTGGACGTGGGATGCTCTGAGGGGAGGCGGAGGGGCCGCTCTTCATGGGGGGCTGTGTGGTCACGCACACCAGGCTCCCTGCAGGCTCCCCCCATCTTTTCACTACTTTCTCGGGGCCTCTCTCCCTTAGGTGTGGATGGACGCGGGCACCCAGATCTTCTTCTCCTTCGCCATCTGCCAGGGGTGCCTGACGGCCCTGGGCAGCTACAACAAGTACCACAACAACTGCTACAGGTGAGCGGGGGTGGGGCCTGGGGGTGGCAGGGGGGCCTCCCTCCTTTGTGATCGGAGACGGAGGGGTGGGTGTGGGGGCCCGAGCTGCACAAATCCAACCCTGTGGTCCGCTTTCCAGACTGGGCTCTTCTCCCGGTACCTGGCCTCGGTCTCCATCCCCCACCTCCTTTTCTCCCTGCCCTTCACCGCTCACTGGCTCTGGATCTCCTCGCATGCTGGGCTTCTTTCTCCCTCTTCCTTCCCGTTTCCCACAGGGACAGCATCGCGCTCTGCTTCCTCAACAGTGGCACCAGTTTCGTGGCCGGGTTTGTGGTCTTCTCCATCCTGGGCTTCATGTCCCGGGAGCAGGGGGTGCCCATCTCTGAAGTGGCCGAGTCAGGTGGGTGCTGCCTGGCTGTCTGGGAGCTGGAGGGAAGGATGGGCAGGGGACAGAGGGTGGGGTGGGAGTGGGAGTCCCAGAAACCAGATACTAGGAAACTTTCAACACTGGGGGGCAGTGATTGGCACAGAGCAGGACCCCAAAACCCGGGGAGGGAGGAGGGAGAGGCGAGCGGACAGGTGGAAAGTGTGCTCCCCAGAGTAGTCGACTGGCTCAGCCAGCGCACGCAGGCAGACACACACGTGCACACGCGCGTGCGGGCGGGCCCCCCTGATGCTGTGTGTGCCCGGCAGGCCCCGGCCTGGCCTTCATCGCCTTCCCCAAGGCCGTGACCATGATGCCCCTGTCCCAGCTGTGGTCCTGCCTCTTCTTCATCATGCTCATCTTCCTCGGGCTGGACAGCCAGGTTTGCTCCACCCCCACCCCGCCCCACCCTGCAGCCCCCTTCCCAGCTTCTGTGCTCCCTGCCAGGACTTTCCCCAGCTCCCTGGCCCCAGCCCAGGGTCGCTCCTCCTCCATTGCATGACCAGGACCCGTCCTTGAGGTTGGCGGGAGGGGAACCCCTGGCCTAGGGACCCTCTTCTGTGAGGGGCTGCCTCCTTTGTCCCCCACTCCAACCCCCCACCCCCAGGCCTGACCCTTCGCAGACATGGACATGCTCTCCCAAACATCCCTCCCGCACAGTCAGGCCACCCAGCCTCCCCCCCCCCCCTCCCAGCTGGGAGCCTCTGTGGTGGAGACCTGGGCTGGCCTCACCCCAGCTCTGACCCCTGTGCCCCTGACTCTGCGGGTCAGCGTGGAGGTGGGGGGCAGGGAGCAGGCGTGGGCAGTGACCCCTCTCACCAGCCCCCTCCGGCCCACAGTTTGTCTGTATGGAGTGCCTGGTGACGGCCTCCATGGACATGTTCCCCAGGCAGCTCCGGAGGAGCGGGCGGCGGGAGCTTCTGATCCTCGCCATCTCAGTCACGTGCTGCCTGATCGGGCTCTTCCTGGTCACTGAGGTGAGCGGCAGGGGCGGAGCCTCCCCCGAGGTTGGAGGGGCCACACGGTCGAGCCTTCTTGTGTTGGTTTCCTCTCCTTTGGTTTCAGGTGACAGAAACCAAACACAAGCTGGCTTAAGCAGGAAAATGAACTTTTTGAATCAGGGAACAGATAAGTCTAGATGTTCGGTTTCAGGCACGGTTGGATCCAGCAGCCCCCAATGACATCATCAGAGATGGTCCCCTCCTTTCCTCTGATGATGTCATTCTTGGGCAGATTTTCCTCCTGGGATGTTACAGATGGCTGGGGCAGCTTTGGGCTTCCCTTGTGCCACTGGCCAACCCTGGGGACACAGGGCCCTTTTCCTGAGAGTCAGCCCTGGCTCCTCTTCAGGCCTGAAACAGGGGAGTGGGGCGCACAAACTCACAGTGAGATGGCCACAACACAGCACCTTCCAGAAGGTGGGATTCTGGGCAGACAACACAGTGGATCTACGCCACAGTCCCCGGGGTCCTCACTGAGGTCAGAGATGGTTGTCAGATGAGGCCTGGGAGGCACGGACAGGCAGGGCACACTCTAGCTGCAAGGGACAACTTCCTTGGGCCGAGCAGGGTGGCACCCCACAAGGTGGGCATCTGTCTTCTCTGGTGGGACAGGGTGTGTCCCCTGCCACCCACCACCGCCCAGGGGAAGGTTGAAGCCTGAGCTCCATCCCCTGCCTGCAGGGTGGGATGTACCTCTTTCAGCTGTTTGATTACTATGCCTGCAGCGGCACGTGCCTGCTCTTCCTTTCCGTGTTTGAGGTGATCTGCGTCGGCTGGGTGTATGGTAAGTGGTGGGGGGAGCCTTGGGGTCCCTGGAAGGGCTGGATCTGCCCCAGGTAAGGACCAGCAAGCTGGCCTTCTGGTCTTTGTGGCTCCTTGAGCTGCTGTCCTGGTTCTTAATTTTTTTTCATATTTATTTTGTATTTATTTATTTGGCTGCTCTGGGTCTTAGTTGCAGCATGAGAACTCTTAGTTGCGGCGTGTGGGATCTAGCTCCCTGACCAGGGATCAAAACCCAGGCGCCCTGCCCTGGGAGCACAAGAGTCTTAGCCACTGGCCCCTCAGGGAAGTCTCTGCCCTGGTTCTTTTTACTTGAGGTTTATCCATCGCTGGGAACCCAGGCATTTCTCAAATGGCAGGTGGAGCTGTGCTTGGGACAACCCTGGGTTCCTTGAATAGTGAGAATAATTATGAATACCTGGAGCCTGGGATGCATACACCGCCCCTGCCCAGTGCCCCGCGTGGCTCAGCGGCCCCTTGGCTGTTCTGCTGCTTTTACTTGAAACCGAATCTGTCTCTGTGATGTGATAAGCATCTGTGTGGCCACTGAGCACCCCTGGCTCACACCCTCCCGTGTGTTAGGACGTGGGTCTTCATCCCTAGGCGGGAGGCCAGAGACACCCTGGGGGATGAGGGGGCTCCCTGTTGGGGGCAGCCTCCCCCTCCCCGAGTGTCACTCCTGTGTGCTGATCCAGTTTCCCCCACACGGTGGGGGATGGGGAGGACGGAGCAGCCGAGTCCTTCCCCAAACCCATCCGCTGCCCCCCATCCTGTCCTCACACTCTCCCGACACCCACCTGGGCAGGGGCCGACCGTTTCTATGACAACGTGGCAGACATGATTGGCTACCGGCCATGGCCCCTGGTGAAGATCTCCTGGCTCTTCCTGACCCCTGGCCTCTGCCTGGTATGTGCCCATCAGTGCCCCCTATATCCCCTCCTGCCTCTCCAGTCGATTCCGGGAGATGAGGGGCAGGGGGCTGAGTTCTGGGGCTCCTTGGGGGGCAGGTCCGTGCCCTCTGTGTGCTGGTCCCCCCGCCCCTCTTTTCTCACCGTCTCTTGGTTTCACGAGCACTATCATCCGGCCTGGTTCCTGCTCCATCCCTTCCTTTGGCAACTCTGTCGGTCTGTCGGTCTGCCTGATGTTCCAGCTGCTGGTCTACTTCCGCCTGTCTGCTTGGAGCGTCTCGTCTCCCCTCCCTTCCTTCTGGATGTGACTGACGCCTTGGCCCATGGTCTGCGATGGCGTCTACTCTCCACCTCCAGAAGCACCAGTGTATCTAACTGTGCTCCATCCCCGAGGAGAGGGTTCGTGGGCCCCTCCTGCATCTGCGCCTGCCCTCCCCCTGTCTCTCTAGGCCACTTTTTTCTTCTCCTTGAGCAAGTACACACCTCTCAAATACAACAACGTCTATGTGTACCCGACCTGGGGATACTTCATTGGCTGGTTCCTGGCTGGCTCCTCCATGGGCTGTGTCCCTCTCTTCATCATCGTCACCCTCTTGAAGACCCGGGGTTCCTTCAAGAAGGTAGGGGCTGGGAAAGTGGCCCTGTGGAGGTTGGACAATGGGCAGGGCATCATGGCTGGGGCAGCTCTGAGGCCAGGCAGCCCTTCTGTCTAAGAGAATCTTAAGGAGAAGGGTCTTTGAAGACCCGTGGCTTCATTTTCAGAAATGGTCAGGAGTCTAGACCTTCGGAATCTGACCTCCAGATCATCTGGGCAGGCTGACCAAGAGCAACTGTCAAAGGGTTAAGGGGTGTGTGTGCCTGTTAAGTCGCTTCAGTTGTGTCTGACTCTTTGTGACCCTATGAACTGTAGCCCACCAGGCTCCTCTGTCCTTGGGGATTCTCTGGGCAAGAATACTGGAGTGGGCTGCCATTTCCTCCTCCGGGGGTCTTCCCAGGGATCGAAGCTGCGTCTCTCTCATCTATCTGCATTAGCAGGCAGGTTCTTTACCACTAGCACCACCTGGGAAACTAAGTTATAAACAAGACCTCAAAGGTGCCAGACACAGGGAGTCACAGAGCACAGATTCCTGCTCCTGGAAATTGGTGACCGGCAGCCACAGTTCATCCACACAGTTCCCCTCTTCTCTCCTCTTATCCCTGTGCGAACCCTTTACAAAGGCTCCCGGCTTAGGCTGTAGGACATACCTTCCTGGAAGACATAGAGCCAGTGTCCCACAAAGACATTACATATGTGGGAATCTGTGTCACTTACAAGTCACAGAAAACCCAACTGCAATAAACAAACAGGCTCAGTGTCTTCTTACACATGAAGATCAGAGTTAGGGCTTCTGGCATTCTGTTTTGGCTGCCTGAAGAGGCCATTGGGGACCAGACGCTTCCTCTATTCCTGCACTTTCATCCTGCTCATGGTGTCCCTTCGTCATCATACTTATCACCTCATGGTCACAAGAAGGTGGTCATGATTCCAGCCATCACATCAGTGTTCAAGGCAGGGAGATGGCATCAATAGCAATAGTAATAGTAGCAGTACTACTAGGAAGAAACATGATAGACATTTACTGAGTATTTGATAGAAGTAGCAATAAGAATAGTTATAATAAGGACAAAATAGACCCTGAACACTGATCCTGTGCCAGGCACTGTGCTGAGGTGTGGTATGGTTCAGTGGGTTGCCTATGGCTACACAGATGTCAGGACTGGTTCCCACACTGTCCCCACACCACTGCCTCCTCTCTCTTCTCGAGATCTGTGCTCATTCATTCAGTCGCACCGCACTGAGCTTCCCCACGGGCAGGCTCTGAGCTGGGCCCTGGGGACACAGACAGGAGGACATATTGTCTTTGCCTCTCTCGCCAACAGCACCACTGACTCCCTCTTCTCCCCACAGCGCCTACGGCAGCTCGTCACCCCTGACCCCAGCCTGCCGCAGCCCAAGAGACACCTTTGTCTGGATGGTGGCAGCAGCCGGGACTGCGGGCCCACCCCACTTAAGGAGGGCCTCATGGCTGGGGAGAAGGAGACGCACTTGTAGGAAGTGCCCGGAAGCCAGGTGGCTCTTGTGTCCCCAGCGGACAGCTTCACCTCTGCCCCCTCCCGCAGCCTTGCCGAGAAACTCTGTGCTGTCCGTGGGCAGCCCCTCCTGGGGCTGGAGCATGCCGTGCCTGTTGGAACTCAGCATCTTATCTGAGCAGGAGGTGGTCTTCCTGAAGCCCGCTGTCTGATTATGACAACTGCAGTGTACACGGGGGGAGTGCCCTCTATGGGGGGCTTCCTCTTACCATCTCTGGGCTTGGAGAGGGTAGTGCCATGTCAGACGTGACCACTGACACCCACGCTGGATCCCAATGTTCTGCTGGAGGGGACCCCTCACCTGGCTCAGCATCCTGGAGTCTACAGGGAGGAACCAAAGAAAGACACAGCCACTGTTGTCTGGCATTTTCCCAGAGACAGGCTCTCAAGGCGTCTCCAGTTCCAGCCTGCCTTGCAGTGTTGTCCTCAACACATGGAGCGTTGGGGTGGCAGGGGCTCGGGGTGGCACAGCCTGCACCCTGCACAGACATTCCCCAGCTCATGACCTTCTGAAGACAGAGCTCCTGGCAGCTCTGTTTGGCATTCTGTCTTTGTCCCAACCCTGACGTTGTGGACGAGGAAACTGAGGACCTGAGAGACAAAGTGACTTTTGCAATTCACACAGCTGCTCGGGGCCAGAGACACGACTGAAGCCTCCTGCTCTCAGGCCAGTGTCCCCCTCACCTCCCTCTCCTGCCTTGTTAACAAGCCCCATGGAGCGCTTGCTGCATGTGCCTACCTTTTTTCTGTCCATTGTGGTTCTTGGGGTGGGAGAGAGAGGGCCCCCTCTGTGGGGGTGAGCAGCCCCCCAGATTGGCAGCCCCCCTTGGCAGTTCCTCTACCAGCCCACACCCCTCTGACCAGATTTCCTCTCTAGACTTTTGTCTTCTCCCCACTTTCCACCCTCTCCATCAGAGGATGCTTTGGATCTGTGAGAGACTCCCAGTCTCCCACAGAGATGTGGGGGTGCCCCTTTCCCGAGGCCCCTGCCAAACCATGCCAGACCCTTCCCTGGCTGGGGGAGGCTTCCTAGAGGAGGAAGGCTTCCTGGAGGAAGAAGGCAGGGCTTGGATAAGCTGTGAGGTCTTGTTCCAAAGGGAAGGAGGGAGGGGGAGTGGGGATGGAGTGGGCCACTTGGGGACAGTGTCCTGGGGAGGACCTGGGGGCTGGAAGAAGGGAAGCCACCTGCAATGATGTGTAGGTAGAAGTCACCACCTGGTGGCTGGAGTAAAAGTCTGTGGTCCAGCCAGGGTGAGCTCCATCCCCACTGCCCAGCATCCTCAGAGCATCCGGTATCCTTTGCTCAGAACTTTGAGGACTGCTCAGCTTGTGAGAACAAGGATGCTGGCATGCCAGGCACAAGCAGATGTCCAGACTCCTGGGTTCTGGGTGGCCCCTTCTGCCTCCCTCTGGACTGCCTGCACACCGTGGCAGTTAACTGGCTAGTTGGTGGGTGAAGAAGGCCCTCCGGGGATGGAGAGGAACTCTGCTCCAGCCGGATTCCTCTTTTCCGGAACTGGGGACCTGGGGCAGGCATGGTGCTCTCTGCTGCCACCTGGTGGCAGATGGGAGCAGGGCCACCTCCCTGATCTGGCCTCCCACCTCCTGAGGCCCCCTCACCCCTGCCCTCGCTGGACATATGGACTGGCTGAGCATTTCCCCTTCCCTGTGCAAGCTAGTGCCCTCTGGAAACAAAAATCTCCCACACCCTCCTCCTCACGGCCCTGGTGGGTGTTCCCACAAGAGTCTGCTGGTTTTGGGACAGCCCTGCTGCCGGGGGCATGGGGTGGAGGCCAGCAGGTTTCTCAGGGGCTGGCCACCTGCCCCGAGTGCACCAAGCTGTGCAGCTGGGTCCTCAGCCTGGAGACCCTTGCTGTGGGCAGCAGGCAACTCTGCACACGGAGGGGCGGGGCATGGGCTCTCTCCAGCTCCTTTCCTTGGGGGCGGGGCAGGAGCTGGGGTGAGGGTATGGTGGGTCAGGTGGGAGGGTGGCTTAGGGGGTCTGCCCACCCCCTTAGTGGTGGACAGGGATCATGGCAGTTGGGTTTTGGCTTTTGCATCTTATGGTTCATGACTTGCCCCGGCTGTGCGGGCGTGCCGCTAGTTTCAGTTCCTTACAGTTTCTTTGTATCTGTTGCTTGAAGAGATGAGGAGACACCTGTCCAGGTACACGCACGGCAGTAAAGGGTCCCAGGTCCCCAGTCCCCGCCTGTCTCATAATCTGCTTGCTTCCAGGTCTGACATCCGGGGACTCTGTGGCCCCCTGTGATGGTGGGCAAGGCTCCCTCATGCCTGCTGTACATTCATTCCCTGTGGGGTTGGGGTGCAGTGGAGGGGGAAGCTGCTTCCCACCCAGATGTCTTGGGAGGAAAGGGGATTAGAGGGTTCCTAGGGGGGCAATAGGCCTCTCCAGTGGTGTTGGGAATGTGGGAACAAGAGCCGGCCCTCCTGGTGGTCTCCATCCCTGTGGCCAGTTCCCACAATTTTTCCAGAGTTTGCCTTGAGGTTTCAGGGTCGTGGGAGCAGGAAGCGCTGAGGTGCTAGGAGCAGCCAGTGGGGTGAGGGCTCCTGGTTCCCCTGGGAAAGAAGCCACCAGACCTGCAGGGGGAATGGGAGGAGGGGCAATGAAAGAGTTCCCATCCCTCCTCCCCATCTCCCGAGCCCAGCTCCCTCATCCTCTTGCCACCCCGAGAGTGGAATTTTCCTGGTAGGACCAGTTCTGACTCCAAGCTGGGTCTTGGAGCTGATCTTGAACTGGACAGCCTTCTTGGGGAGTAAAGCAGTGAAAGTGTTAGTCGCTCACTTGTGTCCGACCCTGTGCAACTCCACGGACTGTAGCCCACCAGGCTCCCCTGCCCATGAGGTTTCCCAGACAAGAATGCTGGAGTGGGTACCCCACCAGGCTCCCCTGCCCATGAGGTTTCCCAGACAAGAATGCTGGAGTGGGTACCCCACCAGGCTCCCCTGCCCATGAGGTTTCCCAGACAAGAATGCTGGAGTGGGTACATTCTCTTCTCCAGGGGATCTTCTCGACCCAGGGATCAAACCCAGGTATCCCATACTGCAGGTAGGTTCTTTACCATCTGAGCCACTAGGGAAGCCCATGGTTCTTGACCAGGGGAGGGGTAAGGATAAGAATGCAGCCTGCAATTCCAGGCCGTTGAGCTCCAGCTGGGCCTCTCCTCCCCATGGGGGGAGTGCCCTCCTGACCCGTCCTGGTGCAGGGTCTCTCCCAAAGCCAGCAGTGTCAGCCTAGGCCCCTGCAGGCTGGGCTTCCCACTAGGACAGGCACTCTTCTGAGCGCCTCCTGCACCTGGCCCGGCTGCCATGTCCTCCTCACTCTGGGGTCAAAGGACATGGAGTTGGTGGGAGGTGAGAGGAGCAGGTAAGGGGACCTGCTATCAGGCAGCTGCCAGGTGGCCAGGGGCACGTGGAGCCCTAGAAGGAAGCAGCTCCAGGCGCATGCATAGGAGGGGCTGAGCAGTGGGGGGCCAGGGGACAGAGCAGGCGTCCCCCAGAGCAGTCAGGGACTGGTGGGCCGCGTGAGCAGCCCTGGGTGACCCCTCGAAGGGCCTTTCTCCCCACTCCCATCTCAGCCCAGGCCTGAGTCCGCACCTCCTGCCCTAAACCACCCCCACCTTCCTTCCAGGTGGCGCCGTGTTAATTTCTGCACGTCCACATATGGTGCTTGGTGGGAACTCCCAGAAAGCGAGGATCAGTCATCACGTCTATGGAGGCTGAGACGGGGTTGGGGGGCAGGGCGTGTCTGCCAGCTCTGCTGTAAGAGAATCAAACTGTGACAACTTTATCTGCTCCATGCTGAGGTGTGACAGGTCATCAACCCCAGAACCTGGAGCTAAACGCCGTGGGGTCCATCCTGTTATTATTCTAAATGGCAAACCTGAGTCCTCTTGGGCCGGGGTGAAGAGGAGGAGGGGGGCAATACAGCCTGCAGGCTGACCAGGCCTGGGGCAGGACTCCTCCCCACAGGAGGTGTTCTGGACAGCAGCAGCCAGTGCCAGGGCACTTTTCCTTGCTATTGGGCTAGTCTTCTGGGGTCCTCCTGCAGCGACCCAGCCCTTAGCACTGCCCCCACCCACCCCTCAGGCTTCAGGAGCTGCCTGACTACCTGCTCCCCACTCACTTCCTTTCTCAAAAGGATGGTTTCCTAAGAGAGGCCCATTTTATTATTTCCTGAATAAAAGTGGTTTTTAAATGCATTCAAGATTTAGTAGGAATTTTCATATAAGTAGGCTTATATGAAAATGACGTTGTTAATTGCTCAGTCATGTCCAACTCTGGAGAAGGCAATGGCGACCCACTCCAGTACTCTTGTCTGGAAAATCCCATGGACGGAGGAACCTGGTAGGCTACAGTCCATGGGGTCATGAAGAGTTGGACACGACCGAGCGACTTCACTTTCACTTTTCACTTTCATGCATTGGAGAAGGAAATGGCAGGCCACTTCAGTATTCTTGCCTGGAGAATCTCAGGGACAGAGGAGCCTGGTGGGCTGCCATCTATGGGGTCGCACAGAGTCGGACATGACTGATATGACTTAGCAGCAGCAGCATGTCCAACTCCTTACAGCCTCATGGACTGTAACCCCCCAGTCTCCTCTGTCCATGGGATTCTCCAGGCATGAATACTGGAGAGGGTTGCCATGCCCTCCTCCAGGGGATCATCCAGACCCAAGGATTCAACCGGGTCTCCTGTATTGCAGGCTGATTCTCTATCATCTGAGCCACGAGGGATGCCCATAGAAGGGAAATATGTGGCAGACTCGCCTGGTTTCCACCTTGTTCCATGCCTAGAGGTGGTCTCTGAGCGGCTTACCTGCCCTCAGACCCAACCTAGACCTTGTTGAATTTGTCTCCTTGTAGAGGCCTCAGCCCCTTGAGGCCATCCCTCTGTCATACCACCATCTGCTGTGTGAAAACACTGTCCATTTGTGTATTTTTATTCTTATTTTAAGTTGTTATTTATTTTTGTGGCCGTGCCACGTGGCATATGTGATCTTAGTTCCCCAACCAGGGATCAAATCTGTGCGCCCTACACCGGAGGCGTGGAGTCTTAATCACTGGATCACCAGGGAAGTCTCTATTTGTGTATTTTCGACAGCACCACCCAACATGAACCCCTGGAGAGCAGGCACTGTGCTCGGCCCATCACCACACATCCCTCACCCCTGGACCCTCACCAGGAGCACACCAGGCACCAGTGTTCTAAACCCTGTTGGGTTTTCCGTCTTCTCGCACTGGCACCCGGCCCCTTGCTCTCAGCCAGAAACCTGTAACACCTGGGGGCCACCCTGTCAGAAGCATTCTAAGTCAGGGCTGATGAGCTTGTTTCCACGTCTGAAGGGTCCCACAACGAGAGGCACTGGCCATAGAGCTCCGTCCATCCCCATGTCCAGTGGTTAAGTGGGTGACCCAGAGGGTCTGGGGTCCCTGTGGGTGTCTCCTCTGCTACCGGAGGGCTGCCCATCTCCTCCTTGACGACTGCAGAGGCCAGAAGACTTGCAGGATGGTGCCCCCTCCCAAGTCCCCACAGGGACAGCAGGATCCCATTTGGCTCTGGGCCCTCTCCCAGGCTTGGGCTGAGCTGGGTCCCCTCAAGGGTGCTCCCAAGGGACAAGTCCTCAGCTTCCTGGGTCAGAAAGTTCTCAGGATGGGCCAGGTCAGAGCTGGCCCCAGGCTTCTCCTGGAATTTCCCATTTCCTGGAAGGAGGGCGAGGGCCTGTTCCTTTGTACCTCCATGGGATAATGGGGCCCAGCCTGGGGTGCTGTCTGGATTTTTGGGTGTTCAGTGCTCTGGTCACCAGGGGAGCCGGACACCCTCTTAGCAGGTGTCCCTAGGCCAGCCATTCGGGCCAGTTGCTTCTCTCCCTCAGGCCTCAGCTTTGCTGGAGGGCTTCTCCTCTCTGCTCTCCTGGGAGACATGGCTCTGGGCGTGCCCCTGCCTCATGGTGGTGGCAGGCAAGGGCCTTGCATGCAGTGTGACGCCAGCCCCAGGCCGCCACATCTCCCTCCAACTGGGATTTCAGTCTTGCATTCCGCATCTCAGCAACTCAGGCCTATGCAGGGCCTTGGCTTCCCTTCCAGCTCCAGCAGCCTGCCATGGGCTCAGTAGATGTTTGCTCCACTCTAGTCTGTGGCTCCATCACTTTTCCTGACAGTTTTCTCCCAACCCTTTCACCTGGGCCTGTCCCCCTCCACTTCAAGAGGGTACACCTGGGGCTTGTCAACCCAGACCTTGTGATGAGAAAGTCAGGCTTCGGAGTTGACATCTGGAGGAAATCACCTGAGGCTGAGGACCAAATGTGATCAGTGGGACCTTGACACCAGCATACCCCTGGCGTCTCTCACGGAAAACCAAGCAGGGCCTCTATCGCGGAACACCAAGTCCTAACCCCCGGACTCCCACTCTGCTGGGTGCACGTTGGCTGTCGTGGTGCTCCCTCCATGTTCTAGTCTCCTAGCTGTGCTGGTCGCCACTGAAACCTGCTTTAACTGGCTGGGTGTGTGTGGGTGTCGGTGGGGGTCACTCCATGTGTCTGTATGTGTGTTGGTGGGGGTCATTCCCTCTGTGTGTGTGTTGGTGGGGGTCATTCCATGTGTGTATGTGTTGGTGGGGGTCATTCCCTGTGTGTGTGTGTGTGTGCGGGTGTTGGTGGGGGTCATTCCCTGTGTGTGTGTGTGTGTGTGTTCGTAGGGTTCACTCCACGTGTCTGTATGTGTGTTTGTGGGAGTCATTCCCTCTGTGTGTGTGTTGGTAGGGGTCATTCCATGTGTGTGTGTGTGTGGGGGTCATTCGGTGTGTGTGTGTGTGGGAGTCATTCTGTGTGTGTGTGTGTGTGTTGGTGGGGGTCATTCCGTGTGTGTGTGTGTGTTGGTGGGGGTCATTCCGTGTGTGTGTGTGTGTGTGTTGGTGGGGGTCATTCCATGTGTGTGTGTGTTGGTGGGGGTCATTCCATGTGTGTATGTGTTGGTGGGGGTCATTCCCTGGGTGTGTGTGTGTGTGCGGGTGTTGGTGGGGGTCATTCCCTGTGTGTGTGTGTGTGTGTTCGTAGGGTTCACTCCACGTGTCTGTATGTGTGTTTGTGGGAGTCATTCCCTCTGTGTGTGTGTTGGTAGGGGTCATTCCATGTGTGTGTGTGTGTGGGGGTCATTCGGTGTGTGTGTGTGTGGGAGTCATTCCGTGTGTGTGTGTGTGTGTTGGTGGGGGTCATTCCGTGTGTGTGTGTGTGTGTGTTGGTGGGGGTCATTCCATGTGTATGTGTGTTGGTGGGGGTCATTCGGTGTGTGTGTGTTGGTGGGGGTCATTCGGTGTGTGTATGTGTTGGTGGGGGGTCATTCCGTGTGTGTGTGTGTGTTGGTGGGGGTCATTCCATGTGTGTGTGTGTGTGTTGGTGGGGGTCATTCCATGTGTGTGTGTGTGTGTTGGTGGGGGTCATTCCATGTGTGTGTGTGTTGGTGGGGGTCATTCCATGTGTGTGTGTGTTGGTGGGGGTCATTGTGTGTGTGTGTCAATGGGGGTCATTTCCTGTGTGTGTGTGTGTTGGTGGGGGTCGTTCCATGTGCGTGTGTATTTGGGGGGGGGTCATTCCCTGGCCCTGCACCCAGAGCTCTGACCAAGTGCCTGCCCATCAGATAGTTCCTCGACCCATTTTTATTGTTTTGTTTTTGCATTTTTGTTTCAATTTATTTTGGCTGCAGTGGCTCTCCCTTGCTGCACGCAGGCTTTTTCTTGTGATGAGTGGGGCTCTTCTCTTACTGCGGAGCACGGGCTCCAGGTCTTGCAGGCTTCTGTAGTTGCGGCACTCGGGCTTAGTCGCCCTGCGACGTGCAGGATCTTCCCAGACGACACTGGCAGGCAGATTCTTAACCTCTGGACCACCAGAGGAGTCTGCCCCATTTGTGCATGAAGGGGCTCCCTGACTGCGTCACAGGGGGACACCCCCATGGCCAGACGAGGCCCAGTTGGTGCCCTCAGCCTCTGTGGTCTCACTGAGATCTGATTTGCGGTAAACCGCCTCTTGGGGTACGAAAGAAACAGAACCGACACAGTTTGCTCAAGTGACATATTTCAATATAATCTCTAAAACTCTATGAATTGAACAGATAAAATACCTCTGGGCTATTTTGTTACAAAATATTTGCCATTTGGATTCGTCGCTGGGTGCAGCCACCTTGCTTTCCTTGCCCTCGAGAGGCTGCTCTCGACGGGTGAGGGGGCGTACGTGGCGACGGCAGGGGTGCAGCGAGGATATATGTACAGCAGGACACGGGGACAGACAGATCGGTGGTTGGCGGGGAAGCCTACTGGCACACTGTCGTCTGGCAGGCTGTGGGGGCCGGGGGTGCGGGCTCAGGGCTGAGCACGTGGGCGGGTGCCTGTGCACACCAGCTCCAGCTTGGAGGCAGGCTGGCGCCGCAGGGTGGGGGAAGCTAGGTTCATCTTCATCTCCGGCTCCTGATTCTGCAGGTGGGGACAAATGGGTGAAACCGGGAAGGGGCCAGGTCCCCAAAGTAAGGCCTGGAGCACGGACAGAGCAGGGCCACCTTGGGGTCAGTGCGCATCTACCCAGGAGGCCACGTCTTAGGGGCTTGAGCAGCACTCCACGGGCCCCTCGGTAGGGGCTGGGGGGCAGGAGACCAAGAGCACCTCCACTGGGCCTTCCCGGAGGGTGGGGTCCCTGCCATGGCCACGGCTGTGCAGAGGGCCCAAGGCTTGTCCCAGTTGTCTGGGGGTCGGCTCTGGGGTCTGGCACAGAGGCGGGCCCCAAGCCTAGCCGTTTGGCCCATCAGAGGAGGGAGGTTCAGAGGCTGGGAACTCTGCGCCCCCAACTGTGAGGAGGCCCTGCCGCCCCCTGTCCCAGGCCTGCGGGAGTTAAAGCCCCTCACAGCTCAGGGTGGGCTCCACATGCTGCTGACTCCTGCCTGGTCTGCTTCCTGGGGCCAGCATTCCCAGGGCGCCACTGGGGCACAGGGCAGCCACAGCAGTGACTGGGGGGAAGGGGAAGGGGTGGCGGGGGGGCACGCTAGGGGTGAAGCCCTACCTGGGGAAGGCCACTGAGACACCTGAGCTTCGCATCCTCAGTGGAGAGGACCGCGCATGCGCCCGCCCTGAGCGCGCCGCCCCCGCCCCCGGCTGCTGGTCCTGACCTGGAAAGTCTGGGCATCGGCAGACACTTCGTCAGCTGTGTGAGCAGATGACAAGGGGCCCCACGACCCCCACCCCGCAGACACATCCTTTTCCTTCTGAGCCCACGCCCCTGCTCCCAGGCCCCAGGCACTGGGCATGTGAACCTGAACCGTGCCGCCCCATTGGTTGGCCGCTCCATTTGGAAAGGCTCTGATTGGAGCCACCCTGTTACAGAAAAGACACGGGAGGGGGCCCAGGACAACGAGGACTCGGTGGGGGGGTGGGGGGGGGGGCACAGACGGGCTCAGGCGGTAAATTGATCACACGTTATGGACACGGGCTAACAAAGACAGAGCCAGAAATACACTCACTGGTGACATCACAGTGACGCCTGTGCTCACACACGTATACACGAAACTAGGCCACCTGGGATCTCTGAGAGGAGGAGGAATCGTGCCTCCTTGCGGCCTTGGGCCTGCAGCTGGGGTGCGGGGTGCGGCTGGGGAGAAGTGAATTCACTCTAGGTCCCGACTTCAACTGCCATCTCTCGGGAGGTCTCGGACCTGGGGCCTGGAGCGGCAGGACCCTTAGGGAGGTCGGCAGTGTGCTGTCAGCTCAGGACCAGAGGAGGGTCCAGCCTGGCGGGGGACAGACCATCCCTGGAAGGGCCGTGACTGGGGCGGGCCGGCCTGCGCTCAGAGGGGTCGCACAGAGGCTGGCCCTGGCTCTGCCAGGCACTGGGGAGATCAGCGAGCCCTGCGTGGCACTCCTTCGAGGTTTCAAGGGTGTAGGGACACTTGCAGCCACCCCTACTGGACACGGGCCTGCTGCCTTCTGGGGTGGGGGTGGGCGTTAAGAGGGCTAGTTGAGGGCAATGGTGCAGGGGGGAGATGCTGAGCCTCTGAGCACCTGCTTCAGCTTGGGTGCTTCTGCATGGGCACCTCTCAGCCATTCTGTGTCCACAGCCCTCGTGGAGGCCTCGGAAGTCATTCTGGGGTCAGAGTGGGGAGGGGGAGCCCGACCTGGGTGGGAGTCCTTGCCCTGCTGGTTGTGTCTGCCCCTGGGCAAACCTGGCTTCTTCCTCTTTCTGCTTCTACATCAGGAAGACCCAGTTCTCCTGTGTGTGTGCGTGTTTATGCCCCGGGCACACACTTGACACTCTTTGGGGCTTAGAGCACAAGAAACTCTATAAGAGGTGCATTTTGCAGCTACGTGACCTCACGATTCCTTGGCTCTGTGGACCTGACTGAGAGAGAGCTGAGGGGCGCCCCTTCCCTTCCCCGTTTCCTGAAATCTCAGCAGCCCCGGGGCAGGCAGTGCCCCAGCCCCTGAGGAAGCAGGAGAAGCGCCCCCAGCCCCGGCCCCCCGCCCCAGGCCAGATGGGTCATCGTCCCCGGGGCACAGAGGAGCGGCCTCCTGAGACCGCTGGGCTGAGGGGCGGGAAGGGGCATCAGAGACACCCACCCCTTTCCCCAGGCCTCCCCCTGACTTGGCTGCTCCAGGGATCCAGGGCCAACCGGCCCCCACCCAGTGCTGGGGCAGGAGCCAGACCACCTTCCATGCGAGGCTCGGGTGCTAGCCCATAGCTGTCACACCTGCCTGCCCTCCCTGAGGGCCAGGGCCTGGCAGACCTGGCCCAGGAAGCTGGTTGGGCCCTCAGCTCCTGTCGCCCTCAATCCCTGGTCCAAGCGGCTGGAGGGGTGGTCAGGGTAGAAGAGGCCTAGCTGTGCAGGGCTGGGTGGGGCCCCAGGGAGCCAGGGAGGCCGGCAGATTGGAGGGGAGGGCTGCTCAACTGAGGAACGGAAGCTTGGGCTGAGCAAACCAGGTGCCAGGGATGGGAATGCTCTCTCCAAAATGACAGCGATGGGTGACCAGGAACGCGGCGTGCCGGGCGTGGGGAGCAGCGGGCGGAGGGGCAGTGGGGGCCCTGGCGTGGCCCCCTCCCTCTGCGACAGCAGCATGGGGGGCGGGCGTGTCTACACCAGGCTCCTGGAGCCACTGGAGCAGCGACGTTGGTGCAGCAGGGAGCCAGGCGGGCAGAACTGGTGTGGGTGGTTGTAGGGGGGTGGGGGTGGGGGCAGCGGGGGCCGGTGGGCCACCTTGAGTGGGGAGCCTGGGCCGCCCAGGGGCGTGGAGCCGCAGGAGTCGGAGGAGGCTGGGGCATAGCAGGAGAGGGCCTGGCTCAGGAGGGGCTCCATGCGGGCCAGGCAGGGCTTGTCCAGGACAATGACCTTGACTATCTGCTGGCACTGCACCAGGGTCCCGGGGGGCGTGGGCGGCGGCGGTGGCGGCGGCGGTGGGGGCTGCTCCCTCGAGGGGCTAGGCTGCAGGTCTGGCAACGGCGCTCCCCTCTCGGCCCCCGGCCCGGAGCTGTGTGGGGACACCTGAAGCCTGTTGTGAATTGACACCTAGTTTAGAAACAGCCAGAGAAGTATGAAATGTTACAAGACTAATTCCCAGCTGCTGGGACTGGCCTCCCTCCCGGGCCTCCCTCCCCGCCCACCCCCCAACCCTTTCCCAGCTCCTGTGCCCACGAGGGGTTCGCAGGCCCCACTTCCCATTTCTCCACCACCTAGAGGGCACCCGGCTGCCAGGCAGAGGTGCTGGGCTCGGGCGGAGCCCAGAGCCTGCCATGTTCTGCTCCAGCTGAGCCTCCTGGCTCCTGTCTGTGGGGTGGGCAGTTGGACCAATGGACTCGGGTTATGCAGTCTGATCTCACAGACCTGCTGGGTGGCCCTGGGCCACGCGGGAGCACCCACTAGCCTCCCCACTGGCCTCAAGCTGGAAAAGCAGGAGTAGCTCTACCGCTTCCCTATCTCTCAGGGGTGTGTTGGGGACACGAGGACAGGGTCAGGAGGCAGGTGGCTTTCAGCCTTGCAAGCCCCTCCCCTCCCACCAGCTTTGTTAGAGCGAGGCCTCATCGTCACTGTAGAATCACAAAGGTGTCTAAACTCCAGAATTCCAGGGACCCCGAGGGGTGGTCCAGAGACCTGCCCCATCCTCCCAGACTCCCCAGGGCCATGCCCACACATTCGAAAGCAGAGTCCAGCCACAGTCAGGTCCTTAGCTGCCTTTCTGGCCCAACCTGGGTCCTGAAGAAATCTGCCCTGCTGCCAGAGGGGGAACCCAAAGGACCCCCATTTTTCCCCCTGGGTTGGAGTGTGAGGGCGTGGTCCCTCCCTCAGCCCATGGAGGACACTGGGGACTAGCCTGTCCTCTTCTTGCTAGCAGGGATGGTGGAAGAAATAGCAGGATTCTGGAAGGAGGAGGGTTTAATTAATTCCTCATCCCTCCAGCGCCCCAGCCTGTAGATGTGACACACAAGCCTTTCTGGACTCTTGGACCTTTCCAGGGGTGGCTGAGACCCTTATCTCTGGGGTTGCTTCCGTCTGTCCTGGGGGCATCACCCCTCAGGCTCAGGATGGGGGAATACTAAGGCTGCAAAGGAGGGGACCCTATAGCCAGGCTAAACCACGATGGCCCTGCCCTACACTATCTCAGAGCCCTAAGCCAGCAGGTCCTGACCCTATTTACTGGCAAAAGGTGCAATGTCAAGAACTCCCCCTTCCTGGGTCCGGGTGCTGCCCTGATGGGTCACTTGGCTCTCCAGTCCTGCTCTTTATCCCCTGACTCCAGCCCTGTTTCTTTGGTTTTCACAAGCCCCCACTGCCAGGGTCTGCAGGCCGTGGGCTCTACTCTCCATTCTCAACCTTTACCTTGGCAGCGTTTTCTAGGCCTGAGCTTCTTCCCCCAACTACTCCCTGCCCTATTCCAACAAAGGAGTCCCCAAGCCCCTCAGTGCCCCAGACAGGGCAGAGCAGGGCTGCGTCTCCCTCCCTCTTGGGGAGTCCTCTGTGGTCCTCATTGGGACAGAAGGCTTCCTTCCATCCACTGGGGGGTGGGAGGCGGCTCTTTTCCCCACCTGCTTTGAGTTATTCTGAGTTATTCCCCACTCTGTTTCGAGTTATTCTCTGGGAGAAAGTGGCCTGAGACTGTGGGGTCAAGGTTTCTGCTCACTGCTCCCAGACTTTACCGCAGCCCCTCTCGGGGAAAATACCTGACCGCCCCGGTTGAGACCCTCGAGCCCCCCGTGGCCGCAGCTCTGGTCTCACCCTGCGCCTCCTCGGCTCCCTGTCCCTGATCCCCGCTCCGCTGTCTGCACCTCCCTCCGCCCCACCCAATCTGGCCCATCCTTATCTTTAATCGTTAGTAAGTGAAAAGCAGGAAGTGACAGCAGAACATTCTCTCATTCTGACCCCCCCACTCCCTGCTGATGAAAGAAAGAAGAGAGAGGGGAAGGGATGGAACATGAGTAGCAAGCCTGACAGCTCAGACAAGCTGGAGAAGCGCCTGCCAGCAGGCGGCCAGGCAGTGACGGGGTGGGGGGCGGAGGACGCAGGAGCTTGGGGTCCAGCAGAGAGGTGGGCGGCGAGGCTACCCTCGGTGCAGGGGAGCGGAGGCTGGCGGGGCCCTGGGGCTAGCCTTGCAGATAGCCACGTGGCCCTCTGGACCGGGGAGGAGGGGGCAAAGGGCCCCCAGACCGTGGTCCTCCCTGGGCAGGGGCTCGAAGGCATGGGCAGGGCTGGTAACTTGTGGTGTTTATCTGCAAGGCTGGAGAACGGGCAGCTGCAGGAAGATGGGCAGGGGGGTGGTGGTCGCGGAGGATGGAATACCCACCCTGGGGGCTTGCCAGCTGCCGGGGCAGGAAGCTCCTCCGTGTGAAGGTGCCTCCTCCAGACACAGGTGTGTGGGGGGTGGGGGGCTACGGGGAGAGTGAGGGTTTCCTGGGGCTTCCCCAAGTTTAGTCGGGCTGGGGCAGGGCTCCTCCCTCAGAGCCCTAAGAGGGGGCTCCTCCAGCTTGGAGTGGGGGAGTCTGTGTGAGCATGAGGGGCCCTGGAGGCCTGGCAGAAATGAGTGAGGGGCTCACGGCTTCCAAGGGGAGCCAGTGGGGAGGGCTGGGGTCCCCAGGCTTGCAGGGCGACTACATGCCCCCTCCCAGGTGGCGCTCTGGGCTGGCAGGGACCAGCTGCTCCTGCCACTCCACCAGTCCCTTCCCTCCAACTTGGAGGGTCTTCAGACACAGCAGCGCCCACCCCACCCCGACAAGGAGAAGCCCTAAGACAACCCCGGTCCCATCTTGCCTCACTTCCTCCGGCACATCCCACCCCGTGGCCAGCTTTCCAGGTGGCTCAGCTGTGTTGAGCAGACACTGTATCCTCCCAGCCGCCCCCACTTTCCCGAGGCGTCGACTCGGGGAGTGGACCTGAGGGGTGATTCTCGGAGGGGCCAGACTCCCTCCACAGAGGCTGGCAGGACGTGGAGCGTCAGGACCATAGCATGTGCGGGGCGGTGGGTTCAGGGGGCTGTGGAGGGATGCTGTGGGCCTGCTGGGGGCTTCATCTGCACGTGTTAGTCTGGGAGCTCAGCCTGGGGGGCTCGGTGGGCTGGGCATCCGGGGAACTGGAGGGGGCACTGTGGCTTAATTAGGCGCTGGAAGAGTGGCATTACCCATGCTAGCAGTAACTTTTAATTGTATCTCTTGAAATTGGTAATATGGTGAGTCGGGCTGGGGAGGCATTGATTAAAACCTGAGAAGAGAAACAACAGAGACAGTGAGAAGAGGACGGGGCACGCAGACACACTCACCTGGGCGACCAGGCCTCCACTCACCTCCACCGAGCTCTCCGCCGCCTTCTCCCCCACGGCCGCTGCTTCCCTTTTGGCTTTGAATGCAAAGAGCACAGGGCTCACTCTCCACGGCCCTGTTCCTGCACAAAGCCCTGCCTACCCACCCGCCACCCCACCCCACACCTCCCAACCTGGCATCCTTCTGGATCCTCCAGGGGCCCCACAACTGTGTGGGGCGGTGGACTTGGTGCCTGAGCCCAGCTCTGCCACTGAGCAGCTGTGTGGCCTTGGGCAAGATGCTACACCTCTCTGGGCCCATTTGTTCCTTGCTGGGTATTGTCGAATCTCCTTCACCTTTATCAGAGCCCCCGACGGACTGTGCAGAGTGGCTGTGAGGAGGCCTTGGTTCTCAGCTCCTGGGGGCTCCTGAGTGTCTGTGGCACAGACCCTGTGAGGGAGGGGCCCCATTCCTTTCTTGTTTCTGCTACCGAGCTGAGTGCTGAGGATTCAGTGAGCTGCACACACCCCAGGGCAGAGCCTGGTGCAGGTAAGAGCAGTCTGTGATTGCTACCAGGGATTTCTTTTTTAAAAACATTTATTTTTTTTGGCCGAGCCCTGCAGCATGTAGGTTCTTAGTTCCCTGACCCAGGGAACAGACTAGTGACCCCTGCATTGGAAGTGCAGACCACTGGACCACCAGAGAATTCCCCGTCTATGAGGGCTTTCTTTTTCTTTTCCATTAATTTTTATTGGAGTACAGCTTTACAATTCTATGTTAGTTTCTGCAGCAAAGTGAATCGCCCATACGTATACACACTGCTGCTGCTCAATCGCTCAGTTGTGTCCAACTCTTTGTGACCCCACGGACTGTAGCCCGCCAGGCTCCTCTGTCCATGGGATCCTCCAGGCAATAATACTGGAGTGGGTTGCCATTTCCTCCTCCAGGGGATCTTCCCAACCCAGGGATTGAACCTGCATCTCTTGTATCTCCTGTATTGGCAGGTGAATTCTTCACCCCTGAGCCACCTGGAAAGCCCCAGACATATATATATACATCCCCTCTTTTTTTGGATTTCCTTCCCATTCAGGTCACAACAGAGCCCTGCGAAGAGTACCCTGGGCTGTAGAGTAGGTTCTCATTAGTTATCTCTATTATACAGAGAAGTGTATATATGTCAATCCCATTCTCCCAATTCATCTCACCCCTCCTTCCTGCCTTGGTACCCATACATTTGTTCTCTACATCTGTGTCTCTATTTCTGCTTTGCAAATAAGATCATCTATACCTTTTTTTTTTTTTAGATTTCACATATATGCGTTAATATATATGAGGGCTTTCTGATGGGCCTGGCACACCCTGTGTACCCCCAGGGACAGCTTGAGGACTTCTTCCAACTCAGTCACCCCTGACTCCCTCCCGCACCCCCAGCAACATCCTAGAGCCCTCTGCCAGGGCCCTCTGATTTCTCACATCGCTGGGAGGGTGCCCACTCCCTCCAATGCCCACCCCTCTGCTTTCTGTAACACAAGAGGAAGCTGGGCTAATGTTTGGAACCGAGGACCCGCTGGGGAGGGAGCTAATGGATGAGGCCCTGGAGATGCACATTGCCGGGGGGGAGGCCGGGGGCTGCAGCTACCCCCAGAGACGGGCTGTGCTGCAGAGAGTGGGACGGGGTGTTCAGGAATCAGCCACAGCTGAGGTTTGACTCCGGCGTTTAAACAGCTGTGTAAACAGGCATGTGCTGTGACCTCAGACATAAAGGGGCCTGCTGACAATGGGGCAGGTGGAGAATTAGGAACTCATGGTGCCAGGTCAGACCCACACACAGAGGAGACATCACAGTGAGGGTCTCCGTGAGCAAAAACCGTGCTTGGAAAACCAATCTCATCTCCCAGCTGGCGGGGCTGGTCCTGTGATGCTGTCACAGCATCTCGGCGCCGTGGCCGTAACCGGGGGGGTTTGGGACCAGCATGGAGCCCACTGGAGGCTCAGCTCAAACTGACGTCCTGCTGGGACCCTGGTTTCCCAGGGCTTGGCATGAGGCACACAGCAGGCGCTCAATAAGAGTTCATTACTGTAAGGATGAATGGCTGAATTAATTAATTAGTGAAGAGTCTCGGATGGTTTGCTAGGGTGTGTTGGGCTGGGATTTAATTCTCATGCCACCTCTCCTTCTGATTCTTTTTTCTTTGGGGGCACGTCTTCTCCCTGCAGGTTGGGGGAAGGGAAGGGGCCGGGGACAGAAAAGTAGGAGGGGGGCCAAGGGAAGGGAGGAAGAGGTCTACAGAACATGGCCACAGGTGACAGAAAACCCGAAGCCGGCTGAATTCATCCGGAGTGAATAATTCAACCTGGAGAAACCATTTGAGACACTGGGTTTGAGGGTTCATGTGGGTTTCGGGAGGCTGACTCAGGCCTGGGATGAGAGAGTGCTGGTGGCCCCTTAGGGAAAGGTCTGGAGGGGGCAGACCAAGATTTCCAGACCCTTCTGGCCACCTTTCTTACCTGCTCCTGGCTGCAGATGCCCCTACCCCGCGCACCAGCAGTCAGCAGAGAGCGAGGGGCCCAGGGTCCTGACACCTCCAGGAGGACAGTGACGTTTGTCAGTAGACACATTTCTCACTCGCCTTCCACCCACTCCCACTGCTGAGGCCCCAGGAGGCTGGGCCGTGTAAAGCAGCATCTCCCTCACCCAAATCTCCCAGGACCCCAAGGCTGGGGCCCCAGGTCTGGAACTCACCTGTGGGCGATCCTTGCTTGGACTGTGGGTCTCCCTGGGACCCCCCGGCCTTGAAGGAGAGAGTCTTTGTTCCTTGCTGCTTCTCCAGCTCCCCTGGGAAACGGGGAAACTCATGAACAGAGAGAAACCTGGACTCCAGCACACAGAGGGGTGAGAAGGGATGAGGGGAGAGTGGGGGGGAGTGGGAGAGGGGGTCCCGAACACACGGCACCCACTTCCCCACTTCATGGCAGGCCCAGTGCCCTCTGGAGCCTCAGCTCCCCCTCCAGAGGCAGGGATGCCAGCCCCTGCTCTGACAGCCCGAGAGGAGGGGGACGAGGCGGACAAGATGGGGGTGACCACCCGGGTCTGCATCTTGGCTCCAATGCTGCCCGGCTGTGTGGCTTCAGGCAGATTACTTAACCTCTCTGTGCCTCTCTTATGGGGACAACAGTACTTCATAGGATCATTAAGAGGGTCGCAGGAGAAAAGACATCAAGGCACTCAGGGCTTGTCAGGCACTTAACACACATCAGCTCCTAGGACGACATGGAAGGCTCATACGGTGTAGCTAGCGCCTCACCACCGCTGGAGCCGTCCTGTCGGCCCACCTTGTCCGCCGGCCGAGCTCCCCCGAGAAGGGAGTACCCAGCCGCCGAGGCTCCGGTGGGTACCTGTCTGCTTTGCTCTTTTGTTGTTCAGTCGCTCAGTGGTGTCCGACTCTTTGCGACCCCATGGACTACAGCACACCAGGCTTCCCGGTCCTTCACCATCTCCCGGAGTTTGCCCAGACTCATGTCCATTGAGTTGGTCTGCCTGCTACTCAGCTTTAATTCCTCTCTCTAGACTAAAAACCGATTCCTTCCTGTCTGTCCTCAGTGGTGCTGGAGAAAGGCCAGTTACCCTCCTTGGGGGTTCGACAGCTGTTATTACATCCCTCCTTGGTTCCTCTTTTCCAGGAGACATCACTAACGTTCCCTGTGTTAAAGCTATTCCCTTGGGTTCCATTTTTGCCTCGCTAGGGGGCTCCCCAGGTGGTGCCAGTGGTAAAGAATCCACCTGCCAAAGGAGACATGGGTTCAATCCCAGAGTTGGGATTTCCCCCGGAGAAGGGAATGGCGACCTACTCCAGTTTTCTTGCCTGAAGAATCCCATGGACAGAGGAGCCTGGCAGTCTACAGTCCAGGGAGTCGCAAAGAGTCAGACACAACTGAACACGCACGGACTCTAGCAACTAGTCGCCTGTAATCTGGGGACACCGGCTTGCAAACCCCAAACCAGAACCATTTGTGCCGACTGCCTGAACCACACCATCAGTCAATACTCAGTAATTTTACTGAACCGAGAGTTGCTCCTCTCTCCCTTAGAGGGGCTGCCTTGGTTTTGGAGAAATCACCAAGGAGCCCAAGGAACCTGGGTGCCAGTCTTGTTTTGTCACGGACTGCGTGAATTTGGGACCACTTCCTTAAGTTCTGTTGACTCAGTTTCCTTATTTGCAAAATGAAGATACTACTACTCAGCTACTGGAAAGATGTGGCAAGAATTAAATAATTCAACAAGCGCAGCATTCAGCCCAGGGCTAGGCACGTAGTAAGGGCTTGATAAACAGGAACGCTGGCTGTTGTTTTCCTTTTTCTCTTTTCTTTCCTCCTGGCCTTCCTGAGCAACTCCTCCTCTTTGCTCAGCTTTCTTCTCTTTCTCTCCGCCGGAAGAGCAGGAGCAGATGTGAGCCCTCCCCCTCTTCCCTCAACCTCTGGACAGCAGGAGAGGATATTTGCCCTTAGCACCCAGATCCTGGCGATATCGACCCCTTTGTTCTCAGAGGGGCAGAGGGGCTGATGGGGAAAGCGGCCATGCGCAGCCAGGCTGGTGCTGCGTTGGATGCTGGGCTCTCCAGCTGCATCTGGAACATTCTGACATTGTGACAAGGTGAGGGTGTGTCCTTGAGAATGTTCTAGACCAACAGCTAAGATGGCATTGGAAAGAGTCTGTTATGCCCCTGAAGTCACACTGCCCACCTATAGCAGAAAGGGAATTTATACCCTTCCTGCACCAGGCATTAATAAGTTAAGTTATATGCGCTGGTCGGGAGAGTTTTTTGTTTTAACCTGATTTCATTGCTGTCTTAGGAAATTAGAGACAGAAACTAGCCTCTCATTTTCAGACTGGAAAGTACGTGAACCTCAGAATCAGACTCCAGTGCAACTGGTCGTCCGCTTCTAATATGCACCTTAGACTATGTACCTTAGACACATCCCTTAACTGCTCTGTCTCATTTTCCGTAAGGCCATGAGTCCTTGCAGCCTCCCTCTGGGCACACCTAAACAAGCTGCCAGGCACACAGCAGGCGCTCCAGGGATGCTCGTGAAACATTATCGCCTGGCGCATTGGCACCCTGCTCAAAGCTCCCACTGTCTTTTCTTCTGCCTAAGGGGTTTAGACCAATTTTGAACTACTTTTCCACTAAGTGGCCATGCAAGGCAGACCTGGAGTCTTTTTATTTTCTGTTGGAGTCTCTGAATCCATTCTTATTTAATTTTCCTTTAAAGGTTCTCTGAAGCTGCCGTGATGCTCCATGACAGGAAAGCGTGCATGTGGGCAGAGACCGCAGGTTGTCACTGCTCTTGTCTTGAACCCAGAAGCCACTGGTAAACCACCCAGATGGATGAAGTGGCTCTGAGATTGTCTACAACGCCTGAGCGACAGCAATGAGAGCAACCAAGAACAGGCACTCCTTGGAGGACAGAAAGACAGCTCTAAGGCGAGGGACAGTCAGAAAGCCAGCCAGGACTCTTCAGGAAGACGACGTTATAAAAAAAAAATAAGTGGGGGGATCCTTACAGGTTAAAAGGCATGAAAGACAGGAAACAACCAGCTGTGATGTGGGGATCTGAACTGGATCAGGGAGGAGGCTGTCCAGGGAGACTGGGTCAGAATCTGCCCGGAACGCCTCGGTGTGCATGTCTGTCTTTAGGGCTGGCTCATTTCCTGGTCCTGCTCAAACCCAGCGAGTTCTGTGGCCGAGGGGCCCACAGGGAGCCCCACAGCCTAGCTACACGTGCACACACCCTTGCGTACCTCGGTTTAACTGTGAAGCCTCCATCAGCCGTGATGGCGCGGTGGGGCAGGGGGCGGGGAGGGCTTGGGAAGGCAGAGGGGCCTTGCTCACCCACACTCACTCCACAGAGGGGTGTCTGTCTATGAGCGACCCTACTCCTGGAGCCAGGCCACCCAGGGGTCTGAGGTGAGGCGTCCTTACACTCTATCCGGATCTGCTCCAGCTCTGTCACCTCAGCGATGGACTCCTTCAGGTCTTCCACAAACTTCTGCATCTCGTCCAAGCCCAGGGCGCAGAAATGCAGCACCTGCTTCTTCTCGGAGCCCGAGAGCGGGGTCACCAGGGTGACGCCGTGAGAGTAATCTGGAAGCCAGACCCCAGCCGCCACGGGCCGTGAGCAGCCGCAGGCGAGGCCTGGGCCCTGGGGTGCCTGCCCCTCCCCTCCCCCAGCCCCGGCCACATCCGCAGACGACAGACTTACACTCGTTCTCAAAGAGGTGGAACTGCATGCCCAGCAGGCCCACGGACCTGCAGAAGGTGTACGTGGAGGAGCTCTTCTTCTTGGGGCAGAGTTTGAGAATCTGTCCAAGAGAGGGAGACAGACATGCACTGACGGGTGTGCGCTCGTGTGATAAACATGCCTCACACACCCAGGGGCTCTGGTGAACACAAGTGAATACACAGAAAAGGACAGGTACGCCCAGGCAGACTTACACATTTAGGATACATGCACACACACGTATACACACGTGCGTGCACACATACATATACGCACAATACACCGCGTGAAGCCGTCCAGCGGCCCTTCCCACTGCCCTCTAACACGCAGCCGGACTCCCGGCCTGGTCTGTAACCCCCACCTCATCTGGTCCCTGCTCTGCTCAGGCCAAGCCGTCCTTTCTGTGGCTTGAACAGAGCAGGTGGGTCCCACTGTGGGTCTCTGCACCAACTATTTCCTTGCAGCTTCCAGCATAGTCGGCTACTCTCCTCACTTAGTGCTGTGCTAAGCTGTTTCAATCACGTCCGACTCTTTGCAACCCCATGGACTGTAGCCCGCCAGGCTCCTCTGTCCATGGAAGTCTCCAGGCAAGAGTACTGGAATGGGTTGCCATGCCCTTACCCAGGGGAATCTTCCCATCCCAGGGATGGCACCCGGTTCTCTTAAGTCTCCTGTGTTGGCAGGTGGGTTATTTACCACTAGCGCCACCTGGGAAGCCCCTCCTCACTTAGCTGCTGCTGCTGCTAAGTCACTTCAGTCGTGTCTGACTCTGTGTGACCCCATAGACTGCAGCCCACCAGGCTCCCCCGTCCCTGGGATTCTCCAGGCAAGAACACTGGAGTGGGTTGCCATTTCCTTCTCCAATGCATGAAAGTGAAAAGTGAAAGTGAAGTCTCTCAGTTGTGTCCGACTCTTAGCGACCCCATGGACTGCAGCCTACCAGGCTCCTCCATCCATGGGATTTTCCAGGAAACAGTACTGGAGTCGGGTGCCATTGACTTCTCCCCCTCACTTAGAGCTTGACTCAAATACGGCCTCCTTAGAGACCCCTTCCCTGACCACCATTTCTAACAAACAAAAACAAAATGAAAGAAGAAAAATCTTGGCCTCAGGATGCCGGGGTTGCGGGAGGAGGACCCTCGGGATCCATAAGTCAATCAATGGGTCAGCCCATTAAGGCACAACAAGCTGAAAGGCAGTGAAGAAATGCATACACAGGTGACGGCAGAAACTGGTACTTTTTTCTTAACGGGGCAGTGCAGCGTCTCAACCACTGGACCGCCAGGGAAGTCCCTGGTATGTGTTTTAAGGATGAAGTAGTGTAAGGACTGGACAGTGAGTGGGCAGGCCACATTTGAGGTGGGGGGACATCTGCACTGAATGAGGGGAGAGAGGGGGTCATGCAAGGTCTGGGAGCTTTTCAAGCAGATGATGAGCAGCAAAGTCAGGGTGTGAGACAGAGAAGCTTGGTGGGCTAAGTCCATAGAGTCACACAGAATCAGACATGACTGAAGCACGCATGCTCTGTGTTCAAAGAGCGAAGGCTAAATGCCCCATAGATGTATAGACATGTACACGCACGTGTGCGTGCACACACACACACACGCCAGCATTCCCCTGGACCCAGGGACAGTACCGGCTGCTCGCAGACCCCCTGCACCTCCCAGGCTGCGGGACAGATGGACGTGCAGCCCTGTACCCTCCAGCCCCAGGTATCTCATTATGACGGGGAGGCAGACACTCTGGGACCTAGTCCATTCCCACCAGGACTGGGAACCCCGAGCAGATAAGCTCTCTGTGCCTTGGCTTTATAACCTACAGAGTAGGAACGATCCTGTCTGCCCGGGCCATCACCTGTCTGCTCTGAACACAGAGCATGCGTCATATCTGATTCTGTGTGACTCTATGGACTTAGCCCACCAGGCTTCTCTGTCCATGGAATTCTCCAGGCAAGAATACTGGAGTGGGTTGCCATGCCCTCCTTCAGGGGATCTTCCTGACCCAGGGTTCGAACCTGAGTCTCATACGTCTCCTGTGTTGGTAGGTGGGTTCTTTGAACACAGGCATCCATACAATGACTATTTAGTGAGTGTCCCAGGCATTGTTCTAAGTGCTAGAAAGCACGGGAGAACAGGATCTGATCTGTCTCCTCTCCATCCCCCACCACCCTTCCCATCCATGACTCATCCCAGGCTGTGGAAATCAGCTGCTGGGTGTGCAGCACCCTGTGGGGAGGGGTCCCTGAGCCCCTCCCTGCTCAGCCCCTGGCTCTGCTCCCCGCTCACCACCAGCAGGTCGTTGAAGAGGAACACCTCCCTCTGGTGCGCAGCCTGCTTCTGCAGCTTGTTCACGTCCGTCACCTCGAAGAGTCGGCTGCAGCAGACCAGGCGGCGATGCGGCACAGAGAGAACCTGGGGGGGGCACACAGTGCTCAACAGGGGGTGGGGGGGCCGTCACCCCCTAGCACCAGTTTCCAGAAGAGCAGATGCAGGCCCGGTTTGACCCTGAACCTCCCCTCTCCTCCCCCAGGGCTCTCTCCCCTTCCTCACGCTCCTTGGGGATCAGGGCTGGGCAAGAGGGGTTCTCGATGCTGGGAAGAGGTAAGAGGATAAAAGACAGAGAAAGGACATTGAATACAGTCTCTGGGTCTTCCCTGGTGGCTCAGTGGTAAAGAATCCACCTGCCAACTCAGGGGACACAGGTTTGATCCCTGATCTGGGAAGATCCCACAGGTTGCGGAGCAATTAAGCCCATGCACTGAACCTACCAAAGCCCGCACACCCTAGAATCCAGGCTCCACAACAAGGAGTAGCCCCTGCTCCCCACGACTAGAGAAAAGCCCCCAAAGCACCAAACACCCAGCATGGCCAAAAATGAATAAATAAATATTTTAAAAAAGAGAGAAAAGAACCTCTGGATCGTTCAAGTCCCATCACTGTGCACCCTTCTCCCTCCGAGGCCTCCTCGAGGGCACCGCCACATTCTGGGCTGTGCTTCTCTGTACTGCACACCCAGACACGAGTGTGCAAGGCAGGGAGGGGGTCCCGGGGACACTGGAAACCTGCTCTAGTGTATGAACCAGCTCCTGGGGGGCATCCGCAAGCCTGACAGAGGCTGCGACTTCAGCATGAAGGGCTCTAGCCAGGAAAGGCTGACCCCGCATGAATGGGTGGAGGAGTCCAGCACAGAGCCTCCAGAAAGTTCCCCAAACTGCCCCCTGAGCAAGCCACTGGGGAGGAGGAACCAGAGAGATCAGGGTTAGAGATGGAGGCCAGACCTTTATGTCTGCGGTATACGGAGCTTCTGTGGACATCTCGAGAGGACTGCCCTTAAAAACCACTGCAAACTTGGAGCAAACTGTGACCCGGGGCCACAGCTCAGGGGCACCTCAAGGGTTTGAGACCCCACATCGAGAGCCTGCTTGAGCCCATGTCCTTCCTTCTCTTCAGTAGATCATCCAGGATGCCCAGGGTCTATTCCACTCCAACCTCCAGAGGCTTCAACCCAAGAGCCTGGACAGTCTTACCCAAGACCTCACTTCCACCCCTCCCACTGCAGGAGCTGGTCAAGGCGGCGATGAGGAGATAGGCAGGTGGAAGGAAGAGGGTGCAAGAAAGAAAGGAAGAAAGGGAAGGAGCTGGAGACAGGGGCTCTGTGGCCCGAGGTGGGGGGCAAGTGATCCCTCACCCCTTCCACTTCCACCCCTCCAGCTCCCTGCCAGCTGAGCACCATGACCCCACGGTGGGCACTTACAGTCTTCATGCCCACGATGGACTTCTCCACCTTGGTGACGTATGTGACGTGGTCCTCATTGGACCTGAGCTCCTTCTGCTGAATCCTCTCGTAGATGCCGACCACCAGCTCCCTGGGGATGTCGGCACCGTCATCCACACCTGAGGATGAGGAGTGGAGAAGGGAGGGGGTCGGGGGGTCAGGGGCTGGAGCCAGAGAGGGGAAGCCCGCTACCTGAGTGACGCTCCCCAAGGGTGGCCTTGATTTGGCCCTGTCCCTGCTCCAAAGCCTTCAGTGGTTGGCTTCACATCCCTGCTGAATTAGAGATGACCTCCCTGGCCAGAGCACCTGCTGTATGAGGGCTCAGCACGTGTCCCAGCCCCACCTCCAGGTGCCCCACAGCCACAGTCTTGGCTCCTACCTCCCAGGCCTCCTCCTCATCTCTGATCACAGCCTCGGGCTCCTGCCTTTGCTCCTCCTAGCATCTCCCGCTCCGGCCCCACCATGAGGGCACTGCCCGTGTGCTGTCTTGTCTCTTTCAGGCCCTCCCCTCCCCTCCACAGGGAGCTCAGTGATTAGTTGTCAGATGGTGAGAAGATCCCCTCCTTGCTGGGAGCGCAGGGAGGGGTGGGACATTAAGTGAAGGAGAGCAGGGCAGCCCCCGCAGTGATGCAGTAACAAGACCACCACCCGTCTCCCACTTCATGGTAATGATCAGACTCTGGTGACAAAAAACACCAGCAGGAAGCACACCAACATGAAAACAACTTTCCCCGGGAGGGAGAAACAGAAGCAATAAACAAAATCTTCCTTCTACTTTTTCTAAATCTTCTTTTAACGATTATACACTCCTCTTTTCAAGAGGGGAAAATGAAAAATAAAACATCCTGGGCAAGTGCTCTCCAAGCAGTTTTCTTAAGTGTCGAGAGGACATTACACCTTCTATGAGTGACTCTCTGGATTGACCCCGTGTCTTCCACATCTGAGCTTGGTTCTGAGTTGGGCAGATGAACCAAGAAGCACCCCCCAGGGCCCCTGAAAGAAACCAGGCTGCGGCCAAGAGGAGCAGGGCAGGGGCTGAGCACACGGGGCTCCCAGGTAGAGATGGCAGGTTGCACACCTCTGCTCCTTCTGAACACCCCGGAAAAAGGAATCGGCAGAGACGGAGGAAGAGGCAGGGGCACCAGGGGACCTGAAAGTGGGTGAATGAGCACATGATCCGCAAACCTGGGAAAGTGGAAATGGAAACCAGCAGAGGGATTAGAAGGCTCAGAACCATCAAGGGCTCTGGAGCTGGCAGAGCCCTGGAGGTGAAGGTGGGCTCGAAATAGGAAGATCAGTTGAAAATTAGAATAAAAGGCAGTTAGACGTCCCCGCCCCTTCCTCCACTCCAAGCCTTCATTCTTTGGAAGGGATGAACCAGGAACTCTGGGCTGGTGGACCCCAAGCACAACCTGTTGGAGAAGGAAATGGCAAGGCACTCCAGTATTCTCACCTGGGAAATCCTGCAGACAGAGGAGCCGTGGGGGCTACGGTCCATGGGATTGCGAAGGGTCGGACACGACTGAGCAACTGACATTAAGCGCAACCAAGAGTGAGAGTCTGTGCTGAAAACCGGGGGATGGACCTGATGCCTGTGTATTAGGAGACCCCCGCGAGCCCACTTCCCACGCAGCTCTCAGTGCTGGCAGAGAGACTCACCCGCTCTGGGCCACAGATTAGACATTTCTCTTCTGAGGGATTAAGCATCCCAAGGGAAAATATCTAAAGATACTGCAGTCACTTCTCCCCGTGAAACAGCTTAATGAAATGTCGACACGAGAAAGCCCACCAGTCGGCAACCCCATGCACACTTGGAGCTTTAATCAGCCTTTAGTGGCTCACTGCTAAATGTGGATGGACAACCAAGTTTCATTCGCTGTGTATGGAAAGTCTCCAATACAAGAGAGGAAAAGTATGGGGAAAACTGAAAAAGGAACTTAGAAGAAAGCGAGGAGAAACCGAAACAAACAAGTGCAAACATGAGAAGATGTTGCATCTACGAAACAGGAACAAAAGGCTCTGAAGAGCAGCACTTAGCAGAAAAGAGTTCTTGAGAGTGAAAAAGATGACCGCAGAAATGAAAAGTTAAGCAGGAGATCTGAAAGAGAAAGCTGAGGGCCCTCTTCAAGAAAGTCAAACAAGAAGACAAAGATGGCAGACAGAAAGTTGCCGTCAGAGGCTCAGACTGGGAGGTCTAACATCTGGAACACAGGAGTTCCAGAAACAGAGTCCAGAGAAAAAGGAGAGGGGAAATGATTAGATGCAATATTTCGGAGGCATGTGTTTCTAGACTATTAGTAAAAGGAAGAAACTAGTTCCCAGCACAATGGGTGAAGAAAGAGCCAAAGAAGGCACACGATGATGAAACTCAGAACACGAAGGACTCCCCCGATGCCCGGCATGCTAGCAACCTCCTGGGCCCAGACAGCAGTTCCAGTGCCCTTGACCACCAGGGGTGACAGCCTTCCGTGTGGGTCTGAGACTCCCGGAACGACTCTGAGCAGGTTCTGGATCAGTTGAAAATTAGAATAAAAGGCAGTTAGACATCCCCGCCCCTTCCTCCACTCCAAGCCTTCATTCTTTGGAAGGGATGAATCTCCACTGCCTCCCCTACCTCGCAGGTTCCGGATGAAGTCCTCCAGCATCATCTTGCGGTCGGGCTTGATGTTGGGGCTGTACATGTCGGTGTTGAGCAGGATGATGGCGAAGGCCAGGATGAAGATGGTGTCCGGGTTGTGGAACTGCTGCACCACCTCGGGGTTGCACATGCAGTAGCGCTGGCTGCGGTGGGGACACGCGTGGGGCATGCGGTGGGGACACGTGTGGGGCATGCAGTGGGGACACGCGTGGGGCGTGAGGGCCCTGCCTTCCCCACACTCTGGAGAGGGGGGCACTTGGGAACATGTCCGGTTTTCTGAGTGTGGGCTTAGGCCCAGGGGGGCTCCCCATCTCCACTCTTTGGCCCCCATTCCCACCGAGGGGACAGGGCAGGTGTCACGCACCCAAAGACCCCAGACACCCCCTCCCCAACAGTACCAGCCTCAGACTGATGCTCAGTAAAAACCCGCTGGTTGATGGGGACACATGAAGTGCCACCAGGCCACCTGGAGGCCAGATGCTGGTCCAGCTCAGAGAGCCGCAGAGGTCTGCCTGCTTCTTTCCTCCCCTCCTGCCCCCCTCCCACCCTCCCCCGCCCAAACCCCAACCAGCCCTCTAGGGACTCCTGTCCTCAGCTCACAGCCCGGGCTGCTTCCTCCATTCCCTGGGCGTGTGGGGGACTCCTGCCCCCGGCTGGCAGCCCCCTACTTCCCCCACGCCCAGCGTATGTGAGGGCTGGGGAGGACCCACCTGAAGGCCTCTATGAGCCGCTCCACCTTCTGGGCCTCACCCTGCACGCGGATATGGGCCTGGAACTTGCGCAGGGCCTCGTCCAGCTCCATGGCAGAGAAGTCCATCTCGTCCACCACGCAGCTGAGGCCGGGAGGGGAGAGGGCCGTGAGGGCAGTGGCCAGACCTCCCTCCACCAGCCAGAGCTGGGAAGGGGGGCAAAGCCCCCCTGCTGGCCAGACAACCCCTCCCTGAAGGAAAGCGAGACTTGGGGGTCTGAGACCAACCAGGAGGGACTTACCCATGCCAGGGTCTCCTGCCATAGCCCAGGAGGACCTCCTCACCCTGCCTCCCCTCCCAGACAGCCCTGCAAGGTGCTGGCTGAGGGTCCTCCTCCCACTGCCAGAACCTGGGGCCCAGGGCGGCAGCCGGCAGTCCAAGGCTTCTGGCTAAGAGGATGCTGAGCCCAGACCTCCCGCCTCCAAATTCCAGGGCCTCTCCTCTCAGCCCCTGAGCATCCAGAAGTCAGAGATTTAAAAGGTGAACACAGTTTCCTCTCCTGTCCTCTCCAAGGCCTGTCAGGGGCCTGGCTTTCTCCCCACTTTCCGTTCCATTTGGGAGTCTCCTCTTACACAACTCCTCCAGTGTCTGAGCGTTTGTAGCCGAGCAGACTGCCCACCCCCAAGCAAGTGACAGGCCAGCTTAACCTCCTGGCCCCCAGTGCATCTGGCCTTGCCCTCCTGGGGCACCCTGTCCCCAGGATCATGAGCATTGGGGCAGGAATCTGGGCCCCACAGAGCAGCAGGCTTGACGCCCCCGAGGGCCACAGAGGCTCCCGCGTGGAGCTGACGTGTCCTTTTCTGCACACACGTGCCGCTCCGCTTTTCTCCGTCCTGGTCACCCCACACCCGCCCCATGCTGCCCTCTCCTGGTTCCCACAGGATGCAGAGAGTGGGGGGGTTTTCCTGAACACAGGGGAAAGAAGTAGAAGGGTACCATCAGAGGATTGACAAATCCAGTTTGTTTGACGATGGTTTCTCTGGTGTTGGGGGAAAATGAAGGTACAGGGAAGGGCAGGAGCAATAGAGAAGCAGGGGCCGTCAGGATGCACCTGCAGAGGGCCAGGCGAGAGACGGGGCTAAATCGGAACAAATCGAATGGACCCGAACGGACCAGGCCAGCTCAGAATCTGAGAGACATCCTAAAGGAAGAACTTGGGGGGACGAGGATTCATTTGGTTGATCGACAGGGTTCATAAGAGGCCACGTTAAATAACAGTGCTACTACGCACAGAGGAGACTGCTGAGGGCGGGAGTCAGTCCCTGGGCAGCCTTCACCAGGCCACAGGCTGTGTTAGCAACTCTTGCAGGAAAGTGAGGGTGTACATCTTTTATGTTTTACCAAGTATTTAATATTTTAAGTTGGCCTGAGTAAATATTTGATAATGTCTGGTTTGAGGAACTCTTCAGATAAAATGTCCCCACACCCAGCATCTCTCTCTTCTCAAAGCTGAAAGTATAAACGTGTTTATTTAGTATAACCTGGACAAAGTACTCCGGTAGGTCTGAAGCAAAGACCAAGCATTCTGAATTCTCAGCAGCCCAGGAGGCTCTTCCTGAGATTGGCCGCCTCTGTTCCCGCCCACTCTGGTCAGCAGGCCCTGGGGCCTCTCACTGCCTCAGGGCTCCGCCCACCTCTCTCCTCCCCACGGCCTCTGCTGAGGGTCAGGGCCTCAGCATCACACCACAGCTGTGACTTCAGTAACCTCTAGACCAGCCTCCTTGCCTCCAAACCATCTTCCGGAAGAACACTTCCAGGACATCCGCGGCCCTGTCACTCATTCCTCTGCTTATAATTTTTCCAAGGCTTCCCACACCCCCTGTATGAAACCCGAGTTCCCTGGCAAAGCACGGCCCTGGTTGCTCCCAGTCGCCCCTGCCCCTGCGGCATCCTGGTTCTGTCCTGCAGCCTTGCTCTCCATCATTGCATGCTCATTCACCCAGGCTGCTCCTTTGTCCTGCAGCCCACCCCCGACCTCCGGGTCTGCGTCTAGATGTCCATCTCTCGGAGAGTCTTCCTCGACCTCCGTGGTTCCTCTGCTGTGTCTCCCACCAGGCCACATGCTTCCAGATCCCCAGAGTCGATTTCTGCATTCCTAGCGGATATCTGAACTCAATAAACATTCCTGGGGTGGATGAATGAGTGAATGACAGGACCAACCTGGAGAACGACTGGGGCCATGAGCTGGAGAAGGGGTCGTCTGGAGAAGGAGCCCTGTGGCTGGGGCCTTGACCTGGTGGCCCAAATCAGCTGGACCTGACCTCTGGACACAGCTGCCAAGGGAAGGGACAGTGGATTCCAGACCGTGGGCAGTGAGGCAGCGTGGGGTGCACACACTTCCCATTGTTCGGCTGCCTTTGCAGGCCAGGGAGTGATGAGAACTCGGCCAGCTGGCCCTGATGAGGCTGCTCCCGGGGAGATGTCTGGACCTGCCTGGCGAGATGCTGCTAACAGGGGGTAATCCCGGTGGTGCTCCCACTTGGGTCGGGGGAAGCGGGGGAGGTGCCCTCCTTCCTGTGAGTTTCTGCAGAGATGTGGCAAGCCCCTTGCAAGGGCTGGGGAAGCATAAACACAGATGCTCCCTGCATCTATATAAACACGTACAACCTTGCATAAAATTGCTCATTAGCACTGATCCATGCATGGCGTCAGTCTGTGTTGCAGGAAAACGAAGCATCGTACACAACTGTGATCAAAATGAATGTTGTCATCTCCACTTTTTTTTTTTTTTTGAACGATAGCAAGACAGTGTCTGGCAGACAAAGGCACTGGATGAGAGCTGAAAATAGGTGATGATGGCAGCAGGGATTTTTAATTGGCCAGAAGAGACCATGAAGACCTGGAAGCTGAGGCTCGGGCCAAGGCTGGGAGGGGTGTGTGCGCTGCCCACGTGGGACTCTGCTCCAGGCAGAGCCGGGCCAGTTTCAAGATTAGGATGGAAAATGAAACCACCCACCACCACGAGCTGAAGGAACCCGGGTGTTATTTCTGCAGTTCTTGTATCATACAATTCAATTAAAAATATCCCCATCCGCCACAGAGTTATTTTCGTTAGTCAGAACTCATAACATGCCTAACAAAGGTCAGGGCCTTCCACAAAAGGGTGGCGTGGCTAACAAAACAAAGCTGGAGGAGGCTGACATAGGAGGGCCTGCCGGGGTCCCTGGTGACGACAGAGCAACGAAGGAAATCCCGTTTGAGGGCCTCAGAGGGGATGGCTGCCGACGCGCCTTGAACCTGCCCACAAATCGGGAGTTGGTGAGGAGGCTGAGGCCACTTTCCTTTCGCTGGGCTGGCAGCCCCACCTGGTGGTTTTCAAACTGGAGGGCTCACCAGAACCACCTTGCAGGCTGATCAGCAAGCAGGAGGCCGGGCACCACCCCCGGGTTTCTGGTTCCGGGGCTCTGGGCTACAGTCTGAGAATTGACATTGCTAACAAGTTCTCAGGGGCTGCTGCTGTTCGAGACCCATGCTCTATGCCGATGACAGGGCTGGGTCAGGGGGATCAGGCCCTTGGTGTCAGGCAACCTTGGATTTGAATCTTAGGCTTCCCTGGTAGCTCAGTTGGTAAAGAATCCATCTGCAATGCTAGAGATCCCAGTTCAATTCCTGGGTCGGGAAGATCCCCTGGAGAAGGGATACGCTACCCACTCCAGTCTTCTTGGGCTTCCCTTGTGGCTCAGCTGGTAAAGAATCTGCCTGCAATTCGGGAGACCTGGGTTCAGTCCCTTAGTCGGGAAGATCCCCTTGAGGAGGGCATAGCAACCCAGTCCAGTATTCTTGCCTGGAGAATCCCCATGGACAGAGGAGCCTGGTAGGCTATAGTCCAAGGGGTCACAAAGAGTTGGATACTACTGAGCAAATTTCACTTCACTTCACTTCTACCATATAACTATTAGGTTCTAGTCACTTAGCCTCACTGGGCCTCATTTTTCTCATCTCTAGAATGGAGCTGACCCTGTAATCCCTGTTACAGGTAATCCCTGTAACCTACCAGTGGGCAGGTGGGGTTATGGGTTTTAGAAGAGACGATGTATATAAAGCTCTCAGTTATAACAGAGTATAAGAAACAAAGAGTTCCCAACTTGCAGTTGCCAAGGGGTGGGGGAGGGAGGGATAGACTGGGAGTTCAGGGTTGGTAGTCACGACTATTACATTTAGAATGGATAACCAACAAAGTCCTACTGAATAGCACAGGGAATTATACTCAATATCCCATGACAAACCATAATGGAAAAGAATATATAAAAGAATGTCTATATTACTGAGTCACTTTGCTGTACAGCAAAGATTGGTACAACATTGTAAATCAACTATACTTCAATAAAAATATACATGTGTGTGTATGTGTTTAGTTGCTCAGTCGTATCCGGCTCTCTGTGACCCCATGGACTGTAGCCCGCCAGGCTCCTCTGTCCATGGGATTTCCCAGGCAAGAATACTGGAGTGGGTTGCCATGCCCTCCTCCAGGGGATCTTCTCAACCCAGGGGTCGAACCCAGGTCTCCCCCATAGCAGGCAGTTTCTTTGCCATCTGAGCCACCAGGGAAGCCTATATATGTATATATACATCTGGTGACTCAGACGGTTTATGTATATAAACACAAATACATTTTTAAAAAGGAAATGAGAGTTCTCGTTAGGGACCAAATCAGAGCTGATGTGCCTGGTGGTTAAGCAGATCTGAAGTTTCTACTAGCAGAGCTATAAACACCCTTGCCATCATCACCAATTAACTCTGCCTGAAAGTCCATCACCAGATCCATCAACTGTTTACAACATAGTCCGTCAGACAGAGGAAACCAAGTCAGCTCAGGCCAATGGAGGTTTGTGGACCAGTTCCTCAGCTCTGCTTTCTTCCTAGATGAGAGGGCCAGGGCCAGCAAATAAAGGTGCATCGGGGATGGGAGGGGCTTCTCAGGGGCGCTAGTGGTAAAGAACCCACCTGCCAATGCAGGAGGCACAAGAGATGTGGGTTTGATTCAGGGTCTGGAAGATCCCCTGGAAGAGAGCATGGCAACCCACTCCAGTGTTCTTGCCTGGAGAACACCATGCACAGAGGATCTGGCAGGCTACAGTCCACGGGGTCACATGGAGTTGAACACATGAGCGACTTAGCACATACACGGGCAGAGCACCTGATTTTGGTCGGGGCACTAGACGTTTCTTCTCTCAGCCCTCAGCTCCTGTCCAGGGAAAATGAGGGGGCTGGACTAACTGACCGTCCAAGGTGTTTCTCAGCACCACCACTCACAACTGGGGTCTGACATGCGTGGTAGAGACATCTGGACCAGATGCCTGTTGGGATGAAGCAGAAGGCAGGAAGGTGCAGAGCTAAGGGCTCGGGCTGTGGACCATTCTGCCCGGCTTCAGATCTCAGCAGCTGCTCAGCTTTGTGGGCAAGCAACCCACCTTCTCTGGTTCCTTCACTGGGTGCAGACTCCAGCATTCGCTTCACAGCGCTGCTGGGAAGAAAAAACGTGGCTCTGCATATAAGGCTCTTGGAACCATGCCTGCTGGCACATGATATACACTTGGCACATGTGAGCTGCCCACTCACTCACAGACGGCCCTCCCGAGAAACCCTAGGATGCCCTTCCAGGAAGTCCCCTTGCACTGAGCGGCCAGTGTCAGCCACCCCTGAGTTATCACACAGGATTGAGAGAGACCCCTCCAGAGCTAGGACCAGAGGGCTCAGGAAAGGAGTTGGCGCTGGGTTTATTTACTTTGGTATAAAAGCCCAATCTCCATGTACCCATGACCAAGCCAAAGGGAGTCTCAACTCTGGACGTGGAGTTCATCCCACTCTTGAACTTGGAGTTCCAGAGTTCCAGAGTCTCCATGTACAGGAGTGAGTGATTCTGAAATGCCAGTGACTGTTAACTGTTAAGGAGAATCTCTCATCCGTGTGTGTGCGTGTGTGTGTGTGTGTGTGTGTGTGTGTATGTGTGTAGGCAAGGGTGGAGGAAAGGGCACTGGAGAGGTGAGGGCTCAAGGTCATAAAACCCCAAGACACCCCTGTTAGAAGAGACCTTCTCCTTCCATCCCTCTGAGTGGGGGCAGCACCAAGTTTTCAGAGCCGCGCAAAGCCGCCTATCCGTGTCTGCCCCTGGCCTCTCTCCATCCCCCTCTAGACCCACCAGGGTGGGCATGGGTGCCAGCCTGCTCTCCCCTCGCCTGTGGATCTCCTCAGGAGCAAGACAACCCCCATCAGAAGCTACATACAGACAACGCCCAGGACCTTCTGGAGTCAGCCCTTCCCAGCGAAGAGAGGCCAGCGCCTTCCAGCCTGTTGAGTTTGACAGACAATCTGTCTTCATTTCTGAGTGTCCCCAAGAAGAACAAATCTGTTACACGCTGGCCAACACATTTCCACGGAAATGAAATAATGAAATCTGACTGAAACGTCCTACTCCAGTATCTAACAGAGAATGGAGCAGGCGCGGTGCAAGAAGGAATCCCCCGGGGAAACTTTTTCTCCCACCCTGCCCCCCGGGACTGCTCAACCCCCATACTGCTCCCCCTGCATCTCCGTGGGAAGGACAGATGCCGTCCACGTGCACAGCGATCACGCGGGCCAGGAGGGAGGCCGCGGAGAACCCACACGCAACAGCCCCCAATCCGCTGGCCTTCAAACCTGCTGAAGCGAACACTTCAGGAAGGAAATAGAGCAGAGCCAAATTTCCCAGCCATGTGAAAACGGAGAGGGAAGCACTTTCAGCCCCCCAAGAATTCCGACCCCCACTGCCCTCCGGGTCCCACTGCCCTTCCTCCTCAACACCAGAGGGGGGCTTCCTCCAGGCTCGGGGTGGCCCCTCCCTTCCCCAGCCGTGGTACTGAGACCTGCCCTGAGGAGTCTGAGTTTCCCTGTGTTAGGGGAGGGGCCGTGGGGGAGTAGGGGTCGAGGAGGTCTAATGCCCTGGGCTTCTTTTTATGCCCTGTGGTTTTAAATAGAAAATACAGTAACAGAAATAGCTGACATTTTAAAAGAATTTACTAAGCATCAGGCACCAAGTTAAGCACTTCATATCCATTTTAAAATTTAATTCATATGACTGGTTCTATTATCCCCATTTGACAAATGACAAACTTGAGGCTGGTTTTTCCTAAAAAAAAAAAAAAAGAGAGAGAGAGAGCCAAAAACCAAAGCCTTCCCAGGTAAACACGGGAATGGACATGGCCCTCTGAGCTCAGAATGCCTTCTATTATTATTCAGTAAAGCCTGGTTGGACACATTCCTTCTTGGAATGGGGCTTCCATAGACTAGCACAGAAAGGGATGAAAAGAAAGGTCAGCTTTTAACAGCACCAAGGGCCTAATTCTGGAGGCAAATATCAGCACCTCTGTGATGCTCAAATGCAGATCAGCGTCAGGGGCAGATTCTATCTGGTACGGCCCCTCCTCTCACCCTGTCTGCCCTCCTCCCAGGCCCTCTGCCTCACCGCCTCTCCCTTTCCTGTCTGGCTGTATCTTGGAGAGTGCGGTGGCTTGGGCTGTCTCAGTCTCCAAAGGGAGGGGTGATTTATGTCTTTTATTCAGCAAACAGCTTTGTACGGAATGGATGCGATGGGCTGAATGTCACGGGTGGGGGCAGGGAGCAGTGCGGAATCCCAGTGAAGCCTTCCCGGCCAGGACAAAACCAAAATGGCACTGGGTGGGGAGAAAGAAGGGGCAGGGGATGCTGGCTTGAGCAGCAGGGAGATGCCAGAACTCCCCGTGCCTGGCTGCCCCGCCACTGCCTGCCTCTTCCTGCCTCTCTGTCCTCTCCGGGCACTTCGCAGGGGACAAACCAGGCATCTGGGTGATGCAGACTTGGGGGAGGAGCTGCCACGTGCAGGCTGAATGTGCCAGGGCCTTGGAGCCCAGGGCCTGCGTGGCTGCAGAACAAAGCACGTGAGGTGGGGGGCATTCACTGGGGCAGAATCTGGGCTCGGCTCTGCTCTCCATCCTCCCCAAGCCTACAGTGCCCACTGGAGGCTCCTGGGCCCCTCGCCTCTCTTTCCACATCCCTTCTCTCATCTCTCCCTGTTGACCCCTGGGTCTGTATCTTCTCTGAAGCCATTCCTGTTCCTTCCCCTTTCTATACACACACACACACACACACACACATACATACACACATGGGATACCCAGCTCAGCCCTGGTTCCCTACATACAGTAGGCACTCAATATTTGGTGAATGAGTGGTGAATGGCCATCCTGTTCCCCTGAGTGCCCCTCTGGGTGGCTGTGGCATGGTGACAAAGCACACTTTAGGGCAGAAGATTTTGCATGATGACAAGGTGTTACAAGCGCACTAAGGATTGGGGGAAATGATAGATTCACCGGCAGTGCTTGGAGGGACCCGAACTCACACAGCCCAGCCCACTCTCTTTGCAGGTGAGGAAGCTGAGGCCTGGAGCAGAAGTGACATGCAAAAGCTCTAGAGCCTGTTCGAAGCAGAGCAGGAGTCAGAGCTGGCCTCTCAGGTCCAGCCACTTCTCTCTCCCCACTGCCCCATCATCTAAGCCTGAGCCCATCCAGCCGCCAGCCCAGTCTCCAGCCCTGTGCTCCTCCCGCATAGCAGCTGGTCTGAGTCTCCAGCCCACGCACTTGGTCTCCCGGGGAGGATGGGCAATTAAGTTTTCCATGTGCTGCTCAGCACAACCTGGGCTGGAGAAAAACCATGTGTTCCCTGAAGTGCAGGCCGGGGATGCTGGGGTAGGGGGGGAGGGGGATGGGAAGCAGGTTGGAATTCTGGGGCCAGGCCGCATGAGAACTGGAAAAGTGGAAGAGAGCAGACGAGGCAGTCAGGGCCTGGAAGTGAAGCTGCCACCGCTGCCCCAGAGTAGAGGAACAAAGCCGGGTCGCCCCCCGGATCGTGGGGCAGCTGGAAAGAATGAAGCCATCAGATGTAGCAGCTCCACTTGCTCATCGGTGGAAAGGGGACAAAGGCAAATGAAAAGGCTGGAGAGATGAACCAGAAGAAAAATAGGAGCGGAAAGTGACAGGAACTGGCTCTTTCTCCTCTTGCGCAGTTCCTCAAAGCGTCCCCTGAGGGGGAAGGGAAGCACGTGCATTTGTGGGTTTGGGCACCAGGAGGGACAACCAACTGTCCAAAGCCACTGAGTCAGAGACAGGAGAGGGCCATCAGGGATCTCAAGGTCCCTCAGATGGGTCCCACTTCCCTCTCTTCTGACTGCACTCAGGTAACAACTACCCCATCATGGATTTAGGAAGGTGAAAGGGATTCCTAAGGACAGCTGACCTCCCCTGGTAGCCCAACCCCTCCACTCTCTGGGTATGGAAACACAGGCCATGGCTGGAGGGCAGGGGCTGTCCCAAGACACAGCACCAAGGCTGTTCCACAAACAGAAGGCAAGTCGGGACTTCCCTGGGGGTCCAGTGGCTAAGACTCGGAGCCCCCAGTGCAGAGAGCCAGGGTTCGACTAGATTCCATATGCTGCAACTAAGAGTTCACATGAAATGAAGTGAAGTGAAAGTCGCTCACTTGTGTCCGACTTTTTGCAACCCCATGGACTATACATACATAGAATTCTCCAGGCCAGAATACTGGAGTGGATAGCCTTTCCCTTCTCCAGGGGATCTTCCCAAGTCAGGGATCGAACCCAGGTCTACTGCATTGCAGGCAGATTCTTTACCAGCTGAGCCACCAGGGAAGCCCAAGAGTTCTCATGCCAAAACTAAAGATCTTGCATGCCACGACTAAGATCCAGCACAGCCAAATAAATAAGTGTTTCTAAAAAAATAAAAAGAAGAAGCATGTCTCTAGCTCCCACCCCAGGGATACTGACAGTGACCCTCTTGCTTCTAAACCTGGAGCAGGAGCCCTAGCCCTCTGTGGTGGGCCTTTGCTGCTCCGAGCGCAAGTACAGAAGGAGGGGGTTCTCCCAGGACCCCTGGGGAAACACTTCTGCTGAGTGTGCTCAAGGACAAGGAGGTGGGAGAGAAGTGGGGAGGGCTCCCTACAGAGGGGTGACTTTGGAGAGAAAGTGAGCTCAGGGAGCCAGCAGGAGAGAGGAGGAACATGGAGAGAGTCAGGAGGGGAGGTAGGGGTCCGGGGCAGACTTCACAGGGCCTCACCCCCTCTTTGGAGAGGCAAGGTGACTCCAAGGTCTGCTCCTGAGCCCCAGGGAATCTGCCCCTTCCATGAGGCTCACCTACTTACCCACAGCATCACACCCATGAAGTTGAGCTCAAACCAAGGCAGCCCCCTCGCTCTCCCTCCCCCTAAATACCTCATCTATTGGGCTTTAAAATGATTTTTTGATTGTGTGATCTTGGTGATCAATCTATCTTTACGCAATCTTAGTTTCTGGTGGCTCAGTGGTAAAGAATCTGCCTGCCAAGCAGAAGACGTTGGTTCGATCCCTGGTTTGGGAAGATCCCCTGGAGAAGAAAATGACAACCCACTCCAGTATTCTTGCCTGGAAAATCCCATGGACAGAGGAGGCTGGCAGGCTACAGTCCGTGGGATCTCAAAAGAGTTGGGCCTGACTTAGCGACTACACAACATCAAACGTACTTTCTGGCTCTAAAAACCCTAACCCCTTCCTTTCCTGCCTCATGGTTCCTCCACGATATGAAGCGGATGCTCAGGGGCTGGGGGACTGGACAGGCAGCAGGTGATGCTGAGGGGTCAGTCCCCCAGGAGGAGATGGCCCCAGCACTGACACAGCCCTCTTCCAGTTTCACTCTCTTGCCTTTTGGTCTCCCTGGACTACTTCTGTGCTAGCCCCACCCCCAGCCCCATCCTCATCCCCAGTGCCTGTGGGAGGAGCACCCTGGCTCAGTAAGTGGCAGAATAACTGGAGAGGAAGCAGGTTATTGGCTAAGGATCATGGGGCGCCTGGCTCTTTTGACCAATCAGGAAGCCCCTAGGACTGGAGCCAGGACTTCTGGGAATCCACCCAGATTTCAGAGGTCCTGTCTTGCCCTGTGTCCTTCCCTAGCTGAGGTCCCAGGCCATCCAGGAGATCCTGGAGTGTAGGGTGGGCTAGGAGGGCGGGGCAGAGCCCGGAGGCGGGCACTCACTCGAGCACATCGCGGTTGAACTGCTTCTTGCTGTTGCCCAGGAACTCCCCGATCATCTGGCGGCTCAGGCCCTTACGCTGGAGCAGGAAATGGGCCACTCCAATGGGGGTGTCGGGGATGAAGCCTCGAGAGATCAAGAACTGGATGCCCTTGTCTGGGTTTCTGGGGTGGGGTGGGGAAAAGAAGTAGAGAGTGAGGCAAGACAATCCGTGACTCCTTTCCTCCCTTTCTTCCAGCCCAGGGAACCCACAGAAGTGCCCGGAGGTCCCCAGGTGGAATTCCCAGGAAATGCCACTATTCCTTCTGCTGCAGAGGGCCTCCCTTTCTGAAGGCTCTCTTCGCGCATGCTTCTGAACTCCCCACCCAGGACAGACGATGGTGCGGGGCTGGGGAGGGCTGGTCAAAGTGGGCTCCAGAGCAGGTGGAGGGGCATCCTTTCTGTCTTCAAGCCTCAGTCCCACTGGATCCGATCTTCAGGCCCCCAAGCCCTCCTCCCACCTGTATCCTGCTTTCTCTACTCAGGATCCACGCTGGAACCGGGAGGAGGGTGGACTGGGACACAGAGGTGGGATCTCTTACCACATCCCTCTTCCCTGTGCATTGTAGACACAAGAAAGACCCTGCTCCCCAGGGATTACTTTCCCAGGCTGGAGTCTCTGTGCGTGGGTGTGGGTGTGGGTGTGGGTGCTGGAATTTAAGGTAAATGTGCTCCCAGCCTGGTTTGCAAATCCCTGCTGCTCCCTGAGCTGGGTCTTACTGGTCCAGGAGAAGATAAGGACAGAAATAGAGGGTAAGCCTTTAGACCCGTTTATAGCAGGCTGACATTTTCAGGACAACCAAGCATGTGACTGTTTTTCTAGCAACTCACGTTTATTGAATTTTACAAAAGTATCAGCCCACGACATACTGAGTAAAAACCCAAGCTGATCCTTCAGTACACATCATTTGAGAAGCACTGCCTAGCTGGGTCCAGGCATCTGTGTGGGCCTGGGGAGGCAGGGCTGAGGCTACCCTCATCCCGGTGGCTTCCTGATATAGAAGAAAGAGCACTGGGCTGGGAATCAGGCAGATATGACTTCACCCAGCTATTCCACTTACTAGCAGCTTCACAGCGCTCAGCTCACCTCACTGTGCGAGCCCTATTCCTGTTCTATAAAATGGCATAATAATGCTCTGTCTAAAAATTTTAAGTTTGCAAACATTTACCTCAGGCAAGCTACTGAATATAAGCTTGAGGCCAGAGGATGTGTGTTGCTCATCTATGTGGTTTCTGGACTGAGCACTCCAAAAATCGTCGCGGAATGAGTAAACGAACACATAGGTGAATGGTTTCTGCTTAGTCCTCACTGATTAGTGGGAGAGATGCTGTGTTTTCTGGTTCAGGTCTATGAAGGAAGGGGTGAGTGAGGGTGGAGATGCATAGGTATGCTTGAAATCTCCCTAGGACGGGTGTGTGCGTTTCCTCTGCTTGCCACCAGCTGTATACCTCTTGGTAGCAAGGAAAGTCTGGCTGGAGGCTCTGAGCTACCGCGGTCATTCATCTCTGTGTCCACACCCCTGCTCTCTTCTGCTCCACTTCCACTTGCATCACACTCCCCGCCTGGCCCCCACCACCCCTCTCCTGTTCCTTGCACTAGGTCTCTGCTCCCCTGACCTTTCCTCTTTTCATCACTGTCTCTCTTCTCCCATCATCAATCCCATGGGGCTGATGTTCCCCGTTTTCCCCAACTTCATGTCCCACCTGAGGGATTCGTGCTCCATCCTTGCATTATTTACCTAACGCTGCATTTTCTTGTAAATATCTCACTTTTCAAAGCCTTGCTTCTTCCAGCAGTACTAGTGGTTAAAGCATAGGTTTGAGGTGTTTTAGCCCTAGTCCTTAAAGTAAATTCATACCAATTAAAAATAAAATGTGTGTCCCCACACAGTATCTCAAGGAGCAGGTGTGGTCCCCAGGCCCCCAGGGGAGGCCCCTGGGTCCATGCGGTCCATTTCCATTCCCAGGAACCTTGCTCATCGGTAAGTGCAGCTGCCCCCTTTCCCCCCTCCATCCTCCACCCCGACTTACATGTTGAAGAGGTTGAGGCCAATGCGGTACAGCCGCTTGCGCAGGGTGTCGGTGGACAGCGTGGGTGACTTGCAGCTCGCGGGGTTCTCGCAGTGGTAGCGTGGCAAGCTCAGGATCATGGCCTGCAGGGCCTCCTTGGAGGCCGAGGCCGACGCTTCGGAGCCCGACTTGGCTGATTTGGTGGACGTGCTGCTGCTGCTCAGCTGCTCCGAGTTGTCCCCGGCCTCGAGTTCGGCCTCGGTCTCTTTCGCCGCCTCCTCGGTCTCCTCCCCTTCTTCCTCCTCCACCGCTGGCCCCGCGGCCATCTGCGAGCTGGCGCGCAGGGCCCCACCGGCCTCCACCTCTGAGCTCGGGTCCTCAGCGGGCGCGATCCCCTGGCCGGCACTGGGGGCCTCGGGGCCCTCCGGGGCCTCCTGTGCTCTGGCCTGGCCCTCCTCAGCCTTAACCACCGCGGAATCTGCGGGGACAGGGGCCGTCTGCGCACCCAGGCAGTTGGCCACCGACAGGGCCGTGGAGGAGGAGACAGAGATGTTCTGGCTGGCGATCTGCACTGTGACGTCCCGGAAGGCCATCATGAGGGTGCTGCCGTGGCCCTGGGGCGGACTGGGGGGCTCAGTGGGCTCAGCCCCGGCCCCCGGGGAGGGGCCCTCGGGCTCCCGCGCCTCGCCCTCCAGGCCTGGCGGTCCCGCGCCCGCGCGCAGGGCCCGGTGGATCTGGTAAGCGCCGCTCTCCTGCAGGGAGCACATGGTCTTGAGGCTCCAGGTGCTGAGGGCGTCGTCGATGGACTTGGCCAGGGATTGCACCTGCTCGGTGAAAGAGTCCTCCAGCTCGGTGAGCGTGCCCGCAAAGGTGGGCGGCAGGGAGGGCGAGCGCACCAGTGGCAGCCCCGCGAGGCCGCAGCCCTCCAGCAGCGCCCTCTCGGCCGCCAAGCTCTCCGCCGTGGGCGCGCGCGCCTTGCGCAGGGAGATGCGCCGCGGCAGGCGGCTCTCCAGGAGAGAGTTGCGGATCTTCTCGAAGTTCTTGCTGAGCTGGTACTGGCGGAAGGCGGTTTGGATGGTGCAAGCGGCGCGCCGGGACACCAGGTGGCCCCCGTATTTGTGTTCTAGCATTTCAATCTGCAGTGAGGACAGAGAGGCGTGGGAGCACAGTTAGGGAAGGGATGTGACAGCGCTTTCAGAGACCAGGGCAGGGGGTGACCCGGCTGACCCTTGGCGGGGGCCTGGGATGGCACAACTAGGCCGGCACTGAGGGGCCAAAGTCTGAAAACTCTGCGATGGCCTCAAATGCCAGGTTGCTGCCAAGACTCCTAAAGGTGTGGCCTGGAGGTTTGGATTCTGGGGTTGGGGATACCCACCCAAGGGTGGGGCAGTTGCCAATGGTAGTAGGTGATTTTCATATATGAAAGTATTTATTTCTGAAATGCGTGGTATATTGAATTTGTATTAAAATATTTCATCAAAAAAGTAGAAGGGTTAGAGGAAACAATATTAATTGAAACTGGGTGATGGTTAAATGGGAGTTTATTATGCTATTCTTTCTACTTTTGTATATATTTTAAATAATAGAAAAATGAAGATTAAATAGAAAGAGTAAAAAACATTGCTGCTACTCCTGTTCACCTGCTTTCTTTCTTGGTATTCATGTCACGAATTGGGGTCGTTTCCTGTTTCTGGGAGCCACATAAGAGTTGGGTTTGGAGTTTGATTATCTCTGTGTTCCCAGTACCGAGCCCAAGGGCTGGCATGTGATAGAGCTCAGTAAATGTGAATTTAGTAAAAAGACAGATGGGTGATGGATGGATATTTCAACAGTGGGAGATCCTCCAGCTACCATGTTCTTCAATTCAACTCACCTCTGTTCCCAACAATGGGAACTGTTCCGATCGGGGCAGGGCTTGGTGGGACTGATAGGAAGGTGGGGTAGGGGGTGCTGCCTCATTTGGGTGGATCCGAACCCAGGAAAACTTCAGGCACTGGCCAGTCTGTCCTTCCTCCTCTCCCCTCAGCTCTCTCCCCACTCTGTGGTCTTTTCTGTCCTTGGGTGGCTAAGCACTGACTTTTCCTCCCTTATCAAAAATCTCTCCGGGGAAAGGACTAAAAAAACATTCTCTCTGAGGTGTGAATGACCAAGAGGGGTTAGCAGTGGTTCTTCCTGGACACTTTTTGCATTTAAACAACACACAAAGACCAGACGAAGGGGCGGGCAAAATGGCAGCACTGTGGCGGGTTCCATCGGTCCTTAGGGAAGCTTAGGACGTGAGAAAGTGTTCCTGGGCTCTGAAACTGTGTCCTGCTGCTAGTCACGCGCCGTACACTCCACTTACAGAGTGACATTCCTGAACTGAGAATCACGACTGGTGGCTGGGATCGACAGCTCAAGGCAAGACCATTAGCCCTTCAACCTCCCCCAGGATCACAGAGGAGTGCGGTAGGGACAGAAAGGCCAAACTCCATCCCCCAGGACATGGAACCCTTCGACCTGCTTCCTAATCTCACCATAACGTTCCTCTCTCAGGCTGACGATATCACCATCTCTTGCCTTCTTTGTAAGCTTTCTTCATCCACTAGTCCCTTCTACTTGCATTTCCAGCCTCCAGCCCAGCACTGGGCCCTTTCCACCAGCCTACAGACCCTCCTAAGTCTCCCAGACTGGATCATGTCTCTGCTTGACTCCCCTGTTCGGGGGCACTAGCCCACTCTCTATTTTCTACTAAACCTACAGGCAGACTCCTCTACCTCCTGTGCCTCAATCTGCGAGCGAATGCCGAACCACCGGCCAGCCCCGTGTGCCCGGACTCCTTGCAGCTGCCTCTTGCTCCCACCAGACTTCTGATTCTCCAAAGGATCACCTCAAAATGAACTTTAATCACTAAATCCCATGCTCAACTCCCTCGCTCCCCAATTTTCCTGCAGCTTTGATACTTTATCCTTGAAACTCTGTCCTCAGCCTTCACGACCCAGTCTATCTTGGTTTTCCTGTCTCCGTACAACTCCTGGATCCTATATTCTGACCACAGGGTCTCTAACCATGCTAGTGACGAGTCATTGGGTGCCCTCTTCCATTCTCCAGGCACATCTTCATGATTTTCCTATGCTGGACATCTTCCTGACTTCCATGTGGGAAGTCTTTAGAGCAGCCTTGTTAGCTGATAATTAACAGCTAATGAAGAGGGAACTGTCTAGGGAACAGCCTTCATGGCAACTCTATATAGATATCTCTGGGGCTAATATCCTCTCACCTCTTGTTTGAGAACCTTGTCTTCTTCCATCGTAACTTCACTGCACTGTGATAGGTGAACAAGCAAGCCCAGGAAACACCCAGCCCAGATCCACCTCTTCCCTGCTGGCTGACCTTGGACACGTTTCTTAACATCTCTGAATCTGTTTTCTTGTCTGTTAAATGAAGATAATCCTGCCGACTCTGTGATTTCATTCTGTGGTGAGAATTCTTATTTCACATGGTACTTGACACACAGTAGGTCAAAGCTCAATAAGTGGTAGCAATTTGATGGTGAAGTGTTGATTCCATGACTTTCAAATCTCCATGCCTAGACTCAACTCATGGAGAAGGCAATGGTACCCCACTCCACTACTCTTGCCTGGAAACTCCCATGGACAGAGGAGCCTGGTAGGCTGCAGTCCGTGGGGTCTCGAAGAGTTGGACATGACTGAGTGACTTCACTTTCACTTTTCACTTTCATGCTTTGGAGAAGGAAATGGCAACCCACTCCAGTGTCCTTGCCTGGAGGATCCCAGGGATGGCAGGGCCTGGTGGGCGGCCGTCTATGGGGCCGCACAGAGTTGGACACGACTGAGGCGACTTAGTAGCAGCAGTAGACTCAACTCAAGACCTACATTTCCAACAGTCCACTGCTCCCTTTCCCTGAAAGGAACCAGCTCTCAGTGATATCCTTAGTCACGTCCAGCACCCCAGCTCCAAGGCTGTCCAGTCTGGGGACCTGGCACTTGTCCCTGGGTCCCCCTTTGCCTTATCCTGTGCATCTGTCAAGCGCAAAGTCCTATAGCGCCACCCCTCCATACCTTCTGCCATCACTCTGAACTTTCCACCTGACTGTCCTACGTGGGGCGCTTTGGACTCCCCCCTTGGATACTCTGGCAGCCCCCGGTTGCTTCCCTGCTTCCTCCTCCAGCACCATCCACCTTGCATTACATCCCCCTGAGCAGTGTACTCAGAGAGCAGGGTAAACACAGGTCTTCCAGTCTCTGGAGATCCTTGCCCTAAATAAATATAAACACCCTGTTCTAGGGTGTCTGGGGCTCAGCAGCCTGGCCCCGCCCACCCCGGCCCCTCCTACTACAGGAGGTCCACTGCTCACATGCCAGCCCCACCTCCTGCCCCTGCCCGCACCCCCACATACTGGGCTTTCCTGCCCCAGCACTTGCTCAGCCTCCCCACCTCCACAGCCCCCTACAACCCCCAACCCCCCACACCCCTCCCCACACTGTCACCCCTCTTCACCCTCAGCTCCCACCCTCGCCCTCTCCTCCAGGCAAAAAACGTTCGCCCTTTCTTTCAGTGTCCCTCCCCCAGGACGCCTCCCAGTCCCCCAACCAGAACGGGTCTCCCTGCCCTGAGTCCCCTGGAGAAGGTTGCCTCCTGCTTCTCTGACACTCAGTTTCCTCACTAATCTTGGTGGTGCTCGTCTAACTCAGGCTCCCGCCCTCCCCTCCCTCCCCCAGACCCCTCCTAGAGCAGAAACTCCTGGAGGCCCAGATGTGTCCTCATTCTCTCCACTGGTGGCCTCAGCCCAGAGCCTGGCCCGGAGCCACTGCTCGTGCTGGCCTCCAAATTCAGTCCCAGAATCATCACTTTTTGTTCGCATCATGTCATATAGCTGGCTTCCCCTCACCCCAGCCTCATGCCTGCTGCCCACCCCGGCCCCCCACCCCATGCCTGCTGCCCGCCCCGGCCCCCCGCCCCTACAGGCAGGACACCATTCTCTGTGGCACCGCCATCCTGACCTGTGACTGGGGCTTCATTGGTGTTTGCACCCTGAACTGAACTCAACCAGGGGAGTGCAGTGCAGGCTGTCTTCTAGATCTGGGATCGGAGCCAAAGTCTGCACCACTGCAGCCCCTGCCCCGTATGTGTTCCCCTCCCCCATACCCACAGGCCTGGGGGACACTCCAGTGCCCCTCGACAGCAGCAGCGCCCCAGCCAGGCCCTCTCACCTGGAGTTTTGGACTGGCTGATGGAGCAGGCCAGGCAGGTTGGTGAACTGGGAGAATAAGGATTGTCCAGGATCCCTTCCAGCCCCAAAACTACAGGATGTGAGTGACTCGTGAGGACCACAGGGGCAGAATGCTAAATCCCAGATCTCAAAAAAACCTGAGATGGAGTCAGGCCCTGAGCCAGGCTTCATGACCCTCTCCATCCCCTTCAGGTCACTGAGCTGGTACCTCCCCTCTTCATCTTCTGAGCATCTTCTCACGCCAGGTGCTGTGTCGGGCACCAGGGATATAATGATGGACATCTTTGCCCTGCCTTCAAGGAGAAGTCAAGTAAACAGGGATGGTGATCCAGGGCTGGAGGGCAATGTCAGGGAGCACCTGAGTGCCATGGGAACACTGAGAAGGGGCCTCCCCCATAGCCTTGGGAGAGCTGCGGTGGAGAAGGAAGGCACAGGGAAGTTCTGAAGGAAGAGAAGGAGTGAGTATGGACCAGTGCAGGAGACGGGGGCCGGGCACAGAAATGCTAGCAATTGAGGCAAAGGGCTATATGCAGCAACCAAGGCCCAGAGAAGGGAAGGAACTTGTCTAAGGTCACACAGTCCATCTGCAGAAGAGAGACCTGTGGAGTTCCATCTTTTGTAAACATATGCCATGTTTTCAGTCACTCTGCCCAACTCCTCGATCGCTTTTTGCTAGTAATCTTGCCTGGAGAATCCCACAGACAGAGGAGCCTGGAGGGCTACAGTCCATGGGGTCACAAAGAGCCAGACACAACTGAGCGACTAACACTCCCACCCCTAGCCTGTGCTTGGCCTGGAGGGTTCCCTGGGCCAGAGGAGGGGGGCTATTCCCCAGGACAGGAGGACCTGGCTGCACCCCTACCAGCCCTCATCTTTCCTGCCCACTTCTGCCCTCCTGACACGCAAGCCCATCTACTAGAACTACACCCACGTGAAAAAGGTCCACGGTGCCTGTTAGAACCCCGCACGACTCTCCATAGCCCCTAGTCAGTGAGAATTAAACTAATTCCCTGCCCAGGCCAAGGCACGAGTTTCTTTTGGTGTTACTAACAGGCCACTGCTTCAGTTGAATGGTAATCTCTTCGGAGAGCAGGGAGGGACCATGTTTTTCTTTTGGGTATCCCACTTCCTCATTGCTTTGCTCATCAGAGTTATTTAAAAATATTCACTCGATGAGCTCTTACTCTGTCCAAGACCCTCTGCTGGATGCCGGGCAATGGGTGCACAGATGAACAGGAGATGGTCTCTGTCCTCAGGGAACGGAGAGGACGCTCTCATATGGCCAGCTGACCATCCCATCACACCGTGCCGCTCCAGACAGGCTGCCTCCCGGCCTCTGCTTGGGGATTCCTTACCCCAGAAGCAGGACCTGCTACATTTTCAGCAGCTCTTATTGTTAGTTAATAAAAAAAAAAAAAAAAAAGCAATAGAAAAGAAAATAAAACCTTCCTCTCCTTTAAGTTTAATGCACTAGTACCACTATTTTTATTTTGTTTTTTAGAAAACTTTTTATTTTTGGTCCTTGCATGTGGGATCACAGTTCCCTGGGGATCAAACCCATGCCCCCTGCATTGGAAGCAGGGAGTCTTAAAGGCTGGACTGCCAGGCAAGCACCACTATTTTTACCTGGAATGATAGAAACTAATCTGATCCACCCAATTCACATTCAGCTCTTCCATGTTTAAAACTCATCTTCATGTCTACAACTTCCCCATATGACCCTGTGAATGGGTGTGTGCTAAGTCACTTCAGTCATGTCCGACTCTTTGCGACTGTAGCCCCATGGACTGTAGCCCCCAGGTCCTCTGTCCTTCGGATTCTCCAGGCAAGAATACTGGAGTGAGTTGCCATGTCTTTCTCCATCATATGACCCCAGCCAATCTATTTTCTTTTTTAGAAGAACCTCAGAACCTCAGGGTTCTCTTTGTTGCCTCTTAGAAGAGGCCTTGGAACCAGACAGCCTGACCAGTACCCAGTGGGGCCCCAGGCAGCTGCCTCCTTTCTGTTGTTCAGTTGCTCAGTTGTGTCTGACTCAGCGACCACATGGACTGCAGCACGCCAGGCTCCTCTCACTGGGGGTTTTATCTACACGTCTGTGAAGGCCTCTGGGCCCACTTCTCTGGCAGCGGCTTCACTGGCTGTTGATTTATCTTGAGCTTGTAGTCAGCTCAAGCCCTAAGGCCTCTCGCCCAGGACCAAGCCTGCTCATTTTGTAATAGTGCTGTGGAATTTTCAAAGCTAAGAACAGAACTTGAGATTTTTCCCTCTTTCACTTTACATTTTCCATTTAACCACATTTCTGTCCTAATTAGATTTTTTTTTAATCTGGGATTCTGTTGTCAAGGTATTAGGTGTCCCCTTTCGGCTTTGCATCAGTCTCTTTTCAGAATGGTTGAACAGGGCAGTCCCTACTCAATCACCTTGGAATTGGTGCTGATAAAAAAAACCATTGTTTTCTATAATTCCATTTGAGAACAACCCACCTGACTATATTGTCAACTAACCCACTTCCTATCCCGTCCACATAGATATCACAGGAGATTTTGTCAAATACCTTACTAAAAGCCCTGTGGTGCATCGTGGGCAGCTGGCCCCTGACCCAGGGTAACAGCTTGGCATCCATGCTCAAAGGAAGGGATGTGTCTGGCGGGGCTCAACTGGGCTCAACCCAGTCTTAGTGACTTCTCTACTAGCTTCGCTTCCTAATCCGTCCATCAGGTTAAGGAATGGTTCTTTAGAACCTACACATTTTAGAGCTAGAAGGGACATCAGTGATGATTCAAGGTGTAATTCCCAGTTTTGCTGATGAGGAAACGAATACCCAGAGTGCTTAACTGGTGTTTCCCAAAGTCACAGAGGAACTGGAGCAAGGACCCACAGTGAATCCCACACGTGTGGCTCCAAGCTCAATGTTCTTCCTCAAAAACGCTAAGTCACAAAGTCTGTGTCTAAGCATGTTCACACACACACACACATATCTCCTTTCAGGTCTCTTAATTTTCCACCAAAACAACCGTGCCATTGTCATTTGGGGGGTGTCGACGGGGACACTATTTTTCTTGCTGCTTCACAGAATGGAAGATGGAGACCCAGAACCCCTCAGTGAAGTTTGTTTTCCAACAGGGGGCTTTCGTTGTTCAGTGGCTAAGTCCTGTCCGACTCTGCGATCCCACAAACTGCAGCACGCCAGGCAGCCCTGGTCCTTCACGTGGACTCTCCCAATCTGGGCTAATCCCGGGAATCTTTAGTCTACCTGGAGGACACCACTGTCTTCAAACCTCTTTGGAGCCTGTGTGTGCCTGAGCAGGGCGCTCGCCCCTTGAGTGGGCAGGTAGGCTGGGCATTTCTTTGGAGCAGGATTGGAGGTGGGGGCTTCACCTGCCTGGAAGTATGTGGGCCACTGGGCTTTCTGCAGTGGTAAGAGGGGCAGAGCCCTGGACACACTGCCTGTGGGCTTGGCACTGCACGGGTGACCCCTGCCGCTGGCAAGGCTGGCTGCAGGAAGAGCTGGCTGTAGGGAGGGGCAGTTACCCCTTTCAGCTGGGAGAACTAGCGGCCAAGAGGTGGGCCTGCCCCACAGGCGGCCCAGACAGGGACATCCCTGGGACCCTGGACAGCGCCCGAGTCAGGGCCCTTCACCACCCTTCCCGCCCGCCTCGGAGGCCCTGGGTACCTGTTTATTCTTTAGGTCAAGGGAGATTTCGTAATCGGAGGCGGCAGGGGCGCGGGAGCAGAGCGCCGTCGCCAGGGCAGGCTGCTGCCGGCCAGGGGAGGCCGCGCGGTGGGGGCCGGCCCGCGGGGAGGCGCCCCCCGCCCCCGGCCGCTCCTCCTCCTCCTGCAGCTGCTGGGCTTGAGCCTTCGGGGCATGGGCACTGGGTCTGCCGGCCGCCGCCGCCGCCACGGAGTCCTCCGTGCCCCCACCGGCCTGGGCGCAGGCGCCGTCACTGCGAACGAAAGGCAACGGAGCTCGGTTGGGGGGGGCGGGGTGCGTGTGGGTACGGGGAGGGGGCTGGGGCCCTCGGGCAGCTATGGGCCTGTGGAGGGGCTGGTGGGGGCCTCCTGCTGTCTTCATTAGGGTGAGGCTATCTTGGTGTGCAAGAACTCCAGGCCGGGAGGAAAGCCTGAGCTTGGGGAGGGTCCCCGAGGGGCAGAGGGAGGGGCTCAGGAACTTGCTTAGACGTAGTATGTGTGCCGTGTCGTGCTTAGTCGCTCAGTCATGTCCGACTCTTTGTGACCCACGGACCGTACTGGCCAGGCTCCTCTGTCCTTGGGGATTCTCTAGGCAAGAAGACTGGAGTAGGTTGCCATGCCCTCCTCCAGGGGATCTTCCCAACCCAGGGATCGAACCCAGGTCTCCCGCATTGCAGGCAGATTCTTTACTGTCTGAGCCACCAGAGAAGCCCTAGGGGTAGACTACCCGGGTTCCGATCTGGGTCCTGTCTCTTATTAGCTGTTACTTAACAGCTAAGCGGGTTACTTAACCTCACTTTTCTCTGTTTCCCCATCTATAAATTGTTGTTCAGTCACTCAGTTGTGTCCCACTCTTTGCGACCCCATGGACTGCAGCCTGCCCAGCTTCCCTGTCCTCCACTATCTCCCGGAGCTTACTCAAACACAAGTCCATTGAGTCTGTGATGCCATCCAACCATCTCATCCTCTGTCATCCCCTTCTCTTGCCTTCCATCTTTCCCAGCATCGAGGTCTTTTCCAATGAGTCTGCTCTCTTCGCATCAGGTATAAAATGGGAATAATAATAGAACCTACCTCACTGGGATGTTTGGAAGGCTTAAGTAAGTTACAGAGTTCTTAAGGCAGGGTCTGGCTCCTGCTGCCTGCTCAGTGTGTGTTAACTACCATAGTTATCAGTGGTCTGCTTACTGGCCAGTGGCTTAAGTAGCTGAGAGAAAGCTGACCCCCACTGAACCAGGTCCGTCTTTTAGACGGCCGATGTGAGGCTGGGGGAGGAGTTGACGCTTCTAGATGAAGTCGCTGCCCCTCCCCAGCCCCTCTCTCTCTGGTGGAACCAGGGACAGGAGCCACAGCTGCTGCCCACATGCCCGCCTCTGAGATGACACTCAGGCTGCTCCCCTCCCCGGCCAGCCTCCGAGTTCTGCCCCTTCCCCAGGCCCCGCGCTGAGCCCTCTCCAGCATGAAGCCTTCCTGGTGGTTCCAGCTTCCAGCCTCCATCTGCGAGGACCCCAGAGGGTCACCACCTGCATCACAGAGGAGCATCTCGGCTCACGGTGAGGGCTCCAGTGCAGCCCCCTCCCTTGTGGCTTTGGTCAAGTTGCTTTTTCTCTGAGCCCTGGTTTCCCCATCAGTACATGGGAGGCGCTGGTACCTGCCCTACAGGGTCCCTGGGAGGTGGAAAGGAATCAGCACGTTGAGGGCTTCGTGCAGCACCTGGTACGGACTGAGTGCTCCAGAAATGTTAACTTCTCTTTCCCCATCTCTCCACCCCACCCCCGATTTCCCACAAGCCTGAGGCTTGTACTCTATTTGATCCCCTTCTCCCCAGTTGGTGCTGAGCAAACAATGAGGGCTCCGCAAAAACTTGAAGGATGAATTGAAGAGAACCCAAGACCCCTGACACAGCCTCTGTGGTGGACAGGTACCCTAGGTTATCTAGCCCATCTTTCTCATCTCCCTTTTTCACAGATGAGGAGTGGGGGCCCAGGGAGGTGGGCTGGCTTTGGTTGGAGGGCCAGGCAACCTTGGGATTTATTTCTTCCAAGGCTTTGTCCCTCGTAAGATGCCCCAAATCGTGCCAGAGCAACTGCTTCTGCCTAACTTTAAAGCCTCCTAGTGCTAAAATAGCCAAGGGTAAAGAGTCCATCTTCATTCAAGTCCTCCCAGCACTCCCCTGCACCCCACCCCCTCCCTCAAACACAAATAAAGAAGAGTTCACTGGCTTCCCTAGCAACAAGGAGCCTGACTCCTTGCCTCTGCATAATTCTTTGCTTCGTCATTTTTCCTGTGGCCACCAATCAAGCTATATAGTTGGATGAGCTCTAAGTATTGGGTTTTTTCACTGGTATCACCAGGAAGTTCTTTGTAAGGTCTAACTTCAACTTTTCTTGAGATAGAACATGCCCATTCTTCCCGAATGGTCACGTGTGCTGTGCTGTGCTTTGTCGCTGAGTCGTGTCAGACTCTTTGTGACCCCAAGGACTGTAGCCTGCCAGGCTCCTCCGTCCGTGGGATTCTCCAGGCAAGAATACTGGAGTGGGTTGCCATGCCCTCCTCCAGGGGATCTTCCTGACCTAGGAATCAAACCAGGGTCTCCTGCATTGCAGGTGGATTCTTTACCAACTGAGCTACCAGGGAAGCCCCAGGGTCACATGGAAAAGCCCCAGAGTCACTTTCCTCCCTAGCACAACCTGCCTCCAGGGGGCAGAATGCGCTCTCACTCTGGACTCTGGACTGTCCTTGGTGGTGATGCCCAAGGCTTCTTCACCCCAGGTTTTCAAGATGCATGACATTAGGCCTATAAGCATCCAGGGGCCGAGGCCACCCATGGAGGTTTTTCCACACAGGAGACCATAAGATTTGAGTATGGGATGTGAAAGTCTTTGAGAACTTGGGGAACCAAGCAGCTCCTCAGAGGAACACTCCACGCCCAGAGGACCAGAATGATCTGTGTGTTGAAGCTCTGCACCGCATCAGGGGAGGGTCACTCATGTGGGGCGCTGGCTTGTGCTTAGAGGGCCTCTAGGTGCCCAGTGCACATGCCTGGTCCTGGCACATCTAGGATTCCTCGAGGTTCCAGCAACCACCCAGCTGTCCGTCGTCTCGGCTACCAGAGTTGGCTTCCTAAAGTGCAGATGCTCAAAACCCAGAAGTGACTTTCTGGTACTGCCAGATATAGTTCAAGGGCATTCGTGATTTCATCCAAATCTCCTTGTCCATACCCATCTCTGGGAGTAACCTGGCCACTCTATCTACTGAGTGTTAGTTGCTCAATGTTAGTTTGACCTTTGCAACCCTATGAATTATAGCCTGCCAGGCTCCTCTGTCTATGAGATTCTCCAGGCAAGAATACTAGAGTGGGTAGCCATTCCCTTCTCCAGGGGATCCTCCCAAACCAGGGATAACCCAGGTCTCCTGCATTGCAGGCAGATTCTTTACCATCTGAGCCACCTGGAAACTTTCCTCAAATCTGCGGTACCCGCTCAGACCACCATGCCTGTACCGTCATTTCCTCCTGCCAAGGTAATGGCACCCCACTCCAGTACCCTTGCCTGGAAAATCCCATGGACAGAGGAGCCTGGTAGGCTGCAGTCCATGGGGTCTCTAAGTCGGACACGACTGAGCAACTTCACTTTCACTTTTCACTTTCATGCATTGGAGAAGGAAATGGCAACCCACTCCAGTGTTCTTGCCTGGAGAATCCCAGGGACAGGGGAGCCTGGTGGGCTGCCGTCTGTGGGGTCCCACAGAGTCGGACATGACTGAAGCGACTTAGCAGCAGCAAAATGCCTTATCCTTTCTCTGCCTTGACAGCTCTTTCAGAATTCACTCATTGTTCCAGGAAGAGTCCGCCCTCCAGTGTGCTCCACTGGTTCTTGGCACTTGCCTCTATTTCATAACTGACCACTCTACCTAAATTATTCACTGATGTGTCTCTCTCCTCCACCAGACAGTGCCATGCACAGCTTTTTATCATAGGTGCTTATCACCTAGGCTGGCTTATAAGACATGTTTAGGAAATGTTAAATGGATAGAGGGATGGAGGGGTGGATGGGTGGATGGATGGATGGAGGGATAAATGGATGGGTGAATGGATAGCATTTAATCTCTCACCCTTTCCCAAGAGCAGAGATACTGTGGTGAGCTTGGTGATACAGCCCCAGACCCTTCTTCAAGGACTGATTTCCTGTCCAGCCCTGGGGCTGCTACTGAAGCTTGCCTTCAGCTGTCAGCTCCCCCAGCTCCTTCTGGGACTGTCTGAGCTGCAATGAGCTCCTGGGCCCAAAGTCATGTTTTCCCCAGGGCAGTCTACATCCAGTGGCCGACAGTGGTTATAAAGGTTCAGTCATGTGATCCAGTCTGGATCTGAGAGGTCATGCTCCCTGCAGAGCTCGTGATGGGATTAGCCCAGGCTCCTAGTGGACGTCTGTCACAGGTTAACCTCTCCCTGCCCCGCGCTACGCTCCTGCCCTCCCCCGAGGCGTGTTGACCCTAAGCATCCTCTAGTCAACATCCAGCACACTAGACTCAGAGTTTTTTCCCAGAGACACCAATGAGCGATGAGCACCCAACCAGCAATGGGCACCCAGCTTCTCTTTTTCCTTCCTTTTCCTTGTCAGCCACGATTACCCTGGTCTCCCTGCTCCCAGGCCTGTAAAACTTTTCTGGGCTCCAGACACCTTCAATAAAGACTCTGGGCTCTCTTCCCAGAAAACGGGTGTGCTTTCATATGTGCCGAGTCCTACCTCCACACTCAGAGGCTTTACAGGCTCCGTGGATCGGGCTGAAAGCACTCTTCTGGGGGGATGGTCATGGGTTTCATCCATGTGCTGAGGACTGTGCCAAGCACTGAGGGCTGGCTCCAAGAGCTGTAGGCAGCTCAGCTCTGGTCATACAGAAAGAAAATGTCAGGGTTCACACGCCACCGGGCTTTCAGACACCGGCCACTGTTCCCTCAACACTGATGGGTCCTCGCTCACAGGTCAGAAGGCTTGAGTGGAGGGAGCCCCTGTTCCTCTGACTCACTGATTTCAAGGAAAATATATTTATTCTGCACCTCAGTTTTCTCATTTGCAAAATGGGGGTATGAATATCTCCTTTCCAGGAGAGTGATGAAGATGAGGTTGACCTCCTAGGTTAGTGTGCTGGGAAAATGCATCCCTGAGAAGGATGAGGAGGTAGAGCGGGCGGCCGTGCAGCCCCTGCCAGGAGCTAGTCCCGGCGGTGGTGTCCCCCTGGGCTCCCAGGCAGACCCTGCCCGCCACCAGGAGCTCAGGGCCCAGGAGCTGCCGAAGAGCTGTATGAAGGCTTCCCTGGTGGCACGGTGGATAAGAATCCGCCTGCCAACGCAGGGGACATGGGTTTGATCCCTGGTCCAGGAAGATCCCACCTGCCCTGGAGCAGCTAAGCCCATGCATCACAGCTACTGAAGCCCCTGAGCCCTAGAGCCTGCGCTCCACAAGAGAAGCCACCTCAATGAGAAGCCCAAGTTCCGCAACTATAGAGTAGCCCGCACAAAGCAACGAAGGCCCAGAGCAGCCAAAAATTAATTAATTAATTAATAAAAGAGCCCTGTGAGGGGGCTGGGGAAGACTTCAGGGGAGGGAGCACCAGGCCTATGCTTGTCCGGTCCGCTAGAGATTGGCTTGGGACGTGGTCCTGGCACAAAGGCAGAGAAAGGGATGAGGGGAAGCCTGAGGCATGTTGTGGGGTTTGGGGACAGGGTGAGGAGGGAGGGACGGAGGGCCACTTTCCCCTCTGAGCAGTGGCCAGAGCAGCAGTTCCTGAGACCCAGGCAGAAGTGTTTTGAAGGCTGGAGGACTCCTTGGGCGGCAAGGTTCCCCCAGAGGGCCTGAGCCTGACCAATTGCACTAGATTATCCTGACTCCGCCAGCCTTTCTGAAAGCCCTTCTGGGACAAAGAAACTAGGCATTTTCCAGACAAAAGCTAACAAAACGCCTCACATCTCAAGATTTTTCAGCCTTTACTAAAACACTCCTTTCTCTCTCTTGCCTGAATCGATAAAGTGATCTTCGATGGTCAGAATAAAGGCTGAGCAAGGGGAGTCGAATGTCCTTGGTGGGGGGAGGGTCCCAGACGGTGCTGGGGAGGGGTTGCAGTGAATAGAGGGCCAGCGTCTGTGACAAATTCACCCTGTGCTGATTCCAAGCACAGGCTGGAAAATGCCGCCTGTGGTGGTGGAGAGCCCTGGGCCCCGGGCAGGGTCTGACCGCCTCCGCCGGCTGCGCTAGCTGTAACGGTAGGTACATGGCTTCCCTGCACCTTGGATTGCTCATCATAAGATGGACAGTTTGAGCAAAAGGCTCTGACAACAGGAAGGAAGGAGAGGCCAGCTTCCTCCCTCTCCCTTTCCCTCCATGGGGCCGGGCCCACACCCTGCACCTTCCTGTTCCTGTCCACGCCCCTCTGGCCTCCATACCCAGGGACATGGTGAAGGCCTCCCTGCCTTCCTCTCTGCCCTGACCACCGTCATCCACGCTGGAAGCTGGGGCTCGCAGGAGGAGGCTCTGGAGGAGGGCGGCTGGGTCTTCCCTGCTGTCCACTTGCAGAGGCCGCCCTTCCTCCCACGGACCCCAAGAGAGTAAGTTACTCCCTCTCCTGCCTGCTCAGTGGAGACTCCAGAATTTGGCTGCACGACTGTTCCAGAAGGGTCTGGAAGGGCTGGTTTGTCTGGAGGGGTTTCCTGTTGAAGGCATCACAGCCCTCTGGGCCTGTGTCCTCCGCAGAACCAAGCCCAGGGTGCCACTCAGGGTGGGCCCCCGAGTCCAGCGTGGAAACCATCTCTGCATCATAGCCCCTCACGGTGAGATGCCAGCACTTGGTGCCCACTGGGGAGGGGGTCTACATCTAGAAGTTTCCTCAGGACACCTCCCACACAGACTCACAGGTTGGACCACACCAGTGATGCGATCTGATTGCCACTGGAAGCCTAATATTTTTGAGCATTTTATTTCCTCCCCAATAAGTGTGGATCCGGTAGCAAAATCAAGCTCTCAGGACACCCTCCAAGCTCGCTGCCTGACACATTGCACACAGTCACAAGTCCCGGCTTCTCTGAGCCCAAGGACACACCTCGGGCTTTCTCACCTCCTGTGTCTGCCCACCCCCCCCACAGAAGCTAGTTCCCTGCCCATGTTCCCACCTCACCCACCCCGAGGATGATGCTCCAGAAACATGGCCTGCAGTCTGTCCTGACATACCCCACCGTCACCTGACAGCTGCACTGAATAGTTGTTGTTAAGTCGCTCAGTCGTGTCTGACTCTTTGCGACCCCATGGACTGTATCCTGCCAGGCTCCTCTGTCCATGGGATTCTCCAGGCAAGAACACTGGAGTGGGTAGCCATTTCCTTCTCCAGGGGATCTTCCTGACCCAGGGATGGAACCCAGGTCTCCTGCATTACAGGCAGGTTCTTTACCATCTGAGCTATAGGGAAGCCTGTGGGTTTCCCAGGTCATCTCCAAAGGTGTTTGGGTGAAAAAGGAAGCAAGACAGAAAAGCTTTGGGAGGAAGCCCCAGAGCTCCCACTGTGCGGAGCCAGCCCCCAACTCCAAGCAGGGCAGGGGTCAGCCCCAGGCCACAAACCTGTCCTTGCGGGGGCTAAACTGTCTCCTCCTCTTAGGACGGAAGGAGACCAGACTGTCAGCTGGCGCGATTTCCCCGATAAAATGCCTGTATACTTAATCTCATCCTCGCTGCACTGTGACAGCCGGGTGCTCAGTTAAATCATTTCCTCTCCTGCCCTGACATCTAGAAAATCCGCTCTCAGGGCCCGCTGGTCCTGCTTGATTGGCATTCATCAGGGCTTTTAGCTCCTTTGATCTCTTGCCCAGCTGGTCTCTCGGTTCTGAGTTCCTCACCCCTGCTCGCTGTCTCCAGCCAGCTCTCCATGTGTCATGGGCCAGGCTGGAGTAGAAACATCTGAACGTGGCCCCCTCCTCCCTGCCAGTTGCCTGCCGTCCAGAGGAGGAACTGGGCCCTCTCCCTGAAGGGCACAGCTCAACAACCCAGAGCAAGACCCAGAGTTGTGTGTCTCCTTCCTCTTGCTGTACTAGGGTCTCTGCTGCAGGGACCTCATCTGCTGAGCTGGCCCATTCTAAGTATTTCCCGGTCATGCCTGAGCCTTCTCCTGGAACTCCTAAATCTCAGCTGATTTATCCCTTTCTGCTCTTAAAAAATCCAGTTTTAAAACAGCTAGCACCAGGAATTCCCTGGTGGTCCAGTGAGTATGACTCTGAGCTCCCAGTGCAGGGGACGCAGGTTTGTTTCCTGCTTGGGGAACTAAGATACCACATGCTTTGTGGCGTGGCCATATAAAATTTAAAAATTTTTTTAATTTAAAAATCAAAAAAAAAAGGAAGACAGCTCTGGGCCATGGCACGTGCATGCGTGTGTGTGTGTGTGTTAGTTGCTCAGTCGTGTCTGACTCTTTGTGACACCATGGACTACAGCTCACTAGAGTCCTCTGTCCATGGAATTCTCCAGGCAAGAATACTGGAGTGGGTAGCCATTCCCTTCTCCAGGGTATCTTCCCGATCCAGGGATCAAACCAGAGTCTCCTGCATTGCAGATGGATTCTTTATCATCTGAGCCACTAAGGAAGCCCTCTATGGCACATACCTCATGCTAAAAAAAAAAAAAGCTAGCATTTATTGAGTGCCTACTATATACCAGATCCCTTTGCACACATGACGTCACTGAATCCTCCCAACCACCCTAAGGGGCTTCCCTTGTGTCTCAGCTGGTAAAGAATCCGCCTGCTATGCGGGAGACCTGGGTTTGATCCCTGGGTTGGGAAGATCCCCTGGAGAAAGGAAAGGCTACCCAGTCCAGTACTCTGGCCTAGAGAATTCCGTGGACTGATAGTCCATGGTGTCGAAAGAGTCAGACACGACTGAGCGACTTTCAAAACCATCCTAAGAGCTGAGTGCTGCTGTTGTCCCCATTGGACAGATGAGAAATCGAGGATCCCAAAGCTTCAGTAGTTGCACCAGGGTCGCAGGGTTTGTATGTGACCAAGCCAGGACCTGAACCCAGATTTGAGTCACTCTGTGTGTGCTCTCTATGCCAAAGCCTTTGACTGTGTGGATCACAATCAACTGTGGAAAATTCTGAAAGAGATGGGAATCCCAGACCACCTGATCTGCCTCTTAAGAAACCTGTATGCCGGTCAGGAAGCAACAGTTAGAACTGGACATGGAACAACAGACTGGTTCCAAATAGGAAAAGGAGAACGTCAAGGCTGTATATTGTCACCCTGCTTATTTAACTTCTATACAGAGTAGATCATGAGAAACGCTGGGCTGGAAGAAGCACAAGCTGGAATCAAGATTGCTGGGAGAAATATCAATAACCTCAGATATGCAGATGACACTACCCTTATGGCAGAAAGTGAAGAGGAACTCAAAAGCCTCTTGATGAAAGTGAAAGTGGAGAGTCAAAAAGTTGGCTTAAAGCTCAACATTCAGAAAACTAAGATCATGGCATCTGGTCCCATCACTTCATGGGAAATAGATGGGTAAACAGTGGAAACAGTGTCAGATGTTATTTTTGGGGCTCCAAAATCACTGCAGATGGTGACTGCAGCCATGAAATTAAAAGATGCTTACTCCTTAGAAGGAAAGTTATGACCAACATAGACAGTATATTCAAAAGCAGAGACATTACTTTGCCAACAAAGGTCTGTCTAGTCAAGGCTATGGTTTTTCCAGTGGTCATGTATGGATGTGAGAGTTGGACTGTGAAGAAAGCTGAGCGCCGAAGAATTGATGCTTTTTGAACTGTGGGGTTGAGAGTCCCTTGGACTGCAAGGAGATCCAACCAGTCCATCCTAAAGGAGATCAGTCCTGGGTGTTCTTTGGAAGGGATGATCCTAAAGCTGAAACTCCAGCACTTGGCCACCTCATGCAAAGAGTTGACTCATTGGAAAAGACTCTGATGCTGGGAGGGATTGGGGGCAGGAGGAGAAGGGGACAACAGAGGATGAGACGGCTGGATGGCATCACTGACTAGATGGACATGAGTTTGAGTGAATTCCGGGAGTTGGTGATGGACAGGGAGGCCTGGTGTGCTGAGATTCATGGGGTCGCAGAGTTGGACATGACTGAGTGACTGAACTGAACTGAACTGAACTGAGTGTGCTCTCAGTAGGTCTCCTTTAAAACCTCCCTTTGTATTTTCACAGTAAGTGAAATGAGGCTTCCCTGGTGACTCAGACGGTAAAGAATCTACCTGCAGTGGGGGACACCCGGGTTCGATCCCTGGATTGGGAAGACCTTCTGGAGAAGGGAATGGCTACCCACTCCTGGTGGGCTGCAATCCGTGGGGTTGCAGAGTGGGACACGACTGAGCGACTAACACTTTCACTTTCAATAAGTGAGATGGAGAGAGAAATCCCACCGTCGGCTTGCTGAGGCTCCTCTGATATAAGCGCTCCCTCCACCTCCCAACCCCGACCCAGGGTCTCCTGTTTGGGTCACACCACCCTGATTTGTCCTGCTTTGTAAATGCTCCTGGTCCCTCCATATGGACGCCTCCTCCAGCCAAGGCAGCGCCTTACCTTCAGGTAGAATCACTCTAGGGGAGGAGCCTTGGGGACTAGAGTGTTCATACCGCCCCCTCCCACCCCCTGTGATAGCTGAGGACACTGAGGCCTGGAGAAGGGGGAGGTCAGCACCAGCACCGGCAGGCGGCCTGCGTCCAGAGGACAGGCACTTTGGTCTCCATCTCCCATCTGCAGACAGTAAAAGCCTGCACCCTGTGTGTCCACCACCTTGACGTCCACAGACCCCTTTCTCTGTCCTCCCCCACCCTTCTCTCGGTTCCAGACCGAAAAACATCGTCCTTCACAGACAGCTGGCTTCCCTGTTTTTTAAAAATGTAGATACATTTACTTATTTGGCTGTTCTGGGTCTTAGTTGCGGCATGTGGGATCTAGTCCCCTGACCAGGGATTGAACTTGGGCCCCCTGCTTTGGGAGCACAGAGTCTTAGCAGATGGGCCACCAGGGAAGTCCCTTGCTTTGTTTCTTAATCACCGCAAATGTAATCTCTAAAAATCTCCTTTCTTTTTTTTTTTTTTTAAAAATCTCCTTTCTTAAGGCCTCTCAAAGGCAGTAAATTCTTTAAGAATGCCTGATCTGATGCACTTCCTCTCGCTACATAGATTAAGACCGTTTCCTCGTTCGGAGTCCGATGAAATGGATTTGAAACCCTTTTTGTTATCCATCAGAAATACTTACTGGAATGATAAGTCATTTTCATGGTCACGTTATGGGTTAAAAGATACATGAATAGGTAAAGATGACCTTTCAGAGGAGAAAACAAACTAACCCAGGAAGTAGTGAAGTTAGAGAAATCTCTAGGCCTTCCCTTCCTGGGAGTGAAAGGCGAACCTCTATAATATTCAAACAAGCAGTTTTCAGCAAACGGAGCAAAAATTTGTTTCTTCTTCTAAAATTGGACAAAAGCTGATCCTCATGGTAGCTTGCATTTTGTTGTTCTGAAAGTATTATCTTAGTCATGTTTATTTCTTTCCTTTTTTTTTTTCGGCCATGCCATATGGCTTGTGGGATCTCAGTTCCTCGATGCAGGGATTAAACCCCGGGCGAGGAGCCTGGTAGGCTGCAGCCCCTGGGGTCGCAAAGAGTCAGACACGACTGAGCGACTTCCCTTTTACTTTTCACTTTCATGCATTGGAGAAGGAAATGGCAACCCACTCCAGTGTTCTTGCCTGGAGACTCCCAGGGACGGGGAGCCTGGTGGGCTGCCGTCTAGGGGGTCACACAGAGTCGGACACGACTGAAGCAACTTAGCAGCAGCAGTATGGTGTAAAAGTTCAGAACCCTAACCATCAGGGAACTCCCAAACACGGAATTCCCATGTTCTTTTCCTTAAATAATAAAGCTTAGAGCTTTTATCCTCTAAAAGTATTCCCTTGGACGTTTCTCTCTTCAGCCTGGTTGCACGAACCTCCTGCTCAAGGGTCAGGGGAAGCGGGGGGCAGGGAAGGGCCCCACCTTCTCACTCCCTGGACCATAGGCCAGGCTCTCTCGGGGGGACAAAGTTTGGGGGGACCACACTTCACTTCCTGCACCAACGAATCCCTTCCTTCCTTTGTCCCCTGACGCCAGTGGTAGAAGCCACAACGGACGTGGTTCAAATCCCAACTGTGCTATCGACCGGTCCAGGGACCGTCATTCATCATCTCTGAGCCTCGTGTATAAGTAACATGGAACAACAATATTTTATAAGCTTTCCATGAGAATTAAATCATACCTGTATCTATTGCACACAGCAGGCTCTCAGCACAGGACAGCTAGCATTCTCCTTCCCTCTTGTGGGTGGGGAACACAAAACAGAGTCACAGAGGGAGCAGGGGTTCTCTAATCAGCTCCGACATCCAGCAGCCTGTCTGGAGGTGGCCCAGCCTGGCCTGGCTCCCAGGGAAGCAGCCCCCGGGCTGAGCATCCGTCATGACTCCCCAGGTCACAGGAGAGACCATCTTAGAGGACAGCTAGGCCTGAGCGGAAGCACACGGGAGATTGCTCCAGACACAAGTCCCATGTCCCACAGAGCAGAATGCGGACACCAGCACAGGACAGAACTTTCCTGATGCCCACTGGAGTTAGGGGGACTGCCCCTACCCAGCGAACCGCCCCCCCACACGGCATCTGCTCCATCTCTTGTGCCCCCAGATTCCAGCAGGGAAGACTCAGGGGCACGGAGCGCACAGAGGGGTAAAATGACAGGGGGTCTGGGGGTGGAAGACCACCGTCTCTGGCTCTGGGACCAAATTCTCTGCCCTCTCCATTGAGGCCACCCTCGGGGATGGAGTCAGCCAAGATGGGCTCTCCTGTGACAAGCTGGGGACCCTCAGAAAACAGGAGCCCAAATAAGGATGAGCAGCCGCTCCCCACTCCCGCTGCTCTACACCACCCGCAGTTTGCTACACCCACAGTGGATGGTGGTCTTCGACCCCCAGGACTCCCACCCAGGCTCCGCTCCAGGACAGCACATCGCAGGGGGCAGTCTGCACAGCCCTGGCTCAGGGGCCGGACCCCAACCCCTGCAAAGGCCTCTGGAACCGAATCTCTGGACTCTGAGGAGGACATCAGACAATTTCCCCTTGGCCTTGCCGCTGCCCACTGCCCCCCTGGCCTAAAGATGCGGAGACCCTGGAGCTTGGAGGATGGGTGGGCTGGGCGCGCATCCTTCCACCCCTACCCCTGCCCCGCCCCACCCATACAGTGACAGAAGCTGAGGCCTCTCTGTGCTTCTCTGGGGAAGAGCAGGCAATTCTGAAGTCCCAGAATGGGGAGGGGTGGGGGGAAGTGTTCCCGGCAGCCTGGGCACCTGATGTGATGGGTGGAGCAGGCACAGGACTCGGGGCCCCTGAGCCCACCTGTTTGAAGACTAAACTGTATCGACTGAGAATTCAATCACTCCGTAATCGCTGAGTAAACTCTGGCTGGTCCACTGATCAGGCCTCTGGCCACTGTGGCGGATGCTGACGTGGGGTTCCCCCTGCAACACCACTGCTGGCCAGTGTCCCCTCCTCAGGGGTCCCCAGCAGGGCCCCCAGCCTGGCTGATTGGCAGGGAGGAGGGGGACAGGGAGGGACTGGCTGGTGGGGAGTGGGGGCAGGCTCCCTTGTGGCCACAGTGCCCTGAGCAGAAAAGGTAGACTACAGAATCGTTTTTTCTTTTGTGGGGGGAGATATAAATTCCAGCCTAGAAACCCTGGCAGGTTGCATGCTAATACATTAACAGCAGTTAATTCTATACGACCGGGTTCCATTTTTATTTTCTTCTTTATATTTCTGCATTTTCCACATTTCCAAAAACTAGCAACTATAACTTATAATCAGAGAAAATAGATGTTATTCAGGGTCGAATGCAGTGGTTGGAAGGATCCCTCCCATGCTCCTGAAGAAAACTCCGGTGGCAGTTCCATGCAATGCGGCCGCCTGCGGGAGCTCAGCCTGGGCTGACCTTCCAGCCCCAGAACCGGTGGGCAGGGGTCCCTCTGCTGAGACCCCGAACTTCTCTCCACCCCAAGCCGTCATCTGCAGGTGGCCACAGGGAATGGAGACAAAATACCAGGGCTGCTTAGTGCTGGGGCCTGGCACATTAGGTAACATTAAGTGCCTCTCCCATCCCTGTTGGAGAACCGACGCCCAGAGTGCCCCGGCCCCTCCCCTCCCCCAGGGCCGGGGGTGGTTCTGCTTCCTGCCCAGGGACCCCCTCCTGAGCGCCCCCCACCTCCTGTCATCACTCTAACAGATGTCAGTCTTCCTCCTCTGGGGGGGCGCTCCGTGCCACCCACAGAGACAAATGGGCTGCTATTTCTCTCTCTCTAGATGCCGGAGGCTGCTTGTTCCCCAGATTACTGAGCACCCCAAAGGGAGGGGAGCCTATGGGAAGAAGGGCAGGGCCCGCAATCACTGCCCCGTTCAGTCACCCAGAATAAAGCCCTGTCATTACTGGCAGTGGGGGGACGTGAGGAAGTGGGGCAGAGCCCAGCTCGCACTCCACTCGCTGCCCTGGAGGCTGATCGCCCTGCTTCCCACCTGGGAAGTGTGGGGTGCCTACTCGGGGCCGCGTGAACATGGGCACGGGGATGGGTGGTCCAGCCTCAGAGGCCTTGTGGCCCCCGTAACCACCCCAGGGCACCCCACCTCCGGCCTCCCAATCTTCCCACTTCTGTGAGCGTTGCTCTCGGGCAGGCTCTGGGTCCCAAGAGAGAGGTTCCCTGACTCCACCCCCAAAGCTTCCCCCCGGGGTAGCTGGATAAGGCTGAGCTCGCACCCCTGCACCCCCAGGACTAGGGCTTTGGGAGGGGGCAAGGGTCTCTCCTGGACCGAGGGTTTATCTCAGGCTCCAGCAGCTCTTTTCTGTACATCTGATCAAAGGAACTATGGACCATCGTCTGCCCCACCACCACCCCCGTCCCCAGGATGAGCCCATCGGCTCCAGAAAGGGACTCCTGCTCAGGCCTACAGCTTGGGTAGGGATGGTTGGTGGGGGGATGGTTGGTGGTGGGGGAACAGCACCTCACACTCTGCTGACCTGGATCACTGCTGGCTTGGGCCATATTTGGAGGAGGGAGGTAAGGGGCCTCGTGGCCAACCCTGCACTCACGCACCAGAGACCCTGACCCTGAGGTGTGACTGACTGTGTGAAGTCTTCACTGGGCCTCCTGTAAGGACCATCCAGCTTCTCCCTGGAGACCCCAGAGGAGGCCCACCAGCTGAGGCCTTGCTGTTGTTCTGTTGTTGTTCAGTCGCTCAGTCAAGTCCGGTTCTTAGCAACCCCATGGAGTGCAGCACACCAGGCTTCCCTGTCCTCCACTACCTCCCTGAGTTTGCTCAAGTTCGTGTCCGTTAAGTCGGTGATACCTTGCAACCATCTCATCCTCTGTCTCCCTCTTCTCCTTTTGCCCTCAATCTTTCCCAGCATCAGGTTCTTTTCCAATGAGTCGGCTCTTCACATTAGGCGGCCAAATTATTGGAGCCTCGCTGAGCCGGTGAAAACCCAGACTGACCGGTGGGGGCAGCCTGGCCTGTCTCAGAGCCCAAACTGGGGTCTCCTGAGGGTGGCTCAGGGGCCTTGTGACCTGTATCCTCACCTCAGCCCAGTCTCTGACCTCAGCACCTCCTTAGGGAAGCTCGAGGGTGATGGTCGGGTACCCGCTCTGGAGGCTAAAGGGGAGGGAAGGGCCGGGAAGGTCCCAGGCAGAGCTGGGAACAGGCGTGTTGGGTGTCTGATGGGAGGAAACTTATCTGGGCAGGGCTTCCCCAGGAAGCCAAGAACAGACAGACAGACGGACACACAGACTACTGAACATCCGGGGCTTCTCCTAGAGAAGCCGAGACACTGACATCAGACAGACTGACGGACAGACAAACAGAAACACGCTCCAGGAAACTACAGACCGGACAGACAGGACACCTGGAACAACTGGGAGCGGAAAGTGACAGAGGTTGACAGTCGGGACACACCTGGGGGCCCCTCCCCCGGCCCTGCGCAGAGCTCACAGGCCCCGGGGGACTTAGAGAGCCTCCCACCTCCCTCCCAGGGATTCGAAGACAAGAGATTTCCTACCATCTTGGAAAAGAAGCCTGTCCCTCTGCCCCCTCCCGCCCCGCCTGCCCCCGTCTCCCACCCCCTCCCACCAGGAGTCAGGGCTCTGGGGTGAGGGTGGGGGTGGCTGGGAAGGGGCGAGGAAGACCCAAGAGATGACTTCTATCCTTGGGCACCTCCAAGGCACCAGCGTCTTGGGGGCGCTGTGTCATCTATGCTCACTGGCGCCAGGGCTCGAGGGGCAGCAAGAGATGTGGACCGGACTGAGATGGACCGATGGACAGCAGGGGCAGACCAGACAGCTCCTCTCTTCTCCTCCCCACCAAGGAGGACCACTCGGCCGTGTGTCTGAGCAGTGACCGCTCACGGGACAGGGCATGGCCTGCCCATCCTTCCTCCGGGTCACTAACTCTCTGCCCTCTTTCCTGTCCTCTCCCACTGTCTCATTCTCTCGTTTCTCATCTTCCTTCCAGTTTCCAGGAGGGTCATTTCCAATGTAGGGGCTCACATGCACCCCTGGACAGGGAGCCCCTGGGGATCCAGGGGGCCGCTCTCTCCTGTGGTCCTGGAGCAGAGCTCAGCCCCCAGTCCTCTGGGCATCAGCACAGCACCTGGTCCTCCCCTTGCTCCCATCCCCAGTGTGGTCACCTCCGGGAACAACCGTGCCTCCTACAGCCCTGGAGGTGAGCACCCTAAGGTGGGCCCCTGATTTAACCCAACCCAACCCCCCGCCACTTCCATTCCCGCCCCCTCCCCGAGAGTCCTGCCTTTCCCAACCCCCCCGCCCCCGACTCCTTCCAAGGGAAAACAAGCAGGGAAGGTTTACCATCGCCAAGCTCACCAGCTACCACCTCTGATGACTACCCATTATTTTCCTAGGAATAAAGGGGGAAGGATCATGGGGTCACTGAGGCTTAAACCCGGAAGTGGCCCTTAGTGCAGGTCTAGGCCTGGGTGCTCACAGCCCAGAACCTTCTGCTGCCCTCCCACACAGACCTAAAGCCCATCTAGGCTGTGAGCAGCCCAGAGGCTCAGAGAGATGGTACATCATGTTGTTCTCTACGTAGAACAGCCCTTCTTCATACAGATGGGGAAACTGGGGCCCAGGGGAGTTAAGGAACTTGCAACAAGAGGAGACAGCAGATGGGGTCAACTCCGCGCTGGAGTCCGAGTGTCCTGACCCCCAAGGAAGTAAAGGACGAGCAAAGGAAAGAGAAAGGTGCAGAACTGAGGCAGAAATCTTGGGGGAAAGAGAAGAGGACAAAGTGTGAGCAGCACAGAGGGGGCGGCTCCAGGTGGAGATGGAGGGAGAGAGTACTGATGGGGCGAGGAGGAGAGCTGGAGGGCTGGGGGGAGGACGGGGGGAAGAGAGAGGCTGGGTGAATGACCCAGGACAGGTGAGGAGGAGAGCCTGGACAGGACCCTGACTTCTCAGCGCCTCCCTCCCTTCCTAGGTGGTCGGCCAACCCAGCGGAGGTGGACAAGCCTAAAAATCAAAGTTATCTTGGCTCCTTCGTGGAAGGAGAAAAATTATCAAGAAAAATGCAAGTCTTGAGTAAGAAAGGCAGTATGGGTCCTCTTATTAGTTGGGCACCTTTGGGTGCCAGACAACCCACCACTAAGACATGTAGATAGAATCAAGTTAATTTCCCCTGATGTTTAAACAGGTGAACTTTTTATAGGCTGTTTAGTGGGGACGAGTATAGATCTGGGATTTGAACAGTAGGGTTATAATGACCTAAAAGTCAGCAATGGCTCATCTGGGGTCTGGAAGAAGGAAGGAGAGATGGAAACATGAGGAAGGAGGTAAAAACAAATAAAACGCGAGACTAGGGAGGAAGAAGCGGAGTGGGCCCCCGGTGTGTGCTCTGCCCAGGGTGGAGGACGGTGAGGTGGGGAGGGGAGGACGCGCAGCGGCTCTTCCCACCTGTGGGGGCCCAGGTCGGAGCAGGCGGGCTTCTGCTCGGCGTCAGCGGCTGGACAGCAGAACTGGTGCAGCACGGTCTCATTCCTGAAGGCAGAGCAGAGGGAGAAGGTCAGTGCCCTCTGACCACAAGGCGCCTCTGCCCAGCATGCTGCCCCCCGGGGAACTCCGAGGTCCCAAACGCTGCCCGGGGAGGACGTGCGTCATTGCAGACACCACCTCCTGCTCGCAGCCCTCCCACCCCTTCTACCTCTGCACCCCGGTCCCCGCAGCAGGCTCCTCCACGTGGATGTACCATCTATTCAGCCCTGACTTTTGTCACAATCACAGTTAGTCCTCCATAGCCCTGCCGCCCACTAAGGTCCGGCCAACAAGGCAGAACTAGGTCTATTCATCCAAGATGCACAGAATTGCACTCAGGGAACATTTTTGGCTAATCATGTGCAAAGATGCAAAGCGCTCATAGAAGCTCAGATGGTAAAGAATCTACCTGCAATGTGGGAGGCCCGGGTTCGATCCCTGGGTCAGGAAGATCCCCTGGATGAGGAAATGGAAACCCACTCCAGTATCCTTGCCTGGAGAATCCCATGGACACAGGAGCCTGGTAGGCTACAGTCCATGGGGTCGCAAAGAGGCGGACACGACTGAGTGAGTGAGCACACAGAAGACGTCTTGATTTACTGAGGCTCAGTTTTTTGTGTGTGTTTCAGCACAGAGGGAATTCAGAAAAATTAAAAAAGGAGGCAGCATGGGCTGAGAGAAGAGGAGAAGCTGGGATTCATCCGGAAGTGGACCCCATTTCTTATTTCAAAAGAGCTAGGAAGTGGAGAAGAGAGTAGCAGTACTGCCAGGGGAAAGTCAGAGACCAGAGACGCCAGCTGGCCGGAGGGAGAGGAAGCACCAAACGCCAAGAGCTCATGAGGCCGTCGCCCGGCCAGGCCCTGAACCAGGGGAGGCTGCCCAACCACGACCTCCCATGTCTGTATTCAGACTCAGAACTCCACGGCTCGGCCATAAACACAGCTGAGTCACTGAGGGGACTGATGAGACATGTGGTCCTGTAGTGGGTGAAGCGGCAGAGGATGGACAGACGAGGGGACACCCAGCAGGAGAACCGAGAAAGAAATGCCAACAACTTTGAGAAACAAGAACAAGTTATAGGGACTTCCCTGGTGGTCCAGTGATTAAGAATCCGCCTGCCAGTGCAGGGAACACGGGTTCAATCCCTGGTCCGGGAAGATTCCACATGCCGTGGACCAACTAAGCCTGTGAACCACAACTGCTGAGACTGTGTTCTAGAGCCTGCAAACCATCATTACTGAGCCCGTGTGCCACAACTACAGAAGCCCGAGCGCCCTAGAGACCATGCCCTATGCTCCACACCAAGAGAAGTCACCGCAATGAGAAGCCCGCGAACCGCAACTGGAGAGTAGCCTGCTCACTGCAACGAGAGAAAAGCCCGCAGAGCAACGGAGACCCAGTGAAGCCATAAAGAAATAAATACATAGACGAGTTACAGGACTTTCACTGTGTGTTTTTAAGACTTAAAGCTGCTCAAATTAAGAGAATTTGGTGTTGGCATAAGGACAGACATACAGATTGTACCCAAAGCAGAGGCTAGAAATAGACTCAAACATCAACTGATTCTTGGTACATTGATTTGTAGTAAAAGTACCAAGATAATTCAGTAAGGGATAATAACTTTTTTAACAGATGGTGCTGAAACAGTTGAATATGGAAAATGGACTTCGATCCATATCTTACACCATAGATATATGAATTAATACTAACTGGATCATAGACTTAAAGTAACAGATGTAATAATTTTATAAACAGACCTAATGATTTTATTTTTCCAGTAGTCATGTATGGATGTGAGAGTTGGACCATAAATAAAGCTGAGCACCTAAGAATTGATGCTTTTGAACTGGGGTGTTGGAGAAGACTCTTGAGAGTCCCTTAGACTGCAAGGAGATGCAACCAGTCTATCCTACAGGAGATCATTGGAAGGACTGATGCTGAAACTCCAATACTTTGACCACCTGATGCGAAGAACTGACTCATTGGAAAACACCCTGATGCTGGGAAAGATTGAAGGTGGGAGGAGAAGGGGACGACAGAGGATGAGATGGTTGGATGGCATCACCGACTTGATGGACATGAGTTTGAATAAACTCCGGGTGTTGGTGGTGAGGGACAGGGGAGGCCTGTCGTGCTGCAGTCCTTGGGGTCACAAAGAGTGGGACACGACTGAGCGACTGAACTGAACTGAATGAATGTATAAATAAAATTATAAAACTTTTCAAAGAAAACAGAAAAAAATCTGTGACTTAGAGGACAGACACAGAGATCTCCTTGTAGGATACAAAAAGCACAAACCACGGAGGAAATAAGTTGATAAATTAGACTTCATTGAAATAAAAAGAAATTTTCTGTTTTGAAAGACACTGTTAAGAAAAGTGAATTCTTATGACTCAGTAATGAGGGGCTTCCCTGGTGGCTCTGTCGTAAAGAATCTGCCTATCAATGCAGGAGACAAGGGGTTGGTTCCTAGTCCGAGAAGATTCCGTATGCCTCGGGGCAACTAAGCCGGTGCACTGCAACAACTGAGCCTGTGCTCTAGAGCCCAGAAACCGCAACATGAGAAACCTACTCACTCCAACTGGAAAGTAGCCCCACTCATCACAACTGGAGAAAAGAAATTAAGACCCAGCATGGCCAGAAATAAATTAATTAATTAATTTTAAGAAATAAGACAAACAACTTTATAGAAAAGTGTACTAAAGATTTGAATACATACTTCACCAAAGAAAATATACTGACGTCACTAGTCATTGCTGCTGCTGCTGCTAAGTCGCTTCAGTCGTGTCCGACTCTGTGCGACCCCAGAGACAGCAGCCCACCAGGCTCCCCCATCCCTGGGATTCTCCAGGCAAGAACACTGGAGTGGGTTGCCATTTCCTTCTCCAATGCATGAAAGTGAAAAGTGAAAAGTGAAAGTGAAGTCGCTCAGTCGTGTCCGACTCTTCGCAACCCCATGGACTGCAGCCCACCAGGCCCCTCTGTCCATGGGATTTGCCAGGCAAGAGTACTGGAGTGGGGTGCCACTGCCTTCTCCTCACTAGTCATTAGGGAGATGCAAATGAAAATCAAAATGAGACACCACTGCACGCCCACGAGAAGGACTAAGTTCAAAAGTCTGACAACACCAAGCGCTGAGAAGAGTGTGGCGCACCCAGAACTCTCACACTTCTGGTGGAAATGTAAAACAGCACAACTCTTGGGAAAGGACCCTGGCCGTTTCTTATAAAGTTAAAACACACACTATTTGCTCCTGTAACTGCATACCTAGGGCTTCCCTGGTGGAGTAAAGAACCTTCCTGCAATTGCAGGAGACCCTGGTTTGATCCCTGGGTCAGGAATATCCCCTAGAGAAGGGAATGGGTACCCACTCCAGTATTCTTGTCTGGAAAACTCCATGGACAGAGGAGCCTGGCGGGTTACAGAGTGAAGAGTCGCAAAGGGGTTGGACACAACTGAATGACTAACACTAATTGCATGCTTAGGTATTTACCCCAGATAAATAAAAATACACATTCACATGAAACTGTTCACAGCTGCAAAGGTTCCCAGAAGTAAGAAGCTGTCAACTCTACACATACACTGTCAGTTGATCTTGGACAAGGTTGCCAAGAAGGCACAACGGGAAGAGATCATCTCTTCAACAAATGGTATTGGGAAAGTTTAACACCCTCATGCAGAATAATGAATTTGGACCCATATCTTATACTGTGCACAAAATCAGCTCAAAATGGATGAGAGACTTAAGCATAAGACCTAGGGGGAAAGCTTTATGACATTGGTCTTGGCAATGACTTCATGGATATGACACCAAAACCACAGTCAACAAAAGTAAAAATAGGCAAGTGGAACTACATTAAACCAAAAAACTCCCGCACTGCAAAAAAAAAAATCAAGAGTGAAAAGGCAACCTACAGAACAGGAGAAAATAGTTGCAAACCATATGTCTGATAAGCAGTTAATTTCCAAAATACAGAAAGAACTCCTACAACTCAATAGCAACAAAACCTAGTAACTCAATTAAAAGTGGGCTAAAAACTTGAACAAGCATTTTTCCAGAGAAGACATACAAATGGCCCACAGGTATATCAACAGATGCTCGAGGTAACTATCAGGAAAATGCAAATCAAAATCACAAGCGGCTATTACCTCACACGTGGTAGGATATTTATTCTTAAAAAAAAAAATAACGACAAAGACTACAAACATTGGGGAAAATGTGGAGAAATTAAAACCCTTGTACACAGTTGGTAAGAATGAAAAAAATGGTGCTATGAAAAACAGTATGGAGGTTTCTCAAAAAATTAAAAATAGAGCTACTGCATGATCCAGAAATCTCCCTTCTGGGTATTTATCCAAAAGAATTGAAACCAGGATCTCAAAGAGATATTAGCACTCCAATATTCAGTGCAGCCCTGGAGGAGGAAACGGCAACCCACTCCAGGATTCTTGCTTGGAGAGTTCCATGGACAGAGAGGTCTGGCGGGCTACAGTCCATGGGGTTGCAAAGAGTCAGACAGGACTGAGCACAGCACATCATTCAGTGTAGCGCTATTCACGAAAGCCAGGATTCACAAACAACCTAAAAGATGGATGAACAAATAAAGACAATGCTTTCTATACAAGTGGAATCTATTCAGCCTTTAAAAAGAAGGAAATTCTGGGAATGCCCTGGTGATCCGTTGGTTAGGACTCCACACTCTCACTGCCCAGGATTCAGGTTCAGTCTCTGGTTGGGAAACTAAGAGCCCACAGATGGCGTGCTATGGCTGAAAGAAAACAAATACATAAAAATGGGAACAAAAGAAAAGAAGGAAACTCTGCCGTATCTGACAACATGGATGAACCTTAAAGACATGCTAAGCAAAATAAGCCAGTCACAGAAAGACAAATACTGCATGATCCCACTTACATGAATGAGGATCCTAAAATAGTCAAGCTCACAGAATTAGAGACTAGAATAGTGGTTGCCAGGGATGGGGGAGGGGAGGGGACAGAAGGGAAATTGCTCATCAACAGACATAAAGTTTTAGTCGTGCAAGATGAATTTTTCCTAGAGGCCTGCCGCACAGCATTGTGCCAGTAGCTGCAATGTATACCCAGGAATCTGTTAAGCGAGTGGATCTTGCATTGTGTGTTTGTACCACAATCAAATAAAATACGTAAAAAGGTTAAATATCCATGTAAGTGTTTGGGTTCAAATATTCATTTCTCGAGTTGTGTGACTAACAGGAGGGTTTCCAGGGACTTCCCTGGCACTCTGTTGGTTAACTCTTAGAGAACCCAGTGCAGAGGGCAGAGGTTTGATCCCTGGTCGGGGAACTAACATCCCACATGCCATGCAACCGAATAAAATAAAAAAATGATTTCTGCTTTGTGAGCCTCTGTGCCCTGGTCAGAGGAGTGGGAGTGGGATGGAGTTGGCCCAGAGTTAATTCAAGGAGCGTAAACACATGTGCACACCAAGCCTTAGTAAGTTGAGTAAATGATGTACCCTGCACACATATGGACCGTGTGTTCTACATGTATGTAGAGGCAGTATTTTTAGAAAAAAAAGGAGAGAGATTTGTGTTAAAGAAAAGAAAACCCTGCAACCCTAAGTGTCCATGAACTGGTAAATGGATAAGCAGATTGTAGCATATCTATACAAAGGAATACTATTCAGCAGTAAAAAGGAATAAGCTTTCTCATATAGGCAACAAGTGGATGAATTTCAAAAGAGCCTTACAGTAAGTGAAGGACAGCAGACACAAAAGTCCACACACTGCATGATTCCATGCGAGTGAGGTTCTAGAAAAGGCAAATCCGTAGTGACAGGAAGCAGACCAGTTTCAGTGACACGGAAGCGGAGAGATTCAAGCTGAAGGGAACAAGAGGTCATGGGGTGGTGGAGATGTTCCGTCACTTGAGAAGTAGCTACATAGCAGTAGACATTTGTCAAAAATCACAACCTACACGTTTAAATATGGGAGGATTTTATTTTATGTAACTGTATCTTAATATGGCTGATTTTTTTAAGACCAAAATATTTTCTTCCCCTTCTCACTTCTTGATACTTCATCAAGGATCTTAAGAATAATTTCTAAGTTCCCTCTTCCCATTGCCCCCGGGTCACCTAATTATTAACCACCCCCCTGCCCTCACGCAGCAGGAAAAAACACCAACTTTTTCATTCTCTTCAACTGTTAGATTGGATTTTCAGAGACCAGATGGCTTGCAACTGAGCCAAAGGAGGCCAGGGGGCCAGAAAGCAGGACAATGAGAAAGTTGGGGGTAGGGGTGGTTGAGCTGGGAAAATACTGGCCTGGGGCCTGCAGCGGGGGTGGGAGGGATGTTCCAAGAAGTGCAGCAGCAACAGCGCAGGAGCTGGTGATGGAGACCCAGGCCCCTTTCCACATGCTGGCCTATAAACCAGGCTCACCTTGTAAACCTGTCAGATCACTGTAAACCAGGCTCTTATCCCTGCCCTGTGCATCTTACTGACTTGTGGGGATTCAGTAAGACTTAAATGCAAAACTGCACTGGAAGAAACCTAATAAACCCAGCACAGACACACAGACATGACTGTGCGGTGCTAAGACGCTCAATCCTGTCAACCCTTTGTGACCCCATGGACTGTAGCTCACCAGGCTCCTCTGTCCATGGGATTCTCCAGGCAAGAACACTGGAATGGTTTGCTGTGCCCTCCTCCAGGGGATCTTCCTGACCTAAGGATTGAACCTGTGTCTCTTACGTCTTCTGCTTGGCAGGCAGGTTCTTTACCACTCGTGCTGCCTTGGAAGTCTATTACTGCTATTGGTCTGGGAAACTGAGGGACTCAGCGGCCCCAGCTCGTGGCCAGCAGAGACTGCCAGGTGCCTTCCCTACTTCCTCCTCCCAGCCCCCGTCCCTCCTGCAGGCCAAGGGCAAGAAGGAAAGGGTGGACTTCCTTTGCTCCTCAGTGCAGTCTGCCAACTGTACCTCCTCCTCAGAAACCTTTGGAAAGGTCTTAATAATAAGGCAAGTGATGACAGATGTCCCAGCAGCCAGGGGCAGAAAGATACAGAAATGTCACCCTGGTCTAGGAGGCCCGCAGCTCCATTTTCCACCCCAAGTCAGGCCAGGGCTGCAAGATCAGGTGGGCCTCCCTCTCTCCAGCCTCTGTTTCCCTCTCACTCTCTGCCCAGTCTCCTTTGGAGGAGCTTTAAAGGTCATCTAGTCCAGCGGTTCCCAACCTTTGTGGCACTAGGGACCAGATTCGTGGAAGACAATTTTTCCATGGACTGGGGTGGGGGGATGGTTTCGGGATGGTTCAAGGGCATTACATTCATAGTGCCCTTTTCTGTTCTTATTACATCAGCTCCATTCAGATCATCAGGCATTAGATCCTGGTGGGTGAGGAACCTCGATCTCATCCGTGTCCCCCCGCTGCCAAGGAATAGGGGTTACAGAGCCTGGGGGAAGAGCTACCCTGGTCTCCCTCTCAGAGAGGATTCCCCTGAAAACAGGCTGCTGGCTCTTAGATGTTCATGTGAAGAAGTCCGGTCCTGCAGAAACCCTGTGTTTCTCTCCTGGGTTCTGAGGAGCCTCAGGGCCCTATCGGCCGCCCCTAGGGCCACCCTGGAGTCAGAAGGCAAGTGGAGAAGGCTGGGCATGGAACTTACACTCCAACCGGAGCTCTGATCTGGTCTAATTACATGTTAGGATGCCATCAGATTTGATGTGGAGGGTAGGGGGAAAAGTTTCCTTGTTTTAAAAAACAACTGGGAAACTCTTCTTCTAACTGGACGCTCTCTTCATGAGGTGATTAAGCCTGTTCCACCTCTCCAGTCTCCATGGTGTTGGAGAGGAGCTTTGGTGGCTCACCCCAACACTCCTGGTCTCACTGCCTGGAGGAAGCCTCCTTGTTTAATTCTGCCTAACTCTCCGGTACCCGCCTTATCTTGGTCTCCTCATCTACAAATGGGGTTAATGATAGAACTTCTCTACAGCATTGTTCTCAGGGTGAGATGAGTTAAAACACACGCACTTACAATAGAAATTGGCGCACAATAGATGCTTGCCTGGTGGCTCAGATGGTAAAGACTTGGCCTGCAGTTCAGGAAACCTGAGTTCGATCCCTGGGTTAAGAAGATCCCTTAGAGAAGGGAATGGCAACCCACTCCAGTATTCTTGCCTGGAGAATCCTATGGACAGAAGAGCCTGGTGGGTTACAGTCGATGGGGTCACAAAGAATCGGACACAAATGAGCAACTAACACTTTCATATTCAGCTGCTTAATAACTGTCAGCTATTATTAAAGACCCTGCTTCTGCCACTCTTCCATCTCAGGGAGGGTGATCCCTTCTCTCCAAGCCCCCTCGTAAGGCTTTCTCCTCCTCGATGGTCTTCAACGCTGTCCCATTTCACAGACTACACCCTCCCCTCTCCTCTACATCCCCCCAGAAAGAGCCGTCTGCTACAGGCGCTTCCTCTCACCTTGATCTCCTGGAACTCACTGGAATGTAGCTCCTCCCTGGAGCCCTAACAGAGCTTTCCCCAGGGAGCCCCCAGCGAGCTTCATTGACTTGACTCTTCCACAGATTCATCGGCCAAACCCTCCTTCTTGAAACACCCTGACCCTGGCTTCCTGGGAAGTGGTCTGCTGGGTTGTTTCCACGGTGATGGGAGGAACCCATCCCCGTGGGGGGAGAAGTCCATGGAAAAAGAAGAAGCTGACGTCTAACAACACCAACTGGCCTGGCCAGCGCTTGTGACCATCCTGAAAGTGAGCCTTTGGGGTCAGGCTTCATTCTTGAATGAGCTGCTCTATTTCCCAAACGAACAGCAAACAGCACGTCTTGTGTCTCCACACCCCCACCCCTTGCTGGCCACCCATTACTGTTCAGTGTTTGCTGGCCTGGGGGTCTGCCTAGGTCTAGTGCATTCTTTTGTTTCCTTTTCAATTATGCAACACAGTGCTATCAATTCTGTTTTATACTCACTCCTCAGACTTTATTCATCTCACAGGTGAAGTTTGTACACCCCATTTCTAGCTTCTCCCTATTTCCTCCACCACACACTCAGCCCCTGGCAACCAGTTTTCTCCATTCTGTTTCTATGAATTTGACTTTTTTTTTTTCTTTTTAAGATTCCACATGTAAGTAATATCATGCAGTATTTGTCTTTCTTTAGACAAATACTTTAGGATCACATCCTCAAGGTCTATCCATGGTGTCACAAAGGCAAGATTTCCTTCTCTCATGGCTGGATGATAATATTCCATTATATATGTGTGTGTGTATATACATATATATGTACATATGTGGATCCATCTTCCTGACCCATTCACCCATTGATGGACATGTAGATTGTTTCCATATCTAGGCTATTATAAATAATGCTGCAATAAATGGGAGTGTAGCTATCGCTTCCAGATCCTGTTTTCATTTCCTTTGGATCAATACCTGGAAGTGGAATTACTGGATCATATGGTAGCTGTATTTTTAATTTTTTTGAAGAACCATACTGTCTTCCATAGCGACTGCATGAATTTACATTCCCACAACAGCGCACGAGGGCTCCCTTTTCTCCACACCCTCTCCGGCATTTGTTATTTCTTGTCCTTTTGATTACAACCCGCGTAATAACAGGGGTGATATGGTGTCTCATGGTGGTTTTTATTTTATCTTTTTAATTTATTTTGGGCTGCACTGGGTCTCCGTTGCTTCACACAGGCTTTCTCTAGTTGTCTCAAACGAGGGTACTCCATGGTTGCGGTATGTGGGCTTCTTACTGTGATGTCTTCTCTAGTTGCAGAGCATAGGCTCTGGGAGCGAGGGCTTTAGCAATTGTATTTCCCAAGTCCTAGAGCACAGGCTCAGTGGTTGTGGTGCATGGGCCTAGCTTTTCCTTGGCTTTTCCTCCCACCTAGATCCCTTGGTGGGATCTTCCCGGATCGGGAATTCAACCCCATGCCTCCTGCTTTGGCAGGTGGAGTCTTTATCACTGAGCCACCTGGGAAGTCCCCTCTGCCCATTTTTTAACGGGTTTGTTTTTTGCTACTTAGTTGTATGAGTTCTTTATACATTTTGAATATTCACCGCTTATCACAGCATGATTTGGAAATATTTCCTCCCGTTCGGTATGCTGCCTTTTTGTTCTGTTGATGGTTTCCGTGCTGTGAGAAAGCGTTTCAGTCTGATGCCATCACACTTGCTTGTTTCTGCTTTTGTTGCCAGTGTGTTCCTGTCACATTCGGTACCAGCACCTTGCTGGGCACCCAGGTTGCTGTCTCTTCCCTTCATTCCAGCCCCTTGCAGCTTATACAGCATCTTGTCACACACCTTTTCATCTTTGGGTTAGATCCAGTTGTTCCCCTTGGCAGGTAAGGAACAGAGAGGTGACCTGGGTTTCCCGAGGTTGCACAGCTGGTAACAGCGGGGTGGGGAACCAGCACTGTGCCGAGTTCCTCTCATCCTAGGCGAGCGCCCCAAGGAGCAGCCAGGGAGCCACAGATGCCCTAGGGAGGAATTCCATCAGTACCCCTTCTCCGACTGCAGGAGGCAGCTCGGTTCCTGGAGACACTACGAGCTGCAGATTTGGGAGGAGCTTCATTCAGTCCTTGCCTCCTCGCTGGCGAGGCTATGGATACCCCAAACCTACGCACACACAATCCTGCACACGTGTCATGGATGTACATGCACTCACTCTTGGCTGTGTAGACACACATATGCACACACATATTTTCATGTGCAACCCTGCGTGTGCAGATGGGCACACACAGGACTGAGACCAAGGATGTTTCATCCCTTACATGAACCCTGCTGACCACGTGGCCATGAAAGGCTATGATATCCAGTGCATGCTAAGTCACTTCAGTTGTGTCTGACTCTTCTGCAACCCACTGTAGCTCACCAGGCTCCTCTGTCAATGGGATTCTCCAGGCAAGAATACTGGAGTGGGTTGCCATTCCTTCTCCAGGAGATCTTCCCGACCCAGGGATCGAACCCAGGTCTCCTGCATTACAGGTGGATTCTTTATTGTCTGAACTGCCTGGGAAGCCCACAATGTCCCATGGGGACCTTGCAAATCATCCATCCGTGACTGCACGTGACACTCTGCCCATCCTAAAGCCCAGTCCTCAGGGCACAACATAGATGAGTGGGCCAAAGGCCAAGTTCAGCAGCATGAGAGTGTGTCACATGGAGGGCACGTGGGACCACCGGCCTTTTTGACCATGAACCCTGGACAAAGTTCCTGATCAGACCTTGACTCAAGAAGCACTTTCCCACCGCAGGAAAGTCCTCTATACTCCTCTGGAGTAGGGATAGCTACATCAGGGAGCACGAGGCTAGAGCTTGCGTGTGAATCACTGTTGCTGTGTGACCTTGGTGGGTCAACTTAACCTCTCTGGGCCACAGTCACCACATCTGTGAAATGGGGATAATCATACCTTCCCATTAGGACTGTATAGATAAAATGAGATTTAAAGACATACAAAAATGCTGAGTGCATAGTAGAAATTAGTATGTGGATGTTGAAAGGTTGAATGAATGAGATGAATGGAGATCAGATGGTTGTGGGTTGCATTGCAGGGCTGTCACTGCAAGCTGCTCTCCTTCTTGTGCCCCTTTAGCCCCCTGAGTATTTCCTGTCTGAGTGGAGACTTTGCTCCCTGCTCAAATTCCCCCAGCGTCCACCCTACACACCCCTTTGGAGGGGCCCTGCAGCCGCACACCTGTCTCTGTCTCTCTCCACCTTGCCCTTCTATTCCCTGAACACATGTGTTTCTTCCAGCCCCAGGGCCTTTGCACAGAATCTTTTCCCCTCAGGTCTTCCTGTGGTTCCATTCCTCACTTTATTTAAACTCTGGTCAATGTCACCTCCTACATGAGGTTTTGCCTATGAACTGCCCTCCTCCCATCTCTCCCTGATTTTTCCTCACAGTCAGAATGAGTTTGTATATACATGAGTTACTTTTCTTGTTGAACATCTGTCTTCTCCTCTCAAATGTGAGTTCCCTGGTGGCTGAGTCTTTGTCTGACCTGTTCACTGTGAGTCCCCTACACCTACAGCAGAGCCAGACATGCAGTAGATGTTCAGTAACTACTTGTTAAATGGATGGACAGCTAGAACTCTGCTCTTGAGGAGCCCAAATAAAACTTCCATCCCTAAACAACAATAATATGCTCAGTTCCCCTCTCTTCGCATTCCCTCTCCTGCACAGCCCAGTTCATTAGTTCAATATATTTTAATTTTTTCCCAGCCCCCCAGCTAGCTGATTCAGCTGATCTATTCTAACGGCTTTTTTTTTTTTTTTAATTTGGCTGCATTGGGTCTTAGTTGCAGCATGCAGGATCTTCGTTGTCTTTTGTGGGATCGAACCTGCATCCTCTGAATTACAAGGCAGATTCTTAACCACTAGACCACCAAGGAAGTCCCTCTAATAGTTCTTGGGCAGGGAGCTGCATGGGAATCCTGAAAACTTCCTTTAAAGTAGACTTGGCCATCTTTGCATGAAATGTTCCTTTGGTATCCCTAACTTTCTTGGAGAGATATCTAGTCATTCCCATTTTATTGTTTTCCTCTATTCTTTGCACTGGTCACTGAGGAAGGCTTTCTTATCTCTCCTTGCTTTTCTTTGGAACTCTACATTCAATGGATATATCTTTGCTGCTTTGCCTTTAGATTCTTTTCTTTTCTCAGCTATTTGTAAGGCCTCCTCAAACACCATTTTGCCTTTTTGCTTTTCTTTTTCTTCTGTCATCCTACTTAAATATAAAAAGTGGCCTTGGAACCATGTGGCTCCATATAGGCAGTAGCCACATGCAGTTATTTAAATTTATATCGTTGTTGTTCAGTTGCTCAGTTGTGTCCAACTCTTTGTGACCCCATGGACTGCAGCATGCCACCCTTCCCTGTCCTTCACTATCTTCTGGAGCTTGCTTAAACTCATATCCTTTGAGTTGGTGATGCCATCCAACCATTCATTCTCTGCCATCCTCTTCTCCTCTTGCCTTGAATCTTTCCCAGCATCAGGGTCTTTCCCAGTGAGTTGGCTCTTTGCATCAGATTAATTAAAATTAAATAATATTTAAAATTCACTCCTCAGTCACACTAGTCACAATTTAAAGTGCTCACAAGTCACATGTACCTATTAACTGTAGAATTGGACAGGGTAGATGTAGCACACTTATAACATCACAGAAAATTCTATCAATAAAAAAAAAAATAAAATAAAGTAGACTTGGCCAAAATAGAGGTGATGGAATTCCAGTTGAGCTCTTTCAAATCCTGAAAGATGATGCTGTGAAAGTGCCGCACTCAATATGCCAACAAATTTGGAAAACTCAGCAGTGGCCACAGGACTGGAAAAGGTCAGTTTTCATTCCAATCCCAAAGAAAGGCAATGCCAAAGAATGCTCAAACTACCACACAATTGCACTCATCTCACACGCTAGTAAAGTAATGCTCAAAATTCTCCAAGCCAGGCTTCAGCAATACGTGAACCGTGAACTTCCAGATGTTCAAGCTGGTTTTAGAAAAGGCAGAGGAACCAGAGATCAAATTGCCAACATCCGCTGGATCACGGAAAAAGCAAGAGAGTTCCAGAAAAACATCTATTTCTGCTTTATTGACTATGCCAAAGCCTTTGACTGTGTGGATCACAATCAACTGTGGAAAATTCTGAAAGAGATGGGAATACCAGACCACCTGACCTGCCTCTTGAGCAATCTGTATGCAGGTCAGGAAGCAACAGTTAGAACTGGACATGGAACAACAGACTGGTTCCAAATAGGAAAAGGAGTACATCAAGGCTGTATATTGTCACCCTGCTTATTTAACTTATATGCAAAGCACATCATGAGAAACACTGGGCTGGAAGAAGCACAAGCTGGAATCAAGATTGCCGGGAGAAATATCAATAACCTCAGATATGCAGATGACACCAGCCTTATGGCAGAAAGTGAAGAGGAACTAAAAAGCCTCTTGATGAGAGTGAAAAAGTTGGCTTAAAGCTCAACATTCAGAAAATGAAGATCATGGCATCTGGTCCCATCACTTCATGGGAAATAGATGGGTAAACAGTGGAAACAGTGTCAGACTTTATTTTGGGGGCTCCAAAATCACTGCAGATGGTGACTGCAGCCATGAAATTAAAAGATGCTTACTCCTTGGAAGAAAAGTTATGACCAACCTAGATAGCATATTCAAAAGCAGAGACATTACTGTGCCAACAAAGGTTCATCTAGTCAAGGCTATGATTTTTCCAGTGGTCATGTATGGATGCAAGAGTTGGACTGTGAAGAAAGCTGAGTACCAAAGAATTGATGCTTTTGAACTGTGGTGTTGGAGAAGACTCTTGAGAGGCCCTTGGACTGCAAGGAGATCCAACCAGTCCATTCTGAAGGAGATCAGCCCTGGGATTTCTTTGGAAGGAATGATGCTGAAGCTGAAACTCCAGTACTTTGGCCACCTCATGCGAAGAGTTGACTCATTGGAAAAGACTCTGATGCTGGGAGGGATTGGGGGCAGGAGAAGAAGGGGACGACAGAGGATGAGATGGCTGGATGGCATCACCGACTCAATGGACGTGAGTTTGAGTGAACTCCGGGAGTTGGTGATGGACAGGGAGGCCTGACGTGCTGCTATTCATGGGGTCGCAAAGAGTCGGACACGACTGAGCGACTGAACTGAACTGAACTGGCCGAAATGTGGGAGCAACCTAGATGCCCATCCATGGACAAACGGATGAACAAAGTGCGGTATGTCCATGCCATGGAATAACATTCTACCAAGAAAAAGGACCAAGTGTTGATACAAGCTACTGTGTGTGTGTATGAACCTTGAAGACATTATGAAGATGCCAGGCAAACACGACCATTTCTTCCACGACTCTATTCCCATGACACATCCAGCCCGGGGAACTCTCTAGAGTCAGAGAAGAGATGAGTGCTTGCTTGAGGTTGAGAAGGGTTGGAAGATTAGACTAGTGACAAAGGGTATAGGATTTCTTTTTTGAGGTGATGAAAATGCACTAAAATTATGGTGGTGCTAAAAAGCCATGGATTGCATAATTTACTTTTTCTTAATATTTATTTATTTGGCTGTTCTGAGTCTTAGCTGGGGCCCATGGGATCCTCGATCCTTGCCATGGCATGAAGGGTCTTGGGATTTAGGTCCTGACCAGGGACTGCCCCCACGCCCCCTGCAATGGGGACTCTGAGTCTTAGCCACTGGACCACCAAGGAAGTCCCAGGAATTGTATTCTTTAAATGCGTGAATTGGATGGGAAATGAATCGTATCTCTCAATAAAGCTGCTTTTTAAAACACTAAATAAATAAATAAAGTACATGCAGGTACTCCCCTTCCCCCGCAACTTCCCCCTCAATGACGGTCTCCAGGGTGAAGGCCACGTGCATGCCCATTCCTGGTTCCTGCAATCGTCTGCAGGAAGGCTTCAGAGCACAGAGGCTGAGAGCACTGACTCCAGAGTCACATCCCCCTTGGCTTTGAATCTGGATGCTGCCTCATGGTTGCTTGACCGAGGAGGGGTTCCTGACCCTGTTGTGCCTCACACCCCACCAACTATAGAAGTTACTGAGACATATATTGAGATAAAGTTAGGTTGTAAGGCACTTAAGAGAATGCCCAGGCCACAGTGAGTGCAGGATAAAATATTAGCCTATATTAAATTTTCATTACTTTCCTCCAGGCAGTGAGGCCGTGTCCTCAATCTCCCTGCTGTGCTTGGTATAGGGCCTTTCCTGTAGATGGCCGTCCCTGCAGCTGGCTGAGACAAGCACGTCCCCGTCGCTCCCACCTTCAAGAACAACTTTCTGTCCTGAACCCTCATCCCCTCCAGGTATCACCCCATTTCCTTATTCTTCCTTCTAGAAAAATTCATCAAAGAGTTTTCTGTACTCACTTTCTATAGATCCTTCCATTCCGTCATCTTCTAAACTTCCTTTTAGAGAAATTTCAAACATGTACTTTGCCAGTCTTCTATCCCCATCGTTTTTGCTGTGTGCTTAGTCACTCAGTCATGTCCAACCCTTTTCAAATCCATGGACTATAGCCCACCAGGCTCTTCTGCCCACGGGATTTCCCAGGCAAGAATATTAGAGTGGGTTGCCATTTCCTACTCTAGGGGATCTTCCCAACCCAGGGATCGAAACTGCATCTCTTGAATCTCCTGCATTGGCAGTCAGGTTCTTTATCAATGTGTCACCTAGGAAGCCCTAATATTGTTTTCAAATGTCCCTGATTGCCTTAAAAATGTTTTACGACTTCCCTGGCAGTCCAGTGGTTAAAACTCCCTGCTTCCAATGCAAGGGGTGTGGGTTTGATCCCTGGTCAGGGAAGCTCCCAAGTGCCTCATGGTACAGCTAAAAACATTTTTAAAAAAAGAAAAAAAAAAGTCTTTTTACAGTTGCTTCATCAGGGCTCTCCTTGTGGCTCAGTTGGTAAAGAATCCGCCTGCAATGCAAGAGACCTGGGTTCAATCCCTGGGTTGGGAAGATCCCCTAGAGAAGGGAAAGGCTACCTGCTCCAGTATTCTGGCCTGGAGAATTCCATGGACTGTATAGTCCATGGGGTCGCAGAGTTGGACACCACTGAGCAACTTTCACTTTCACTTTACTTTCACCTGAATCAGGACCTAGTTAAGGCCCAGACTTCACACGGGGTCAATTTGTCTCTTTTCCCTTCTCCACACCAATCAAGCTCCTGCCCTACCCCTTGCTCTACCCAAGTTGGGCTTTTTGGGGTCACCAGTGACCTGCACGCTGCTCAGTGGGCTGCCCTCCCTGCTCACCCTGTCACGGGGGTGACTCTGCTCCCATCCTCCGCACTGAGACTCCTCTCTGCTGGGGCACCACGTGGGTCTCCAGCTCTTCCGTTCCCTCTTCGGCTGCTCCTTTTCCGCTCCCCTTCCCACCTCTTGATACCGGTGTGCTCCAAGACTCCATACTGGCCCTCTTTTTTTTCTTTTCTTTTTCTTTTCTTATTCCTTGCTGGTGTCACCCTCCCCAGATTTTATCTCTAGTCCGTCCAAAGGCCATCTCCACCTGCATGTCTAACAGGCATCTCCAACTTAGCGTGGCTAAAACTCAACCCCTACAGACATCCTCATCTCATCCTTCCAATAACTTTGGCCCTAACCCTTGGACTCATCCTCACCTCCTCTTTCTCTCATACCCACGTTAATCCCTCAGGAAGCCCTGTGGGTTTGCCTGCTTATCGCCACTTACTGCCACAACCCCTGGTCCAAGCTACTTCCGTCTCTTAACTGGACCTTGCAACAACATCCCACCTTCTCTCCCTGCCACCAGCTTTCTTCCTCCTCAGTCTATCTATAAACCAGGCTCAACCCAGCAGCTGAGGTCCCTTTAAAGCATTCTCTGCTCAAAACCATCCACCAGCTCCCAGTTTTTCTCAAGTAAAAGCCAGACTCTTCACACAGGTTCCAAGGCTCCATCAGTGTTTCTCATCAAGCAACGCTGGCATTGTGGGCAGGGAAACTCTTCCTGGTGGGGACGGTCCTGAGCAGTAGAGGATGTTAGCCATAGCCCTTGCTCATTAAATGCCAGCAAAGGATCCCCTCCTACCCCTGCCAGCCATTGTGACAACTAAAATGTCCCTACGCACTTCCAAACACTGCCTGGTGGGTCTGGAAATCCCAGGAGAGACTCTCTTACAAGGTTTGCTGCAGCCCTGCATGCCCCCCACTCCTGCAACTGCCACCCCTCCAAGGTCGCTGACTCCCCTCAGACCACTCTCCTTGTGCTCCATCAGCCCCCCGCCTCCCTTGCTCCCTTGCCACTGCGAACCCTGCCAGGAGCCCTCCTCCTCCAGACCACACAGAACCCCTTCTCCAGGGCATACTCAGGCACTATCCTACTCCCAGCCTTCCCAGGGCACCCCTTCTGAAATGGCAAACCTTTTTATTCCCAGGCCTCCTTGCTCTCTTTCTCCCCAGAGCACTTATCCCATCAAACATATGTTTTAATTCTTAACCTTGTTTATTTATTTTTTTTTTGTCTCTAAGCTTCATGAAGTGATGTGGGGTATTTTGCTCGCTGCTACATCCGAGTACCTGGCACACAGCAGACAATCAATAAATATTTGTTAAGTGAAAGAAAGAATGCAGATGCCATAGACGTTTACTTACAGAGAAAAGAAAATAAGCACTTTTAAGCCACAGGAATAAGGAATTAATTTCACCCTCAGCAAGGACTGGAGTGTGTTCAGCCTGGAGTGGCAAGTAGGGGAAGAGATGATGAAAAGCTCAGTTTATTTCTCAGTTCAGGAAGACTTCCTGGAGAAGGTGGGCTGTAGAGCTCACTCTCAGCTCATTTCGAACCAGATTATAACATCCTGGCAGCTTCCCCAACACTGATGAGTGCAGACAACACAGGGAGCCCAGCTGGAAGAGCAGTGGAGTGTTTTCAGGTAGGGAAGCCCACTTCCTGAATCTATTTCTATCACAATTTACCAGTGTCTGTAGGAAGCTCCACCAGCAGGTTCCCCCACTGGAGGGCCAAGTTCAAATAGAGCCCCTGGATAATGCCTGCCTACCTGCACATGACCCATCCCCACCCTCAGAAAAGCCCACCCAAATGATTACACAGAGGCAGGCTGCCCAGAGCTTGCCTTCCGCACGCCCAGTGAACGAAAAGAAAGGACGCAGATTCACAGTCACACAATAGAATACTTTATAGCTATTGAAAAGAATGAGACAGCTCTTTTTATACTGAATACGGAAGCCTCACCCAGATAGATTATTAGGGGGGAAGAATGCAAGATGCAGAAGTGTACAGTATACTACCATTGGTACAAAATGAAATATATACACATCTAAACAAATATATATACATATAAATGTAGGAGTGCTCAGTTGTGTCCGACTTTCTGCAGGCCCCATGGACTACAGCCCCCCAGGCTCCTCTGCCCATGGAATTTTCCAGGCAAGGATACTGGAGTGGGTTGCCATTTCCTCCTCCAGGGGATCTTCCCAACCCAGGGATCAAATCCACGCCTTCTGTGTCTCCTGCATTGGAAGTTGGATTCTTTACCACTAACGCCATCTGGGAAGCCTATACACACACACACACACACACACACACACACACACACACTATCCCTGGAAGGATATACAAGAAATTGCTAACAGTAGCTTCTGGGAACAGGGGCTGGGGGTGAGTGGGTGTAAAACAGAGGTGAGGAAACACTTTTCACTGTAAATTCTTGCATCTTTCAAGTTTTGTACTATGTCGATGTTTTGATACTACCTATTTAAAAAGAGTAAATTCAACTTTAAAAAGAACACAACCAGATTGACAAAATGAAAGCCAAACGTGAAAAGTTCAGCACGTAGGGTTTTAAAATGAAAGCCACATGCAGAAGGACAGGGGGCCAGAGCAGAAGGACAGACTGCTTCCTGAAGAACAGAGAATGAGCTTCTCTAACAGTGGCTTCTCCATCTACGGCCCGGGGCTGAGAAAGCCAGTGAGTTCCTAGGTGCCATGCAGAGCCGGGGAGCAAGCGGAACCTGCACGGTTGGGGCAGGGCTGAGGGAAGGACTCCGCTTCCCCAGCTGGCCTGCCACATCTGACTCCTGAGCCACAGGGTTCATTGCGGCTCCAATGTTCTAGGAGCCAGACTGAGGGGACCGAGCCACCCACAGACCCGCCTGAAGCAGAAATTACAGGCCTCCGTACGCTTGTCTAAAAGCAAAGGAGGCAGCTGGAGAGAGTGGTCAGGAAGGCCAAGGAGAATTGACTGCCTTCAAATACTTGAGCGGCTGTCAGAGAATGAGGAGATCTGTTCTAAGCCCTCTGGAAGACTCCACCTTCCAAAAACACTTTTCGGCCCAGTTCTTGCCAGAGGGGGCCCCAGATAATACCTGTCCTTGAGGCCCCACTGGGCCAGGTGCCCAGGTTGCTGGGTGCTTTACTGACATCGACTCTAAATTCACGGTGGTCCTGGGGGGTTTCACTGTTCCTACTCCTACTTTAGAGACGAGAAAACCGAGGCTGTCACTGCTGAGGGGTCACATCAGTACGTGATGGAGTCAGGGCTCAAACCGGAGGCCACAGTCTGAACCACTACAGTCATCACAGGTTGGGCCAGAACTCAAAGGTCGTGTGATTCTGCTGCTGTTCAGTCGCTCAGTCCTGTCCAACTCTTCCCAACCCCAAGGACTGCAGCACCCCGGGCTCCCCTGTCCTTCACTATCTCTCAGAGTTTGCTCAAAGTCATGTCCATTGAGTTGGTGATGCCATCCAACCATCTCACCCTCTGGCGCCCCCTTCTCCTCCTGCCCTCCATCTTTCCCAGCATCAGGGTCTTTTCCAATGAGTTGGCTCTTCACACCAGGTGGCCAAAATATTGGAGCTTCAGCTTCACCATCAGTTCTTCCAGTGAATATTCAGGGTTGGTTTCCTTTAGGTTGATCTAGCAAGCTAAGGCAGGGCTGGGATCCTCTGCCAAAGTGACTTGGGTACAAGTAAGGCTAGTGAGGTGGATGCTGAGTAGAACTGGACCTCCCTGACACCTCCCTGATCCCCGATCCTCTTCGCTGCCCCTGCGGCTTCTCCCAGAAAGGCAATGGCCCTTTCCACAGTCCCGGCTGAGACATCCAGCTTGGATCGTACGCACCCTAGGGCAGCGCCCCTTCCCCGGCCCCTCACCAGAACCCGTCTCCAGCCCCCCGGAGGAGGGCAGCGGGTCGGGTCTGGGGAGGGCCCGCTCCCGGAAGCCCCAGCTGGGAGGGGAGGCGGGGGCTGGGATGCTCCCAGACACCGTGGGCGGGCGGCGCGCCAGTCGGGGTGGGGGTTGGGGGAACGGGGTGCGCTGCCGGGGAGCAGCCGACCCGCGAGATGCACCCCTCCCCACCCTGCAGGGCCAGGCGCGCAGGTGGGGGCAGCGGCCACGCTCCCCGGGCGCGTGACTCAGCAGCCGCCTCGCCAGGCGGGGCGCGGGGCACACAGCTTCCCGACGCGTGGGCCGTTCCGAGGGGGTTAGGAGGGGGCCGCCCCGTCGCCCCCGCGGGAAGCGCCGAGGGGCTTGTGGGCCGGGACGTTCCGCAGCGGCCGCTCGCCAAGCCGCCCACGCAGCCCCGAGCCGGCCCGGCGCGCCCGCCCCCGCGGAGCCCACGGGACGCGCCGCCTGCGGAAGGGCTTCCCCAAGCTCCGAGCGCTCCCCTCCGGCTGCTCCGGGGTTTACGCTTCAGTGTCCGAGGGGCGGGAGCCTGCAAATCCTGAGAATCTGGAGCGGGAAGACCCCGCGGAATGCAACCCGCCCTCCCTGACCTGCGGGCCCTGGCCTCCCTGCACGGGGCCCCAGGGTCTGTCTCCTTGGTTTCTCGCAAAAAAAAAAAAAAAAAAAACACCAGCGGATTCAGAGCTCCCTTCTTGAGGCTCTTAGCATTTGGAAGTCAGTTTTCTCATCCAAGGTAAGTTGGTCCTGTTGCAGCGACCTCTGAACGGCTCAGCTTTGCCCCAGCCTCGGTGACCGGTAGGCAGAGAGGGGCCCAGAGGTGGGCAAAGACCGATTGTCCCCACTGGGCAGAGAGGACACCAAGGCCCACTGAAGGGAGGGGGGTGGATTTGCAGCAGTTCACCCTTGGGGTCAGTGAGGGTGGGCACAGCGATCAGGACCCCGGAGTCCTGGCTTCTGGGTTCAGTCGAGCTGCTCCAAGAAACTGTCCTCTACCCACCCCTTCCACTGCTGCCTCAGGGTGCCTTCACGTGCCTCTGGAATTCCCTTTGGCCCTCTCCCACGGGTCCTTAGGAGTTGAGTAGCTCCAAGAATATCCAGGATGCCCAGCAAGCCGGTTTGGAAGCACCCGGGCATCTCTGTTCCTAAAGACCAGTCTGTGCACCGGAAACGTTAGACACAGCCAGGAGATTCCCAATTGCTCTGCTGAGTTTTTGTTGCTGTTTTAAATAATCATTGTGTTGAAGTGATGTGTTGAATGAAAATCATGGTAGATTGGAATCATTTATCACGGAGGAAATTGTGGAATTCCCTTGCCTCTCCGCTGGGATGGGGAGTGCATTCCTGATTGGAAACAGGGAGGCAGCTGATTTGACCTGCTGCACCCAAACTTGGAGAGGTCATGGGCGCCTGGCCCTGGCCACAGCTGGGCCAGTTCAGAGCAGATCACTGCGGTTTGGCCAGCATCTTGCTGCTGCCAGCACCTGAACGTCCAAACACAGCACCTCTGCAGAGTCCCAAATACCTTCCCCCTGTTCCGCCCACCTCCTTCTTCCCGGAGCTCACAGCCTCCAGAGGCCAAATCTCCTCCATGCTCCAGGCAAAGTGAGGGGGAGAAAGTGGAGGTGCTGTAGACTTGCCCCATTGAGGGACCAGGAGGAGAGCTGGCTGGGCAGCAGAGAGAAGCAAGCACTCAGAGAAAGAAGGAAGCCAGAGTCGGGACAGCGTGTGCAGTCTGGGCGATGAGAAGGCAGCGAGGAGGTCTGTGCTGTGGGGTGGAGCCATCACCCCCTCCTCCAGCCTGGAGTCAGGAACGAACCCACCCTCGCACAGACGCACCTTCTCCGTCCCCCAAATGCAGCCACGCCAGACTCACACCCACTCTCCCTCCCGGCAGCGTCCTAGCGGCTCCCTGACCGTAGCTCACACCACTGCCTGGTGGAGAAATGGGAGAGGCCTGGAGCCTGGCTGCTGCTTCCCATGGCTGCTCCCAGGCCAGGCGGTGACCCCAGAATCCAACCCTTTGTCCTTTGTCTGTTTTCTACCTGGTGACAAGGCAGCAAATCAGGTTTCCTTTCCCTCCCATCCTCTTAGACCTGTTTTCCATTTCTAGTTGAGCCTGCTGATGGGCTGTGTGCATGTGCAAAGAGAGAGAGAGAGAGAGTATGTGTGTGTGTGTGTGTGTGTTGGAACACTCCAAGGCTTTCTTATGCTTCATTCTTCCTAAAGCTTCCCAGGCTGAGGACTGGATTGCTCAGAGGCTTGGGTCAAAGGAGGAGGGGGCTCTCCATCCTCACGGGTAGAATTGGGGTGGGATGTACGCTCCCCAGTTGGCCTTCAGACCTGAACCTCTGATCCAGCGTTTCCCAGGTGCTCAGCTGGGGAAACTGTGCCCATGAGTGTGGGCACCGCTCACCCCCTCATGGACCTCCCTCCAGCTGAGACTTTCTTCAGCCCTGACTCCGTACCCCCTCCCTCCACTCAAGGATGGATGAAGCTGCCTGTGCCCTACGCACTGAGAGCTTATTCCTTCTCGTGTTGTTCATCACACACTGCTACGTATTGAGCTGGCCTCCATCCCCCACCCTTCTCAAGCTCATGTAACACCCACCTATTGCCTGCCAACATCCCCCCACCATGACAGACCCCATTAGAGTTGTGTGAGAGTTTTGCCATCTAACATATTATTTTAAGGGTCTAGAAAGGATCAAAATTGCTTAACCAAGCACCAGGATGCTCCTTAGATTCCTGCCTTGTGAATTTTACACATGGGGCTCATTGGGGAAGTATTCCTTCTCCAGCGCAGATAATTTCAAGACTAGCCAGTGTGGGAGTGAGTGCCCCGGGTCCCTCCCCTTTGCTTGCCAGGCAGTGCTAATTCCTTGCAAAATACAGTGGATGTGAAGACCATTCAGGCTTCATCAGCCTCCCCTGTGAGCCCTTCAACACCTTCTGAGCCTCCTGCCCCAACTGTTAGACATCTCTTCCCTTGTCAAGCTTGTCCTCAGACACTGTTCAGATAAACTCCCATGCTTTCAGAGCCAAACGTGTTGTTTTTCTACTGTCCTAGGAGAATTTGCATTTTAACAAGGGGGATAACCTGAAGTCCCCAAAGGAGTCCCTAATTGTGGAATTGCCGGCCTAGGCAAGATGTTCTGGAAGGCAGAGAGACCTCCCTGGGTGCCCTACACCCCTGTAACTGGAGGTAAGTTTGGGCCTGCACACCCACGGGGCAGCGCTGACTGGTTCTCTCAGCCCCTCACTGCACACTGACAAGAGCGCTGGATGAAGAGCGTGGAGAAGCTGAGTTGTAAACCTAGTTCGGCCACTAATCAGTCTGGAAGTACCAGCCCCTTCTCTCTCAGGCCATGGTTTTCTCATTTACCAAATGAGAAGTTCGGTGCAAATGACCTTCCAGAACCTTTTCAGCTCTGACATTCGCCTGACATTCGGAGGGTCTGGGGGACCCTGGTACAGCTCCCAAGGCGGTCCAGCCCCTGGGGCTGTAGACACCTTCCTGGTCAGGGCAGGGGTGGGGTGCTTCTCTGGGCAGGTTTCCACTGGCCTGCAGGCCTCCTGTCCACAGCAGTCCGCCCCCTGCAGGGGAGGGAAGGTAGTGCTCCGCACAGCCCCCGCCTGGCAGTTACATAACCCTCCCAATGGGATGTTCTAAACAGCAACAGCACAGCAGCCTTTGCCCTGCCCTGCCCTGCCCGGTGCTCCCCCCTCCCGCCCCACCCCCCCCCCCCACACACGCCTTTGCCTGTGATGGCCTCACAGCCACAACTACCTTTCCATCTTCTCTTTTCCATTTGTTTTCTTGCTGCTGTTGTTCAGCTGCTAAGCCGTATCTGACTCTTTGTGACCCCATGGACTGCAGCACACCAGTCTTCCCTTGTTTTTTTCTAGAAGGTATTTATTCTAAGAGAGTCCTTGCAAGATGAAACTCCTTTAGCCTCTGGGCTTGACCAGAATGAAGCAGAGTCCTCCCCCAGCCACCCTGACCGCCCAGCTTCGGCCAAAACGCCACGTCGGGTCAGGCCTCCCACTTTTCTCAGCCCTGCTCTGTCTCCCTTTCTGACTGCAGAGTCCTGCGAAGAGTGGGTCTGCCTTCTCCCTTCCCTTCCCAGAATGGGAGAATTTGGAGAAATGGATTTAGCTTTCATTCCAGTGAACAGGAGGCATTCTCCTGGTTCAGACTCCATCCCCCACCCTCCCCTGTTGTCCTTGACAAGGTCACATACGAGATGACACTGTGGTTTCCCCATTTAGAAGACGGATGAGGTCATTGTTACCACTGTGGGGTGTTGGGTGGCGACTCGGGTCCCCTCAGTGTCCATAAGAAAAGTGCAAGCAATCTGAAAATGCAGCTGAAGAAATTCAGGTTGGGCTTAAGGAAGCAGTTCCCAGCTATTGAGTTGTGAGACCTCCTCACAGCTCACTAAGGGACGACGGGTTTGTCCCGCCCAGCTGCATTTCGAGGCAGGCTCCCATTCACATATCTGGTGCACACTGTCCAGAGGTTGAGTGGTGGCTGAAGAAAGGTCACACATAGAAATGTGGCCTGGAACACTTCCTGAAGGAATCCTCAACCTGGATTCTCCTCGATAGCTATGGTCTCACTCTGCATGAAACTTGGGTCCTGGTTTCTTTATCTGTAGAAATATTACAGTGTATTGAGCACTTACTACGTGCCCAGAACAGCTTAAAATGTATATAATCTAATTTAAAATTTTTTACAACCTTTTAAAGTAGATATTATTCCTTATTTCATAAAAAAAAAAACAAGGCTCAAAAAAGGTATAAAGGAACTCTACTCAGTGCTCTCATGACCTAAATGGGAACCCAGAAAAGGGGATATATGTATACATGTAGCTGATTCACTTTGCTGTACAGCAGAAACTAACACAACATTGTAAAGCAACTATCCTCCAATAACAGTTGAAAAAATAAATGTAAGGCATTCGAGCTGGTAGCTGGTGGAGCAGGATTCATACCCGGTATGCCTGCCTGCAAAGCCCAGGTTCTGAACCACCTGGATCTTGAAAACTCCCAGGTGGCTCAGCGGTAAAAAAAATCTACCTGCCAACACAGGAGACGCAGATTCGATCCCTGGGTTGGGAAGATCCCCTGGAGGAGGAAATGGCAACCCAGTCCAGTATTCTTGCCTGCAGAATCCCCTGGACAGAGGAGCCTGGCAGGCTGCAGTCCATAGGGTTGCAAAGAGACACGACTGAGCGACTGAACAACAGCGATGTGGTTTCCTTAAGTTCCTTTTAGCCTGAATAACCTAGTTTCTCCCTCCCGCTACTCCTCCTCTTACTCGACTGTTAATGCCCTTGCTGCCTGAAGTGGACAGGACCCTCCATTCCTGTGTGAACACAAGAAGCCCTTTGCAACTTGTGTAGGAACCCACACTTCATGCTTCTCACGAAGCAGAGGAGGAAGGTGCTGCAGCGGCCTCAGCCTCAGAAGTCCCACCACATGGCCTTGCGTTTGGGGGTCTGCCAGGTGCAAGGAGCGCATCCCCAGGACCTGTTCCTAAGATACCCCTTGCTAAACGGCTGCCACCCTGGGTCCTCTGAGAGTTCTTGCAGGCCCCAGTGGAAAACCTTTAGGGTCTGCAACAGGGCCATCTGTGTCTAAAATTCCTTATGTGGGGTTTAAGTCCAAGATCCAGGCCTCTTTCCAGACCGCAGTCCAGCTGATTGTCTGGCTCTCCCTGATTTTTCATGTCACCCTCCCCCCAGACCTGACCCATCTGCCTTTTTTCACAAGTGACCTCTGAAACTCGGGCCGCATAGATATTTGCTGAATCAGCAGGAACAACTGCTGCTCCTCTCACTGGATTTCGGGCCAAGAGGAAGATGTGCCAGGATGGCCTTGAGAGGGCCTCTGCTGTTGGCCGTGTGGTTCTGAGAAGAGCTGGGGAAGGAAGGAGGTGGCGGTGGAGCAGGCACGCAGGTGACTTTTCTCTGGAGTCCTGTTGTTTTGGGCTGAGAGTGAGGAAGGAGCAGTGGCCCGGGCCCTCAGAGCGGCAGGGGACGGCAGAGCGCCCCGAGTGTCTGCCCGTGCCAGCTTCTGGGTGGGCAGAAGATGCCCAAGCCCTCCTCCTCTCAGCGAGCCTTCACTCAGGCCCCTTTTCCAGCTGGCCAGCCTGGTGTCGTCCCCTCCTTATTGAAATGGGCAAGAGGAGGACAGGGAGGCTGGGGAACAAGAGCGTAGTGTGACTTCCTCAGCTAGCAGGGGTTTTAGCCACTGGGAAGAAAGGACCAGTACTGAGTTCTTCCTACGTTGATGGGTTTAGCCTTGAGGGGTGATGGGGGAGGGGCTGTAGGTCAGAGTGGGGAATGGTAAGTGCGTGCATCACAGACATTTCCTTGGATTGACTCCTCCCAGCTCTGTCCCCACCCAGCTGTCCCTGCCTCTCACTGTTCTTCACGTAAACCCTTGGCGGCAACCTCGGAAACCTCTCTGGGCTGTGGATATGCTGTGTACACTCTCCTTTTTACCCCATTCTGTTCTGATAGAGGCAGGCTCTGGGCACCTGCAGTCCGCTTAACACTTACCAAGACGTTTGTAAACCTGTGTCTCGAGTGCATTGAGCACGGATGGTCTGTGTCTTTTCTGTCTTTTCGCAGCAGAGAGTGCAGGATTTTGAACGGATACAATAGAGTTGACTGACAGACCTTCACACACTCTTAAGAGCTCCCATGAGGGGCTCTTCTTGGAGATCTGCCACCTCCAGGCAGACAACCTTGATTCAATAGGAGCACAGATGCCTGCTCCAATCAGGGTCTCAGACAACAGGCTAGAAGTCACTTCCAGTAGTCTTCCTGCCATCCCCTGACTCTGGGGAGCACAAGACCATGGTGCTCAGATGACCCAAGATTTAGTTTATGCTTAGGATGGGAGCATAGAGGAGGAGACATGTCTACACAGCTTACATGGAAGCAAAGGATGGAAGGAAGAAAATATGGGGAGTGGGTGTGTTTGAGGGGAGGGATGAAAGGGGGAAGACAGAACATATAAAAAAGACAAAGGAGGAAGAAGAGAGGACAGGAGCTCACAAGACATTCAGAGTTCTCGGCCCCATGGAGATGGGGAGCTCCAGGGTAGGAGCTGAATTTGAATTATAATGAGAGAATCTTAGCCTGCCTCCAGTAATCCTCTGCCCATGGACGTGAGGACTTGGGCAAGCCCTGGGATCCACTGGCTCTAAACACATGGCTGGGTGGACAGATGGACACATGCTCAAGCAGAGAAGCTGTGGCCACACTGCAGCCTGGAGCTTCAGGCTGGGTCATATGCTTCCATGGCGAGGAAGGGACTTTGCTGGGTCAGGCTGAAGCTCTGGTTCCAGCCAGGAAAGGGATAATCAATTCTGTAGAGGCTGTGAGCCTTGATTGAAAAAATAAAGAGGAGGAAGCTAGATTGCTGCTTTCATTAAGAGGCAAAAGCAGTGGGGGCTGGAGCTTAGCAAGAGCCCGGAAGCAGCAGAGAAAGAATGTTAACCCCTTGGGTGTCATTCTTCGCGATGTCTTCACACTCACCCGTTCCCACATTGTTGCTTCCTTGACCTGACCTCCAAGGCCACCAGCTTCGCAGCTCCCTTAGCTGGAGGAGGGAGAGGCTGGGCGGCATATTAATGGAGATCTGATGACAATTAAACGATCTATTATTTCTCAGCCCCAGGGTCCCCAGGGCTCCCGCCTCTCCTGGATTTGGGGAGGAAGATGAGTTCTGGGGATAAGAGATAAGCTGTGCGGTGAGATCACAAGCCTCACAGTGCCTGGTAACCCTCACCCCTGCCTCAGCAACCTCACCAGGGCTGCATTCTCACCCTACTGAGGCCAGAAAAGGGGAAGGAAGAAACGAAAAAGGATTTCAGCAAAATTATGAAGGAGAGACCCCTCTGCCGGCTCTTCTTCCTACGTCAGCATGCCCAGTAGGGAACTGATTCAGCAGGGAGATTCCCAGGAGAGGCCCCAGGAAAAGGGCTGCTGGCTCGGCTCTCTCTCCCCCAGTCTCATCCGGTCCATGGAGTGCTGCCCATATCTAACCCAACAGCACTGAGAGGTTGGGTAGAAAAGGACAGACATGCAAAACGGGGGTCGTGGGTGGAGAGCAGGATGGGGCCAAACTTGTAGTCAGCAAAGACGATTCCTTCCTGAGGTTCTGCGGGGGAAACTTGGGCTGAAGTTAAGCAGAAAAGTGGGGAGACACGGGGATCCAAAAGGCATTAGTCTGTCTGGATGCCCAAGATTTCCCATCCAAGTGGGGAGGGAGCTGAGGGAGGAGGTGAGGCATTTGTTTCTGAGCTCTCTAAGTCTCTGGGTGTCTAGGCTTGAGGAGCAGGGTGGGGTGAGCTGGCAGATCTGAAGAAAGGAAGGGGTTGCTGGCAGTGTTAACCTCTTGGTACCTGGCACAACTTCCTGAAAGATTTCCAACAACTTCCACTCTCTTCCACCATTTTAATTACTTATTTTTGTCCTGCTCCCTTGGGAAGGAAAAGCAGGACAAGGGAGAGGGGAAGATGAGGACCTGATGGTTTCTCTCCAGTTGTGACATGTGAGGCTGGATAGGAATCCAGATGATACCTAAAACCCCTGGGTTCCCAGCAAGAGCCCCTGGGCCGGAGAGTTTGGGCTCTTTAAGCTGCTTTGGGGGCCACAGCAAAGTCCTTATTCAGGAGAAATGAGCTTTCCTCCACCCTTCTTGCCCACACAGTCCCCGAAGGGATGCAGAGAAAGTGGGAATGTGGTAGAAAAGGAGGAGGACATTGAGGAGCGTGAAGAGAGGAACCACGATTCCCTGGGAGCTGTGGCTGCCCTAGGAAATGGAATAGAATAATTCCCCCCCTATTTGGGGTGGGGGGAAACACATGGCATTTTGGATTTTTTTTTTGTTTCAGATTATTTTTTCACCTTTTGCTGAGCCATGGGCAGTAAGGGAAAACTGCCTTTCTGCTTTTTCTGCCAAATAAGGAAAGAAAACCGTGACACTGAAGGGAGAGCAATGGACCATTGAGGGAGCTTGGAAAAAAAGCCGCATCTTCTTGGGGTTTGAATCAAACGCTGTGGAGTCATCCTGGATCTTCCCCTCTTAAGAGCCCAAGATTTTGGTCACGTCTACCATGTGTCCTGACCCAACTTGTCTAACTCTGCAGTAGATACGAGGAAAAAATGAGCCTACATCAAATCTTCACAAGTATCTGTAGATTAAAGCATGCCAAGGCTGCTGAAGATGACTCTTGGTTCTTCTCCTTTCCCACCCCCAACTTCCTTACCATCCCCATTGTCAGGGTCAGGTGCTGACTAGCTTCTGATTTCCCGTGAGCTGTTCTTCCATCACCTGTCTCCTCAGAGAAAGGAAGCTGACATGGTCACAGCCTTCCCAACACAGAGGAGAGAATATTCCAGTCTTCTCTTCTTCCCATATCCCTAGTTCATGGACATTGGATGTAAAGAAAAAGAACTTGAAGTTCTAGAGTTTCTCATTAGGAGCTAACAAGCATATTTCTCTCTGGACCTAACATGAGATTCCACTTATCACCAAATAACCAAGGGGAAACAAGATTTGCAGTCACCAGCCATAACAGGAATTACATCCAAATGCCAACTCCGTTTGCCAACTGTCTCATCATTATTCCCTTTCCACGATTGCTAACACTTTGCATAGAAATCCTCCTTGAGTCAGAGGGTAGAGCTGTAACCAGACAGACCTGACACTGAAAAGGGATTCTCTGTAGGCTTGATGGGTTGTTACCTGGCACCCCTCTAGATTTGTGGGGATTCAGAAGAAAGAGGGTCCACTCAGGTCAGAGCAGAGTAAGCTTCCCCAAACAAGCCACTCCTGGCTTTTGACTCCCACTGCATCGGTTAAAGAGCTAGCTTGTTCCCCTGGGAGATGCTTTCTCCCACCGTCCTCTTCCTCTGTATCCAGCCCCCCTTCCTTCTCACATCATCCTGCCTCTCAGCCTTATGTTCTGCCTCCCAAATCCCCTCAGACCCCAGTTCTACTCTTCCTGGACCCTGTCCTTTTTAAAGCTCTTAACATGTCTTTTTTTTTCATATCTCCCTCTCCATTCAAATAATTTTACTACCCAAACTCCCATCCAGATTTTCCCTAACTTAAAAATATTCTTCAACTGTTCTCTTTTCTTCAGTTTAATCTTCCTCCCTAACTTCGCCCCCAGTCTTGTCCCCTTTGAAATCTGCCAGTTTTCAGTAACCCTAATCACTTAACCCCCATGTCTTTCCTCCTCTGACCCCTTTTGCTCCAACATCCCCCAGACCCCCTCGAACACTGGTGTCATTCCCTCCTTCCCCCCAAATCTCCTTGACATACTTCTGCCCCTAAGCATCTTCTCACCCCTCCACTTCACACTGCCCTAGTCCTCCAGACTCGGGTGCATCTGATTACCCCCTCGTCCCCCACTCACGTCCGTTAGCTTCCCTCCCTCCCACAACGGTTCCCATGCCTTCTTCCCCACTCACTCGGGTCTCCTGCTCAGGACGCCCTTGCCTAGGGCGGCGGGGGATTTGTGCTGAAGGAGGGTTCCAGCAGCAGCGCAACAACTCGGGGGACGCTCCTTCTCCTTGTCGGCCACGGCCCCGGGCGCCACCGGGTGCTGGTGGGGCGACTGGGGCGCGTGAGCCCTGCCGCTGGGGCCCGGCTGGGGCTGAGCCAGGAGCTGTCCGTGGTGCTGAAGCGGGGGCTGCTCGGGCGCGGGCTGTGGCGCGGCGGGAGGCAGCTGTCCGTGGTCCTGGAGCTGCTCCTGGGCCCCGGCGGTGGCCGGCGACGGGGGCACGAGCCCGGGCGGAGGCTGGGCTTGCAGCAGCTGCTGGTGCTCCCACAGGCTGCGGTTCTCGGCGCTCAGCTCGTCCAGCCGCCGCTCCAGCTCGTCGATGCGCTGGCGCTGGGTGTGGATGAGGCTCTGCTGGTTCTGCACGATGGCCGTGAGCTCCTTGAGGTAGAGCACGGCGCGCACCGGGTTCTCCAGCAGGCTCTCCATGCCGCCCGCCGCCGCCTGCGCCCTGCCTGCGCCTCGGCGGGCGGCGGGGAGCGCGAGGGCGCGCACGAGCCCAGCAGCCCCGGCGGTCCGCTCGCCTCCCTCCCGCCGCCGGCGCCGCGTCACCGCCACACCGACATTCACACACGCACGGGGGGCGGGACCGCGGCGCCCGGGCCCACCTTCCCCCTCCCATCCTCCCCCTCCCACCCCCTCCAGGCTTCGTGAGGAGTCTCGGCTTCCTGCAGGGCTGTCAGGGGCGGAGAGAGGCGAATGAGAGAGCGGGTAGAGGCTCAGGATAAACGGAGGGGGCCCGGGATGGATGACATGAATCTGCCAAGAAGGCATAGCCGGCGAGGTGGAAGTGAGGTGGGACCGGGAGGAGAACAGAAGCAGACAAGGAAAGAGGAAGCAGAAAGGGAGAGGATGGCGAAAAGAGACAGAAATGTACGAGAAAGAGGAAGTCTGACAGGTCACTCGTTCTTTTTCCTGTGTCCAGTCATCCCAGGGGGTGAGGGTCCATTTTAAAGACCTTCCGAGCAGAGGCCACCCTTGCCTCTTGTGTACTCGGCAATCTTGTATTCTGCTGGGGGAATCCCCTGGAACAGGAGGGTCGTGGGACACTGAGAGACCCCAGACAACATCTGGTCCTACTTCTTCAGCCAAGGGGAAACTTAGGCTAGGAAGGCTGTTTGTTTATGCTTGATTTTCTCTGGGAATGAGACCTCAGGACAGTTTTAGCCATTCTAATAGGAACATGAACTAAATAAACCAGACCCTCTGTGTCATGGACTAAAGAGCTTCCAGAAGCTTCTTAAAGAGATCATTCTGTTTGAAAAAACATCTATGAAATGCATACTGCACAGAACACTGTGCTGGGTGGTGGTAAGACAAGGGTGACTAGGATGGAATCTTTGGCTTCTTGAAGCTTATGATTAAGTAGGTGAAACAGGTAATAAATATTCCATTTCAATATTCAGTGGTGGTTGTAAGTGATAAGATGGAGATTGCCCCGAGTGCTCTAGGAGCCCAATGGCTTGGGGATTTGAGTATGCTCCTTGGGGGGAATAACACTTGAAGTGGGAAAGATTTTCCAGAAAGGGAAAACAGCATTAGCAAAAGCTCAGAGACAGGAATCAGTGTGGACTGAGTCACTCAATAATTTCTACAATAAATTTACATAAAACACACACTAAGTGCTAAGTAACATACTAGGAACTATACAGGCTAGCCGTAGCGTAGATCACAAGTTATCATTTCTGTATTCAAGAGGATTGCAACCTAGTAGAGTAGATATGGCATGCACATGAACAACTAGAATATAAATCAAAGTTTCTGTAAGAGGCCTTTAAGCCAAGTGCCATAGGAGTTCAGGGGAGTGAGAAATTGTGTTTAACTATGGTGATCTGATAAGGAGGAGGTGTTATTCAAGCTGGGCCCTGAAGGATGGGAAGTGTGTCATCAAATAGACAGAACAGGGGAAGGTCATGTCAGGCATGAAGATACGTCAGGCAGCAAGAAAAGACTAAGGAATGGAAATACAGCACCTCTGTTCAATCCAGTTTGGCAGGAAATGACCCTTTCCTCTGGGCTAGGAGTGCTCTTAGCATATTTGTTGGACTGTTGCATTTTCCCTGTCTACCTGCTGCTCCCCCAGGGTGGGTATATCTGTTGATACCAGGTATCCAGTGAGCTGGGTCAGCCACACCCATCTGGTGCCAGACTTAGATGACCTGGGGAGGATCTGTGCTCTGCAAATATATTGGTTTCTCTGCACTTGGGTTTTTATTTTGCTTTCTTCCCATTTATTTTCCTAGCAGATTTCCTTTTGTAAAGAATAAGTGCAGAAAGCTTATCCACAGCTGAGCCAGCAGTTGTGAGAGCAGAGCACCCAGGAGGGTGACCAGTATTTCCACTGAAGAATGGAGATTAGAGGGTGGGATGAGAGCGCACACAATGCAAATGCTTTTCTTCTGAATTTTCTCTGCTTGCCTAGTTGATTTGTTGTCGAAACAAGAGTTGGCTGTTCATAGACACCAATACTATGTCTATAAGTGAAATAGTCTGCAGCATAATTATCTATGGCGGTCCCTATTAGTTCTGCTGTGTTGGAATCACTTGGAGTGGAGCCCAAATGTTTTTATCTTTTAACTTTTTTCCTTTGATTAAAAAAAAATTATTGAGTTACAACTCATGTAATAGTATGCATCCACTTCGTGTGCACAGTTCAATGAATTGTGACAAAAATTTATACTGTGTAATCAAAATTTCCATCACTGCAAAAAATGGGGTTATTACCTCATGCCCCTTTGCAGTCAATTGCTGTCATCCTCATCCCCAATCAACCACTGATCTGCTTTCTGTCAAGAGAGATTAGTTTTGCCTATTCTAGTCACATAAATGGCAATCACAGCGAATATATTCTTTTGTCTTTTCTTTTTGCACAGCATCATTCTTTTGAGGTTCATCTGTTATAGGTATCAATATTTTGTTCCCTTTTATTTCTGAGTAGTCTTCTATGATATGGACACACTATAATTTATCTACTCGCTTATTAATGGATGGACATTTGGTTGTTTCTTGCTTTTGATTATCTTAAATAAAGCTGTTGTGATCATTAATGGACAGTTATTTATGCAGACATGTTTTCATATGTTTCATATTTTATGCTACATGTGTCTTCAGTTCAGTTCAGTTCAGTCGCTCAGTTGTGAATGACTCTTTGCGACCCCATGAATCGCAGCACGCCAGGCCTCCCTATCCATCACCAACTCCCGGAGTTCACTCAGACTTATGTCCATCGAGTCGGTGATGCCATCCAGCCATCTCATCCTCTGTCGTCCCCTTTTCCTCCTGCCCCCAATCCCTCCCAGCATCAGAGTCTTTTCCAACCAGTCAACTCTTCGCATAATGTGACCAAAGTATTTGGAGTTTCAGCTTTTGCATCATTCCTTCCAAAGAACACCCAGGGCTGATCTCCTTTAGAATGGACTGGTTGGATCTCCATGCAGTCCAAGGGACTCTCAAGAGTCTTCTCCAACACCACAGTTCAAAAGCATCAATTCTTCAGCACTCAGCTTTCTTCACAGTCCAGCTCTCTCATCCATACATGACCACTGGAAAAACCATAGCCTTGACTAAACGGACCTTTGTGGGCAAAGTAATGTCTCTGCTTTTCAATATGCTATCTAGGTTGGTCATATAAGAAAGAAAAATCTAGAATTGGAATTGCCAAGTCATATACATATACATATATATATATATATACACACACACACACACACACACAAATATTTAACAATAAGAAACTGTCAAACTGTTTTCCAAAGTGGTTGTACTGTTTTTTATTCTCATCAGCAGTAGGTGAGAGGTTCACATGTTTCACATCCTTGCTATCACTTGTTATTTTTAGCCTTTTTTGGTTGCACTGGGTCTTTGTTGCTGTGCACAGGCATTTGCTAGTTGCAGTGCAACGGCTTCTCGTTGCCGGGGCTTCTCCTGTTGCTTCTCTTAGAGCATAGGCTCTAAGGCACATGGGCTTCAGTAGTTGCAGCTCACAGGCTCTAGAGCTCAGGCTCATTGGTTGTGGCTTGTGGGATCAGTTGCCCCGCAGCATGTGGGATCTTCCCGGATGAGGGATTGAACCCGTGTCCCTTACATTGCAAGGCAGATTCTTAACCACTGGAACACCAGGGAAGCCCCTGTAGGAAGAATTCAAGTTCTTTAGTACACATGGGGCTATTCAAACATTCTGTTTCTTTGCGTATCCATTTTGGTAATTTGCTTCTCTTGTAGGCAGAATGACCTCCCAAAGATGTCTTAGTCTTAATCACCAAAACCTGTGAATGTATTAACTTATATGGCAAAAGCCACATTAAATATGTGATAAAATTAAGAATCTTGAATCACAAGAGTCTTTGTAAGAGAGAGGTGAGAATGTCAGAGAGGAGATGTGACAACAGAAGCAGAGGTCATGATGAGGCAATTGCTCTGTGGTAGCCAGAGGGCAAGGAATGCAAGAAGCCTGAATGTGTGTGCTCAATCATATCCGACTCTTTGTGACCCCACGGACTGTAGCCCGCCAGGCTTCTCTGTCCATAGGATTTCCCAGGTAAGAATACTGGAGTGCATTGCCGTTTCCTTCTGCAGGGGATCTTCCCGACCTAGGGATCAAACCCTGTCTCCTACGTTGTAAGACAGATTCCCAACCACTGGAGCAACAAGGAAGCCCTCTTCTCTTATTTTCAGTTTTTCTTTTTCTACCTACTTGTGTTTCCTGTACTAAAGCATATTGCTCTGGAAAATAAATATTTTGATACAAGCTGGAGCAGGAGTTGGGAGATTTTCTGTAAAGGGCCAGATAGTAAATATGTGTCAGAGAAGGCAATGGCACCCCACTCCAGTACTCCTGCCTGGAAAATCCCATGGACAGAGGAGCCCGGTAGGCTGCAGTCCATGGGGTCGCTAAGAGTCGGACATGACTGAGCGACTTCACTTTGGCTTTTCATTTTCACACATTGGAGAAGCAAATGGCAACCCACTCCAGCATTCTTGCCTGGAGAATCCCAGGGACGGGGGAGCCTGGTGGGCTGCCATCTCTGGGGTAGCACAGAGTCGGACACGACTGAAGCGACTTAGCAGCAGCAGCAGCAGTGTTTCCTCTTGCTTTTCTTTTACTAGATTCTTAAGGTGGAAGCTTAGGTTGATGACTTTGGACGTTTCTTCTTTTTTCATATAAGCACTTAAAGCTCTAAATTTTTGCTGTTTTTAAAGTTTTATAAAGCACTCTTTTTACTGCATCCCACAAATTTTGTTCTCATTTTCATTCAGAGCAAAATATTTTGCAATTTCCCTGTTACTTCTAAATCTTTCTATTATTAATTTCTAATTAAATTCCTTTGTGATCACAGAACATATGAGTTCAGTCTTCTTACGTTTATTGAAACTTATGGGACTTTATATGGTCCAATCTACAGTCTGTTTTTCTTGTTAATATTTTTTAATGTGGAGCATTTTTTAAAAAGTCTTTATTGAATATATGACAAAAATTGCTTCTGTTGTATGTTCTGCTTTTTTTGGCCATAAGGCATGTGGGATCTTAGCCCCCTGACCAGGGATTGACCCACACTCCTGCATTGGAAGGCAAAGTCCCAAGCACTGACCTCCAGCAAATTCCCTGCAGTTAGTTTTGACTAATATTTTACATGCAAGTGCCTGATAGCCTCTCCAGCTTTTTCACCGTTAATGTTTGCATGTGTGGTAGGCAGAATAATAGCTCCCGAAATGTCCATATCCCACCCTGAGAACCTGTGAATATGTTACCTTACATGGCAAAAGAAACTTTACAGGTGCCATTAAAATTATGACCTTGAGATGGGAAGAATGTCATGGAGGTGTCATCCAGGTGTGTTCAGTCTAATCACATGGTTCCTTAAAGGCGGAGAACTTCCTCTGGCTGTGGGCACATGGAGACATGACTCCAGAAGAATGGTCAGAGTAGTGTAACTTGAGAAGGACTAGACCTACTTTATTTGCTTTGAAGACAGAGGAAGAAAGAATTCCTTGGTGGTCCAGTGGGTAGGACTCTGGCTTCCACTGCTGGGGCCCGGGGTTCAGTCTGTGGTCAGGGAACTAAGGTGCCACAAGCTGCATGGTGTAGCCAAAAAAAGAAGGTGGAAGAAGAGGCCGTGAGCTCAGGAGTGTGGGTGGTCTCTAGAAAAGGCACGGTAACTGGTTCTACCCTAAAGCTTTCAGAAAGGAACGCAGCCGTGCTGAAGCTTTGGTGAGACCCATGTTGAATTTCTAACAGAACCATAAGATAATACATTTGAATGGCTTAAGCCACTCCGTTTGTGATCATTTGTTATGGCAGACACAGAAAACTAATACAACAAGTTACATTTCCTCCCATCCTTTAAATCTATCTGTGTCTTTACATTTAAACTGTGTTTTCTTTTAGATAACATTTAGTGGTGAAAATACAATATCTAAAAGGAAAGTTTTACTGGGTGGGATTAAAGCAGATAAACACTGCAGAATTTTAAAAATCAGTAAAACTAAAAGATAAAGCAACAGAAACTGCTCAAAGGGTCACCAAGTTCTCTATTCTTTTTCTTTTTTTACCCTCAATCTTTTTTTCCCTCTGAGTTTTGTGAGGATGGGTTCGCCTCTAGGAGTTCCACTTAGTTATTTTTTTGTATTTTTCATTTCTCACCTCATTATGTTTATGGTTTTCTCCTAATTTGGGTCTCATTTTCCTGCTTCCTCAGATATCTAGTAATTGTTTATTCTATACTGGACTTTTAAATTTTTTTTCTTTTTCTTTTATTGGAGTATAATTGCTTTGCAAGTGTTGTATTAATTTCCACTGTAGAATATGCTGGGCATTTTGAATGTGACTTTGTTGAGTACAGAATTTTGTTGTTTTCCTTTGAAGAGTGTTGGGCTCTGCTTTTATAAGTCATTAAATTATCTATGGATCCACTTGATCCTTTCAAGACTAGTTTGTAAGCTTTTTTTTTAGGGCAACTCTTGGGCTAATTTATCCCTGTTGCCATGGTATGATCATTCTGTCCTCTGATCAAATGCCATCAGGGTCTCTTCAGTGTGACTGGACAGAACTCTAATCTCTTCCAGCCTATGTGAGCCCTGTGAATGGTTCAGCTTAACCACCCACCCTATCCCAGTCATTATTTATTGAGTCTTACAGAGTTTTACCATATTCGTGTGCATTCAGTGTTTAGCATCAGACCCAAGAAGGGTTCTCTGTGGATTCCTGGAGCTCTTTCGTCATGTAACTCCTTCTCTGACTCTGCTTTGTAAATTCCAGCCACCTCAGCCTCCCTAAGTGTCTAAGTCCTCAGCTCAGAGAAGATCATGCTCTGCTCTGCTCCCCGCATGGCAATCTTTTTTTTTTTTACTTTTTGTTTAGCTGTAGTTGCCATGCTGTACATTGCATTGCCAAGACTTATCTTGTAACCCAAATTTTGTACTTCTCTCCACAATTTCCCATCTCTGGCAACCACCTGTCTGTACCTATGAGGTTTTTTTTGTGTGTTTTTTTTTAAGTTAGATCATGCAGTATTTGGTTATGTCTTTCTGATTCATTTAACTTAGCATAATGCACTCAAAATCCATTCATGTTGTCACAAATGGCAAGCTTTCATTCTTTTTTATAGGTGAGTAATATTCATATATATACATATATCTCACATCTTTATTCATCTGTTCACAGGCAGTTAAGTTGTTTCCATATCTGGACTATTGTGAATAATCCTGCAATGAACATGGGGGTGCATAAAAATTTTTTTTTAATTGGAATATACTTGCTTTACAATGTGCTAGTTTCTGCTGTACAACAGCGCGAAGCAGCTGTATGTATACACATATCCCCTCCCTCTTGAGCCTCCCTCCCACTCTGCATTGCAATCTTGAAAGTTCCTCCCTGAGGCCACAAGCCAGGGAGATTGGGGCTCACCTAGTTTGCATTCCTTTTCTTAGGAACCATCGCCCTGTGCTGCTGCTTTTCCAATGTCTGAAAATTGGTTTTCAAATTCACGTGTATACTGGAATGTAACAATTTTCTAGCCATTGATAGAAGGAGGACAAATGCAGTCATAGGTCTTGGCTTCTGGCCAGTTTTTTGTGGCCAGGAGCCAAGAAGTACATTTTTAACAAGCACCCCAGGTGATTCTGATGCACCTTAATGTGGAGAGCTCCTGGGCTAGCAAGCAACAAAAGGAATGCCTCTCCGGTTCACAGGACACCTTCACCTTCGTGTTTGTTATCATTTCATCCTCCCATCCTCCCGCTGGGAAAGGCAGGCAGGGATTACCATTCCTCTTTCAGGACACGCATGTTGAGGCCCGAGGAAGTCTTGGAAATGGTTGGGAGGAGTGAGAGAGACACCAGTGAGCAATTATGGGTAGTCATAGGGAAGAATCCAGCCACAGAAAAGGGCGCTTACCTCCTTGAGCCTCAGATCTCTCTCTTTTAAAATGACATGGTAGGAATACTCCAGTATTCCTGCCTGGGAAATCCCGTGGACAGGGGAGCCTGGCGGGCTACCGTCCATGGGGTCACAAAGAGTCAGACGCAGCTGAGCGCACACACGCACGCAATTACAGGGCTGCTTCTGGTTTCTGGACAGCCCACTCTCATTTTGGGGGAGTGGACTTTTGCTTTGCTTGATTAACTCTTGCTACTTAAAACTGCTAAAAAAAAAAAAAAAGCTAGGACACCAGGTTAAATTGTGTGTGTGTATACGTTTCTACACATACGCAATGCATAATCAACAATAAAATGTTTCAACGTTGAGATCAGTTCAGGAAGACTTCCTGTAGGAGGTGGGATTCTAGGACCTGTCTCTTAGCTATGACGTGTGTGCTGGTAAGATTAGAATTCAAGGGTAACCTGATGGCAGCAGGAAGGATACTGACAAGGGCTTTGATGCCCAGTGAACAGTGGGGGATTCAGTTTTTCTGGCCCAGGATATGAATTTGTGCCTTTCTTATCCCTCAATGACCTGACAAGGACAGAAGACACTGCCACCTCTGTCCACAGGGTGAGGAGCAGGGGGAATCCTCTTACTTCAGCACAGAAGACCCACACAGATTTCACACCTGGCTCTGACTGGACAGCCTGCCAGAGAGGCAGGTAGGAGTGGGGAGGAAACAGTGGCTGCGTTTGCTCCTATCCACAAGATTCAGGGGATGCCAGACCACTAGCGAGGGCACTCAGGAGCTCTTTGTTCAATCCTCTGCCTCTGGATTCCATGCAAACCAGAACTCGGGCACACACGTGCTTCTTATGCGCGCTGTTGCTAGGAATGGGAAGAAATCGAGCTATCAGCCTACAGGGAAGTAAAGCAAGCATGGCCTCTCCCCGTGACCTTTTGGGTCTGTTTTCACTGGCGTTTGCCTTATTGTTGTTTAATAACAGTGTTGATAATCCTAGCCAGCATTTGTCTTTCACTCTCTGGGCCTGGGTTTTCTTAACTATAAAGTGGGAATCATAACTGAATCCCCATCATAAGTTGTAAGGGTATTGTAAGGATAAATAAACAGTGCGTGATATGTGCAATCACACGTATTCATTTTATTTGATTCTCAGGAATGGTAAGCCAGACATGGACATTTTTCAGATGTGGCAAATGAGGCTCGGAGAGGGCAAGAAGCTTTTCTGAAGTTACACAGCCAACAATGGCAGAACTAGGTCTGGAAGCCAGGTCTCCTGTTCTAAGCCCCTACACCTTTTCCTCTGCGCTATATATTCAGACACCCTGACAGGTTGTGGAAAGAATACTTTGAGGGGTGGTCAGCAGGGACCCTATACTTGTGTGCACGCTAAGTCACTTTAGTCCTGTCTGACTCTTTCCCACCCTACGGTCTGTAGCCCACCAGGCTCTTCCATCCATGGGATTTTCCAGGCAAGAATACTGGAGTGGGTTGCCATTCCCTTCTCCAGGGGATCTTCTCCACCCAGGGATCGAACCCAAGTCTCTTTTATCTCCTGCATAGGCAAGCGGGTTCTTTACTACTAGCGCCACCTGGGAAGCCCCAATCTTATTCTTGTATGTGTGTTTAAATGAGATGAAGTGTCAGCGTACTCAGAACCATGTCTGGTGCAGAGCATATGCCCAGTAAGATCAGTTTTACTTTAATAAAGCTTGTATGTATACCATAATAAGTAAAGCAATGCCATACCATGAGCAGAGTACTTTGACATATACACAGGCTCGTTCCATCCTCACAGAAAAGTCCATGGAGTATTTGTATTAACCCCATTTTACAGCAAAGGGTGCGGGGCACACAGGAATAACGGAGCGTTCCCAAGGCTGGCAGATGACGGCGCCCCGGGCCCGCTCAGGCCAGGCTGCCTGGGTTTCCTCACTCGGGGCTTCTTTCAAGTGCAGCCCAATGGTGTTTCCGGGTCTCGCATAGTGAATGTCAGTGGATGGGATGCAGTTCATGGCCTGGGCCCAGAGGGAATCTCCGAGGCCCTCCTGCAGTCAGGATTTGGGCTGTAGGAGCCCTAGTCAGCCTCATCACCCCCAGTGGATCAGCCCAGCCCTTCCAGTCCTTCTGGGCCATTCCAAAGGCATCCCAAGCTTTCTGGCCTGAACAGAGTTCCACATCCCTCCTCCTAAGACTCCATTTCCTTGGGATGTCTCTGGATTTAGGGATGAAAAAAAAAATATGAGTTCTGGAAAAGGCAGACATGGGTTTGAGCCCTCACTCTGCCCCTTCCACCCAGGTGACCTTGGGGGAATCAGTCACCTTCTCTGAGTCTGCATTCTTCACTTGTATGTGGGTCTCAGGCGTGTGCTGTGGTTCCTCCACGTCAGACTCTTAGAGATGTTCCGGAAAGCCGTGTGGTTCCACGACACCTGCCGTAGGGGAAATGCTGCCTTGTTGAGGATCGGGAGAGGTGAAGCGTTCCCTGGGATCTGGTACCTGGCGAGTCACTTTCTTGCCACATGCCCCCAATCCTGTCCGTGGAGGGGTCAGTAGCGGCGCTGCCTGAGATCGCACCCATGGATGTCCTTCATGAACAGTAAGTGTTGAACACGTTGTTCAAAGAGGAAGTCCAGGTCCAAGCAGGACCTGAGGGCCCAGCTGAAGGTGGTAACGCCCCTCCACCTCTGTGCCCTCATCTGCAGCCCCAACATATGGCCCGCCTTGAATTTGGAGGTCAGAAGGCTCCATGACAGACTCTCAGAGATGTGTCAGAAAGCCCTGTAGTGAGAAGGCACAGAGAGAATTATCTTCCGTCTTTGAGGGGGGTGGGCATGCAGTGGGGTGTCACTGAGAACATTTGAGAAGCTTGCAGCTGGAGCCACAGCTCTGAGAACGCTGGCTACTGGTTCTGACCCTTTCTCTCTGACCCTGAGAAGCCCACGGGCTGGGGGCAAGATCTTCTCTCCTCCGGACCTCAGAAGTCCCGAGTGGAGTCACGGTGGAGGTGGACTCACTAGACCCAGGAGAAAGAAGGCTCTGGGAGCTCACGTACCCAAGGACACCCTCCCCACTCAAGCCCAAGCACCCCACCATGTCACCTGATCACCAGGCTCTGCCCCAAATTTCCCAGGACGGACAAGTCTCTGCACCACAACATGGTTGTCTAATACCAGGATGACAACATGGCTAGGAAGATTCTTCCTTTCTACAAATATTTGTTTGTGTGGCTATGCCAGGTCTTAGTTGCAGCACGGGGGATCTTCAGTCTTCACTGTAGCATGCAGGCTCTTAACTGCAGCATTGGGATCTAGTCCCCTGACCAGGGATTGAAGCCGGGCCCCTGTGTTGGGAGTGCGGAGTCTTAGCCACTGGACCACCAGGGAAATCCTAGGAAGATTCTTCTTATGTTGAGCTGTGATCTGCCTTCCTTAACCTTTCTCCCATGGGTCACATTCAGCCCTCTGAAGTCTCATTATACCAGCCAATATCTTGCAGCTCTGCCTTCCCAGGAAGAGGAGGAGATGAGAGAGGGGGAGGAGGGAGTAAAAGACCTGCAAACTCCCTGAGCTTTTTCATATAGCATCGTCTCTACGGAAGCTGTGGGTGTCACGTTTGACAAATTGTTTTAAAATATTCTCTTTTTCTGATTGCTGCCAACTCTTCTTCACCAACCCCCCCCCCCACCCACTGACACTGCTCTGAGAATGACCCAGGAAGTGGGAAGCAATCATAGCGCCTCACCCCCTAGGGCTTCTCCAGTTTGAATGACAATGTTTAGCAGTTTTCACCTTTTTATCATTTTTAATAATTTTTTCAGAAGAATCCTTTTCTATCAAATAGACTCTTAGGTGGAACTTGGATGGATGAATGGAGAGGCAGGTACTTGGATAAAATGGGAGTGGTGTGGTTATGTAGGAGTACTACAGAGCCGGACTACAAGGTTCAAGTCCTTGCTCTGTTGTTGACTAGTTACTGGCCTGGACTTTACAAGTGACTTTACAAGTCACTTAACCTCTCAGCTCCTCAGTTTCCTCATCTGCAAATGAGTGTGATGGTTAAAACCCATCTTATAGGAATATTGTGACAACTAAATGAGTTAGTGCATCTAGAGCCTTAAGAGAACCCCTAGTGTAGTGAGCGGAGAAGGCAATGGCACTCCACTCCCGTACTCTTGGCTGGAAAATCCCACGGACAGAGGAGCCTGGTAGGCTCCAGTCCATGGGGTCACTAAGAGTCGGGCACGACTGAGCGACTTCACTTTCACTTTTCACTTTCATGCATTGGAGAAGGAAATGGCAACCCACTCCAGTGTTCTTGCCTGGAGAATCCCAGAGACGGCAGAGCCTGGTGGGCTGCCGTCTATGGGGTCGCACAGAGTCGGACACGACTGAAGCGACTTAGCAGCAGCAGCAGCAGCGTAGTGAGTGTCTGCCATGATGGTGATGATGGTGGAGATCATGGTGGTGATGATGATGATGATGGTGATGATGGTGATGATGATGGGGGTGGTGATGATGATGGTGATGATGATGGGGGTGGTGATGATGATGGTGATGATGAGGGTGGTGATGGTGATGATGGTGGTGATGGCAAAAATGAAGATGATTGCTAAGGGCTGAAGTTGGAGAGGCTCTCCCTTCCTCCAACCAGTGTAATTCTTGAAACGTTGAAGATTCTGGGAACACTGCTTGTAGACAATTTATCTAGCTCATTTTCGCATTTGATAGAGACCTCTAGAGGGTCACACGATGGAGTGCTGTAGAATAAACCCAGATTTTGAGCTGAGGTCTCCTGCCTCCTGGACTTTGCAATTCTCAGAGGTCTTTCTGCATGTGCCAAGCTGTGGACCCGAGGCAAGGCCACAGACAAGGATTCAGCCTCACCCAGCAGCCAGCAGGTCTGACCCTGGCTGAGCTGTGCTGCTCCCCATTCACCCTAGGGTGGGTCCCAGAGGTCTTCTGCTGACGAAGTAGCAACTTCAGGCCTCTTGAAGTAACGATGGAGGCTGAAAGGTGGGGAGGAGGTGAATGAAGGCGATGAGCTGTGAAGCTTAATTCACCCTTAGGCCTGGTCTTAAGGGCTTAGGCTACAAGCTGTCACATTCTGTATTTACAAGGTGCAGTGATTAATTGACAGAGGAAGCCAGAGACCAGGCTTTCTCCGCCCCCTCTCCCCTCCTCTCTCACTCGGGAACAGGAGAGGACGTGTGTCCACAAACAAGCAGTCCCAGGCAGGGGTGCCCCTCTGATGTTTATGTTGCGTCTCCAAGGTGACAGAGCAGAGAGGCCTTTAGTTTTTAATCAAAACCAAATGAACTGTGTCTCTTACATCAAGTGACAACCCTCACTCATTCGTTTAACACAGTTTTCGAGCAACTATTATGTAAGTTTGGAAGGGCCACCTTCATAAGCAGGTGACCTTTGCAGTCATACAGAGTCTCATGCTCAGAAAAACCCACATTTGATTCCATGGTCTGCTGTCAGAACCTTGAAATCGTTACTCATTTTATCTCGACAGGGCTGTTTTGTGAGGTTGTAGGGAAGTCTGGCGCAGGAGAGCCTGCACACAGACAGCAGGTGTGTCCCGTCCCATCACCCTACTCCCATGCAGCCTTCTTGACACCCCGTGAGCAGAGAACTCCAAGGGACGCACATGCGGGGACAGCGTAGGGAGACTCACGTCAGCACAGGGAGGGGCGTGGGGTCCCCGACTGGTAGGTGGGTCACCCAGAGGCCGGGGAGGCCACTGTACATCCAACCCAGAACTTGCTCTGTGCATAGAGGGAAGGCAGTGACATTCGAAGAAACACAAATAACCGAGGAACCCCATCACATCCTTTCCTACTGATGTCACATCCTTATTAACCAGCAGTGATGCTGAAAATGGTGATGTGGAAGGAAAGGAAAAGAGAGAGCAGCCGCCAGCTCCTTGTCCTCACAGCCCTGCCTGAGTCATCAGTGACCCGAGGCAGAGTGTGGGGGTGGAGCTGCAAGTGAAGAGAGAGAACATCCAGGTTTATGCAGCATGTCCACTGTCCCAGAAGGGTGAAACTCGTCCATGTGAACCAGCTGTCAACTGTGTGATTTTGGTGATTCCACATAGGATTCAAATGCTCAGATTTCCATTTTAAATTTTCATGGTACGACACAAAGATGAATGAAAATTCGTGATGATCATTTAACTTTATTTTTTAACCTCTTAGCTTAGGATGGCATTAAATAGCAAAGAAAAATACTATGACAAACTATACTTCAATAGAAAAAGCTTCAATAAACTATAATGGAAAGAAATCTTAAAAGAGTATATATAGATAGATATTCTTTTTAAGAATATGTATTTATTCTTAAATATAGATGTATTCTTTTTGATTCTTTTCCATTTATATATATATATATACACACACACACACACACACAAATACAACATTGTAAACTAACTATAGGCCAAAAAATTATTTTTGATGTGGACCATTTTTAAAGTCTTTATTGAATTTGTTACAGTATTGCTTATGTTTTCTGTTTTGGTGTTTTGGCTGCGAGACATGTAGGGGTCTTAGCACCCCAACCAGGGACTGGATCTGCACCCCGTGCTTTGGAAGGACCACCAGGGAAGTAGCCACCCTCCAGTCTTCTTTAAATGCTATGACAAGTCAAGGCAGAAAACACAGAAGGAAAGGAAAAGCTGTCTGACTGTCTCTAATGGCATTTTCCCCTGCTTTTTGAACAGGGCACTGCCTTTTCATTTTGTGTGGGGCCCACACGTTACATAGTAGCCCTAGGGATGAGGCACCAGGGATCCAGGATCAACAAAACACAGTCCCTGCCCTCATAGAACCTACTAGTCTAGTGAGAGAAACACAGGTGAAATGAATGATCCTAGAAATACATCATTATAAGCTGATCAGTGGACTTCCTAGGTGGCTCTCGTGGTAAAGAACCTGCCTGCCAGTGCAGGCGACATAAGAGACGCAGGTTCAATCCCTGGTTTGGGAAGATCCACTGCAGGAGGGCATGGCAACCCACTCCAGTTTTCTTGCCTGGAGAATCCCATGGACAGAGGAAGCTGGTGGGCTACAGTCCATAGGGTCTCAAAGAGTCAGACACGACTGAAGTAACTTAGCACACATGCATACAAGCTGATGAGTGCTAAGTAAAAAAAATCAGAAGGTTACCTCAGGGCACATAGTAGCAGGACCTAAACTAGCCTTGGGGTCAGAGGAAGTGATGTTTAAACAGAGATGTGAGGCATAAGCAGGTGTTCATGAAGTAAAGAAAAGGAGTAAGCGGTCCAGATAGAGGGGACAGTGTGTGCAAAGGCTCTGAGGCAGGACAGAGGCTGGCATCCCAGGAAAAGAAGGCCACTTGACTGGACATGGCCGTCTTATAAGTCCCATCGAGGAATTGATCTTTATCCTAGGAGTTATGGAAAGCCATTAAAGAATCTGGATAGCGGACTTCCCTGGCGGTCCGGTGGTTAAGAGTGCGCTTCCATCCCAGTGGGTGTGGGTTCTATCCCTGGCCAGGGAACTAAGATCTTGCCTGCTATGTGGCATGGCCAAAAAATAAAAATTAAAACCCATAAACAAATGGAAGAATCTAAATAGGATTCCTGGTACATGCAGACACACGAAGAATCTAAGTAAGAGAGTAATGAGGTCAAATCTCTGTTTTTTTCTTTAAATGAAAAGTTCCTTCTTGGTTACAATGTAATGAAATCAAATTTATATTTTAAGGCAGGGCAAGAAAAAATTAAACATAAAGTTCTCTCTGTGTGTTTGAGCCTCCCCCGTCACGTACATTTCCCATTAACCAGAACCTTGAAAACAAGGGAGTGCCTTCTTAGCTGTGAAGATCATTTTTTTTTTTCTTTCTTCTGATGCTAGCAATGTAACTTCTTAAAAGAAGAGCATTCTGTCCCAGCTCTGCAGGGGGTCATGCAGAGCTGACCCCCCTCTTTGTATGTATTGGACCATGCATCCTTGGTGAGTTTTATGTAAAACATCAGTATGTCATTTTGATGTACAATCGTTTGTCTCAAAAACAGGTATGACTGCCTCTAACAGCAGAACAGTTCGTGGAGCTTTCTGATAACCTGCTTCCTGGATTATAATTCTCAGTTTGACTCAAATAAAATTACCTTTTTTTTTTTCTTCTTAACTTGGTAATTAATTGACTTTTCATCAACACATGTTAGAACAGCCTGAAAGGAGCAAGACTAGTTAGAAAGGAGGCTACTGCAGTGATCCAGGTGAGAGACGATGGTGTCTTAGGCTGCAGTGGGGAGAGAGGGTTGAATGGCTTTAAGTGATGGAGTGAATGGAGGGGGCAAGAAGAGAGGAGAATGGACATCCGGAAGGACCCCTAAGCTCTGCTCCTAGCCACTGTGTGGGTGGTGAGGTCATTTACAAGACATGTATTAGTGATAGAGGCCAAGTTTGGAGAGTGGAGGACGGGTGAGAGAGAAGTTTATGAGTTTTCCTTTATGTTCAGTTAAGTTTCCTTTGGAACATCCTGACAGAGTATTGAGAATGCCATTGGCATCTTCATTCAGAGCCCAGAAGTGAGGTTTGGAGTTCTCAGCTAAAGAAACTACAGCCATGCGAGAGGCTGGAATAGACAGCCGCACAAAGACTTGCAAATAATGTTCACCGCAGCATTATTCGTAACAACCCCAAAATGAAGCAAACCAAATGTACTTCACTTGTGAATAGATGAACAAACTGTGGGTATGCACCCGCTGGAATACTACGTGTCAACAAAAAGGAACAGACTACGGCTGCGTGGAACAATATGGATGAACCTCAAAAATAGTATGCTTAGGGAAAGAAATCAGATATGAAAGAGTACATATGCCTAATTCAATTTACATGACATGCTAGAACAGGCAAAACTAATCTTTACTGATAGGAATCAGATCAGTGACTGCCTGGAGCAGAGAGGGGCGTGAATTGACTACAAAGGGGTGGGGATGGGGCACGGGTTTTGGGGGATAATGGGGCTGTTTTGTGCACCATGATTGTGGCGGTGGTCACACAGCTGTATGTATGTCAAGACTCTCAGAACTGTACATGGAAATGTGTGAATTTTAGTGCCTGTAACTTAAACCTTAAAAAAAAAAACCCACAATTTAAAAACTGAAGCCATGAGTATAGCTAAGATTCACTGAGCGAACAGGATAGAGAAGAAAAGACAACGGTGGGGTAGGTGACTAATAATTTCACCAACAGTTAACACGCGTCCTTACACCTTGCATGTCAGAAAAATGAGGCTCAGAGAAGTGGAGTGCCTTCCCCAAGGTTGCACAGCACTAGGGAGGAAAGCTGGGGCTTGAACCCAGAGCCATCAACCAGGCCTGGGCCCATGCTGAGCCCAGTCACCAAGCGAGGAGGAGGCCCCTAACTCATATTCTTTGAGGTGCAGGTGTCAGTGAGCTGGTTTGAGGTGCTCCTCTTAGCTGATTTGTAAAAGTAAAGATACCTGTTACCCACCCACACACGCACAAGACGCAATGGCAGGACAACAGCTCCGAAAGGGGCAACAGGAAGCACAAAGGAACGACTGGTCCACGGAGACTCTGCTGGGCCCGAGTTGCATGTTCCCTGCCTACATTTCAAGACCTGAGAACGAATCCTCGTCTGTTGGCTCGACATTCTGCCCTTGGGCTCATCTTTCCACTGAAAGGCAACTGAGTAGTTCTTTCAGCTTTTTCCTGCCAGTAGAATTTGGGAGATCTTACAGCCTCCCATTGCCCTGAAGGTCCAGTCAGGAAGTGCTTTTGCTGAATAAGCCTTTGTCAAGACTGCGTATGTCTGGGACTTCCCTGGTGGTCCAGGGGTTGGGACTTCGCCTTCTAATGCAGGGGATGTGAGTTCGATCCCTGGTCTGGGAGCCAAGGTCCCACATGCCTCCTGATCAATAAAAGAAATTATAAAAGAGAAACAATATTGTAACAAATTCAAAGACTTAAAAAAAACATACTGTGTGTGTCTTCCCTGGATTTCAACAGGGTTCACCCTGCCTGTCAAAAGCCACACCCCAGATCTTTGTGAGATGAGCCCTCCCTCCCCTCAGCCCCAGCTGAGATCACCAAGGGCTGACCCCCTCCGGCTGCCTCAAAGCTCTGTGTTTGGACTAAGGGGTTCTGGTTCTGGGAGGCACACCCCCAGTCTCTCAAAGCAGCCCTTTGCGTGATTCAATGCTGCTGAGATGCTTTGAGCTCCATGAGGGCTTTTTTTCCTTAATTATTTTATGTATTTCTTTTTGACTGTGCTGGGTCTTTGTTGCTGCGCTGGCTTTCTCTAGTTGCAATGAGGCAGGAGCTACTCTTCCTTGCAGGGCATGGGCTTCTCATTGCGGTGGCTTCTCTTGTGGAGCACCAGCTCTAGGGCGTGCTGGCTTCAATAGTTGGGGCACATGGCCCTTAGAGTGCTGGCTCAGTAGTTGAGGCACATGGGCTTAGTTGCTCCTCAGCCTGTGGAATCTTCCTGGACCAGGGATCGAACTGGTGTCCCCCACATTGGCAGGTGGATTCTTATCCACTGCGCCACCAGGGAAGTCCTTTGTGAGGTTTTAAGGAAAAATTATACACTTTCTGCTTTTCCTCTAGACAGCTCTTCTCTAGTCCATCTTCCTGGAGGTCGTTTCTTCACGTTCGCATCTTGTGCCACGTGGGGAGACTGAAAATTCTCAAAATCCTCAAGTCCGACTTCTCTTTCCATGGCTTTTTAAACCAGCTTCTGCTTGAGAATCTCCTGGTGGTCCAGTGGTTAAGGCTTCATGCTCTTACTGCCGTAGGGCTTGGGTTCAATTCCTAGTTGGGGAACTAAGATCCCATAAGCCATGTGGCATGGCCAAAAAATATACAAAAATAAATTTAAAAAAAAAAAACAGCTTCTCTTCCATTAATCTCTTTCCTCTCACATTTTAGCAGGAAAAAACAGGAAGCAACCTGCAGCCCTCGTTCCCCTCCACTCTGTTAACCAGTGTATCACTTACCCTTTCCGTTTTCCAAGTCCCTGCAAAGAGACAGTTTTTCTTAGCTCTTTGCTGCTGTTCCCCAAGGGTCTCCTTCTTCCATCTGCTCATAGTAAAACCCTCACTTCCCTTGAGGCCTGTCCGGCAAGTGCTGGAAGCCTGCAGTTCCGACAGGCTCTTTGAGGATCCAAGGTGCTGTCTGTCAGGCTCCTCAGGACTCTTCCAGCCTCTGCCCTCTGCACTCCACATTTTTATGGATTTGTTAAAGCAGTGCCCCATTTTCATTACTGAAATCTGTATTAGTTATCTATTGCATGTAATAATTTAACCATAAACTAAAAAGCTTAAAACAGCACACACATTATCTTTTTTAAAAATCTTTATTTATTTATTTATTTAGTTGCGCTGAGACTTAGCTGCGGCAGGCAGGATCTAGTTCTCTGACCAGGGATCAAATCTGGGGCCTCCTGCATTGGGAGCTCTCTTAGTCCCCAGACCACCAGGGAAGTCCCCATGTTTATTATCTCGCAGCTGGTGAAGGGCAGGTATCCGGGCAGGAAGGAACTGCAATAAGATGTCCAGAGACAGAAAGAAAACATGTTCCTGGTTTCCAGGGGCTAGGAGGGAAGGATGAGGATGACTACTGGTGGGTACGGGATGTCTTTTTGGTGTGATGAAAATATTTTGAGATTGTTGAGGATGGTTGCTGACTTTATGACTATACTAAAAATCATCGAATTGTATACTTTAAAAAAGGAAATCTTTATGGTATGTGGATTATAGCTCGATTAAAAACAAAAGGGTGGTGGCCAGGGCTGGGTTCTATACTCCAACAACAAAAAATATTTTTTAAAAAAATGTTTAAGTAAACTAAAAGTGAAATTCAATAATATATTTATTTAATTCAATGTATCCAGAGTATTATCTTCTCAACTTGTAATCATATACAAAATTATTAATGAGGTCCTTGAAAATTTTATTTTTTTCATACTAAGTCCTAGAGGTTCTGTGTGCATTTTACACTTAGAGCATATTTCAGTGTGGATGCTAAACTTTAATCGGAAATGCATGGCCTGTATTTAATTTCACAGCATTTACATTGAAAATTCAAGTTGTCTCAGCCATATTTTTTTCTAATAACTGAAAGGAGGGAGTATCAACTTTTCTCTTTTTTTTTAATTGGAGACAGTTGCTCTACTGTACTCTACACAGAAACTCTGTGTCGGTTTCTACTGTGCAGCAAAGTGAATCAGCCATACATATACCTATCAGATCAGATCAGATCAGTCGCTCAGTCGTGTCCGACTCTTTGCGACCCCATGAATTGCAGCACGCCAGGCCTCCCTGTCCATCACCAACTCCCGGAGTTCACTCAGACTCACGTCCATCAGCCATCCAGCCATCTCATCCTCTGTCGTCCCCTTCTCCTCCTGCTCCCAATCCCTCCCAGCATCAGGGTCTTTTCCAATGAGTCAACTCTTCGCATGAGGTGGCCAAGTACTGGAGTTTCAGCTTTAGCATCATTCCTTCCAAAGAAATCCCAGGGCTGATCTCCTTCAGAATGGACTGGTTGGATCTCCTTGCAGTCCAAGGGACTCTCAAAAGTCTTCTCCAACACCACAGTTCAAAAGCATCAATTCTTCAGCGCTCAGCCTTCTTCACAGTCCAACTCTCACATCCATACATGACCACAGGAAAAACCATAGCCTTGACTAGACGAACATTTGTTGGCAAAGTAATGTCTCTGCTTTTCAATATGCTATCTAGGTTGGTCATAACTTTCCTTCCAAGGAGTAAGCATCTTTTAATTTCATGGCTGCAATCACCATCTGCAGTGATTTTGGAGCCCCCAAAAATAAAGTCTGACACTGTTTCCACTGTTTCCCCATCTATTTCCCATGAAGTGATGGGACCGGATGACGTGATCTTCATTTTCTGAATGTTGAGCTTTAAGCCAACTTTTTCACTCTCCACTTTCACTTTCATCAAGAGGCTTTTGAGTTCCTCTTCACTTTCTGCCATAAGGGTGGTGTCATCTGCATATCTGAGGTTATTGATATTTCTCCCGGCAATCTTGATTCCAGCTTGTGTTTCTTCCAGTCCAGTGTTTTTCACAACGTACTCTGCATATAAGTTACATAAGCAGGGTGACAATATATAGCCTTGTTGTACTCCTTTTCCTATTTGGAACCAGTCTGTTGTTCCATGTACCTATAGCCCCTATTTTTTGTATTTCCTTCCCATTTAGGTCACCATAGAGCACCGAGTTATACAGTAGGTTCTCATTAGTTACCTGTTTTATACATAATATATTAACAGTGTGTATATATGTATCAATCCCAACCTCCCAATTCATCCCTCACACACACCCCCCCACCCATTCCTGCTTGGCATCCATACATTCCATACATTTGTTTTCTATGTCTATCTCTATTTCTGCTTTGCAAATGAGATCATCTATACCATTTCCCCTAGATTTCACATATATGTCTTAATATACGATATTTGTTTTTCTCTTTCTGAGTTAGTTCACTCTGTGTGACAGTCTCTCCGTCCAACCCCAACCAACTGGTTCATCTGCAACCGACTTTTAAATTGATTTTTACTGAAAATTAAGCACATTAAGAGTTCAGTCAGTTCCTCAGCTGCACACACAGGCCGCATTTCTAATGCTCCACACCCACTTGTGACCAGCAGCCACCAGGGAGTAAGCCTCTGCTGCCTGGGCTCTCTCCGGTTACCCCCACTGACTCGGGCCCCAGGAAACCGGGTCTTGTCCTCCAGTCACCCCCAGGGGAGGTGGGATTTCAGAATTTGCTGGGTTAGTGAGATGGGAAGGAGCATGGACAGCATGGGTGGGAGACCACTGGGGAAAGAAGAGATCACGTAGGGGGTGGGGTGGGGGGAGCTGGGGGGGAGGAACGTTTTACATTTGATTCATTGTGTCAGAATGATTTGGTTGTTAAATAAGCACCTTAAGGGATTATTTGACATTTCATACTTTTAAATTTTTATAAATTAAATTCTTTCCCCTAGGCTAGGTTTTTCTAAGCTTCAGATCTCTGGCTGGAATTGGCCTGATTTGCATAATCCCACCTCTGATATTTAGCCCCACCCCTTAGGAGCCCCTTTTTTGCTGGTCCATCAGGAAAGGCTCTCTGCTGGGCATTCATTCACCTTCCTGGGTCTTCCCACTGTGGGCAGCCACCCTGCCCCAGCCTCCCCTTCCCTGGGGCTGAGCTGGGCCGCGCTCCTGCTGAGAAGCTGGGATAATCCGCCCTGAGCTATTTCAAGGATTAGTCCTGCTGCCTGGTGCCCAGCAACCACAGGGTGGGATTTCAGGGCTGTGGACATTGGGCCAGGAACGGGGGTGCAGCTCCTGACTTGTAGATCTACTCAGGGCACTGGGCACCAGGCTCTGGGCTCTGGGCTAAGGGCACGTCCTGGAGTGTGGAGTTGAGCAGAAGGACATAGGCAGCTTGCTGGGCTACAGGCTGGAGAGTCAGAGCCTGAGGTCTTAGGTCCTCAGTCTTTGCCCTGAAACACACACACACACACACCCCTCTCCAAACACACACACACATATACACCCTTTCTGCACATACACACACACATCCCTCTCCACATATACACACACATGCACCCCTCTCCACACACACACTCTTACCCCTCTCTACACACACACTCACACCCCTCTCTACACACACACACACACACACACACATCCACATCCTCTCCTCCTCCTCACTTTCACACACCAGCCTCATCACAACTCTAATGGACTGGGTTGGTTCTTTTACATTTGTGGGAATCTTACTCCATAAAAAAATATTAAATATCATATTCTCTGACTATGTTGGTACACAGATGAAAATGTTAATACTCAAATATCTTCTTCAATCTGAAGTTCATTTTTTTCTTCTGATTCTTAATGAAGATACGTTTGTGGTCTTCTGAAAGTGCTGTCTTACTGTGCGTGATGGAGGAAGTTGGCGCCACCTGTGGCTGGCTGGTGCCTGTCCCACTCTGTTCCCAGCTCTGGTCCTCCAAAGCTGCAGAGGAGGCTGGGATTGGGGGTGTCAGGAGAGCTATGAGGTCCCAAAGTGGGTCATTTGGGGGTCAGAGGGAGGCCTGGAAGTCCCCTGTCTGCTCCCTCTGAAAAAGGAGAGTTTCCTCAGCTGGGAGAACCTGGTGCTGCCCAAGAAGAACAAATTCATGGTTTCACAGAGTCCATCCCACCCCCCAGATGCCACTGATGACAGATAAGTCGGAGCAAATCTGAGGGAGTCCAATTTTGGCATCAGAAAGAGATGGCTTCTTCTGAACCCACCGGCCACTGGAGTTCTGGCTCAAGTCCTAACTGCCCACTGTGGCACATGTGGCCCTCTTCAGGGGCTGATACAGGAGTTGGTGAGAGTGTCTGCTAACAGGTGGCCTTGGCTGAACTTGGACAAGTTTTTAAGCCTCTCAAAGCCTCATTTTCCTCCAAGTGTACATAGGAATGATGGGAATATTTTCCTTACCAAATTCTTATAAGTAGTAACTATTGTGTACCAACACGTGCTTTGCACCCAAGAAAATGCTACACATTTGTTAGGAAGTAGGACTGTCATATGGTTCCATAACTTCATGCCAAATAGATGGGGAAACAATGGAAACAGTGACAGACTTTATTTTCTTGGGCTCCAAAATCACTGTGGATGGTGACTGCAGCCATGAAATTAAAACACTTTGCTCCTTGAAATAAAAGCTATGTCAAACCTAGACAGCATATTAAAATCAGACATTACTTTGCCTACAAAGGTCCATGTAGTCAAAGCTATGGTTTTTCCAGTAGTTATGCTTGGATGTCAGAGCTGAACAACAAAAACGGTTGAACGCTGATGCCATCGAACTGTGGTGCTGGTGAAGACTCTTGAGAATCCCTTGGACAGCAAGGAGATCAGACCAGTCAATCCTAAAGGAAATCAACTCTGAATATTCATTGGAAAGATTGATGCTGAAGCTGAAGCTCCAACACTTTGGCTACCTAATGCGAAGAACTGACTCATTGGAAAAGACCCTGATGCTGGGAAAGATTTAAGGTGGGAGGAGTAGGGGATGACAGACGATGAGATGGCTGGATGGCATCACGACTCAATGGACATGAGTTTGAGCAAGCGAGATGGTGAAGGAAGCCTGGCGTGCTGCAGTCCATGGGGTCACAAAGAGTCAGACATGACCAAGTGACTGAAATAGCAACAGAACTGTCATACAAAACAAATAAACAGAGAAGATCACCCACCTCTTCTCCTCAGGTCAGGCCCCTTATCAACTGAAGTTATAGATGTAAAGTACCAAGTGCATTGCCCAGCACAGAGCAGGAGCTCAGATAATGGTACCCAGTATTGTGGTCTGGTTCACATGTTGCTGAAGCCTGGCTTGGAGAATTTTGAGCATTACTTTACTAGCGTGTGAGATGAGTGCAATTGTGTGGTAGTTTGAACATTCTTTGGCATTGCCTTTCTTTGGGATTGGAATGAAAACTGACCTTTTCCAGTCCTGTGGCCACTGCTGAGTTTTCCAAATTTGCTGGCATATTGAGTGCAGCACTTTCACAGCATCATCTTTCAGGATTTGAAAGAGCTCAACTGGAATTCCATCACCTCCACTAGCTTTGTTTGTAGTGATGCTTTCTAAGGCTCACTTGACTTCACGTTCCAGGATGTGTGGCCTAGGTGAGTGATCACACCATCATGATTATCTGGCTCGTGAAGATCTTGTTTGTATAGTTCTTCTGTGTATTCTTGCCACCTCTTCTTAATACCTTCTGCTTCTGTTAGGTCCATACCATTTCTGTCCTTTATCGAGCCCATCTTTGCATGAAATGTTCCCTTGGTATCTCTAATTTTCTTGAAGAGATCTCTAGTCTTTCCCATTCTGTTGTTTTCCTCTATTTCTTTGCATTGATCGCTGAGGAAGGCTTTCTTATCTCTTCTTGCTATTCTTTGGAACTCTGTATTCAGATGCTTATATCTTTCCTTTTCTCCTTTGCTTTTCACTTCTCTTCTTTTCACATCTATTTGTAAGGCCTCCTCAGACAGCCATTTTGCTTTTTTGCATTTCTTTTTCTTGGGGATGGTCTTGATTTCTGTCTCCTGTACAATGTCACGAACCTCTGTCCATAGTTCATCAGGCACTCTATCAGATCTAGTCCCTTAAATCTATCTGTCACTTCAACTGTATAATCATAGGGATTTGATTTAGGTCATACCTGAATGGTCTAGTCCCTTCTTTTTTCAATTTAAGTCTGAATTTGGTAATAAGGAGTTCATGATCTGAGCCACAGTCAGCTCCCTGTCTTGTTTTTGCTGACTGTATAGAGCTTCTCCATCTTTGGCTGCAAAGAATATAATCAGTCTGATTTCGGTGTTGACCATCTGGTGATGTCCACATGTAGAGTCTTCTCTTGTGTTGTTGGAAGAGGGTGTTTGCTATGACCAGTGCGTTCTCTTGGCAAACTCTATTCTCCTTTGCCCTGTTTCATTCTGTACTCCAAGGCCAAATTTGCCTGTTACTCCAGGTATTTCTTGACTTCAAACTTTTGCATTCCAGTCCCCTATAATGAAAAGGACATCTTTCGGGGATGTTAGTTCTAAACAGTTCTATGACAGAATGTGGTCCACTGGAGAAGGGAATGGCAAACTACTTCAGTATTCTTGCCTTGAGAACCCCATGAACAGTATGAAAAGGCAAAATGACAGGATACTGGAAAAGGAACTCCCCAGGTCAGTAGGTGTCCAATATGCTACTGGAGATCAATGGAGAAATAACTCTAGAAAGAATGAAAGGATGGAGCCAAAGCAAAAACAATACCCAGTTGTGGATGTGACTGGTGATAGAAGCTTCATAGAACTGTTCAACTTCAGCTTCTTCAGTGTTACGGGTTGGGGCATAGGCTTGGATCACCGTGATATTGAATGGTTTGCCTTGGAAATGAACAGAGATTATTCTGTCATTTTTGAGCTTGCATCCAAGTACTGCATTTTGGACTCTTTTGTTGACCATGATGGCTACTCCATTTCTTCTAAGGGATTCCTGCCCATAGTAGTAGATATAATGGTCATCTGAGTTAAATTCACCCATTCCAGTCCATTTTAGTTCGCTGATTCCTAGAATGTCGACGTTCACTCTTGCCATCTCCTGTTTGACCACTTCCAATTTGCCTTGATTCATGGACCTAACATTCCAGGTTCCTATGCAATATTGCTCTTTACAGCATTGGACCTTGCTTCTATCACCAGTCACATCCACAACTGGGTATTGTTTTTGCTTTGGATCCATCCTTTCATTCTTTCTAGAGTTATTTCTCCATTGATCTCCAGTAGCATACTGGGCACCTACTGACCTGGGGAGTTCCTCTTCCAGTATCTTGTCATTTTGCCTTTTCATACTGTTCATGGGGTTCTCAAGGCAAGAATACTGAAGTAGTTTGCCATTCCCGTCTCCAGTGGACCACATTCTGTCAGAAAGAGCTGACAGAAAAAAGCTGGTTTTAGAAAAGGCAGAGGAGCCAGAGATCAAATTGCCAACATCCGCTGGATCATCAAAAAAGCAAGAGAGTTCCAGAAAAACATCTATTTCTGTTTTATTGACTATGCCAAAGCCTTTGACTGTGTGGATCACAATAAACTGTGGAAAATTCTGAAAGAGATGGGAATACCAGAACACCTGACCTGCCTCTTGAGAAACCTATATGCAGGTCAGGAAGCAACAGTTAGAACAGGACATGGAACAACAGACTGGTTCCAAATAGGAAAAGGAGTACGTCAAGGCTGTATATTGTCACCCTGCTTATTTAACTTCTATGCAGAGTACATCATGAGAAACGCTGGACTGGAAGAAACACAAGCTGGAATCAAGATTGCCGGGAGAAATATCAGTAACCTCAGATATGCAGATGACACCACCCTTATGGCAGAAAGTGAAGAGGAACTCAAAAGCCTCTTGATGAAAGTGAAAGAGGAGAGTGAAAAAGTTGGCTTAAAGCTCAACATTCAGAAAATGAAGATTATAGCATCCGGTCCCATCACTTCATGGGAAATAGATGGGGAAACAGTGGAAATAGTGTCAGACTTTATTTTGGGGGCTCCAAAATCACTGCAGTTGGTGACTGCAGCCATGAAATTAAAAGACGCTTACTCCTTGGAAGGAAAGTTATGACCAACCTAGATAGCATATTCAAAAGCAGAGACATTACTTTGCCAACAAAGGTCCGTCTAGTCAAGGCTATGGTTTTTCCAGTGGTCGTGTATGGATGTGAGAGTTGGACGGTGAAGAAAGGTGAATGCCTAAGAATTGATGCTTTTGAACTGTGGTGTTGAGAGTCCCTTGGACTGCAAGGAGATCCAACCAGTCCATCCTAAAGGAGATCAGTCCTGGGTGTTCATTGGAAGGACTGATGCTAAAGCTGAAATTCCAGTACTTTGGCTACCTCATGTGAAGAGTTGACTCATTGGAAAAGACCCTGATGCTGGGAGGGATTGGGGGCAGGAGGCGAAGGGGACGACAGAGGATGAGATGGCTGGATTGCATCACCGACTCGATGCACATGAGTTTGGGTAAGCTCCAGGAGTTGGTGATGGACAGGGAGGCTTGGCGTGCTGCGATTCATGGGGTTGCAAATAGTCATACACCACTGAGAGACTGAACTGAACTGAACTGATTGTGGTCTGGTTCCTACTTCTTGTCTAATCTTATCTCCAGCCCCTTCACCTTGAACTTCACCAGCACCAAATTGCTGATGGTCTAGGGTCACACCCCCCTCTGCACACTGTCTCACCTCCTGATCACTGTAGCAGATACTGGCTCATCAATAGATAGACTCTGTTTCTCAGCCTCTCTTGCACTTAGATGTGGCCACTTGAGCAGAGTCCTTCCAGTGGAAGATAAACAGGAGTGATCTGTGCTGCTATCAGACCTGCTCCATCAAACCCTGCATGTGCTCTTCATGTTCTTTCCCTTCCCAACCCCAGAAGCCCCTTGTTGAGGGCAGCAGACCCATAGATGGAAAGAACTCAGGCCACTGAATTAAAGCCTGAAGGAAAGCCCTCCATGGATTTGGATATCCCGTTGATGAGCAGTGATGGGATTGTTTCCAGTTGCTGCAGCAGCCAGCCTTACCTTGATGAATAGACTCCTGAATGCCTATAACCCCACCCTCCTTCCCTGGGGTCACGCCTGCTCATCCTTTAAGCTTCATGTCTGGCATCACATCCTCCAGAAACCCCTCTCTGAGCAAACATAAGCAAAGGTTAGGTGTCTCTAGCAGACACTGCACAGTTGAATACCCTCTTTCTATCCACTCTTTCCTAACTGTTGTCTAGTCGCTAAGTTGTGTCTGACTCTTTGCAACGCCATAGACAATAGCCTGCCAGGCTCCTCTGTCCATGGGGTTTCCCAAGCAAGAATACTGGAGTGGATAGCCATTTCTTTCTCCAGGAGATATTCCCAACTCAGGGATTAAACCCACGTGCCCTGCATTGGCAGGCGAGTTCTTTATCACTGAGCCACCAGGGATAGAATCCTTTTTTGTTCAGATAAGTAATAACCCCAGTTACAAAGACTCATATCCCAAGTCTCCTTTGCAGCTGGCCAAAGTCATGTGGTCTAGACCTGGTCAATAAGATGTTAGAGAAAGTTGCTGGATGAAGATTCCTAGGGAATTTTTGTTAAAAAGAAGTAGATTGGGCTCACATCTGTATTTTACCTTTTTGCTTCCTTTCTTCCCCTAGTGCTCAGACAGCATTTCTCATGCCCCAGCCTTGTCTATCAGTTTCGTTTTTAGAGTGAGGTGACAGCCATACAAACTGACCATTTTAAAGTGAACAGCTCCTAACACAGCACTGTAAATCAACTATAGCCCAATAAAAATTATATTAAAAAAGAAAGCACAAAAAGTTTTAATCATCATGCAGTCAATAATACAGCCTTGCTTTACTCTTTATCAACTAAATTTGTAAGATATGGCCTTGTGTTGTTTTTCATCTGTGTCTCTCATTTCCCAATCAGGCCATTAAATTCTTTTTCACTCCCCAAACCATCAAACAATACGTCTTGTAGATGTGCTTGTAATAAGGATTCAATAAATGTAAAAAAATTAAAGTGAACAATTCAGTGGCATTTAGTGCACACACAATGCTGTGAAACCCCTCCTTCTGTGTAGCTCTGAAACCTTTCATCACCCCCAATTAAAAACTTGTACCCATTAGGCAGGGCATCCCAGGTGGCTCAGTGGTAAAGAACCTACCTGCCAACACAAGAGACTCGGGTTCGATCCCTGGGTGGGGAAGCTCACCTGGGTGAGGGCATGGCAGCCCACTCCAGTATTCTTGCCTGGAGAATCCCATGCACAGAGGAGCCTGGTGGGTTATAGTACATAGGGTCGCAAAGAGTCGGACACGACTGAGCACACACGTACCCATTAAGAAGCCGTTTCACATTACCCCTTCCCCTCATTCTTGGAAACAACCAACCTGCATCGACTTTTCTGGATATTTTGTGTGAATAGAATTACATGATGGGTTCCCAGCGGCAGGTGGGGCCCCAGTGTCCACATATTAAGACGACACTCAGCTTTTCTTTATCCTCAGCATTATCACTACAGCTCAAGTGGCTGAGGTTAAATGTCTTTGCAATCCAGCTCCTAGGAAAACTTTGAAATGAAGTGTGGGCTAGCCAGTCGGTGGCAGATGAGGTAGAGGACTTGGATGAAGTGAGGGTAAGTAGTCTGGAGGGTGAGCCGGCTGCTCCGGGCGGGTGTGCTGTCTTGTAGCACTTTTGTGAGAAGACAGCTGGGTTTGATGTGTGGAGTATGTGGGCACATGTCTATGTACAGACAGACATCCCGAGCCCTTCGTGTCTGAACACACTTCACAGATCACAGAGCACTTAGACATCCTTTCTCTCCCGTGCTCAACCCTTAACCCCAGTTTACAAATGCAGCGGCCGAGACCCCATCAGTCCCTCTTTGATGTGTTCTGGATACCTTAAGCCAATCAGTTCAGCTCAGGTGGAGTGAGGGGGAAACAAGCTTGCAGGCTGTGTTAGTCAAAAACAAGATACCATAGAGTGGCTTAAACAGCTTAAATTTATTTTTCACAGTTCTGGAGGCTCCAAAGTCCGAGATCAAGGTACCGGCCGATTTGATTCCTGGAGAGAGCCCCTTTCCCTTTTGTCTGTGTCCTTACTGTTGCAGAGAGACAGAGTATCTCTTCTCATCAGGGCTGTCTCCCCTCATGAGAGCCCCACCCTCGTGACATTATCTGCCCTTAATTACCTCCTAAAGGCCCCAGCTCAAATGCTGTCACCTTGGGGGTTAGGTGTTAATGTGTTGGAAGGGGTGCACATTTGGTCTATAATACAAGTGCAAACCCATCTCTTTCCTATCATTGGTGGGAACAGTATGCTGCAGCCTGCAAACACTGGGGTCTACTCAGCAAAAAAGACATTTCATCCTAACTCTCTCCCAGGGAAGGATGCAGAGAGGGGTAGGGAAGGAGGACAAAATTCTGAGAGTAATCGGAAGACGGTAGAGAGAAATTTGTGCCAGATTTAGCAAAAAAAAAAACCAAAACACTTAATCCTGAATTTCAAATAAACAACAAATGATTTTTTTTTTTAATGTAAGTGTGACCCATGCTCGGTTTGGGACATACTTATATTAAAAATAAAAATAAAAAACTTTTTTTTTTCATCTGAAATTCAAATGACCTTGGCATCTTCTGTTTTCATCTGGCAACCCTAAAAGAGAGGGGACAAGAATTCTGAGGCAAGCCAACGGACCCCAGGAGGGACTATTACAGGATCTTTGCACTGATGCTGCTTTTATGTATTTAACTTTTTAAGTCTTTTAAACAACCATCTAGGCCTTTTTTCTTGTTGAAACAAAGACATATCATAAAATCTACCATTTTAACCATTTCTCAGTGTACAGTGCAGTGTCATTACATACATTCACCTCGTCGCGCAACCATCAGCAATATCCAGAACTCTGTCATCGTCACAAACCAACATGTGAAAGGAAACCAGAGCCGCACAGTCATTGAAATGGTAAAAGCAGATTTTTTGGGACTTGGCAACAGGGGAAAAGAGAGGTCATTAGAGACCCAAAACAGCAGGCAAGTGGGGACTTCTGGACAAACAGTAGGGTAGGGGATGGGGGTGGATGGAAATTTACTTAAGAGATCAGATCAGATCAGATCAGATCAGTCGCTCAGTCGTGTCCGACTCTTTGCGACCCCATGAATCCCAGCACGCCAGGCCTCCCTGTCCATCACCAACTCCCGGAGTTCACTCAGACTCACGTCCATCAAGTCAGTGATGCCATCCAGCCATCTCATCCTCTGTTGTCCCCTTCTCCTCCTGCCCCCAATCCCTCCCAGCATCAGAGTCTTTTCCAATGAGTCAACTCTTCGCATGAGGCGGCCAAAGTACTGGAGTTTCAGCTTTAGCATCATTCCTTCCAAATAAATCCCAGGGCTGATCTCCTTCAGAATGGACTGGTTGGATCTCCTTGCAGTCCAAGGGACTCTCAAGAGTCTTCTCCAACACCACAGTTCAAAAGCATCAATTCTTCAGCGCTAAGCCTTCTTCACAGTCCAACTCTCACATCCATACATGACCACAGGAAAAACCATAGCCTTGACTAGACAAACATTCGTTGGCAAAGTAATGTCTGTGCTTTTGAATATGCTATCTAGGTTGGTCATAACTTTCCTTCCAAGGAGTAAGCATCTTTTAATTTCATGGCTGCAGTCACCATCTGTAGTGATTTTGGAGCCCAGAAAAATAAAGTCTGACACTGTTTCCACTGTTTCCCCATCTATTTCCCATAAAGTGATGGGACCCGATGCCATGATCTTCATTTTCTGAATGTTGAGCTTTAAGCCAACTTTTTCACTCTCCTCTTTCACTTTCATCAAGAGGCTTTTGAGTTCCTCTTCACTTTCTGCCATAAGGGTGGTGTCATCTGCATATCTGAGGTTATTGGTATTTCTCCCGGCAACCTTGATTCCAGCTTGTGTTTCTTCCAGTCCAGCGTTTCTCATGATATACTCTGCATATAAGTTAAATAAACAGGGTGACAATATACAGCCTTGACAAACTCCTTTTCCTGTTTGGAACCAGTCTGTTGTTCCATGTGCAGTTCTAACTGTTGCTTCCTGACCTGCATACAAATTTCTCAAGAGGCAGATCAGGTGTTCTGGTATTCCCATCTGTTTCAGAATTTTCCACAGTTTATTGTGATCCACACAGTCAAAGGCTTTGGCATAGTCAATAAAGCAGAAATAGATGTTTTTCTGGAACTCTCTTGCTTTTTCCATGATCCAGCGGATATTGGCAATTTGATCTCTGGTTCCTCTGCCTTTTCTAAAACCAGCTTGAACATCAGGAAGTTCACGGTTCACATATTGCTGAAGCCTGGCTTGGAGAATTTTGAGCATTACTTTACTAGCATGTGAGATGAGTGCAATTGTGCGGTAGTTTGAGCATTCTTTGGCATTGCCTTTCTTTGGGATTGGAATGAAAACTGACCTTTTCCAGTCCTGTGGCCACTGCTGAGTTTTCCAAATTTGCTGGCATATTGAGTGCAGCACTTTCACAGCATCATCTTTCAGGATTTGAAAGAGCTCAACTGGAATTCCATCACCTCCACTAGCTTTGTTTGTAGTGATGCTTTCTAAGGCCCACTTGACTTCACATTCCAGGATGTCTGGCTCTAGGTCAGTGATCACACCATCGTGATTATCTGGGTCTTGAAGATCTTTTTTGTACAGTTCTTCTGTGTATTCTTGCCATCTCTTCTTAATATCTTCTGCTTCTGTTAGGTCCATACCATTTCTGTCCTTTATCGAGCTCATCTTTGCATGAAATGTTCCTTTGGTATCTCTGATTTTCTTGAAGAGATCCCTAGTCTTTCCCCTTCTGTTGTTTTTCTCTATTTCTTTGCATTGATCACTGAAGAAGGCTTTCTTATCTCTTCTTGCTATTCTTTGGAACTCTGCATTCAGATGTTTATATCTTTCCTTTTCTCCTTTGCTTTTCACTTCTCTTCTTTTCACAGCTGTTTGTAAGGCCTCCCCAGACAGCCATTTTGCTTTTTTGCATTTCTTTTTCATGGGAATGGTCTTGATCCCTGTCTCCTGTACAATGTCACGAACCTCATTCCATAGTTCATCAGGCACTCTATGTATCAGATCTAGGCCCTTAAATCTATTTCTCACTTCCACTGTATAATCATAAGGGATTTGATTTAGGTCATACCTGAATGGTCTAGTGGTTTTCCCTACTTTCTTCAATTTAAGTCTGAATTTGGCAATAAGGAGTTCATGGTCTGAGCCACAGTCAGCTCCTGGTCTTGTTTTTGCTGACTGTATAGAGCTTCTCCATCTTTGGCTGCAAAGAATATAATCAAGAGATAATTCTAGGTAATTCTAGACTAGGATTCTCGCTGCAGGCGGGCAGGTGAGGGGTGGGACATCACCTGGGGACAGGGATGGGGGGCAGGTGGCGGGTAAGGGAGGAAGGAATTTGGCCAGATAAGAGGGCGGAGGTTTCCGGCTAAATCGAGTGACAGGATTCTTGCTAAAACTGGGCTACGCAAGTGGAGGCCTAGTTGGGAAGAGGATTCAGAGGAGCCTGACTAAAGTGTAGTCCAGGACAGATGGTCAGGAGCTCTGAACCCATTAAACCATAACGCTTCCACCGCAACCACAGCTCTGGTTCTGTTTGAATCTGGCGGCTATGGGGCACTTCGCACAGCGTGGTCCTTCTGTGTCTGGCATTTACTATCTAAGGGAGGGCGGGCACTGGGCGGACTCTGGGGAGCTCGGCCCGCAGAGGCCAAGCCCAGAAAACACGGGCAGAGAAAGACACAATCAAGTGCATCACAGAGAAGTGGGTGGAGCGGGACCGGGGGGCGGGGGCCGCGCGGGGGCGGGGCCACGGGGGCGGGGCCGCGCGGCGAAGGGAGCGGCTGCGCGGGGAGAGGGGGCAGAGGGCACGGGGGCGGGGCTGCGTGGGGGTCGCGTCTGGCCGCCCGGCAAGGAGGTGCTGAGGGGACCGGCGGCTGCTGGGGGCCCAGACCCGCGGCGCATAGCCGGCGGAACTGACGGCTGGAGGCGGGGCCGGAGCTCCGGGCCGGGATCACCCAGGAGGCGGAGCGGGCGGCTGCGGGGGCCCGGCGCGTCGCGTCGCGGAAGCGGCGGGCGTAACGCAGGTGAGGGCGCAGGCCTGGCTGGGATGGCGGGACGGAGAGGGGGTGTTGGGGGCGGGTCGCCGAGGGGACGGACGGAGGCGGGAGCGGCCTCAGGGGACGCCGGCCGGGAGGCCCGGGCCGGGTGACTTCCGCCTCGGACGCCGACGGGCCGTGCGTCAGTCCGCTGGGTCCGGACTGGGCCTCCGTACGCGCCGTCGCCGCTCCCCCTTCCCCGACCCGGGGCCCCGGGGAACCCCGACCGGTTTGCGAGGAGGGCCCGGCTCCCGCCCCGCGGGCCTGCCCACCACTGGCCCGGCTCTCAGAACCCTCCCTTTGTGGCCGTCCCTCCCGGCCCCTGGTTGACCCCACACCGCTATAACCCTGCCTGGGTTCCTGCCCGCAGCTGGTGTCGGTATGCCAACACTTGCAAATTTATTGTAAAAGCAGAATTTGTGAGAGTCGATTTGCTGTATGTTCACTCTCCTTTGAGAATCCACAGTGTTCACCAAGATTCTCTAAGCCGTAGAGTCAAAGGTAGCGTCCGCCGTCAAGGAAAAAAATACTGTGCAAGAAACTACGAGTTACATGTGTGACTTTAAAAGGGAAGAGCGAAATTAACTTAGTAATACACTTTACTTAGCCCACTGTGTTTAAAGTATGGTCTTTTCAACGATGTCATCAGTATTTAAATTTTTAATGAGATATTTTCTTCGTTTTGGTAGGAAGTATGAAGTTCGGTGTGTATTTTACACTTCGACTCCATCTACATTCAGACGAGCATCGCTTATTTCAGGTGCTCAGGAGCCCTGTAGCTTGTGGCCCCTATACCGGATGGCAGATCTGAGGCTCCAATCGTACTCCTTGCCATCAGTGTTTTTCACAGTCTGGCCACTGTCTTTCTGCTCCTCCTCCAAGGATGGTTTTATCTTCCCTGCCCAAACCACTTGCCCTTCCCTGCACACCTTTGTTCAGCTGCCCCTTCTCCGTGGGATGCTCTCCCTGCCCTCTCTCCCAGGCCTGGTAGGGAGACACAGCTTCTGCCAAGAGCTTTTCCAGACTCCCTGACCCCACTTGCTCCTTCCTCATTGTCCCCTAGCACTGGGTTCACAGCTGGATTAGAGCATTAACACCTACTGTTTAATTGTTTTCCAGGCTGTCTTCACAGCTAGCATGGCGTCTTACTCTTCTCCGTTGTGGTCAGGACCAGTGCCTGATAGTTGATCAGATAGTTGTTAGACAGAATGAGTAAAAGCTCTGGACACCTGTACTCAGGCTCTGAGTTCTTTGACAGACTTGCCGTTTCCTTCCCGGGGGGCTTTGTGCCTGTTGCACCCCCTGGTGCGTGGACAGACACACATTAGGTGGGTGACTGACCATGAGAAGTGCATCTCAAGATGAGCACAGAAAGTACCTTCTTTCTGCCTTTTCCTCCCTCTGTCTTACAGGTGGGAAAACTGAGCTACTGAACTAAGCTGGGATGCCCAGCAGAGCTGCATCACTGCAAATGCAAAGAGGGGCAGGGGTGGGGGTGGTTTGGGATCAGTTGGCTCCACTTTGGTCACTTGATGATGGGAGGAGAGGTGGGGAGGTGAGGAGTTACTCCGAGAATCCTGACGAGGGTGCTAGGCAGGCTCAGGTGTAGGAAGCTGCGGTGTTCACCACTGGAGAAAGGCTTGGAGAGCAGACTGGTCATCTCAGACCAGGAAGAGTGCTGGCCTCGGAAGGGTAGGAGAGAACAAGCTGGGTGGAAGGAAGAGTGGGGGAAGCCAGCAAAGGGCGAGAAGGAGTAAGCTCCAGCATGGTGAGGATATTGGTGTGAAGCATTGAGCCTAACCACTTTTCAGAGGGCAGTGCCATTCTCAGTCTGTGGGATGAGAAGTGGAAAGAATCAGAGATTCAGAGAAGGCAAGCAACTTAACCCAGGTCACACAGGACTTGAAGCTCAAACAAAGCCTCCTAAACCCACCCTGGACTGACTTACCCAGCCCCACCCACACTTCTGTTGCAACCTAGGAGAGCAGGTCTGGGCCATGGTGCCAAGCTGATTAATGTCTTCTTCACGGTCTTCTACCGAGGGGCCATGATTAGGCCTATTTATAGGGGCTTGGTGCCTTAATATTCTGCCCGATGCCTCTCTTGCCAATCACATCAGTGCCGTCTGCAGTGATTGCTGCTTTGGTGGCACCAGGGAGCGGAGTTAATTAAAGCCAGTATAAATAGACTGACTCTGCCCTCCTCTTGCAGTTCGAAGGAAGGTTTTTCCTTCCCGTCCACCTCCCATGTGTCCTTCCTTCCTCTTGCCTCCCCCCACCCCACGCGCAGCTCTAATCTGGGAGAGCAGAAGCCGGACATCCCTGCCTCCCGCCATTGCCTGTCCTTTCTCGGGAGCTGGTCCCAGGGACCAGAAGAGGAAGAACCCAGAGTCCATATTTTCTGTGCTCTTGCAGAACCGGTGCCATTTGCTAGTACCCGGCAGTAGACACAGGCAATTCCCCACTGCCCTGCAGTCCATCCCTCTTTTTCACTCCGCAGCCACGGTTTCTTTATTGTTCATCCAGGCTTGGGAGGTTGAGGTGAGATGAGGTAGGGCAAGGGCACCTAGCCAGGTACCGTGCACCCACCTTGTGGCAGCCAGTCAGTGCCCTCTGATGCCTTGTGTCCGTCTCTGGTCCTTACAGTTTCCCTTGTTCACTCAACCAGCATTGGCAGAACAGCAGCTCCTGGGAGCCCCCCGACTGCCACCCAGGCTGAAGCCGTGCAGACCATTGGGATGGGGGGCTGCATGCATGCTCTTCTCCTGCACCTGGCCCTGTGCCGGGTGGGTGTGAGCAAGTATAGGGGGGTCCTGATGCTCCCTTCTCTCCCCCAGGCACCATGACCCCCACGGGGACCCAGCATTCCTTGGCCGGTCAGACCTATGCAGTGCCCCTCATTCAGCCAGACCTGCGGCGAGAGGAGGCCATCCAGCAGGTGGCGGATGCCCTGCAGTACCTCCAGAAGGTCTCCGGAGACATCTTCAGCAGGTGGGTGCTGCTCCCTGGCCCGGGCAGTCGTCTCGCCAGTCCCAAAGGCATCCTCTCGGAGCACCTCTGTGGTGACTCTCGGTCCTGAGGGGGACCCAGCTGGCTTCCCTGTGCCCAGGGGGCCAAGCTGGGTGCCCTGCTTAGAACTTTTTCTTGTAAGCGCTCACTGTTTACCATCCCGCTTAGCCCTGGGGTTCCCCATGCATCCGTGGGCCCTGGCGGTGGTATGACTCTCCCAACTGCTCTTCCCTTGCTAGGGTGCCCTGTTCCTTCGCCTGTTCTGCCAGTCAGCCCATGGTTGGTTATCCAGCATTTCTTGTGTGCAAGGCTCTGGGCCCTTTAATAAGGCAGCATCCTTGCCCAGCTGGAGGGTCCGCTCCAGCAGCAGAGACAGACTCTAAGTGATCAGTCGAGTGTTGGTTACAGTTGTGGTAAAGCCAGTCTCTACTGTCTTGCAACACCTAACATTTGTATCGCATTAACCGTGTGCCACCCTTGACCTGAGTGTGCTCACTCATTCAACACTCCGAACGTTTTTTTTTTTCAATATGTATTTATTTATTTGGCCGTGCTGGGTCTTAGTTGCGGCATGTGGGATCTAGCTCTCTGACCAGGGATCAAACTCAGACCCTCTGCACTGGGAGCACAGAGTCTTAGCCCGTGGACCACCAGAGAAGTCCCTCAACAACTTTTTGTTTGAGCGTCTGTTATTTCCACTTGTCGATGAGGAAACTGGGAGAAGGGTCAGGAGACTTGCCTGAGCGGTGGAACTAGGAGTCACACCCAGGTGTTGGAGCTCCAGGCTCTGGAATTACCCCATCTCTGTGATAAGAGGCCTGACTTGGTCTGCAGGGTCAGGGAAGACATTTGTGAGGAAAAGCCGGACTGGGGGAGGGGAGATATCGTGAGTGGGTAGGCTGGGGGGAAAACCTTCAAGAAAGGAGGAAGGGCATGAACTAAAGTGGAGAGGGGCCTGAGTGGAAGCCAGTGTGGCTGGAGCAAGGGGCTTCGTGAGGCTGGCAGGTGGCCTCGGTTCCTCAGTGATCCCGGGTGGGGAGTGGTGGCTGTTTGTACCCCTAGCGCTGATCCAGCTCAGCTCTCAGGCTCTTGTGATTTTTCATTCAGTGTTGGTTGAACGTGTGTGCGTGGTGTTTGCTGTTTTCTGCAAAGGTTCCCTAGTTTTGTCCTGTGTAAGGTCCTGTTTCTCTGGTCATGAGCAAACTAAGATGGGCTAGCGCTTCTCCCTGGATGCCCACGCTGTGCTTCCCCGGCTGGAGCATTTGACCGCCTGACTCAGGTCCCTGTCCTGGCCAAGTCTCCCCCACTGTCCCCTGCTTGTATCCCAGACCAGGGACCCCCACCACTGCAGCGTGCAGTCTCCTCCTCCACCAACTGGAACCCCACCTCTTCCCAGAAGCCTTCCCCAGTGGAGGCAGAAAATGGGGCCATTGTCTCCAGACAGAGAGTCCCAACGTTAGATCCACTTGACTCTAATGCCTCTGAGCTGCCTTCTAATGCACATGGCTGCCCCAGGCCCTGGAGAAGGCGATGGCACCCCACTCCAGTACTCTTGCCTGGAAAATCCCATGGAGGGAGGAGCCTGGAAGGCTGCAGTCCATGGGGTCGCTGAGGGTTGGACACGACTGAGCGACTTCACTTTCACTTTTCACTTTCGCGCATTGGAGAAGGAAATGGCAACCCACTCCAGTGTTCTTGCCTGGAGAATCCCAGGGACGGGGGAGCCTGTGGGCTGCCATCTCTGGGGTTGCACAGGGTCGGACACGACTGAAGCGACTTAGCAGCAGCAGCCCCAGGCCTCTCCAGGATGTGAATGTAACTGAGAGTGGGGCCTCATTAAGGGGGTTGACTCTGGAGCGGACTTCCTGGCTCCAGTCTGGCTTCCCCATTTGCTTGCTCTTAACCTCCCTATAAAGCCTCAACGTTCCCATCCATAGAATGGCAGTGATAATGGTGCCTTCCTCAGAGGATCATTGTTAAGATGAAATGAATTGAAATGTGTAAAGGAACCGAAGTGCCTGGTGTATAGTAAGCATCCAGTAAATGTTCTCTCTTGTTATCTGGTAACATCATCTCTGCTCATTTGCCGCCTATGCTAGCCCTCCATTACCTGTTGTCAATAGTTATAGAAAGTGTTAGGTGCTAAATATATCCAGGGTCACCTAAGCAAGAGGACACAGGCCTTTAAAAGCCACTAGTGCCAGAGTCCGGTCGCCCCGCACCTCGTGATGAAACAGTCCGTCAGAGATGCTTGTGTTTCCTCACCAGGACCATGACTGCGTGCCTGTCTGTCTGAGGGGAGCACTGGATTCTTAGCGTGCTTTCCATTCCTGTAGACATCTCCAGGTTCCTCTGCTCCTGGATGGGAGAAGCAGAGGGCAGGAAGGCCATGTCACATGGAGGGGTGGTGGGCTCGTTGAGGCCGAGGGCTGGCAGGGTGCTCCCCTAAACAGCTGACTTCCGGTGGCCCTGCCCCTCTCCCAGCAGGCGCCCGGCGTTCGGGACTGAGGGATACCGATGGTGCATGGCCATGTGGTCCCTGTGCTCAGGGGCTGCGTCATCTCAGGGGAGAGCCACCGGCTGAGCTGATTCTGAGCCGTGTAGCATGCACTGTGTGGGCACCTGGGGATCCAGAGGAGAGAGGAGCAAGACTTAGCAGCACATTTATCAGTTAGATTCCCCAAGCCAACTGAAGCAAAAGTAACCAGTCGGCAGAGCAGGCTTTGGAGCCGCAGGGCTCAGTGATGTCGTGAGGACCGGTTTGCTTTCATCCCCTCCCTGCTTGCTGCCTCTGGGTTGGCCCCACTCCCAGACAGGCCTTGCTCTGGCAAGGGGACCAGTGGGCCCACAGCTCAGGTCCAGCAGGAAAGAGCGCCTCCGCAGAAGCCCCAGCCTCACGGCGGTCCCAGAGCCATGGCTGGGGCAGCGTGGGGGTAACACAGCGGCTGGCCTAGCCCTTGGTCACATGCCTAATCCCCAGAACCTAGGGTTTAACCTGAAATGTGGGGACCAGGCCTGTGGGAGCAGTGGCATCCCCAGTGGAGGCTGGCTGTGATGAAATGAGGGAGCAGATGGTGAGAGGAACATGACCGCCTGCTCCCGGGTCAGGGAAGGCCTCCTGAAGGGGGGCCACATGGGGCAGGTTCTGCTGAGGGGTAGGGAATGCGGTCTGCATGGGACCTGGAAAGGGGCGCCAGGGGCTTGAGGCTGCCTGGGCGGCAGGGACCTGAGCACCCCAGCCCAGAAGCCACTGTCCCTGCGGTCCGCTCCTTCACTGCAGGATGGAGTGAAAGTCAGCCTCTGTGTTTGCGCCCCCCACCACCAAGCCCTTCTCATGTCCCCCCAACGCTGGGACGGTCCCTGGTGGGAGGAGTGGGTGAGGGGAGAGCTGGGCCACATCAGGGCTGTGAGGGCTTCTCCCAGCTGGACGGGGCTTTGAGCTTAAGCGCAGGGCTTTGGGAGCCTGGATGGGTTCTGAGCAGGAAGTGATGGGACAGAGAGCTGGGAGGGGTCATCAGGCAGCTGCACAGGGGCCAAGGAGGTGGCTGCGGTGCAGGGCAGGCGGGTAAGAGACACTTTAAAGGGAACGGTGATGGGACATGGTGACAGATTGGGAACGAGGTCCAAGGCGGGGAGGGGGAGGGGACGACAAGGAGTGGGGATGCCGAGCCCTGTCCCCCTATCCCCCAGCTGCCTACGAGCCTGAGGCTCTTCTGTCCTCATGGGCTTTTGCAGTGGGGATGTTACCCCAGCTTGGAATCGCTCCCCTTGAACGTACTCCTCTTGCAGAGAGGAGCCCCCTCGCCTCCCCTCCCCTCCCCTCCCCTCTGTTCAGGCCCAGGCCCAGCCCTTGGCCCCCCTGGAGCCCGTGCCCAGCTCTGCAGGCAGGTGAGCTCATCGGGTATTAGCATTCCGAGCCGGGTCCTTCTCCCGCTCTGCTCTGCCGCAGCCAAGTCTACAGAGCTGGAGAGAATGACAAGGACCTTGCAGGCGCCCGGACCGCTCCTCACAGCCCCTCCCCAGCCTCTTCTCCTGCCTAGCAGACCTCCCGCCCTCACCTGCCCCTCGTCACCTGGGAGATGCCAGCCCCAAAATAGCTACCCAGAGACGTCACCTGCTCCACATGACTTAGATGACGTGCAGAGGGGCTGCAGGAGGAGTGCAGTGGACTGTGTGAACGGCGGGTTTCGAGACGGCCCTTCTGGCGGCCCCAGCCTGACCACTTGCCCTCTGCAGAGCTTTTCCCTTGTCTTTTCTTCCTTCCCCCCACCACCTCCCCTCCCCTCTCTTCCTCCTCACTTCCTCCATCCTCTCCCCTTCCTCCATGCTCCCCTCCTCCCCCCAATTGGCACCTGGTGCCTCCTAGGGTTAGGAGGCCTCAATCAGCCGCCTGCATAATTAGCAGATCGCTCTTAATTACCCCAGCTAGTGGAGAAGATCCAGGGGAAAGCAAGAGCTGCTCAGAGGGCTGATGGCGGAGTGCTGGGGAGGGGAGGGAAGTGGCAGTTAGGGCTGGGGGTCTTCCCCCGCCCCCCACCAGCAGCTGACTGGTATGATGCTGGGAGCATCAGCAGCCCCAAGGGAGCCCTGGGCCTGCCTGGCTCCATAGGCGATCTCCACAGAGGGTTGTGGGGATCAGCTTCAGCTTCGGAGGTGATGGGACAGGCAGCCCAGGCGCTGTCCTGGCCCCCTGGGGGCCTCGTTGACCTTGATCGCCTCACGCCCCAGGCCCTGGCAGAGGAACTCTCTGCCCTCCACGGTGCTCCCTTGCAGTGTGCCGTGTCCTTGTCTGGAGTCTGGAATGTTCTTCTCCGGGTCTACTCAGCACTGCCTGGGGCCCCTCACCCCACCCAGTCTGTGGGTGGTCCAGGCAGGTGTTGACCATGTTCTGGGGACTTGTTGGCTTGTCTGGGTCATGAGACACACATCACTGACTTTGACCTTTGCGGCAGCTCTCCGATGTAGAAGTTACTAGCTTTGCTTCTCATCTGAAGAAGGTGGGACATGGACCAGTTAAGTGACCTGCCCACGGCCATACTGCTCCTGTCCCCAGGGCTTGGGGACATGGCAGCTGTCTGTCTCCTTGGAAACAGGCGTGTGTTGCCTGATTTCTCTCTGCCCCAGGCTCTGAGCAGACCCGCTGAGCCTGCCCCTCCCTGCTGGGGTCCTGGTGACACTGTGCGGACGAAGCTGCAGGCATGAGCCTGGAAGCTGAGCCGTGGGGTCTAGATGAGGAACAAACAAGCCACCCTCTTGGCACCGTCTTGTTCACAGTGGATGTTGCTGATCAGTCCTGGCTCTCGGGCCCCACCCCATGTGCCCCCGCAGGCCTTCCTTCCCAACACTGCCTTCCAGCCTGTCCCTGCCATCAGGAGAGATGACCCGCCAGCTGAAACCTCTTCTCTCACCCTTGGTCTGAGACTGGGCTGCCTGAGGCCTTTGCAACAAGCAGGACATTACTTAGATAAGAATAGAACTCTGGGAATTTCATCTTCCGTCCTGTCCCTCACAGGAGTCCACCCCGGAGCACCCTGACAGTGGGCATCCGGCTGGAGTCTGATGGCTTCCCAGGCCAGACAGTGGTTTACGAGGACGTTCTCCTCTGTAGCACTGAGGTCTGCATCCGCGTCACACACGCTGCTCCTCCCCCCGCCACGGACTCTGATGCACCCACTCTCTGCAGTGACAATTGCTTTCCCACCTGACAGCACTGGCGGTCTTCTGGTATCGGAAGGGAGTTACATTCTCAGTCATCTCATCTTTACGGGGATGCTTTCCTCTGCAGCACTGAGGTCTGCGTCCATGTCACACCCACTGCCACCGCCACTGCGGACTCTGATGCACCCACTCTCTGCAGTGACAATTGCTTTCCCACCTGACAGCACTTGAGGTCTTCTGCTATCTGAAGGGAGTTACATTCTCAAAGTCATCTCATCTTTAGACCGAATGTCCTTCACTTACCTTGTATGACGTGAGCTTCTCACTGCTCACCTTGCTCCTCACCCTCCTCTGGACGTTCGTTACCTCGTCACGTCTTACCTAGCTGCTGTGTTCCAGGTCAGGCGCTGTCCCAGGTGCTAGTGATGCAACCGTGACTCAGGCAGAGCCTGTAGCCCGGAAGGGAATTCAGGGTCCTTTTAACGTGTGGACCTGGTTTGAAGGGGACACGGCTGTGGGTGAGTGGGATGTCCAGGAGATGAGCTCATGAATCCAGGGCTCTGCTTCTTCTGCCGTGCCTCCAAGAGAGTGGACGTCCTGTTTGTTGAAAGAAGGTGGGAAAGGAACATGGTGCCGTGTGCTCCACGCACTCACTTCCTTAGTCCAGGTTGCCATTAGCGCCTAGGTGACCAAAGTCGTCAGGTCCTCCTTCACCTGAACTCCTGCTCAACCTCTATCCGCTGCGTTTGTGCACTTGGCTTTTTAAGCCTGAGTGCTGAGCTTCATAGTCATTCTGTATCAGTGTCACCTTTCCTGGCCTTTCAGCTCACGTGGGTCTTGATTCCGCCATGCAGACCTTTTGGGGGCCTTCTCACTGGATACCCCAGCTTCCTCATCAAGCACTAGGTGAGCTGTGCGAGGCCCTTCCAGAGACCTTTGTTCACGACTGAAATCAGCCCACGGTGCCTTCCAGGTGCTGCTGTTCCCTGGCTCGCTCTGATTTTTCCTATGTGTGCTCTTCTCCAGCCCCCAGCTCCATCTCGTCCACAGGATTTTGTGAGAAGCCATCAGCATCCTTGCTGACTCAGGCTGTACTGTGTAAGGTTTTTTCCCTCATACACCAGGCTAATAACCCTGTCAGAAAACGCTGTAAATTTAGAACAGTGCTGGCCCCGGGGATCCACCTCTTCCATTTCAGATTTCTCAGGACCCTGTATTTAATAATCCATTCCAGAAATTTGCCAGGGCTCACTGTTAAGCTTGATGTCTGCAACTGTGAGAAATCAGACAGAGAGCAGGCTCTGTCTGTGTCCAGTTCTGACGTCCACCCTCTATGCCGCCGTTACGTTAAGTGTGAGGTTGCTTCATCCCCCAGCAGCATGGGGCTGAGCTGGGAACTAGAGGAGATGGCCTGTGTGCAAGTAGAGAACCCGTCCTCCCTGCCAGAAAGTGGGCCCAGACAGGTCACTGGTTCCATATCTCCTGGAAGGAAGCTGTGCCTTTTGTTCTGGTATGCGTTGCTGCCCCACTCAGACCAGCCTGTCAAGGAAAACTAAGCTGGTTTGGGTACATGCTTGGAGCCCATCCTATGTGTCCCCAAGCCCCTGCACACGAGCGGCCACAGGAGTAATCAAGGAGACTTCATCGGGGTGGAGACCCTGGGCTTGTGAAACTGGCTGATGAGGGCTGGTAAAAAGTCCTTGAGTTCCCTCGCCACGTGGTCACTGACCAGAGACCGCGGGCCCTTCTGCCATCCACCAGCTGTGGCCGTGGTCAGGGGCTGGTGTTCCTGGAGGTAGGGGGGCTCTTGGGCAGAGGGCACCCTGGTGGGGTGGGCTGGGGCTCCTGGGAAGTGAGAAGAACCTTGTGCTGCTGAATAGTGAAAGTGAGGTGCGTGTGCATTTACCTTGGGGCATGTGGTGTTGGCCATTCAGTGACCACAGAGGAGCCCTTCAGGTGCCCGGCACAGTGCCACGTGCTGGGAACACAGCAGAGAACAGAGCCCCAAGTGTAGGAGCCCCCAGGCAGGAGACACGTGGCGACAGGTGGTTCTTGTTCAGTTGCTAAGTCATGTCCAATCTTTGCGACCTCATGAACTACAGTATGCCAGGCTTCCCTGTCCTTCACTACCTCCCCGAGTTTGCGCAAACTCACATCCATGGAGTCACTGATGCCATCCAGCCATCTCATCCTCTGTCACCCCCTTCTCCCCTTGCCCTCAGTCTTTCCCAGCAACAGGGTCTTTTCCAGTGCATTGGCTCTTCGCATCAGTTCAACATTGACTTCTTTTAGGATTGACTGGTTTGATCTCCTTGCAGTCCAAGGGACTCTCAAAGGTCTTCTCCAGCACCACAGTTGGAAAGCATTAATTCTTTGGTGCTCAGCCTTTATGGTCCAGCTCTCACATCCCTGCATGACTACTGGAAAAACCATAGCTTTGACTCTGCAGACCTTTGTTGGCAAAATGATGTCTCTGTGATGGTGACAGGTGGCAGTGTGTAACAATAGAGCCTGCTAGGGGTTGGAAGGTGACAGTGAGTTTTAAACTCTGTCTCCGGGAGGCTTTGGCCAGGGGCTGAGTGGAGTGAAGGACCAGCCGTGTGGGGAGACGGCTGGGCCGTATGACAAGGCAGCGTTGGGCATATTCAGGAACTAAAAGGGTACCCTGTTGCCGGAGCCCGCTAATCCTGGCAAGGGGAGGGACAGCCCTTTGGCAGCCCACCCACAGCTGTGAGAACCTCAATGGGGACTAGGGTTTACCCAGAGCCGCCTGCCCTGAGTCAGGCGGTTCCTTATGGACAGCTCTGGGACTGGAATCAGGGCCAGTCTGGCCTGTTGCTCAGCCTCGCTAAGCTCTAATTTCCTCCATGTCAGTCATGAAGATTCTGTCTCTGCTCACCTGGGCCTGAGAATGAAAGCCCTGGTGGGTGGGCACTATATCCTTTCAGGTGGCACGTACAGGTGCCAGCTTGGTGCCAGGGTGATTGCCTGTCCCTGCCCAGAGCTCCAGGGAACAGAATATAGTCTGTTCCCAGACCGTTCAGATTGGATGGTCCTGATCGAGGTCACTTGGGCAGTTCCAGGATCAGCCCTGACAAGCAGGATATTGCTGTTTTAAGAGCCCTTACCTGAGGGCTTCCCTAGCGGTCCAGGGGTTAAGACTGTGTTTGCACTGCAGGGGCATGGGTTCAATCCCTGGTCGGGTACTAAGATCCTGCATGTTGTGGGGCGTGGCCAAAACACAAAATTCATGCACAAGCCCTTACCCGAGTCCTCGTTCGCCTGTTTGCTGTTGGAAACAGAAGGGGGGCCAGAGGCTGCAGGGGCTTGGGGAGGAGCCTCCAGCCCTGGTTATTAGTTTTTGTTTTGCCTTTTTTTTTTTTTGGTGGCAGGATCTCCCAGCGAGTAGAGCTCAGCCGGAGTCAGCTGCAGGCCATCGGGGAGAGGGTGTCCTTGGCCCAGGCCAAGATCGAGAAGATCAAGGGCAGCAAGAAAGCCATCAAGGTAGCAAGCGTGTAGCTCTGTTCTCTGGCTGGTTGGTGGTCCCCAAAGTCCTCTTCTTTCCCCTCTCCCCATGCCTCTGAAGCTGCCGGGTCCCTGCTTCCGCTACCCCTCAGGTTTCCTCCTGCCCACAATCCCTCCACCCCAAACCCAGGATGGCTGGAGCTTCTCAGGCCCCAGCAGGAGTGACCAGACACCCTGTGTCCACAGGTGTTCTCCAGCGCCAAGTACCCTGCCCCTGAGCGCCTGCAGGAGTATGGCTCCATCTTCATGGGGGCCCAGGACCCCGGCCTGCAGAGGCGTCCCCGCCACAGGATCCAGAGCAAGCACCGCCCCCTGGACGAGCGGGCCCTGCAGGTCTACGGGGGTGCCCTGCACCCTGGGGGGAACTGAGGCCCCAGAGGATTCTGACTGCTGGGGGAGTGGGGGGAGCACTTTGGCCTGGAGCCGAAACTTGTCTCCCTCAGTCAATTCCCATCTCCCCACACCCCAGGAGAAGCTGAAATTCTTCCCCGTGTGTGTGAACACCAAGCTGGAGCCTGAAGACGAGGCTGAGGAAGGGCTGGGCGGGCTCCCCAGCAACATCAGCTCTGTCAGCTCCCTGCTGCTCTTCAACACCACCGAGAACCTGTGAGTGGGGGCGGGGGGGCGGGGGACCGGGGGGTCTCCAGGCTCGGGTGCAGCAGAAGTCTATGGCCCGGGAACCAGGAAGCTCGTAAGGCCTGGGAGGCCATAATCCTGACTTGAGCTGTGGCCCTAGCGATGTGAGAAGGGTGGTCCAGCCCGAGGGCCGAGCACAGGCGCTGCATCCCCTGCCCTCTGCCTTCTCCAGGTACAAGAAGTACGTCTTCCTGGACCCCCTGGCCGGTGCCGTCACCAAGACCCACGTGATGCTGGGGGCCGAGACAGGGGAGAAGCTGTTCGATGCCCCTTTGTCCATCAGCAGGAGAGAGCAGCTGGAGCGGCAGGTGGACGGAGACAATGCCTGGGTGTGGGGGAGGTGTGGCCCCCCAGTGTTGTCTGGACCAGGGGTCTGATGAGCCCCCTACCCGCCCAGCTGTGCTTGGGGGCCTGGGAACCTCCAAGGTTCCTCACCCTCCCAAACCCACAGGTCCCAGAGAACTACTTCTACGTGCCCGACCTGGGCCAGGTGCCGGACATCGACGTACCGTCCTACCTGCCTGACCTGCCAGGCGTGGCCGACGACCTCATGTACAGCGCGGATCTGGGCCCTGGCATCGCCCCCTCTGCCCCTGGCGCCATTCCCGAGCTGCCCACCTTCCACACGGAGGTGGCCCAGCCCTTCAAGCCAGGTGGGCCAAGAGCTGGGGACGGACTGGGGTGGGTGCTGCCCTGCTTAGCCTCTTGCCTCCTAAGGTACCTGACACTCTCGATTTCTGTCCCAGACCTCGAGGATGGGGTGCTGACGGCACGCCCACCGCCCCCGCCACCTCCACCGCCTCCCCCAGCTCCAGCCGTGCTGATGAGTGTCCCCCCACCTCCGCCCCCGCCACAGGCCCCGCCAGGACAGCCCGCCAGGGGGGACGACAGCGGGGGTGCATCCCCTTCAGGTAGGGGCAGTCCTGGGGCGTGTGGGTGGGGGAGGGGCGCCTCCAACTTCTGGATCCCTGGAGGGGTTTCTGTAGCTTAAGTGGTCATCAATTCTAGATTTTCAGAATAGTTCTGATTTCAAAATCACATTTTCCCAAGTTCATAAAGTAGTGGTTCCGAACGGTATCTGTGGGGCCCTGAAATTCTAACCTTCCGGGTAGAGGGAGCCTGGACCCCCATTCCCCTTGAACCAGTGACAGGGCTGCTAGTAACCATGGAAAATACAGCGAGAGTCCCCGCGTGTGAAGACACACCCTTCAGTGGTGTGTCCCCCAGGCTACCTCGGCACCTACCCTGGGTGGTGCTGGCCCACAGCCTGGCTCCACCCCAGCAGCCTTTCTTCTTCGCACCTTCCACCCTTCAGCCCCGGTCCAGGGAGCGCCCAAGGAAGTGGTTGACCCCTCCAGTGGCCGGGCCACTCTGCTAGAGTCCATCCGCCAGGCCGGGGGCATCGGCAAGGCCAAGCTCCGCAGTGTCAAGGAGCGCAAGCTGGAGAAGAAGAAGCAGAAGGAGCAGGAGCAAGGTGAGTCTGGACTCGCTGCAGGAGGGCGCTCTGCCCGCGTCTCCAGGGGCCGTGCAGGCTGCCCCGGCGTGTGTGGGCCCCTCCTGCCCGGTGGTGGAGCCTGCTTAGACTCGGCCAGTTGTCCAAGGAAACAGGGACTAGGGATATTTTTAGAGACGGGGACCTGGCTGTGTCCCACTTCTCGAGGCCCCTTGAGGCTCCAGGCTACGTCAGCTGTGCATCCAGTGCTGACAGATGCCACGTCTGGGCCCAAAGCAGCCGTGCTCTGGGATCCCAGCCCTGAGTCATCCCTGCTGTGCTTCTGAGCACCGGACGGGGACCCCGGGCAGGCTCCTCTGTCCAGCGCTGCTCCCTGTGCCCGTCTCAGGACAGTGGTGACTCTGCTCCCTGTGCCTGTCTCAGGGCGGCAGCAACTCAGCTCTGTGCCCGTCTCAGGGTGGCGGCAACTCAGCTCTGTGCCTGTCTCAGGGCGGCGGCAACTCCACTCCCTGTGTTCGTCTCAGGGAGGTGGTGACTCTGCTCCCTGTGCCCGTCTCAGGGCGGCAGCAACTCTGCTCTGTGCCCATCTCAGGGCCGTGGCGACTCCGCTCCCTGTGCCTGACTCAGAGCGGTGGCGACTCCGTTACTCAGTGGTCACCTGCTTCCCTAGTATCACTGACCAGTGCTCCAGGAGCTGTGGTGACCTGGTGGCTGTGGAGGGGCCAGGGTTTTGACAGTGCAGAGGACCCCAGGATTGAGCCCCGGGGTGTCACATGGGCTGGACTGAGCCCACCCCGTGTGCCTTCACCTTGTCCCCATGCTTGCCCACTGCAGTGAGAGCCACCAGCCAGGGCGGGGACCTGATGTCGGACCTTTTCAACAAGCTGGCCATGAGGCGCAAAGGTAGGAAGCAGGACCCCGGTGCCGCCTCCTTCCTCACGGTTTTCAGGTCTCTAGGGCCTGGGTGGCCTGGTGCCCCAGACCAGCTCCTCACTCCAGTGTCTGCCCTCCCAGGCATCTCCGGGAAAGGACCTGGATCCGGGGCCAGCGAGGGGCCAGGGGGAGCCTTCGCCCGGATGTCAGACTCCATCCCGCCCCTGCCTCCCCCACAACAGCCCCCGGGCGAGGAAGATGAGGATGACTGGGAGTCCTAGGGCTGGGCTTACCCTCCCCCAGGTCCCTGGGTGCACCACACCCCCGTGCACAACAGCTGAACCGGCTCCTTGGGGGACAGGGTCATGGAGGACTCTCCAGCTCTCTTGCTGGGATCTTCAAGGAGCAAGGAGGTTGCTTTCGGAGGCCAAACTGGGGAGAGGGGGAGGCATAGTGGTGGGGGGTGACCTCTGCCTTTGCTCCAGCCCCCTTCACCAGCGTGTGCCCCTCCTCCCTAGAGAGACTGCGGTAAAACAGTACATGAATCAATAAAGAAGTGATGCAAGACGCGAGCCTAAACCAGCAGTGCACTTTTAATTAAGGAGCCCTAGCTGTGCAGACGCCCCTTGGAGCTGGGGCCTAGGTGGCGGGGGGGGGGTGTTGCACGGAGGGAGGGCTGTTTCCACACAGGCAAGTGTCTCCCTGATGGACACGGGGTCTCTAAAAATAGCCATGCTGAGAGCCTAATGGCCCTCGGCATAATCGCTGATGTCAGGGGAGGTGGTGTCTTGGCGTCTGCTCCGTGGCTGAGCGGGAGGCCCTGGAGCCAGGCCAGGAGGAGGATCCTGCTGGCAGGGCCAGGGGCAGGTGAGGGCCAGCAGTGTGGGAGGAAGTGAAGCTGGGAGGTTGGGGAGCAGTTTAAGGACTTAGAGAAACGGTGGCTGAGGGGACCGGAAGCTGGGGCAGAACGGCCCTGCAGACACCAGGAGGTGGGGATGGATAACATTCTGAGTTTCCGAGGGTGAAAGGTCTGGGACAGCTATTTCAGTGAGAAAGGGAGAGGCTGGAAGAGCCATCTCACCTTTGAGAATGTGGATTCTGCGAAACAGGCCAGGGCAGGGTGGCTGCAGCCTCCACAGCCGCTCACAGACCAGCCAGGAATCAGCGGGCCCATGAGCAGAAGACAGACTCCATCCAGGCAGGGCAGCTGCCCGGGGGTGAGCCCAGGAATGGTGGGGTCACTGTTTCTTCGGGGTCAGCCTCGTTGTCTCCTGCTGGCTGGTCCACCTATTCCTGCATCCTGGCAGCCCACTGAGTCCCAAAGGGGCTCCCACAGCAGTCCCTTCTCAGGCAGGATCCCTGCAGACCAAGCTCATGATGAAGTTGCCCATGGGCAGGTAAAGGGAGGGCCTGGCGACCAGGCAGCGGTGTGACCACCAGTCAGCAAAGGCCAGCTTTCTCTCGATGGAACTGCAGAGAGGGAAAGACCATGACACCAGACTGGGGCAGGGGCGGGAGAGTCTCAGGGAGACAGGAGAAGGGCAGGACTGACCTTCCGCAGAGCAGCAAAGGCAGGGCCAAAGGTGGCTTTGACCTCCACGCGGTCCCGGATCCAGGCCGGCAGCTTGGCCTGGATGGCTGGGGAGGCGTACCGTTGGTCCAGGAGCACTATGCTGGCAAAGTCCTTCTGGTGCCTGATGGCCCTGCCTGGACAGAACGGGGACGGGTCTTCCTACTGTGCCCCTCCCCTTGCTCAGTGCTCAGGCCGGAGAGACGCAGGTGAAACTGCTCCTTCCTGTCACCTCAGCCCGCAGCCACCCCTCCCACCAGCAGCACCACCCCAGGCTCACCTATGGACTGGTTGACAGCCTTCATGCACAGGTTCTCCACCAGCACCTTCCCAGGGCGGGCCTGGCCTGGGCCTCTGGGCTGCGAAGGGCAGAGAGGACCCATCAGGGTTGATGTCTGCCTCCCTCGAGGTCATGACTGACCGAGGCTCTGGGGCGAGACCAGTGGGCCTCATGGGCACCAGCAGCCGATACAACAGGTGACGGCACGAAGACACCCAGAAGTACGGAAGCACGTCCGTCCCTCTGGGGCAAACAGGCACACACGTCGAGGGGTAGTTGCGGCTGTGGGAGGCACGGGGGTACTCACAAGTGTCTGGTCCAGGTAAGCCATCTTCTCCTGCAGCTCTGGAGACATGATGTTGGGGTAGGGCATGCCCACCATGACCACACACCTAGGGCGGAGGCACACATGAGCTGGGGCATGTGGGCGGTTCCCAAGGCCCAGGACGAGGGGCCTGTCCTCACCCACCATCACCAGCTTCCTTTGGCCTCTCCTTCCCCTCATCCCTGCCACCTGGAGCAAGTTCTCTCGTCAGCCCAGACGTCCAGTCTAGACCAGGGAACCAAGTCCTGATCCACTGAGGGCAGCCTGGTTTTCCAGCTGGCCCCAAAGGGCCCAATCCAGAGTTGGTGAGTCCAGGCCCCTCGCGGTTGTGGACGTGAGCTGTCAGCCCAGGTGCAGAGTCAGAGCCCGAGGGGTGAGAAGCCACTGCTTACCGCCCGAGGTCATCAGAGAAGTTGATGCCTTCACTCATCTTCCCCCCAACCACGGAGAGCAGCAGGGCACCCGTCTCCGTGCCCCGGGCCTGGCCGCAGTGCTGCGGGAACACCAGCCCAGAGCTGCAGCGCCAGACTGTGGGCGCCCCCTTCAGGGCCCTGGGGACCCGCAGCCTCACCTTGATGCACCTGGAGTACTCCAGCAGCACCTGCTCCACCCTGTTTGCTTTCCTGGGCTCCTGAAATATCTGAAGGTAAACAGAACACCTCCCAGAAAAGGGTCACAGATTGCCTGGGTGTTGGGTCACTCTTAGCCTTAAAGTTTTGTGGGGACTGGAAAAGCCCACAGAGCCGGGGTCCTGAAGGGACCCCCCCCCCATGGCCTGGTATCAGGACTGGAAGTAGGCATGAGACACTAAAGGAAGGCCCCGCACATGAGAAACCCCAGGAGGAACTCTGAGTGCCACCATCCTCTCAGGTGGTTGAGTGCTGATCACTCACCTTTTTCCTGATGGTCAGGCGGGCCAGCAGGCCGCTCTTCTCCCAGTGGGCGCAGACCTGGTGTTGGTACTCGTAGGAGGGGAAGAAGCAGACCACCCCTCCTGGCACCACATTGCACAGGTTACAGAGAATGCGGCCCGTCTCGTCCATCTAGGGAGGGAAGACGAGAGCCAATCCTGCAGCCCCTCCCTGAAGGCTCAAACCCACGGACCAAGGCCAGGGTGGCTGCGATCGGCTATGGGGTGCAGCCAGGCGGCACCACCTCAGTGGGTCGTGTGCCAGCCTCCCTACCACAGGCCCAGCTGATGGTTCTGTGACAAATCGGGCACAGAAAACTGCAGACGGGCCCCTGGAGCTGTGCCCAGCACCCCCATCCCTGCCCAGCCAGGACCCTAAAGCTATGCCTGGCACCCCCACACCCGCCCAGGTGAGCCCAGGACTCCCATGTCTGCCCAGGTGGCACCCACAGAGCCACATGGCAAGAGAACCAAGGTAGTAAGCAGCTTGCTCGTACACTCTGCTAAAGGGTGAGGAGGGGGCGGCTCAGTCCCTCCCTGGTAGACATCCACACAGACACAGCTCAGCCTGTGCCACCTGAGATGGGAGACCCGGAGCCTGAATACCCGGGACTGGCCAGAGTGCCCAGCCCTAAATCCATCTTCCAGCCCCATGAAGGCCACCGGCAGGCACGCTGGCTGGACTGACCATCTGAGGCAGCCCCCTCTTCTGATACGTGAAGTCCAGCATCTGGTTGGAGGGCCCGCTGCAGATGATGAGGGGCAGGATGTGATCTGGAGGGATCACGTGACCTGGGCGAGACCCAGTGAGGCTAAGTCCATGGAGAATGCCCCCCACCCCCAGCCCTGTCTCCCAGACCCAGACCAGCAACTTCCAGCACCCGCCCTCTGCCCCACTCCCACGGAGAACCAACTTGGGACGCCCAGGCCTCCGCGTGCAGACAGAGGGACTCAGGGCCAGAAGCTCTCCCCTTCCCCCAGCCCTACCGCCATGGCTTTAGCCCCTGGCTGATCACAACACACGGCTGGACTGTGACAAGGGCCCCCTGCCACCGCCCCGGGCCTGGGTCCTCACCACAGGAGAACTCCACCACTCGCTCCGCTTCCACTCCGGCACCGGCCAGCAGCTGCTCCCGGAAGTCGGACACCTGCAGACCACAAGGCCAACACCGTCACCTCCCAGAGGGCTGGGCCGGGAGGGGGCAAGCGCATAAGAACAGGAGGGAGAGGTCAAGGGAAAGCCTGGTAACAGATTCGCTGAAAGAAAAGACAAAACTACTGATAGCCGGTGGCGGCCTCATTCCAACCACCTGAGGGAACAACGGGGGAAATTCAGCAACCTGGCAGAGTGGGTCTCAGCCCTGGCTGTGCAACAGAATCACTATTTGGAAAAAATATATATATATATATACACGGTCAAGCCCAGCCCAAACTACTGAGTAAGAATCTGTAGTGAGAAGACACACACATTTGTATTTTTTAAAGAGGTCCAGGTTTTTTCACCTATCAAACTGGCAAATTCCCCAAATTTGAGTACTCTCTGGAGAAACAGGTATTCTTTTAGGCTGCTGGTGGGATACGGAGCAGAACAACTCCTGGGGAGGGGACTTTGACAGCACTTAACAAATCAGACAATTTTTACTTTTTAACCCATAATCCCATATCTGGGCATCTCCCCGGAAGCACAGCTCCACAAACCAAACATATGCACGGGGATTATTCCCGTGAGGTTGTTTGTAATCTGTACTTCGAGAGAGAGTCTGGCTGAAGGAGTGACCCTGCCTCCACCCAGCAGAGGACATGCAGCCCCGGGAAGGATGCAGACCAGCCCGTGCACGAGGGTGGGCGTGCCGGGGAAGTCAGGGCTGCACGTGCTGCCGCTGATGCAAGTAGGAAAGCACAGGGGAAAGTATCTGCTCATTTTTACAAAAAAAAAAAATATATATATAGTTGTTGTGCCGTGCTAAGCTGCTCAGTCATGCCCAACTCTGTGACACTATGGACTATAGCCCGCCAGGCTCCTCTGTCCATGGGATTCTCCAGGCAAGAAGACTGGAGTGGGTTGCCATGCCCTTCCCCAGGGGATCTTCCCGACCCAGGGATCGAACCTGCGTCTCTTCCATCTCCTGCATTGGCAGGCAGGCTCTTTACCAGTGAACCACCAGGGAAGGCCCCATAATATAATTCATGTTGGTCAAAAGGCTGAGGAGTGATACCCACACACACCACACACACACACACAATGAAACACTGGGGAGACAGATCAGAAGCTAATTAAAGGATTACTTGTGGGAACAGGGAACAGAAGTTTGGAGAGAACAGTAGTGAGACTGAGTATGTGTTGTTACAGCTCTGACTTCTGAACCATGCGGATGCGGACATCTCTTAGAACACAAGAAAGTAAAAAGGCAAACTGTGAAACTGAAAACAAACCAAGAAAGCCTGGCTACCTGTCAAACTCAAAGCACAACTGCACAGAGCAGAGCTGGCTCCCAAGTGGCTTTCCACGCCTAGTGACCACACTGCCTTGGTGGGGAGCTTCAAGGGCAAAGAATAAACGCAGGTAAACGAATTCAATCCACAGTTTGTTTGAGTGTTGGTATAATTTTACAACTGTTCTAAGTACCTTGTGGGACAGAGCAAAGAATGATGTTAATGTGCTGTAAGAAACCAAACTGCAGCTTAACAGGCATTGTGTAAAGTCAAGTAAAATGACTGGCTTTGATACAGAAACATCACTGTGGATTCGCAGCTTCTGAAAACCAAGTCCTAAGTCTGTCCGCTGAAGAGCGGTCATATATAACAACACAGTCACGTAACGGAATACAGTGCAGCCAGAATTGGGCAGGTAAATGCCAATCTGCCGACAAGGAAAAGCGCCTAAGACGTTTTGCTGCTGAGTGAAAAAAGCGAATGACAATAGCAGAGTGTGGAGACACCACTTTTGTTCTCAAAATGTGTCTGTATGTCTGTGACAATTACACGTTCAAATTCTGTAGTAATGACGTACACCAAAATCAGTCTTTTCCTGGTGGGATTACGATCTATTACTGATTTCCCATTAGACTCCCCTAAAATGGGTATATTAAAACTTGAGTTTATAAGAGAGAAAGAGAGTTGTATGTAGGGTGGGTACAACAAAGGACGGCCACTGCATCCTGGGTCTGAAGCTCCAGGATGGCTTTCTCTGGAGAAGAGGCTGCAGAAACATCCGGTCTGCCTGACCCCAGACATTGGCCTAGAGACAGAATAGCAACGCCACCTGGTGGACGCTGCTTGGCCGGCTCAAGCTGCACGCCCACCCCACCCTCCTACCCTTCCACCCCCGGCCCTATGGGCCAGGGACCCTTCCCCTCCCAATATCCGGGTGCGAGGCTGGGCCGTGTCCTTACCGGCTGCATCGTGCCCCCGGCAATGACCACCGCCCGGCATTCCTTCACCACCTGGGTGAAGTGCACGGCTGGGTTCAGGAGCAGGAACTTCAGGCTACTCTGGCTGAGGCTGCCTGCAGACAAAAAGACAGCCACGTGGAGAAGGGTGGGTGGGTGCACGCCAACCAAAACCTCCGTCTGTCTGAGACAAAGATGGTGTCCAGTCGGGTCCACACAGGAGCCACACAGATGCCGCTTTCTCTTTAAATGAGACCCATTTCGTCCCCAGGACGACCACGAGGGAGATGCACAATCGTCTCCCTTCCCACACGAGGGACTGAGGTTTGGGGAGAAACTGGTCCCAGTTACGCAGCTTGTAGATGATGGGGCCACAACTCCAACGCAGCCCCCCTGACCTTCACACCAGGCCGCGCGGCTTCTCAGGTAACCTCGCCGAGGCCGGCCAGCAGCCCAGCACGTCCGCGTCCTCCTCCTCGCCCCCTCGACTGCCGGCGCGGGTCACAGGCGGCCGTTTCCCTGTCCTAACCCAGCGAGATATGAACACCAACTGGAGGTGAAGAAGCCCGGCTCCTCCCAGTTACCTTGGCGGCTCAGGATGACCCGGCCATCCTGGTTGGCAGTGGTGAGAGCCTCGAGGAAGCCTTCAACATGCATCAGCGGGGAAGCAGGCCGCGGAGACCGGTCCTCCCCAACCTCCACGGGGGCGGCAGGGGCTGCATAGAGAAAAAGAAGAGGGTCAGCGACTCCAGACACGACAGAGACGACGCATGTGAGGAAGGCCGCAGCCCAGGCTGCCCGTCCCCACTCACCCGCCATCGCCCCGGGCTGCAGGCTCTGCAGGAAGTCCTGGAAGCCAGACAGTTTGGGCTGCTCCATGGAGGGCACCAGGACTCCCCCGTATCTCTCTGTGAAGCCAAGGAGCTGGGATGGGGTGAGAGCAGCAGCCGTGAGGGGAGACGGACGGGCCTCCCTGCCCGCCCACAAGCTGCCCCCAGTGAACACGGGGACAGGTGCCCTGGTGCTTCTGCAGGGCAGGAGGGAGGGGCACGCGGGGCAGCCTCAGGCTGAGCAGAGGGTCGGGTACCTTTCTGCTGATCTTGCTCTTCTCACAGTAACGCCGCACCTGCAAAAACACCCGGCCAGAGGCGCCGTGAAAATGGACACAGCTGGAGAGAGACCGTCCACACGCCTGGGAGTGGGCCCACCACCACCCCCAGTGCCCGGAGCCTCCTGTGGCCACGTCAGCCTCCCGCCTGGGGCCTCTCCTCTGCCACTGCCCCCATCACTGCAGAGAGGAGAAAGGGGGGACCTGGAAGCACCAGCTTATCACAGAGAAAAGTGCGGCTGTCATCACAGTGACCCTTCACCCCAAGCTGACGACCCCTCTCCTGACACGAGCTGTGTGTTAAGTTATCCCATTGACCCTCAGGCCTCTGAGCTGCTCAAGGACGGAAGGAACTCACTTTTGATCCCTTCCACGGTCTTGATGCAGAGTCCTGCCCACAGGTGGGGAGTAATAAAGGAGCCTGGGGGTGCCTACCCCCAAAGCGGGTACCTTTGATTACCCACCTTGAACAGGTTGATGTTGTCGATCTTGCTCTGGAAGAGGAAGTCGTTGATGGTCTTCAGCTCTGTCCCTGAGAACAAACACGTGGGCCAGACGTCCCCCCCGGGGACCAAGGCCTGCATCCCGGAGGGAAGCTCACCAACAGCTGCCTCCCGCTCTTACCTGCCTGCGAGAGGCTCTGTGTGTTGGGATTTTGCTTAATGTTCCCTAAAAAAAAGAGAATCAAACAGGTCAGGACAGTGGGCCTGGCCTCCGGTCTTCTCCCTCTGCTCTGTAGTTATCGAGCAAGAGCGTTGCCATCTGAAGGGGTCTTCTGCCCTTTATAGCACCCAAAGGACCCATTGAGGGGGGCAGGATGTCCCAGGGGCCCAGAGGTCTGACCCACGTGTTGCATGTACAGCTCGAGCCTGGCGATGTCACCCTTTGCAAGGGAAGGACAGGGACCCCCCCACCCCCATTCCTATAGGCGTGAGCAGGAGACCCCCAGGTTGCAGGGCAGAGACCGAGTGAAGAGTGCCGAGCTGAGAGATACCCTGGAAACTCCCCTGCCCTTCTGCACTTCAGCTTCTATGGGTAAAGGGACTCAGTAAAGGGATGCTGGTGCACAGAGTAAGACAAAGGAGCGTGGGGCCAGGAGCCAGGGACTCCAGTCCCTCTCGCTGGGCTCACGAACCAGCGGCCGGCCATGCCCCTGCCCGGGCTTCAGTCACTGCCCTGAGGGTGAGCACGCCTATGCCTCCCTCCGTGTGGGAGCACCGAGGCCTGAGTCCCAGCACCAACAGGGTCACACACACGTTTATAGCACAACACGTGATGGGTGCTGCCACCCGAGGAAAAGGCCTGGCCAAGTAAAAAGGACTCGGGACAGGAGCATACACATCCAGGTTCTAAAAAGATCTAAGCGGGGACAGATGAGGATTCCTAAACCAATGGCTGAGACGATGCCTGCGACCGGAACCCTGGGGGTGCTGACTGGCATCCGGGGACCAGGCTCCACCAGGCTTGGGGGGGCAGGGACGCCGCTCACCGCCCAGGACAGCCACGAACTTCTCCAGAAGATACAGGAGCTGCTTGATGTACATCAGGTTCTTGGCCTTCAGGCGCTTCCTGGGAGGGGGGAAGCCCGAGCACATCAGTGGGAGGGATCCCAACTCCCCTCCTGGTTCCGAGTTGAGGCCTTCCTGCCTGCTGCCTTCCCAACTGGGGCATAAGCCGCAGCCAGGTCTCCCAGAAGACAGGCTGGCCGGGGCCCAAGGCCTCCACGGCCTAGTGGGATGCAAACCCAATGAACCAGGAGGTGAAGGGCATGCCGGTCCACCGCTCTGAGCCCAGGCCAGAGACACCCAGCGATGCCTCCTCTCGCAGGTAGGCTTTGGGGCACCAGGGCTGAGCGGGGCCTTCCCACCCGCCTAGGAGGCAGCCTCTCACCCGTATCGTTCCGTGTACTGGAGCAGCTGGCTGTGGGCCTGGCAGAGCTGGGGGAGAAGACAGCGCAGGTGAGAGGGCAGAGCAGACCTGGGCGAGCCGCCCTGGGCGGTGCCAGTGACCCCTTGACGCCTGAGTATGCCAGCTCAGGACACTTGGGACAGTTGAAATGAAGGGGGAGCTGGGGCAGACCAACGTGTGGGTTTTCAAGGCCCTTCGGCTGGTGGGGCCGAGAGACGGGGGAGGCAGACTGCTGCTGGGGCATCCAGTGAGGGTCAGGAAAAGGCCAGACGGCAATAATCGCACGTAAAGAACATCTCTGCTAGTGTTTCCTGGGACGGGAAGGACATGCTGTCTGCTGAGAGAGACGGTTCAAGGCAACCCTCACACCCTGGCCCAGGTCTGTCAAGGGGAGCATCATGTGGGCTTAAGGATCAGGAGCCAGTGGTCAAATCCACTGACCTCAAAGTCAAAGTCGCTCAGTCGTGTCCAACTCTCTGCGACCCCCATAGGTTGTAGCCCACCAGGCTCCTCTGTCCATGGGGATTCTCCAGACAAGAATATTGGAGTAGGTACCTACCTATTCCCTTCTCCAGGGGATCTTTCTGACCCAGGGATCAAACCCAGGTCTCCCATGTTGCAGGCAGATTCTTTACTGTCTGAGCCACCACGGAAACCCTCAGGGACAGCGCTTAACCTCCCTCAGACTCCCAGCTCTCGGAGTTAACAGGACCAGCCCGATGCAGAGTCAGGGAGCCCCGCCAACGAGGTGCAAGGCACATAACAAGCAATAAACAGCGGCTGTCAACCATCTCTAGCATCCCTCACGGCAGTGTCAACAGTAACATCCAGCCACGTGAGGACCCGCTTCTCACACGCTGCCACTCTGACCTGGAGGCCTCGGGTCACAGGCCAGGGAGGACCATGCAGAGTGCCCACCGCCGGGATGGGCCCAGTCCTAAATCCTGCTGGGGGGTCCCAGTCTCAGCTCAGCACACGCCCTGCCCCTCAACCCCAGGCAGGCCCTGGCCCGGGAAGACGGAGGCCCACCCACCTGGGAACCTCTGACCTCCACGCTGTGGATGTTGGTGATGGTGTCGATGAGGTTGTGGGCCTCGTCGATGACCACCACCTGGCCCTGCAGCCGGATCCCCGCTGCCTGGCGGGTGGGTGCGTGCAGCAGCATCTGATAGGGGAGCACCACCAGCTGGAGGGGGAGAGAGGAACTGAGGGGGTGGGACCCCCTTCCTTCCCAGGGGCGTTGGCCCAGCCCCCTTGCAGCCATGTGCATGGTTCCACTTCCAGCCCAGAACATATGTGGGGACACAGAAAGGAGAAAGCTAGAGCAGCACACTGTGAACTGAACACGAAACCCTGCCTAGAAAGCCTTGTGTGGACCAAATAGGAAACAGATAAAGCTGGAGCCCAGTGGACCACTGGCAGTTGTGGAGTGGGGGGGCTAGGACCCCAGCTGCAGAGGCCCTTCTGTGCCCCTGGAAGTGGGGAGGGACCTGGGGGAGGAGGCTGGGACCCCGGCTGCAGAGCCCCTTCTGTGCCCCCAAGGCAGCCCTGGGTTCTGGTCCTGGAGCCATGCAACTCTGGGAAAGTCAACCTCAGTTTCCTTATCTGCAAAATGGGCTCGATACACTATCTCACATCAAACCACCACTGCCCAACCCCTGGTCTTCACCTGGGCTGCAGGAATGGCGAACCGGCCCCCGTAGTAGGGACAGGCCTGAGCCTCCTCGCCCAGGGCCACCAACTGCTCGACGTCCTTCACCCCCGCCAGGACCTCGTCTCGGAGGAGCTGCAGCCGCTCGTAGCTGTAGAAGGGGCAGGCAGCCCTCGGCTCCTGCCTCCGCCTCCTCCTCGTGGGCTCCTCTTCCTCAGTGATGCTCTTCCTCTCTGAGGGGCACAGGGGCACAGGCAGAAAGCCACAGCTGTCCCAGGGCCAGGAATGGTTCTGTACCATCCAGACCCGTTCCCACGGGGCGGAGCCTATGGACCTTCCAGAACTGCTGCTTATGGTCTCATTGAAACATCCAGGCATTTTACTGTCTTTCTAGAAAAGGCCTACAAAACCATCTCTCAGCCAGGGTTTTGGGCTAGATCTGGACTAAAAGGCAGACAGGCCCCTTTTCCCCAAGTGAGGCTCTTTAGGAAGGAAGGCGGGTCTGCCTTGCCCTCACTCCCACCGTTTCCCGCATCCCTGGAGCCACTCCCCTCTCCATTCCCAGCACCGCCTTGGGCTGCACGAGGGTCCCAGAGGCCTGGGGCGTCGGCAGCTACCATGCTTGCTTCTCTGCATCTCCACACAGCGGTCATTGATCAGCTGCACTGAACCCAGCTTCCGCACGTCCCCATTGACACACAGGTTCTGTAAGACCGAGGAGAGGGCAAGAGAAACGGGGCTGCCTGAGCGACACAGAGGGAGCCCCGAGGCCTGCCCGCCCTCCCACTTCCTTCCAGGGGCCAGCACGGCCCGTCCTGCCCTGAGGCCCGCCTCGGCCCCATGGTGGTCTTTGCCTTCTGGGATGGAAACCAGTGGGATGGCACCAGGCTCTCACCTGCCGAGAGCCCAGGGAGACCAGCCGGGTGTCCTGGCCAAAGGGACTCTTCTGTACCTCATGCACGAACTGGGCCAGCTGGGAGTGCGTCCGGCTGCAGTAGTAAATCTGCCCGGGGAGGGGGCGTCGGGGGAGACCGTCACTCCAAACACTCCACACAGGGAGGACGGCCGGGGCCAAAGAGGCCAAGGGAACGGGGAGGGCAGCCAGGACTCAGACCTAAAGAAGGCGACCACCCCCCATCCCCCCACCGCCAGCAGACCCCAGGTGCCCCCTGCCCCTGGGTCACGCCCGGCTTCTGCCTCGGGTGCATTGCGGGGCTCGGTCATGTCAGGAGAGGGAGTGTCCCCTCAGTGGTAACTCAGACACCAGAAGGACTCTGAGAGTCAGAGGTGTGGGGGTGGGGGTGAGGGTCCACACACACTTCTCAGGGCTCAGGGGCTGGGGGCTGGGTGGGGATAAAGCAGGAGGAGGCTGAGCTCAGTTCTCTCTGAGCCCCTCTGAGAACCAGGAGAGGAAAAGGAGAGGGGGGGATATCTAATGTCAATAGAGAAAACCAAAAGTCTTCAGTGCAGAAAGCTGGAGCAGCGTAAGAACCATACAGGGCTCCCAGCCCCCAGGCAAATGCACACTCAGACCAAGGACAGGGGCCTGCCACCACCCCCCACCCCCTGGAGACAGGGAGCAGAGCACTCGCCACCCTCCCCCCACCCCCATGGAGACCTGGGCCCTTGGCCCAGAGGCTGCCCTTCGACACCCTGGGGCGCAGCCATCTCCCAGGGGCCCTGCCCAGTGAGTACCCGGAAACTTGGGGGTTGGAGACATGCAGACGAGGCTCCTGCCTCATCCGCAGACCCGGGTGGCTCACCTGGGACCCAGGACCCTGTGTCTCACCTTCGTTACGTGTTCTTCATCCAGATCATCCTCATCCACGTCCACTCTGAGAGGAAAACACACACACACGGAAAAAGTCTTCTCAGACTTCAGTTTTTGTTTTTATCCACACAGAAATTCAACGTTTTTAAAAGGCATTAGTGTGCACTGCCCGAGGCTCTCAGAGAGGAGTTATCAACAGGGCCAGCCTCCTGGTCCGTGAAGGGCTGTTCGGACAACTCTGGGATTTAAACCACAGGCCACCCAGGACAAAGTTGGCATGACCCCCATGAGGGGCTGGATGTGGGAGGGGGCAAAGCACATCCTGTGGGTCAGAACCAGGGGGGCGTGTCCTCAGAGGCTGGCATCTCAGGACGCAGGGCATCGAAGCCACAGAGGCTAAGCTGCGGGATCAGGGGCCTGGCTGGACCCTGAGGTGCACTTTCTGCTTGAATATTGACAAAGTGCACTCGAGTTCTTTACCATGTCCCCCAGGGGCCTCCGGGCAAGGAGCAGGAGAGCAGGCCAGCAATCCAGGGATGGGTAGGAAGGGCTGTGGGGCACTAGCTGCTCCTGTCTCCCCAGAGCAGGATGGGGTGTGGAGAGCAGCCTGGCACCTTAGCCCTGGGTGGGGTCACAAGTGTCAGTTCTTGTCCAGGTGCTGAAACCTGTGGCTCAGGGCAGGCCTTTGATTACCAATACAGAAAAGCCCCAGGGCCAGGTGGCTTCACCGGTCAATTCTACCAAACAAAGAAGTAATGCCAATCATTCTCAAACGCTTCCAAAGAACCGAAGAGGAGGGATCAGTCCCGAACTCATTTATTTCATGAGGCCAGTGTCACTCTGATACCAAAGTCGATAATGACACAGAGGAAAAGAGAATTGCTGGCCAAGATCCCCACTGACTACAGACACAGAAATCCTCAACAAAAACATCAGCAAACCAGCATGTTAATGCATCATGCTTCATGATCAAGTAGGATTTATCCCTCGGATGCAAGGATGTGTCAATATAAGTAAATCAATAAATGTCATAAATCACTTAGTGGAATGAAAGATAAAAAAAATTATATGATCATCACAATAGGTGTAAGAAAAGCATTTGACAAAAGTCAACATCTGGGGCTTCCCTGGCAGCTCAGTGGTAAAGAATCCACCTGCCAATGCAGGAGACACGGGTTTGATTCCTGATCTGGGAAGACCCCACATGCCGCGGAGCAACCAAGCCCATGCACCACGACTGCAAAGCCTGTGCTCTAGAGCCCAGGAGCTGCAACTACTGAAGCCCACACACCCTAGAGCCCGTGCTCCGCAACGAGAGAAGCCACGGCAATGAGAAGCCCAAGCACTGCAACCAGAGAGTAGCCCCCGCTTGCTGCAACTAGAGAAAGGCCCACACAGCAATGAAGACCCAGTTCAGTTCAGTTCAGTCGCTCAGTCGTGTCCGACTCTTTGTGACCCCATGAATCGCAGCACGCCAGGCCTTCCTGTCCATCACCAGCTCCCAGAGTTCACCCAGACTCACGTCTATCGAGTCAGTGATGCCATCCAGATCCTCTGTCGTCCCCTTCTCCTCCTGACCCCAATCCCTCCAGCATCAGAGTCTTATCCAATGAGTCAACTCTTCGCATGAGGTGGCCAAAGTACTGGAGTTTCAGCTTTAGCATCATTCCTTCCAAAGAAATCCCAGGGCTGATCTCCTTCAGAATGGACTGGTTGGATCTCCTTGAAGTCCAAGGGACTCTCGAGAGTCTTCTCCAACACCACAGTTCAAACGCATCAATTCTTCAGCGCTCAGCCTTCTTCACAGTCCAACTCTCACGTCCATACATGACCACTGGAAAAACCATAGCCTTGACTAGATGAACCTTTGTTGGCAAAGTAATGTCTCTGCTTTTCAATATGCTATCTAGGTTGGTCATAACTTTCCTTCCAAGGAGTAAGCGTCTTTTAATTTCATGGCTGAAGTCACCATCTGCAGTGATTTTGGAGCCCCCAAAAATAAAGTCTGACACTGTTTCCCCATCTATTTCTCATGAAGTGATGGGACCGGATGCCATGATCTTTGTTTTCTAAATGTTGAGCTTTAAGCCAACTTTTTCACTCTCCACTTTCACTTTCATCAAGAGGCTTTTGAGTTCCTCTTCACTTTCTGCCATAAGGGTGGTGTCATCTGCATATCTGAGGTTATTGATATTTCTCCCGGCAATCTTGATTCCAGCTTGTGATTCTTCCAGTCCAGCGTTTCTCATGATGTACTCTGCATAGAAGTTAAATAAGCAGAGTGACAATATACAGCCTTGTTGTACTCCTTTTCCTATTTGGAACCAGTCTGTTGTTCCATGTCCAGTTCTAACTGTTGCTTCCTGACCTGCATATAGGTTTCTCAAGAGGCAGGTCAGGTGGTCTGGTATTCCCATCTCTTTCAGAATTTTCCACAGTTTCTTGTGATCCACACAGTCAAAGGCTTTGGCATAGTCAATAAAGCAGAAGTAGATGTTTTTCTGGAAATCTCTTGCTTTTTCGATGATCCAGCATATGTTGGCAATTTGATCTCTGGTTCCTCTGCCTTTTCTAAAACCAGCTTGAACATCTGGAAGTTCACGGTTCACGTATTGTTTGGCTTGGAGAATTTTGAGCATTACTTTACTAGCGTGTGAGATGAGTGCAATTGTGTGGTAGTTTGAACATTCTTTGGCATTGCCTTTCTTTGGGATTGGAATGAAAACTGACCTTTTCCAGTCCTGTGGTCACTGCTGAGTTTTCCAAATGTGCTGGCATATTGAGTGCAGCACTTTCACAGCATCATCTTTCAGGATTTGAAAGAGCTCAACTGGAATTCCATCACCTCCACTAGCTTTGTTCATAGTGATGCTTTCTAAGGCCCACTTGACTTCACATTCCAGGATGTCTGGCTCTAGGTCAGTTATCACACCATCGTGATTATCTGGCTGGCACCAGATCATGAAGATCTTTTTTGTACAGTTCTTCTGTGTATTCTTGCCACCTCTTCTTGATATCTTCTGCTTCTGTTAGGTCCATACCATTTCTGTCCTTTATCGAGCCCATCTTTGCATGAAGTGTTCTCTTGGTATCTCTAATTTTCTTGAAGAGATCTCTAGTCTTTCCCATTCTGTTGTTTTCCTCTATTTCTTTGCATTGATCGCTGAGGAAGGCTTTCTTATCTCTTCTTGCTATTCTTTGGAACTCTACATTCAGATGTTTATATCTTTCCTTTTCTCCTTTGCTTTTCACTTCTCTTCTTTTCACAACTATGGTGGAGAGATCTGACAGAATGTGGTCCACTGGAGAACAGAATGGCACTTCAGTATTCTTGCCTTGAGAACCCCATGAACAGTGTGAAAAGGCAAAATGATAGGATACTGAAAGAGGAACTTCCCAGGTCAGTAGGTGCCCAATATGCTACTGGAGATCAGTGGAGAAATAACTCCAGAAATAATGAAGGGATGGAGCCAAAGCAAAAACAATACCCAGCTGTGGATGTGACTGGTGATAGAAGCAAGGTCAGATGCTGCAAAGAGCAATATTGCATGGGAACCTAGAATGTTAGGTCCATGAATCAAGGCAAATTGGAAGTGGTCAAACAAGAGATGGCAAGAGCGAATGTCAACATTCTAGGAATCAGCAAACTGAAATGGACTGGAATGGGTGAATGCAACTCAGATGACCATTATATCTACTACTGCAGGCAGGAATCCCTCAGAAGAAATGGAGTAGCCATCATGGTCAACAAAAGAGTCCGAAATGAAGACCCAGCACAGCCAAAAATAAATCAATGAAATTTCTCTTAAAAAAAAAAAAAAGCTAATAGCTCTAAAAAAGTAATCAATGTTCTCTCATGATAGAAATTCTCAAGAAACTGCAGAGAAGGAGCCTACCTTGACACAACGAAGGCCATTTGTGACAAGCCCACAGGTCACATCACACTCAGTGGTAAAGGCTTTTCCTCTAAGATCAGGCACAAGGGGGCCCACTCTCACCCCTCCTGCTCAGCACAGTACTGGAAGTCCTAGCCAGAGCAATCAGGCAAGAAAAAGAAATAAAAGGCATCTAATTTGGAAAGAAAGAAGTGAATCATCTGTTTGCAGATAACATGATTTTATATGTAGAAAACCATGAAGACATGACCGAAAAACTGTTAGAACTAATAAACACATTCAGTAAAGGAGAAGGTGGAAGAGGATGAGTTGGTTAGATAGCATCACTGGCTCAATGGCCATGAATCTGAGCAAACTCCGGGAGACAGAGGACAGAGGAGCCTCGAGTGCTATAGTCTATGAGGTTGCAAAGACTCGAACACGACTTAATGACTGAAAATCAACAACTGGCATAAAAGCAGATGCACAGACCAGTAGAACAGAACTGAGAGCCCAGAAATCAACCCTTGTGTATACAGTCAACTAATGTGAAAGGGAGCCAAGAATACCCAATGGAGAAAAGAGTCTCTTCAACAAACGGTACTGGGAAAACTAGATATTCACAAGAACAAGAATGAAATTAGACACATATCACATACCACTCACAAATTAACTCAAACTTGATTAAAGACTTAAGATGTAACCCCTGAAACCACAAAACTCCTAGAAGAAAACACGGGGAAGAAGCTCCTTAACACTGGTGTTGACAATGACTTTTCTGAATATACGAGAAGTATAAGCAACAAGCAAAGATAAACAAGAGGGACTACTTCAAACTAAAAAGTTTCCAGACAAAAGAAAAAAAAATCAACAAAGTGAAAAGCAAACCTATGGAATGGGAGAAAATATTTGAAAACCATTCATCTATTAAGAGATTAATTTCTAAAATATACTAGGAACTCCTACAATTCAATAGCAAAAAAAAAAACAAACAAAAAAAACCCCATATTTTAAATGGGCAGGGGGACTGAATGAACATTATTCCAAAGCAACATACAAATAGTCAACAGTACATGAAAAGATCAAATCCCTTATCATTATACATATCCCTTATGATTATACAGAAGTGACAAATAGATTCAAGGGATTAGATCTGATAGACAGAGTGCCTGAAGAACTATGGACAGAGGTTCACAGCATTATACAGGAGGCCGTGATCAAAACCATTCCCAAGAAAAAGAAATGCAAAAAGGCAAAATAGTTGTCTGAGGAGGCCTCACAAATAGCTGAGGCAAAGTGAAAGGCAAAGGAGAAAAAGAAAGATATAACCATCTGATACAGAGTTCCAAAGAATAGCAAGGAGAGATAAGAAAGCCTTCCTCAGCGATCAGTGCAAAGAAATAGAGGAAAACAATAGAATGGAAAGACTAGAGATCTCTTCAAGAAAATTAGAGACACCAAGGGAACACTTCATGCAAAGATGGGCTCGATAAAGGACAGAAATGGTATGGATCTAACAAAGAAGAAGATATTAAGAAGAGATGGCAAGAATACACAGAAGAACTATACAAAAAAGATCTTAATGACCCAGATAACCACGATGGTATGATCACTCACCTAGAGCCAGACATCCTGGAATGGGAAAGTCAAGTGGGCCTTAAGAAGCATCACTATGAAGAAAGCTAGTGGAGGTGATGGAATTCCAGTTGAGCTATTTCAAATCCTAAACGATGATGCTGTGAAAGTGCTGCACTCAATATGCCAGCAAATTTGGAAAACTCAGCAGTGGCCACAGGATTGGAAAAAGTCAGTTTTCATTCCGATCCCAAAGAAAGGCAATGCCAAAAAATGTTCAAACTACTGCACAATTGCACTCATCTCACACACTAGTAAAGTAATGCTCAAAATTCTCCAAGCCAGGCTTCAACAGTACGTGGACAGAGAATCTTCCAGTTGTTCAAGCTGGATTTAGAAAAGGCCTCTGCCAATATCCACTGGATCATCAGAAAAGCAAGAGAGTTCCAGAAAAACATCTACTTCTGCTTCACTGACTACACTAAAGCTTTTGACTCTGTGGAATCCAACAAACTGTGGAAAATTCTTCAAGAGATGCGAACACCAGACCACCTTCCCTGCCTCCTGAGAAAGCTGCATGCAGGCCAGGAAGCAACAGTCAGAACCGGACATGGAACAAGGGACTGATTCTAAACTGGGAAAGGGGTATGTCAAGGCTGTATATTGTCACCCTGCTTATTTAACTTCTATGCAGAGTACATCATGCGACATGCAGGGCTGGATGAAGCACAGGCTGGAATCAAGGCTGCAGGGAGAAATATCAATCACCTCAGATATGCAGATAACACCACCCTTATGGCAGAAAGTGGAGAAGAACTAAAAAGCCTCTTCATGAAAGTGAAAGAGGAGAGTGAAAAAGCTGACTTAAAACTCAACACTCAGGAAACCAAGATCATGGCATCCGGTCCCATCCGTTCAGTCAGTTGCTCTGTCGTGTCACTCTTTGCAACCCCATGGACTTCAGCACACCAGGCTTCCCTGTCCATCACCAACTCCCAGAACTCACTCAAACTCATGTCGATCAAGTCAGTGATGCCATCCAACCATCTCATCCTCTCTTGTCCCCTTCTCCTCCTGCCCTCAATCTTTCCCAGCATCAGGGTCTTTTCCAATGAGTCAATTCTTCACATCAGGTGGCCAGAGTATTGGAGTTTCAGCTTCAGCATCAGTTCTTCCAACAAATATTCAGCATCAGTCCTTTCCTTTAGGATTGACCGGTTTGATCTCCTTGCAGTCCAAGGGACTCTCAAGAGTCTTCTCAGTTCAAAAGCATCAATTCTTTGGCACTCAGCTTTCTTTACAGTCTAACTCTCACATCCACACGACTACTGGAAAAACCATAGCTTTGACTAGACAGACCTTTGTCAGCAAAAGTCTCTGCTTTTTAAAATGCTGTCTAGGTTGGTCAAAGCTTTTCTTCCAAGGAACAAGCGTCTTTTAATTTCATGACTGCAGTCACCATCTGCAGTGATTTTGGAGCCCCCAAAAAATAAAGTTTCTCACTGTTTCCATTGTCTCCCCATCTATCTGCCATGAAGTGATGGGACCAGATGCTATGATCTTAGTTTTCTGAATGTTGAGTTTTAAGCCAACTTTTTCACTCTCCTCTTTCACTTTCATCAAGAAGCTCTTTAGTTCTTCTTTGCTTTCTCCCATAAGGGTGGTGTCATCTGGACCATGTTTTGTCAGAACTCTCCACCATAACCCATCCGTCTTGGGTAGCCCTACATGGCATAGCTCATAGTTTTACTGAGTTAGACAAGGCTGTGGTCCACACGTCCGGTCCCATCACTTCATGGCAAATAGATGGGAAAACAATGGAAACAGTGACAGACTTTATTTTCTTGGGCTCCAAAATCAGATGCAGATGGTGACTACAGCCATGAAATTAAAAGATGCTTGCTCCTTGGAAGAAAAGCAATGACCAACCTAGACAGCATATTAAAAAGCAGAGACACTGCTTTACTGACAAAGCTCCACCTGGTCAAAGCTATGGTTTTTCCAGTAGTCATGTATGGGTGTGAAAGTTGGACTATAAAGAGAGCTAAACACCGAAGAATTGATGCTTTTGAGCTGTGGTGTTGGAGAAGACTCTTAAGAGTCCCTTGGACTGCAAGGAGCTCAAACCAGTCAATCCTAAAGGAAATCAGTCCTGAATATTGATTTGAAGGACTGATGCTGAAGCTGAAACTCCAGTGCTTTGGCCACGTGATGTGAAGAGCTGACTCATCTGAAAAGACCCTGATGCTGGGAAAGATTGAAGGCAGGAGGAGAAGGGATGACAGAGGATGAGATGGTTGGATGGCATCACCGACTCAATGGAGTTGAGTTTGAGCGAGCTCTGGGAGTTGATGAAGGACAGGGAAGCCTGGCATGCTGCAGTCCATGGGGTTGCAGAGTCAAACACAACTGAGCGACTAAGCAGAGCTGAACATGAAAAGGTGTTCAACATCACTGATCAACACAGAAATGCAAATCAAAACCAGCATTTCTAGTTCACTCAGGAAATAATAGCTCACCAATTAGAAACCTATGAGCGTAGACCAACAGAAGCCTTAGGTTAAGAAAAACTCAGCCTGACGACAACTCAAGGGCTTACCTCACAAGCCTTACACAGCTTGACTTGGTGCTAGAGCCTGAGACTTAAGAGTCAGACCAGTGGGGTTCAGATCCCCAGCTGGTGGCCTTGGCCCTGGCCTGGCACCCTGCTGGACCACGGTGCCCTGAATGCAGAGTCGAGATGCAAATACCACCGAGAGGAGGGAGCTGCCCGAGCTGGCAGAGAAAGGGCTTGCCACTGTGGGCATCCTCCGTGCCATGAAGAGGGGCCTCACTGCAGAAGAGGGGGCCCGCCTCTCAGGGTGGAGGAAGGAGCTGCTCCCTGGAAACCTGCGCAGACCCAGGCAGGGCAGTGGGTGGAGGTGATGCTCTTACCCACTGGGCACTCCTTTCTCCTCGTCGCTCTCATACTCTGCAAGGACCAGCTCTTCCTCCCCAGAGGCCACCTGCTCAGGCTCTGTGCCTGTGGCCAGCATCTCACTGCTGAGCCGGAGCAGACGCTCTGTTTCCTCATCTTCCTGTCTCTGCGGGGCAAAGAGAAAGAAACCTTGGTGCCGGTGCCCCACCCACAATGAGGCAGCATCAGGCAGCCATGGCCAAGGGCAGTGCGCCTGCCATTGACATGGGCCTCAAGCGACTGGTGCCAATGCCCCAGGATCAGTCCTTCAGCTCAGGCTGCCCCGCTCCCAGGGAAGGGGCTGAGGGCCCGGCTGCTCACCCCGACCAGCTGCGCGGGCAGATGCTGCCTGGACGTGGTCCCAGGGACCACACTCACCATGCGCTTGGTCGCAAACCGGAGCTTCGCATTGTGACGGATCTGCTGCAGACGCTCTTCTCGCTTCTTCCTCCGGACCTGCTCCTCCTGGAGCGGGGGAAGCCAGAAGGGAGACTCCTGCAGGAAGCCCTGGAGCAGGCTGCTTCTGGAGCCGGGGTGCCCCGGTCCAGGGCTTTTCGCCCCTGGGCAGCCTGCCCTGCCCTGCTGGCCTCCAGTCGGCTGCAGCATGGCCAGCAGACCCTGAGCCCCCGGGCTTGCTGTAGAAAGGACACGCTCTCCATCCAGCATGGCCCTTAAGGCGTCCAGCGCCAGGGAAGCCAGGTCTGTGCTACCACTGGCAACAGTGCGGTTCCTCTCCCAGCAATGAAAGGAACTGCTGCTAAAGAACCCACCTGCCAATACAGGAGCCCCGGGTTTGATCCCTGGGTTGGGAAGATCTCCTGGAAAAGGGAATGGCAACCCACTCCAGTATTCTTGTCTTGAGAACTCCATGGACAGAGGAGCCAGTGAGCTACAGTCCATGGGGTCGCACAGAGTCAGACACGACTGAATTGACTTAGCACGTACTCGTGAACGCCAACCTAGAGAAAGCCTGGTGACATCAGCTTACCACAGACAGTAAGGGCGCAGCACCATCCACCCGGGAGGTGGCCAGAGGACCCATAGCAAGGACACAGGCTGTCCGGCCTTGGGATTCACCTGACGTCACCCGGACGCCCCATTTCCCAGATCGCCCCACTTCCCATAACCCAATCTCACCTTCAATCGGCCCACCAAGTCCCTTTCTTCCTTCTTCTGCACAAACTGAGTGATCCAGTCGGGCTCTCCGGTGGCCTCTGAGGTGCCTGGGCTCCCCTGGCAGGAGGATGGGAGACCCAGGGCTGGGGCCAGCCCATTGTGTGAGGCCGGGGCTCCAGCCCCCAGCAGACGCTCCTCCTCTTGGCGTTTCTTCTGTTCAAAGTCGCGGAGCCAGGAGAGGGCCCCGCAGATGAGACTTAGGGATTTTCCCTACAGGCAGAAAAATCCTCTCAGACATAGAAGCCAAGAGACCCAGCTTCCTGAATGACCTTTCCTGTCGTAATAAAGCATCTGACGTTTAGTATCAGAGGGTGCTCCAAGACCTGCTTCTGAAAGGAAGAAAAGGGAAGGGAACTGGCCTTTTCCTAGATCACAGCTAAGAAAAAAAATATATAAAAGTGAAATTCTTTAATTTTATGTCTTCACTGTTCTTCAAAGAATAAAAGAGGCTTATCAAACTACCTGTAAGTACCACAAGTCATCACAATGAGAAGAATGGCAGAAACTGAATAAATAGCCCAGAAAATGAATTAAGGCTCCCCCACCGAAAGGGGCACGTCATGAAATCCTGGATACAACCTGCTGAGGCAGAGATGCAGTCAACACATCTGTGCAGACAGAAGGTGATTGGCCCCGGGAGTTCCAGTGCTGTGAAATTTTGAAGCAAACCAATTGCTCTGGAGAATACATCTATTGGTTTAAACTTCAGACTTTTCCCTGGGGGTCCTTGATGTGCATTGAATTGTGTCCCCCTGACCCCAGTGTCTCAGAACGCGGCCCCACTAGAAAACAGACATCCTGAGTTAAGAGAGGGTGGGCCCTGATCCGGAGGAACAGCGTCTGTGTGTATGTTCTCAGTCGCATCTGATTCTGTGCAACCGCATGGACTGTAGCCCAGCAGGTTTCTCTGTCCATGGAATTTCCCAGGCAAGCATACTGGAGTGGGTTTCCATTCCCTTCTCGAGGGGATCTTCCCGACCCAAGGATCGAACCCACGTCTCTTGCATCTCCTGTGTCGACAGTCGGGTTCTTTACCAGCTGAGCTACCAGGGAAGCCCGTATATACAACAGTACCCTTGCATAGTAAAAAGGGGAAATGTGGACACAGAAGCAACGAAGGCAGACAATGTGAAGAGATGGGAAGAAGCTTGCTGTCCACATGCCCAGGAGAGGGGCGTGGACAGATCCTTCCCCCAGGCCCTCAGGAGGGACCTTGCTGACACCTTGATTCTGGACGTCTCCAGACGTGAGACCATAAATTCCCACATTTACTCCACTGTCTGTGGTGTTTTCTCACGGCAGCCCGGGCAGGCAGGCAAAGAGGATGACTGTATGATGAGCTGTAATGTTGAGACACCGCTGGATGGTGAAGAAAAGAACAGGTGTAAGTACGCTGAAAGTGACACAAACCTTTAAAAGACAACTGCTGACTTAAAAGTTATTCAAGAGAGAAAAAAAAAAGAGACCGAAAATATGTAACTGCAGCAGGAGGGTGGGCAGAGGGAGGGGAAAGAGGTGGTCAGAAAGCTCCATCTTACCTATGGCAAAGAGGCCCCAGTGACCACAGCCAATAAAGCGAAAAACAGCAGCATCGGCTTGTGATTTCAACATATGCAGACCAACGGTGTTTAAGAAATAGATAAGACAGGTCAAAGCACCAGCCCAAGGAACCAAGTTTGATAAATGTGACTTTTTAAACTACACATACTGTTCTCTGATTCAATGTTTCGTGTGACTTTAAAGACAGGAGGACAAGGGACCTCCCTGGTGGTCCAGGGGTTGAGACTCCGTGCTTCTAAGCAGGGGGTGCAGGTCTGCTCCTTGGTCGGGGCGCTAAGATCCACATGCTGCATGGCGTGGCCAAAAATAAATAAATAGAGCTTCCCTGATGGCTTAGTGGTAAAGAATCCGCCTGCCAATGCAGGAGACACAGGTTCCATCCCTGATCTGGGAAGATCCCACATGTCCCAGAGCAACTAAGCCCATGCACCACAGCCGCTGAGCCTGTGCTCTAGAGTCTGGGAGCTGCAGCTACTGAGGCCCACATGCCCTAGAGCCCATGCTCTGCTACAAAAGAAGCCACTGCAATGAGAAGCCTGCACAGTGCAACTAGAGGGTAGCCCCCACTGACCACCAGAAAAAAGCCAAAGCAGCAAATGAAGACCCAGCAGAGCCAAAAATAAACATAAAAAAATTATTAAAAAAAAAAAAAAAAAAAAAGAGAGGAAAAGATGCTTCATGACATCAGGTGAGGCAGATGGTCAGATGAGGACTTGAATGTCCTCAGATCTATTTACAGGAAGCCGCTTCTGATCCCGGTCAGTCTTTCAGTGGGTTTGGAGGGGAGAAGTCCCATGCGCTGCATTATTTATTTATTTTTGGCCACGCTGCACGGCACCTGGGATCTTAGTTCCCCAACCAGGAATCAAACCCATAACCCTGCAGTGGAAGCGTGCACTGGCTATAAATGGAGGGCTGGAGACTGGCAGAAAGATGCTGCTTTAACAACTCCTCAACCTGCAGAGCATCCTCGTCCCACACAACATCCTCATCCGCATAGCAACTTCGTGATCCACACCGCGTGAATCGGCAGGAGGGAGTCCCTCCCACTCACTGCGTCTGAAGGAACAAAACGGAACCAGGAGAGCAGCCCCGTCTGTGTCTCCCCAGGAAAAGATGACACACTCCCATCGGCGGATGAGAAGACATGAGTCACTTTCCTCTGTTCATTCAGTCAACACACACATTACCACCCCGGGCCAGCTAGGCCAAGCTCCCCAGGTGGCAGGGGCACAGAGGCAAGGCCCGAAAGGTCCTCCAGGTCACAGCCACGCCCGCACGGGCAGCCCGCTGTCACATGGCACTTGCTGCAACAATAAAGTGCAAGAGAGGAGCCGGACCCCAACAGTCCTCAGTGGTCAACCTCCAATAAACCCCCTCCTTCCAGGCAAGGAAGGAAAACTGCGGGGCTCCAGACGGGGTTACTCTGGCCCTTGGTGACCCAGTTTGTGGAGAATAAACCCGTGTTTGATCTGTGAGTAAGCCAGACTAATTTCTATGTTTCTCAGTTGTGTGCCCAGAGTAAGAGGGAAGGTTTCAGTGCTCCGAGTTGTGGTTTCCACGGCCATTCAAATTCTCATTTGCCTCTAGCCTAATTTTTCTGTGACCCCAGGGCTGTGTTCAACTGTTTAATAGACAGGAGTGACTTACTCAGAATGATAAATAGAAAGAACAACCTTGTATATTTTTGAGATTAGTTGTTTGTCGGTTGCTTCATTTACTATTATTTTCTCCCATTCTGAAGGCTGTCTTTTCACCTTGCTAATAGTTTCCTTTGATGTGCAGAAGCTTTTAAGTTTAATTAGGTCCCATTTGTTTATTTTTGCTTTTATTTCCAATATTCTGGGAGGTGGGTCATAGAGGATCCTGCTGTGATGTATGTCAGAGAGTGTTTTGCCTATGTTCTCCTCTAGGAGTTTTATAGTTTCTGGTCTTACGTTGAGATCTTTAATCCATTTTGAGTTTATTTTTGTATATGGTGTTAGAAAGTGTTCTAGTTTCATTCTTTTACAAGTGGTTGACCAGATTTCCCAGCACCACTTGTTAAAGAGATTGTCTTTAATCCATTGTATATTCTTGCCTCCTTTGTCAAAGATAAGGTGTCCATATGTGCGTGGATTTATCTCTGGGCTTTCTATTTTGTTCCATTGATCTATATTTCTGTCTTTGTGCCAGTACCATACTGTCTTGATAACTGTGGCTTTGTAGTAGAGCCTGAAGTCAGGTATACAATATATAAAAATATACAAGCAACTCCTACAGCTCAACTCCAGAAAAATAAATGACCCAATCAAAAAATGGGCCAAAGATCTAAATAGACATTTCTCCAAAGAAGACATACAGATGGCTAACAAACACATGAAAAGATGCTCAACATCACTCATTATCAGAGAAATGCAAATCAAAACCACTATGAGATACCATTTCACACCAGTCAGAATGGCTGCGATCCAAAAGTCTACAAATAATAAATGCTGGAGAGGGTGTGGAGAAAAGGGAACCCTCTTACACTGTTGGTGGGAATGCAAACTAGTACAGCCACTATGGAGAACAGTGTGGAGATTCCTTAAAAAACTGGAAATAGAACTGCCTTATGATCCAGCAATCCCACTGCTGGGCATACACACTGAGGAAACCAGAAGGGAAAGAGACACGTGTACCCCAATGTTCATCGCAGCACTGTTTATAATAGCCAGGACATGGAAGCAACCTAGATGTCCATCAGCAGATGAATGGATAAAGAAAGCTGTGGTACATATACACAATGGAGTATTACTCAGCCATTAAAAAGAATACATTTGAATCAGTTCTAATGAGGTGGATGAAACTGGAGCCTATTATACAGAGTGAAGTAAGCCAGAAGGAAAAACACCAAAACAGTATACTAACGCATATATATGGAATTTAGAAAGATGGTAACGATAACCCTGTATACGAGACAGCAAAAGAGACACTGATGTATAGAACAGGCTTATGGACTCTGTGGGAGAGGGAGAGGGTGGGAAGATTTGGGAGAATGGCATTGAAACATGTGAAATGTCATGTATGAAACGAGATGCCAGTCCAGGTTCAATGCACGATGCTGGATGCTTAGGGCTGGTGCACTGGGACGACCCAGAGGGATGGTATGGGGAAGGAGGAGGGAGGAGGGTTCAGGATGGGGAACACGTGAGAAATGAGAAATAAAGGAATAAAAAATTAAAAAAAAAAAAAAAAGAACAACCTTTCTAAGCTTCACACCATGACTCTCTGTGCAGGCAGATGAGCATGCTCTGGTGGCCTCTGACTTGTCATCAGCGTCTCCCCAGACCTTCTCGGGCCCCACTGGTCATACTTACAGTGCCGGTTGGACTCTCAAATATCCCAATCTTGCCAGCCTCCAGCACCTGGTACAGTGCTGCCATGAAGTCTTTCTGGATGGCATATGGTGTGAAGGGAAACGGGAAGTGGATGCCACCAGCCTCCTGGGTCTCGTCAGCCATAATCCTGGAGGGAAAGAAAGCCAGCAGCTCTCCGATGGACAAGTACTGGCCTGAGATCTAGAACAGTTCCTAAGAGCAGCTTTAGTACTAGTTACCCACTTTCTCCCCAGAGGGGACCATTTTTGGCAAGCAAAGATCTCTCCAACTGTGGGCCTCTCCACGAGGCCTGGCCAGAGTCGCAGTTCATCCAGAGACACTCATCAAAACTGGACACAGGGGAATTTGGCCCAGGCAGCCCTAACAGAAACCCCTGCCGCTCCACCTGCCTGCACACCTTTCTAAGGGCCTGGAGATTTCCCCTGGATGGCCTGTCATATCTCCAGCCATTTACGCTTTCTCTCCCGGCCACACCTCCCAGCCACGCCTGCATGGGAGAAGCCTAATGGCTGCAGAAATAATGACACACCTCCCGGCCACGCCACCATGTTCCGTTTTCCTCTTCTTCTGACCCTGGTTTCTCTGAGACAGCTCTTACACACCCTTTCTTCCTTTAATCACCATCTTCCATCCTGGCCCCCGCTCTTTCTCTTTGGAAGTCACTGCTCTGAGCTAGGTAAACGGGACCAGCTCACCTCAGTACAAATATGAATAAATCTAAATCCCATGTACACCTCCGCTACACAAGTGGCCTCAGGAAGACCAGTGACCATGTTGATTCACTTATGAGGAGAGGGAGTTGCACGGTGTTCTTCCAGTTAAGAGTTTAGGGGTAGTTAAAATGAGGACTGAGGTGGAACGATAAAAATAAGGATGACAAAACCAGGACAGTTCAATAGCAGAGGTAGGCCTGTAATCAAAAACCCACTAAAACATGGAGGGAAAGGAGACAGGCCCTAACAAACCCAAATACCTGCCCTGTGTTAAACACTCCACAGGCCCTTCCATTTTTGTCCTCTTGTTTAATCTGCACAATACTGTAAGGATATAGTTGTTGGATCCTGACACAGAAATTAAATAACTGTTCAAAAGACTCAGCTCAGAAAGGAAACCCAGGGATCCAAGCCCAGGTTCACATGGCTGTTCTAGTCCAACTCATGTGTCAGCAAAAGAGAACTAGCATCAATAAAAGGGAGATTTACTGAAAAGATACATACTTGGAGATTAAGAATACAGCCGATCTGGGAAATCCAAGAGCAGAAGCCATGGACAGGGTAGTACTTCTTGCAGACTAGAACTGCAGAGTGGTTCAGGTTTTAAGACGGTTCCAGGAAGTCCACCAGCAGTAAATGCCTTGGGATTCCCAGTTCTTCTGCTCCAACACATGCCACGTGGGGCCTGCCCAGCCTCCTCTGCTCAATCGCTGCTTCAGCTTTACCCAGACACTAGCCTGCACACTGCCTCTGCAGCCCCTTAACCTTCTGGCTTCAGGTCCCACTGTCAAGCAAAGTCTTCTGTTTCTTAGTTCTAAATCCCAGGAGAGAAATCTGACCACCCCCTGCCCAACCCTTTTGTTTTTTATTTTTAACTGGCATTTATTCTTTACCGTAAAGAATTCACCTGCAATGAGGGAGACCTGGGTTCAATCCCTGGGTCGGGAAGATCTCCTGGAGAAGGGAATGGCAACCCCACTCCAGTATTCTTGCCTGGAAAATTCCATGGACAGAGGAGCCTGGCAAGTATAGTCCATGGGGTTGCAAAGAGTTGGACATGACTAACACTTAACTTGTAATGATGGGAATGAGCTACATGGATACATATATATGGACACATATATCTCTTCTCTGTTGGATATCCCTCCCAGCCCTCCTTCCTCCCACCCCTCTAGGTCATCACAGAGCACCAAGCTGAGCTCCCTGTGCTGTACAGCAGCTTCCCACTATCTATTTCACACGTGGTAGTACGTATATGTTAATCCTAATCTCCCAATTCGTCCCACTCTCCCTTCCACCCCGCGCACCATGTCCACTTGTCCGTTCTCCACATCTGCATCTCTACCCCTGCCCTGCAAATCTCCTGTCTTTAAAGACAGATTTCTCGACAGCCTAGAGACCACTGGCTGAGCCATGATATAATCAGCCTGGGCCTTGTGCCTGCCGTCCCTCTCTGCTTGGGGACTGGAGTCCTGGACATTTAGGACTCAGCTCCTCAGAGGCCTCTCACTCTATTTGCCACCCTCTAGTGGTCAAACCGGAGAAGGCAATGGCACCCCACTCCAGTACTCTTGCCTGGGAAATCCCATGGACAGAGGGGCCCGGTGGGCTGCAGTCCATGGGGTCGCTAGGAGTCAGACACAACTGAGTGACTTCACTTTATTTTTCACTTTCATGCATTGGAGAAGGAAATGGCAACCCACTCCAGTGTTCTTGCCTGGAGAATCCCAGGGACGGGGGAGCCTGGTGGGCTGCCATCCATGGGGTCGCACAGAGTCGGATACGACTGAAGCGACTTAGCAGCAGCAGCAGCAGCAGTGGTCAAACATCTCTCCAAACACACACACTGCTCTGCTTTGTCATTCTTTTATCTCATTATTTGAAACACTGTATTTTTGTTGCTCATAGCTCTCAGCACTATCTGAACTTATTTACTGTCCTCCCCCACTAGAATATAAACAGCATAAAAGGAGGAACCTTGTCTGCCTTGCTCTTCCCTGCCCTAGCATTCAGGGTTGCTCTGGCACTTAGCAGGCAATCAGTAAACAGGCAATAAATGAATACCCAGTCTGAGGCAGGGGCTGTGGGAGGGGGTTTCTGTCATTCAGAGAGATGGGGAGAGAATATCTATTACTTCAGTGTCTAGTCCAACGGCCAGTTCTTTGATGGTTTCAAACTGTTTTCATATAACCTCACAACCCTATGCAGTCAGGATTTTTATTAGTTCTATTTCACAGTTGAAGAAACCAGGGCTCAGAAAAGTTAAGTGATTTGCTCACAATCACTCAGCAAGTGCTTGAATCCAAGATTTTAACATATATCTGCCTGAGCCAGGGCTTCCCAGGTGGTTCAGTGGTTAAAGAATCCGCTTGCCAAGCAGGAGACCTGGGCTTGATCCCTGAGTCGGGAAGATCCCCCAGAGAAGGGAATAGCTACCCACTCTGGTATTCTTGCCTGGGCAGAGCAGCCTGGCAGGCTACAGTCTGTGGGGTCACAAAAGAGTTGGACACAACGAAGCACCTAAACAGCAGCAGCAGCCTCTGAGCTCCTGAGCTATAGATTTCTAATCTTCCTCCCACCAGGGTAAGTAGGATGAAAAGACTTGGTTACCAAACTTTAGAATGACAACACGAAACAATAAAGAACAAAAGTAATTATTATTTCACTTCTCTGTGGGTGGTAATTAGGGATCTCATTATTCCAGGAGCAGCACAAGCTAAACCATAAGTGAAAAAAGGGTTTAGCTAAATCCAAGGATAAAGGATTCACTAAGTGCTGTTTCAAAGATGTTTAGTATAACTTTTCCAATCTCTTCAGGCTGGTTGCCTGGACATGAGCCCACACACACACAAGCTGTCCCTAGAACTCCCCACCAGTGTGAAGACAGAAGGAACGGCAATCTCACGCTCACTCAATGGGTTAAGACACACGAAGGTATCTCAGGTACACTTCAGTCGCTCAGTCGTGTCCGACTCTTTGCGACCCTATGGACTGCAGCACACCAGGCCTCCCTGTCCATCACCAACTCCCGGAGTTTACTCAAATTCATGTCCATTGAATCGGTGATGCCATCAGACCATCTCATCCTGTCGTCCCCTTCTCCTCCGGCCTTCAATCTTTCCCAGCGTCAGGGTACACACAAGTCCTGAAAGTACTCATTTTCTCATTTTCTGTAGTCTTCGATGATCACTTATTTACCTGGGTACAAGCTTGCTACAGACAGATGGTGTTCCCCCTACCCCAAATTCATGTGTTAAAAGCCCTAACCCTCATTGTGAGGCTGTATCTGGAGAAAGAGCTTTTAGGGAGTAATTAACATTAAATGTGGAGAAGGAGATGGCAACCCATTCCAGTATTCTTGCCTGGGAAATCCCATGGATAGAGAAGCCTGGTGGACTTGCAGTTCATGCAGTTGCAAAGAGTCAGACGCTACTGAGTGACTAACATTTTAACATTAAATGAAGGAGGTAATTAGGATTAAATGGAGTCCTAATGGTGGGGTCCTGTCCCCTATAGGACTGGTGGCCTTGGACTTCCCAGCCTAAAGACCTGGAGAGAGAAGTTTCCTGTTCAGGCCTCCCAGCCTATGGCAGCCTGAGCAGGTGAGACACCTGTATTCCAGGTACCATCCTACTGTTCTCCTCCTAAAGCGCTTTAACTCCACATACCTGGGAGACAACGTGGCTCTAGCTCACCTGCTGTGAATCTGGGGTGGCAGGGCTGAGAGCTGCCAGCTGGCCCCAACCCCACGTCCTCGTCTTGCTTCTGTCTCCCACCCGGCTCTGCTCTCGGAGCTGTCACACTGTGTGACGATTTAGCTGCACTTTTCACGGCACTGCCTCCCACAGTTCAGTTCAGTCGCACAGTCGTGTCGGACTCTTTGCGACCCCATGAATCGCAGCACGCCAGGCCTCCCTGTCCATCACCAACTCCCGGAGTTCACCCAAACTCATTTCCATCTGTCCCAGTCCTCTTGGCCAGCCACTGCTCCACAAGGATTCGCCGAGTGGCAGGATGGCTCTGGGGGGTCAGACCGCCCAATTTGGGATCCCACCTGTATCCCCGGAGAAGGCAATGGCACCCCACTCCAGTACTCTTGCCTGGAAAATCCCATGGCAGAGGAGCCTGGTAGGCTGCAGTCCATGGGGTCGCTAAGAGTCAGACACGACTGAACGACTTCACTTTCACTTTTCACTTTCATGCATTGGAGAAGGAAATGGCAACCCACTCCAGTGTTCTTGCCTGGAGAATCCCAGGGACGGGGGAGCCTGGTGGGCTGCTGTCTATGGGGTCGCACAGAGTCGGACACGACTGAAGTGACTTAGCAGTAGCACTAGCAGCAGTAGCCTGTATCCCCGCTTAAGTCCACATCTCTGACTCCGTTTCCCCAGCTGCAGGGGGCAATCAGTTCAGTCGCTCAGTTGTGTCAGACTCTTTGCGACCCCATGGACTGCAGCACGCCAGGCTTCTCTGCCCAACGCCAGCTCGCGGAGTTTACTCAAACTCATATCCATCGAGTTGGCGATGACATCCAACCATCTCATCCTCTGTCATCCCCTTCTCCTCCTGTCTTCAATCTTTCCCAGCATCAGGGTCTTTTCTAATGAGTCCTGTTCTTCGCATCAGGTGACCAAAGTATTGGAGTTTCAGCTTCAGCATCAGTCCTTCCAATGACTATTCAGGAGTGATTTCCTTTAGTATGGACTGACTGGATTTCCTTGCAGTCCAAGGGACTCTGTCCTTTGCAGGGGACGGGGAACGGCGCATTCGGTGGCCCTGCAGGGATCAGCAGGTACTACCACGTGCAAAGCGCGCTCACCACCTCCGGCGGAACCGCCCCTCAGCCACCAGCTGGCGACCAGGTCCCGCCCCGCAGCCTCTCCCGCCCTCCCATTGGTGCCTGACCTGTCGATCACACGGCGACCCCGCCCCAGGACGCTTTCCCGCCACCGGCCAGTCCCGCTCCCCGGCAGATCCACCAGTCTGCCCTTTCTCATCTCGCTCCACGTTCTCGGCACCGCGCTCACCTTCCTCGGCGGGAGGGCTGCTCCGCCGAGGCCAGACCGGCGAGCAGTCCAGGCGGACGCCGCTGAACCTGAAACTCCGGCTCCTCGCCGGTGTCAGCGTCTTCCAGGGCAGCACGCCGCGCTGCACGCTCCCCGCCCCCAGCATTGCGCATGCGCACCCCGGGGCTCGGTGGGGCGGGTCCCCGTGTTGCGCCACTACGCTTGCGCGGCCGGCTAGTCCCGGGCTCTGTCTCCATAGCCAAATAGAGCGTCCCGTCGCTGCGCTCCGGGGTCACTGCGCGTGCGCGCTCCTTGGCTTACCCTGGGGATGGAGTTCGCGTTTGGTGTCTCTGCGCGTGCCCGGCGCGTTCAGCTGGGGCGGGAACCCTAGAGGAGGGATCGTGACCTGGGATCTGTACCCTTCCTTCTCTGCGCCCTCCGCCGCCATCCGTGGGGGGTGTTTCTTTGCCAGCTGGGAGACATAGATACTGAAGGCATTGGCACCCCACTCCAGTACTCTTGCCTGGAAAATCCCATGGACGGAGGAGCCTGTTGGGCTGCAGTCCGTGGGGTCGCTGAGAGTCGGACACGACTGAGCGACTTCACTTTCACTTTTCACTTTCATGCATTGGAGAAGGAAATGGCAACCCACTCCAGTGTTCTTGCCTGGAGAATCCCAGGGACGGGGGAGCCTGGTGGGCTGCTGTCTATGGGGTCGCACAGAGTCGGACACGACTGAAGCGACTTAGCAGCAGCAGACATAAATGCTGAGCGCAGTCGGTTGACTTCAATTGACCATGTTTATCGAACAGGTGGCGCTAGTGGTAAAGAACCCGCCTGCCAGTGCAGAAGACTTAAGAGACACTGGTTCGATCCGTAGGTTGGGAAGATCCCCTGGAGGAGAGCATAGGCAACCCACTCCAATATTGGTGCCTGGAGATTCCCATGTAGCTTGGTGGGCTACAGCCCATGGGGGTCGCAAACAGATGCGGCTGAACCGACCTGGCACCACCTAAGGACCAGGTGCGTAGCTGACTAAGGAAGCCAGTATTCTGGTCCTGGAACTGAGCCTGGTAAAACCAGCTTCCTCTGCCCAGGTTTTCATTAACATCTTTATCTAAAACTTTACTCCCTTTCTTATCCCGCACCTGTTGCCCTCAGGATTGAAAAGTATCCAAGAAAAGGGGGGATTGGAACCCAGCAGCACCCTACAAGGGCTTCCCAGGTGAAAACGCCTCTCCCTGTTCTCTTTCTTGTTTGTAGAAAAGGGCTTTGGTCTTTTGATACCCTTCCTGAGTTCCCCAGGGAAGGCACAGGCAATTATTGATAAAGGAACACAGAAACAGAGCAGTTAAACAGAAGTTAGGAGCATCATTCATTGATAAAACAACCCTGGAGCCTCCTCAAGACGTATACATAGTAATCTGACACCCATCTTTGAGCAGTTCTGTGGGAACTGAGACCCTCACCCCGGGGAGGACGGTGGCTACAAGCTGAGCACAAGCATGTGAAACCCAGACTGTCTGGAACCAGAAGGTTGAAGATTAAGATACCTGAAACACTGCCCTATTACCTCATCTCCAACCAATCAGAAGACAGCCGCTGTGCTCCTGGCTCAGTCCTGCAGTCAGCCTTGTACTTTCCCTCACCACAACCCGCTGTCAGGAAATTGACTGCCATGTGGAGGGTTGTTCAGTCGCTCAGTCGTGTCCAACGCTTTGCAATCCCATGGACCACCACGCAGTGTGGAGGGGGAGCAGCCCCGAAGCTCAATCTGGTCATAGACCCTGCTCCTGTCTGACCTTAATGTGAGACCCAGTTATTTTACCTCTGGAATGGACAGCACCTCCCCAGCCCACCTCAGCAGGGTTGAGACAGACTAAGTGATTAAATAGTTAATCCCACTAAGGGGTTCTATATAGAAAGATGGGAGACTCCTGTAAGTTAATGATTACTTGAGAAAGCAGGTGTGCTTAGCAACACACCCATGTGACAGAAGCATGAGACATGCCTCCAGACAATAAAACAGTGGTGGCATGAGCCCCACATCCTGCCCAGTGAGCTCAGTAAGTTAGTGATCCCTAGGACATGCTCTCTGCACAGATGAAAAATAATATTGTTTGTGAACCTAGATTAACCATGCAGGGACAAGAAAACTCCCCTGCTCAACCCGGAGGAGGAACTAATGATGAAAATGACATCTACTCAAGAAAGACAAAGAAGGTCTTATCCCCCTCCCCACTTTTCCTTTGATTATAAAACTGTAGCCCAGTACGTCCTCAGCATATGGCATGTTTTGCCCACCTGCTTAAAAGCCTCACACATGTCCTATTCCGATAAATCACTTATCTACCACTTTGCTCTTACTGAATTCTTCTCTGCACTGAGACATAAAGGACTATGGTAACGAAGCTCTTCAGAGCCCCTGTGAAATGACACTTTCTGGTCTGGAAGCCAAGTTGAGGACTGTTGCTACTGGCCCCAGTCCTGCCTCGGGGGGTTCACCTGGTCGGGAGGGTAGAGCACATCTCCTCACCCCCTCAGACGTGGTTCTTCTTTGTCCATTCAGGGATTGGACTGCATGACTCCTGTGAGCTTTTCTGAAGGCACATCCAGTGTGTGTTTTCCAACACCACACAATAACCCAGTTTTGACACTACCTGCAGGTAACTGGGATCCCACATGTCAGGGGCTGAGTCCCACAGGACTGCAACATGAGACAGCCCCAAGGCCAGGTCATCATCTGTGCTGCTCGCCTTGTTGTTGTTGCTGTTCAGTCACTCAGTCGTGTCCGACTCTTTGTGACCTCATGGACTGCATCACGCCAGGCTTCCCTGTCCTTCACTGTCTCCCAAAGTTTGCTCAAACTCATGTCCATTGAGTCAATGATGCCATCCAACCATCTCATCCTCCATTGCCCTCTTCTCCTCCTGCCTTCAGTGTTTCCCAGCATCAGGGTCTTTTCCAGTGAATCAGTTCTTCGCATCAGGTGACTGAAGTATTGGAGCTTCAGCTTCAGCATCGGTCCTTCCAATGAATATTCAGGGTTGATTTTCTTTAGGATTGATTGGTTTGATCTCCTTGCTGTCCAAGGGACTCTCAAGAGTCTTCACCAGCACCACAGTTGTTAAGCTACTACTGACTGTAGATCAGAGGTTCCCACAAGCTCCTCCTTGGGTTTGATTAATTTGCTAGAGAGACTGACAGAACCAAGGAAAACATTTTACTTATGAAAACATCAGTTTATGTAAAAAGACATAACTCAGGAACCCAGGAGGAAGAGAGGCACAGGGCAAGTGCATGCGGAGGGAGCGGAGTTTCCACTTTTCCTACACCTCCATGAGCTCACCAACCCAGAAACTCTCCAAACCTCATCTTTCCATGTATTTAATAGAGGCATCATTACGTCACGCACAAGTTAATTAAATCAATGGTCATTGGTGATTTCTTCCTTTTTTTTCCTTTTGTGGCCACATCCTGCTACACGTGGGACCTTAATTCCCCAACCAGGGACTGAACTAGCCTAGCGTCCACTGCCTTGGAAGGCAGAGCTTTAACCACTGGACCACCATGGAAGTCCCATTGATGATCGAACTCCATCTCCAGCCCCCTCCCCTCCCAGGAGGCTTGGGGATGGGCCTGACCATTCCCACCTCCCAGTCACCCAGTTTGTTCCCCTGGCTCACAACCTTAGGCTGGTTACCTAGGGGCTTCCCCAAAATCACATCATTAACATAACAAGAGACACCTGTATGTCTTTCCTCGGGAAATTTCAAGGATTTTAGGAGCTCTGCTAAGAGCTGGGACAGAGGCCAAAAGTATATTTATTATCACAATACCTCAGAAAGGGTCTATGAAATTACAACTGGGGGCATTTTATGCTAAATGGTCCCTGGGAATGACCTTGGTAATTGGTGTGATTTCCTGGCAAGATAAGAAACTTTAGAGACAGTTTCTGAGGCTTAAAGGAAAGGTTTTCAAGAAGAAGAGCCAGTGTTACAAGTTGTGTAAAAACCTGGGGGTGGGAATTTACAAAAGGATGATTCCAGAGCCTGTTTTCTGTCAGTACTTCCAACTATCACTGACTGGTGTAGTTTGAAAAGGGCAAAGTACTATCACCCTTTGGAATGCATTTAATTTTTACATCGGACACAATTCAGTTCCTAACACAAACCATGGATTCATGTCTTCTACATATATATGGGTTCAGTCATTCCAACTCCTTGCGGTCCCATGGACTACACCCCACCAGGCTCCTCTATCCATGGAATCTTCCAGGCAAGAATACTGGAGTGGGTTGCCATTTCCTACAACAGGGGATCTTCCCGACCCAGGGATTGAAACCACAACTCTTGCATTTCCTGCAAAGACAGGCTGATTCTTTACCACTAGTGCCATCTGGGAAGCCCCTAGAGAATGGGCCCTTTGGAATGAGGCCCATCAAAATCCTGAAAAGGTCTCTGATGCTTCAGTCTTAAGTTTATGTAAATGTTGCATTTACTATACAACCACTGCTTGTTTCCACATTTTAAAATTGTCTTAAAGTAATTGTCATCTGGTAAACTTGACACTTCAAGAAAATGTACTGCGTTTTGGTCTATTTTTTCAAAGTTCCCCCTCCCCATTCTAAACACACACACACACACACATCCCTAGAGTACAAATTCTCTAAGAAGCATCATGGGAGGAATAGAAGATGATAATACTTGGGGTCTGGTTGTAGAAGACTTTAAAGTGTGAAAGTGAGTCGCTCAGTCATGTCCGACTCTTTGTGACCCCATGGATTGTATATGTATAATTCTCCAGACCAGAATACTGGAGTGGGTAGCCTTTCCCCTTCTCTGAGGGATCTTCCCATCCCAGGGATCAAACCCAGGTCTCCCACATAGAAGGTGGTTTCTTTACCAGCTGAGCCACCAGGGAAGCCCAGAAAACTTTAAACAGCAAGCTAACAAGTTTAGACTTTATCTTATAAGCCATTTGTACATCACTGAAATGTTTTTTTAACAGAGGAGTGAAATTGCAAAAGCAGTGTCTTGGAAATAATAAACCAGAAGCAGGGTGAAGAATAGCTTGGAGGGGAAAGAAACCAAAAGCAAGCAAACAAGTCAGGTTATGCAATAAACCAGACAATGCAGTAGGGACTTGGATCTCAAGAGCGGCAATAAAAATGGAGGATAGGGACTTCCCTGGCAGCCCAGTGCTTTAAGACTTCACCTTCCAATGCATGGGGTGAAAGTTCAATCCCTGATCAGGGAGCCAAGATCCCACATGCCTCGGGGTCAAAAAACCAAAACGTAAAACAGAAGCAATGTTGTAACGCATTCAATATTCTCCTAGTTAAACCCCTGTTTAAACACCTAGTTTAACTCCTGTTAAACCCCTAGTTAAACCCCTGTGGCTTCCTGTTTCCTCCATGGGTCTGGCCCAGGCTCCACTGCACAGCAGTCAACAACCCCTCCGTGGCCCCCACTTCTGAGTCTTTCCATCCCTCTCCATCACCCTTTGTTCAAGCTGAGCTTGCCGTGGAGGGTCAGGCTCACTCAGCTGGTTTTGAAGCAGCAGGGAAGGGGGCTGTGAGACTCTATTTGTGTTTTGTAATAGGTTCATTTGTACCGCTTTTTTATATTCCACATATAAGTGATGTCATTTGATATGTGTCTTTCTCTGATTTACTTCACTCAGTATGACAGTCTCTAGGTCCATCCACGACGCTGCTTGCTGTTGCTGTTCAGTCGCTCAGTCGTGTCTGACTCTTCGCGACCCCACGGACTGCAGCACGCCAGGCTTCCCTGTACATCACCAACTCCTGGAGCTTGCTCAAAGTCAAGTCCATCGAGTTGGTGATGCCGTCCAACCATCTCGTCGTCTGCCATCCCCTTCTCCTGCCTGCAATCTTTCCCAACATCAGGGTCTCTTCCAATGAATCAGCTCTTCCCATCAGGTGGCCAAAGTATTGGAGATTCAGCAGGCTGCTAATGGGCATTATTTCATTCTTTTTACGCTGACTCACTCTTTTAGATCATGGACTCCTCCAGAGTGGGGTGTCAGATTGGCACCCCCAGTGCCCAGCGCAGAGCTTGGCACCTGGTGGGCACTCATTGACTCCTGGAGATGGCGCTGAGGTTGTGCCTGCAGGATAGGGAACTGACTGCTGCCCTCTCCTGGCAACAAGAGGCATTGTCCAGACCACAGACTTCCCTCCCATCCTTTGCCAAAAAAGAAAAGGAGGAAAGGGAGGCAGTGCCTAAAGACAAAGAAAGCTCCAGTCACTCTTTCTAACTCTTAAATACTTGTGAATTAAGAATATGGAAAGAAAGTGGATTCATGGGCTGGGTGCTGAGGATGGTTGGGAAGTGACAGCCAAAAGGTATGAGATTTCTTTACAGGGTAATGAAGATGTTGTAAAATGAATTGTAGGGACCTCCCTGGTGGTCCAGTGGTTAAGACACCACACTTCCAATGTAGGGGACCCAGGTACCTGGGTTTGATCCCTGGTTGGGGAACTAAGATCCCACAAACCTCGAAACGAAATAAATACATAAATAAAATGGATTAGAGTGGCGATTGCATGACTCTGTTAAAAGCCCCTGAATTGTACACATCTTTTCCATGAAGTGTAGCTTGAAGGATTTTAATTTCCTGACCAGGGATCGAACCCAGATCCTCCACAGTGAACATACAGAGTCCTTACCACTGGACCTGCAGGGAACTCTCTGAATTGTACACTTTAAATGGATAAGTTATATGGTATCTGAATTCTATCTCAGTAAGGCTGTTACCAACATCCGCTGGATCATGGAAAAAGCAAGAGAGTTCCAGAAAAACATCTATTTCTACTTTATTGACTATGCCAAAGCCTTTGACTGTGTGGATCACAATAAACTGTGGGAAATTCTGAAAGAGATGGGAATACCAGACCACCTGACCTGCCTCTTGAGAAATTTGTATGCAGGTCAGGAAGCAACAGTTAGAACTGGACATGAAACAACAGACTGGTTCCAAATAGGAAAAGGAGTACGTCAAGGCTGTATATTGTCATCCTGCTTATTTAACTTATATGCAGAGTACATCATGAGAAACGCTGGACTGGAAGAAACACAAGCTGGAATCAAGATTGCCGGGAGAAATATCAATAACCTCAGATATGCAGATGACACCAGCCTTATGGCAGAAAGTGAAGAGGAACTAAAAAGCCTCTTGCTGAAAGTGAAAGAGGAGAGTGAAAAAGTTGGCTTAAAGCTCAACATTCAAAAAATGAAGATCATGGCATCGGGTCCCATCACTTGATGGGAAATAGATGGGGAAACAGTGGAAACAGTGTCAGACTTTATTTTTCTGGGCTCCAAAATCACTGCAGTTGGTGACTACAGTCATGAAATTAAAAGACGCTTACTCCTTGGAAGGAAAGTTATGAGCAACCTAGATAGCATATTGAAAAGCAGAGACATTACTTTGCCAACAAAGGTCCGTCTAGTCAAGGCTATGGTTTTTCCAGTGGTCATGTATGGATGTAAGAGTTGGACTGTGAAGAAGGCTGAGCGCCGAAGAATTGATGCTTTTGAACTGTGTTGTTGGAGAAGACTCTTGAGCGCCGGCGCAGGCTCTGCTCGAGCTGATGCGATCAAGCTCCCTCCCTCCCTCCCTCCACCCCTGGGTCCCTGGGCCATGTCCCTACAATGGGAAATCCAGGGCAGCTACCTGAACAGTCTGGGTCTGAGCCCAGTGATCCCAGGTGGCCTTGCACACTCAGTTCAGCACCTGCCCTTGGAACAAATCGGGGGACAACTGGAAGGGCTGTCACCGAGGAAAAGTGCAACGCTGCCCTGAGTTCAGTGCCTAGCGCACTGTCGCCAGCTCTCAGCTCCAGGGCCCTAAGGTCGCCTGCGGCTCCAAGCCTATGGGCCCGGCCGCCCGCCCACTCCATGCCTGGAGGTCTCCGGACCCACTCAATAAATAGCTTTGCACCAACTGGCCATCAATAGGTAATACAGACGGTGAGCGTTAAGTGGGTGCAACTTGAGAAAGAATAGTTAGGACGTCGCCACTGATCAGTGAAGCCCCTGAGGAACCCAGAGCCCCGTGCAGAAAGACACCCCTTCCCCCTCCGCCCTCTACCTGGGATCCCTGAGTACTCCCACCCCGCCCCACCCCCTGGCTAGGGGCGCCCAGAAACCCGGGAAGAAAAAAGCTGAGGCCGTCAGCCCGACGGCACACCCAAAAATAGTGCCCCTGGAGGAGGCTGGCTTGGGGAGGAAGGCTGCTGAACAACACACCTGCAGGGCCTTTGGGAAGACATGAACTCTCAGGTGCTTCTGAGTACACGTTTTGGCTACATGCTGAAAGGATAAATAGCAAAGTCAATATTTGACTAGAGCTGACTGTGACCGACACAGATGGACTTTTGGGATACAAGAGTAAATCTGAGCTTTCATACAAGCTTTTTTTGTTGTTATTATTTTACGATTTAAACATTTAAAAATATTAGCAGACCAGTTACAGAAGTTTGATGTAATACCAAAGAAACAATAATTTCTTAATTTCTCAATAGTAAGAGCTGCTGGCTTGCCCCTGTGGTCACTGCAGAGCACATTTATGATGGTAAACACATTCACTCTCCACTGAGGCCGATGCAGGGCTGGGTTCCTCCCAAAAGGGGATCCTAGTTCCAGTTATGCTGATTAGATCTGATGCCCTGGACCCACATGTGATCCTTGATCACAGACAGGTTTGGGGAAGGTGGAAATGAGGCATTTGGTTATTGGACACTCCCATGAATGAGGCCAAAGCCAAATTTCAGTTTACCTACAGACATGGAAGCATGAAGACAGGCTACTTTTTATTGTCCCAAAGAGCAAAACAAAACAAAATATATTTATCTTAAGTGTGAAATTAGATTTTATCTTTTAAAAGAAGGAAAATACTCCTTTCTTTCAGTAGGACAGGCACCAAATATACCATCTGCTTTCCCCCAAGGAGATCGGAAACCCAAGGAAATAATATTAAGATCAAGTCTTTACTTCACAGGGTGCCCAGACTTGTTGGGATGACAAAATATCAAAGCTAGTGTATTAGATAGTCATTTTCATCATTGAGTGTGAAAGAGAAAAAAGTACAGATGTTATTCATAATAGCATCAGGAAAAAGCACTATCCTAGACACCATGCATCAAACCCCTGTCCAGACCAGTCAGTGGCTCTCAATCTGAAGACTGGAGACTTTGGGGTCTTTCAGATCTATACTCCAGCATTCAACAGGCTGAACAAGTGAGACATGGCACACACACACTCATGACCGTTTGCTATGTGCCATGCACTGCGTTAAGTACGTCACACGTGATAATTTATCATTTAACCCTCAAAGAAAACCCCTGTGACATAGACAGTATTATGATTCCCATCTATCCCAGAGATGAGGAACGCTTGCCCAGTGACCCGGGGTGTGTTCAGTGATGAAGCTTCAAGCATCCACTGTGTGCAGACCCCACATGTGTATGCAGTGTTCAGTCGTGTCTGACTCTTTGTGACTCCACGAGCTGTAGCCAGCCAGGCTCCTCTGTCCACGGGATTCTCCTGGCAAGAATACTGCAGTGGGTTGCCATTTCCTCCTTCAGGGGATCTTCTGAACCCAGAGATCCAAGCCACATCTCCTGCGTTGCAGGTGGATTCTTACCCCTGAGCCACTGGGGAAGCCCGCGTAGCAGTCTATTGTTATTCAAATGCATGAAAATGGAGCTGTAATCTCTAAAATAAGTAAATATTTTATGAAATGTTCAGTAGCTGTTTTGGTTAGTAGTATAAATTGTGTTTTCTCAGTTGACAGACACCAGAAGTAGCAAGAAATTATGAAATGTCCTTAACATTTTTGGTATTAACATTTTTTTTCACACCAGTCATATCGGTGATGTTCTAATTCTTAGGTTGGGAGTGTGGTATATTCCCAAGGTCCATTATGTTGGTATGTTACATAACGTGTATACGTATACACACATGCTCATCTCACATTCTCTTGGACGATTCAAGTACTATTTTTTTTTTTACTGTTTAAGAGCATTAGCAGTCAAAAAAGTTCCTTTTTAAAGAACCTTTAGAAACAAAGGGTTTAGGGAATTTCCTGGTGGTCCAGTGGTTAGGACTCCTTGCTTCCACCGCCACAGGCAAGGGTTCAACCCCTGGTCAGGAGGAACTAAGATCCCACACTCCAGGCAACATGGCCAAAATAGTAACAACTAAATAAAATAAAAACTAAACAATTAAAACAAGGGATGTTTATGTCTGAGGGATGGACCTGGCATTTGGGAGATGTACCATGTGAGTTCCCAAAAGGTTCATTCTGACAATAATGAGCCAGATAATAAAAATAATAACAAAACTAACCAGAGCACCTAAAGAGTAAGGTGGGGAGTGGGGAAAGGAAAAGTGTGCTCTCTTCTTCTAGCAAAAGGGGGGAGTTTCAGAAGGATTTTGAATGACTGACTGGTACGACTGAAAATAATCACGTTATTAAACATCTTTAATGGGAATACTAATTTAAACCAGCTGAGGGTTAGAAAAAAGGGGGCTGTGGCTGGGCAACAGATGAGGGAGAGGGAAAGAAAATTTGGGGAATTTCTTGGTGATCTAGTGGTTAGGACTCTGCCTGTTCACTGCCAAGGGCATGGGTTCAATCCCTAGCAAGAAAAGAATGAAAAGAAAACAGATTGAAAAAAAAACAAACCTATCCGTGCACTTTCTACATTGAGTACGTGTAAGTTTTACAATCCGAAGAATATAATGTAAATAAAACGCAAAATAATTCCAGAAACAGAAAAAAAAACTGGGGGATCCTAGAACCCAGTGACTACTGTCCCTCCTCACCCCTTCCATCTCCCAGACCCCTCAACCATTCATTGACTGAAAGAGCACAGCACTTCCTCCCTGGAAACCTCTACCTCTGACCCTTCCCTTTCCCCTTCCACGAGGTTTTCTCCTGTCTTACAGACCTCTGTATCCTATCCAGGTCTCACCAGAGCACTCATCCCATCAGAATCATGAGCATGATTTACTAACCTGTGTGAAGGTGGGCACTGGGCTAGATGCCCGACATACATTCCTGCTTTGTAACCATCACAACTACCCTCGTTGACAGGTGTTCCTATCCCTGTTAATCTGCCCCAAATTGGTTAGTATGTTGGGGACCCAACTCCTTGCTTACTCTCTAGAAAGAGCACGTGCTCTTTCTACTGCCAGTATGTGTGCAAAAGCGGTCATATCTTGGGTGCTCAAGTAAAACATGCTGACTAGCAGATACCTACAACTGTTTGCTGCCAGTAAAGAAATAGATGCTTTTAGAAAAGCATTACTCGACTGGAACTTTTCTATACCAACTTGTTCAGCCAGATAATATCCAGTGGTCCCAGCTTCAAAAGAAATCAGTACACACAAGAGAGTGACCGTACACAGGTGCAGGAGCCAACAGCAAGATAACTGCCAAGGCGGCAAGCCAGCACCCTACCCTCCGCCCGTCTCCCGCAACTTCGGAGGGCCACCGTTACTTCTCACCCTCCTGAGGACAGTGGTAGAAAGGAAGCGGATTTACTCTCTAGTGAGTCAATCCCCTAAAGTCCGCGGAAGGCCAGTCACTGAATGAAAAACGTCTTAGTCGAGGCTAAATACATTTGCTGGAAGAAACGATTTTATTTGTCCTGCATCCCTTCCCAGCCAATCCCAAGAGAAAAGACTACAATGAATTACCTGGTTATAATATTGAAATTTCATCCGAAAACAGCCCTTTTAGTTTTCTACCTATATAGGACAGTCTTCATAATACAGTGCCAAGCACTGAGCAAGGGCTCCAAAACAAATAAACAAAAAACCTTATTATTATTGGCATACACATTTCTTCAGCCAATAATTATTTGATAACACGCACCAGATACTAAACTGGGCTTAAGTGGTAAGGAAGAGCAGGACCCTCCATACACAGATCTTTTTGTCAAAAAGTTATTGTTTTGGTAACTATGGCGCTTCCTAGTCGCCACAGGAAGTCCATGAATACACGGGAACCCAGTATTAAGAAAATATTCCTTTTCATGGGCCTTCAGTAAGATGCAGTGGCTCTCCTCGCGAGTTGAACCCATTCTATGGGTTCAGTTGTATTATTGTCGGGAAAGGCCCCTTTAACACACGAGCCATTTCTTGCAAACGGGCAGATCGCAGCGTTTCGCCGGGCCCAGGGCGCACGCTGGCCCCTCTCCGGGGAAACCCAGACGCCTCCCCGGCCCTACACGCCCAGGTAACGCTCCCCTCGCTCTGCATTCAGGACGCGAGCCTGGCTAGGCGGGGAGGCCGGCAGCCCGCGGCTCGGGCCGGGGAGACGCACGCGCGGCACCCACGTCCGGCCGCGCGGCGTCGGATGCTGCGGGGGTATCGAGAAGGATCTGGAAGAATCTGGCTAGACCGGGGGGACGGGAGGGGGAGGCCGGGAGAACGAGCGGCGGGGGCGGGGGCTGGCTCCCGAGTCCGAGGGTCTCGGGGCCGGGGCGGGGCTAGGCGGCCGGCGGGAGGAACGAACCAGAAACCACCTTCCGCAGGAGCGCCCTGAGCTCCAGAGCCTGAACCCGCTCGGCCGCCGGCGCCTCTAGAAAGTTCTCCCCCCACGTCCCTCGCGGCCGCCCGGCTCCTCCCAGCCCCTCCCTCCGAGGCGGTGGGACCAATCGCTCCCCCGGCCGCCCACGACCCCACCTCCTCCTCCGCCCGCGCCCGCGCCCGAGCAGAGAGGTGCGCGAGCCCCGACCCGCTGCCCGCACCGCCGCGCACACTCCGGCGCCCGCTGCCCGAGAAACGGCGTGATGACCGCCGAGGAGACGAAGGCGGCCGAGAGCGGAGCGCAGTCGGCGCCGCTGCGCCTCGAAGGGGTGGACATCAGCCCTAAGCAGGATGAAGGGGTGCTTAAGGTAAGGGGCAGGGGGCGCCCCGGGGTGGCGGCGGGGGGGTTCGGGCACTGGGAGCGCCCCAGTATCTGGCCAGGGCTCGGACGGCCGCCTTTCAGCCTCCCGGCTGGCCGTTGAGCAGGCCATGCAGCCGTGGCCCTGCGCATCGCCTTCCTGGCCAGGCTGCCGGTTCAGGGCGGGAGGGCTGCCACACGTTCGGAAGGGGAACATCTGGGCTGAGGCTCCCCAGGCCTGGGAAGGGTCCCTGAGCGCAGCGCCTGCTCTGGCTGCGGCATACGCCGGGAGGGGCGCGGCTGGGGGCGGACGCGCTCGCGCGGGGGGCCCGGCGGCGTGCACCGCCCCGCTGCGATCTGCGACCCGCGGCCGGCTTCTTCCCGGCCGCCGCTGCCGCCAGGGAGCACCCCCACCCAACCCCAGCCGCCTGCGTCTCCGGGGTGCGGAGCTTGCCGACCCCGGCAGTTAAACATTAGCCAGGACGCGAACAGGGTCCCGGGAGTTATTGCCTGGCCCGCGCGGGCCTTTGTGCGACTTGGCGCGCGGTCCTGGCGCCCTCCGCCCTCTGGTCACCCCTTTCCTAAAGGCTGGGACCCGGCTAGGTCACCCGCTCGGCCATGCTGTCCCCCTCCCCCCCCCCCGGCCCCGGTGCATGCCGGGACCTGTAGTTCACCCACTCCCCGCCCGCACCGCACCCCACCCCACTCCACCCCCGGCCTGGGGCCGCCTTGAGCACGGGGTGCGGGACTGGGAGGAGGTGCTTTGGTTGGGCGCCGTAAACCGTGTTACGGCTGGAGGAGCCAGGCAGCAGGGCGTCTTGACCCGGGTCAGGACAACCGGCCGCGGTTCGGAGCAGGTTCTGCGCTGTCCAGGATGGCGAAATCCTAGCCCGGCTTCGTTCCTATCTTCACCCAGTCTTTCTGCTTCTCCTGGCTTCCCGCAGCTCAGCCCACGTGTGCGTGTGGCCAGGGCAGGTTGGAGACCTCGGCGAGCTTCTTAGCCGTTTCAGAAACGCACCTGGCTGCTCTCCCAGTGTGCACGCGGGCTTCCAGGGAGACCCCCCATTTCCCCTTTTCATTCTCCACACCACCTTTTCACTTTTCTGTTTACTCAAGTCCATGTGCCTTGCATCGTGGGAGCTTTCCTTTAGAGGGTAACTTGCACACTTAACCAGGTAGACCACCTTTTTATAAACGCTAAAGAAGAGAAGCAGGTTCTTCTAAACACTGGGAAATATTCTGGCCCTGACTTCAAGGACTGCAGTAGCCTACCAGTCAGGAACGCTCAAGTCCCAGGTCAGAGCCTAGGGCCTCCTGCTCAAAGGCCCTTGGCTCACTTGTAAGCTGGTAATTGCTCTTAACCTCTCCTGGACTTTCTGGTTTCCCTCTTCTCTCTAAACCAGACCTGGTTGGATGACTGGAGTTTAGGAAGCATGAGGAAATGTAGCATAAATACTTTCCCCTTTGCTGCTGATAAATTCAGTGTTTTACTGGTTTAGTCCTGTAACCACTCTGATAGGGTTTATCATCACTACTTTACAAATATGGTCAGTTTAGAGAGTTAAAGTGACTTTTTTAAGATCGTAACAGCAAAAATGATCTCAGGTGTTTTGTCTCCAGTGTTTCAAACCAAGTCATGTCATGGTCCAAGAAAGGGAGGTCAGTTTAATTCTAGCCAAAGCCCACAGCAGAGTCATTTGATGAAGGGTTTGTTGAGTTACTTGCAAGGAGGCAGAAGAGACCGTTTACATTCTGGCCAGAGGCATGCGAACAGTCATGATTCCTCTCTGTGTCCATCCCCAGGGACTCAACCTTTTCTCCTTCCCTTCCTTCCAGGTCATCAAGCGAGAGGGCACCGGCACAGAGACACCCATGATTGGGGACCGAGTCTTTGTCCACTACACAGGCTGGCTGCTCGATGGCACCAAGTTCGACTCCAGCCTGGACCGCAAGGACAGGTTCTCCTTCGACCTGGGGAAAGGTGGGCATGGTTAGCAGGCTCTTAGGACTGGGGTGTGTGCGCTGTCACAAACAGAAACCGTATTCTCAGAAGCTTAAACAGGGAACAGCTTATTACAGTTCTTTTTTTAATCTCCACTGTCCTGAAACTATTGATTTTTTTAATCTCTCATTGCCTTGATCACCTTCAAAAACCTTGCTTCCTTTTCTGGGGTGGACTGCCTTGTTTTCTTGAACCTCTTTATTTCAGAGTTGAGTGATTTTTCTTTTTTTCTTTTTTTTGAGAGGTCTGAGACCTGATACCATTTATCTCAACCAGATTTTCTACCTTCCTGGTCCCATTTCTAAATAGTACCCAGCTTCCCTTTGGGCATGGGACAGTAAGTCTCTCAGGCCACTGTTTGAACCCAGAGGGAGATCCCTGCCAAAGAGGACCTGTTTCTTTTCTGTACCTACAGGGGAGGTCATCAAGGCTTGGGATATTGCTGTAGCGACCATGAAGGTGGGTGAAGTGTGCCATATCACCTGCAAGCCAGAGTACGCCTATGGCTTAGCGGGCAGCCCCCCGAAGATCCCTCCCAACGCCACGCTTGTGTTTGAGGTGAGTGTCCAGCCACAGAGGGCCAGGCAGAGAGCCAACCTTATCTCAGCCCAGGGTCTGGCTGCCCTCCAGCCCTTCCTGCTGCTTGGAGACAATGTAGCCAAGGCTGAGGGCCTGCTCTCAGGGGAGGAAAGACAGGGAGTGCGCATCACCTACTGCTACTGCCAGAGAACTGTCAGTGGGCAGGTTTCAGTTGGGGGGAGGTGACCGCAAGCCCCTCTTTCAGACTTCAAGCAGCGGGGTGAGGGCTTGAGGCCTATTCATCTCGAGAGGGGTGCTCAGAGGGAGGTGGACCAACACGAAGGAATTGGGAGGTCATAGGCTCCATGCAGTCATGACTGACAGTGGAGAACATTGGTGCCCTGGAGATAAGATGCGGGCAGAGATGCTTCTCGCATGGGTCGAGGCAAGGGGCAAGCCTTTGCTGAGAAGATGGAACTTCACTGTGTTAAGACTCACAGATGGTTGAGCCCTACGCAGTGGAGGCTTGGAGAATGTTGGAAAGACTAGTGAGAGATGTGGGGTCATTTCTAATGCCTGTCGGATGGAGCTTGTCTAGCAGCTGAATTAGGACCATCTGAAACACGTGCTTGTTCTATAGGGCAGTCATTAAGGAGACTGATAGCAAGGTCGAGACCAGGGCCGCTCCTAAGAACTTAGCCACTTGGTCCACTCCTGGTGTGGCTGCCTGTGCAGTCAGACCTGCTCTGGCCCTTACTAGGGACTCGTGGGAGAGAGGGGAGCATGGATCCTTACATCTTGTCCCACAGGTGGAGCTGTTCGAGTTCAAGGGTGAGGACCTGACAGAAGAGGAGGACGGCGGAATCATCAGGAGAATACGGACGCGGGGGGAGGGCTATGCCAAGCCCAACGAAGGTGCTCTCGTGGAGGGTGAGGCTCACAATCTGGGATTCTCACTCGGGCTCCGCTGTGCAGGGCCTGGGTGGCTGTGGGCAGGTCCATACCTTTCTGTGATCCAGCTTTCTTATCTGTAAAGTGAGGGATTGAACCACATTCTCTTAACATCCCTCCATCTGAGAATGCAGAAAGGCATCTGGGGAGTAGGAAGGGACAGGGCAGGGGGGTGGCTGGGGGTGGCTGGTGCATCCCTTAGTCACCAGCCCACTCAAATCCAGTGCATTGTCTGTCTGCCACGCCAGTTGCACTGGAAGGATACTTCAAGGACCAGGTGTTTGACCGGCGGGAGCTCCGCTTTGAGGTCGGCGAGGGGGAGAGCATGGATCTGCCCTGTGGGCTGGAGAAAGCCATCCAGCGCATGGAAAAAGGAGAACATTCCATTGTGTATCTCAAGCCCAGGTGAGGCCAGCTCTGGCCCAGGTGTGGGCAGTCTGTAGAGCAGGTGGGCGAACTGAGGTCAGATCTTGTCCAGGTGAGTTGTAGAGCCAGCCTGTATTGTATAGCCAGTTGTATCCTCCCCTGCCAGCAGTCACTATGCGCTGGTCACTCGGCACAGACACCTCAGGACCTCTGTTGTACTCAGGAGTGTGGCCACAATCACCCACATCTTTTTGAATCAAAACCTCATCTCTTCAGTTATGGCTGTGGCAGATTACCTTTCCCAGCCCAAGATTTTCATCTCCTGTTAATTGAGTCGTTACTAATGTTTGTTGAAACATACCTACTATGTGCCAGACACAGTGCAGAAAATTCCTGGGTGTTCAGAGACATTGTTCCCACCTTCTAATGGCTCTCTGCTCAGGGAGATAATCGTGCCAGTGCGTAATGTGAGTTACTAGATGTGTAAGATGTAAGAGCCCAACTAACTGTGTGAAGAAGCATCAGGGAAGATTTTGCCAAGCAGGGAAGTTTGCACCAAGACCAAAGGGATGGAGGGCACTTTGCAGGAAACCTTTAAGTATGAAGCAAGTTAAGAAACGACCTGGTGTTTTCTTGCCACCACAGATATGCTTTCGGCAGTGCTGGGAAGGAGAAGTTCCAGATCCCACCAAATGCTGAGCTGAAGTATGAAATACATCTCAAGAGTTTTGAGAAGGTGAGTTCGTTCAGGGTCTTCCCTGCGCCACCTCGGACGTAACTCCTTGGGGCGGCTGACAGCTTGTTTTTCTCCTTTGGGGTATGGCAGGCCAAGGAGTCCTGGGAGATGAGTTCAGAGGAGAAGCTGGAGCAGAGCACCATAGTGAAGGAGCGAGGCACTGTGTACTTCAAGGTGAGCCCGCAGCGAGGTCCTCAGACACTCCCAGGGTGGGCTCTGCCATGGCAGCGGGCTTTCTGCCAGGAAGTGGACAGGCTGGTACCTGCAGCTGTCACCAGGAGGATCTGAGCTGGCTGGTCGGGTTGGGGTGGGGCGGGTCATGACTTTCATACCCCTGGGTCACTGGTGTCCACGGGCTGTGACAGCCTGGGGCCGCCGAGCCTGTGCTGGGTGCCTGAGCCTGCCCCCGCTTGTAGGAAGGCAAGTACAAGCAAGCTGTGCTGCAGTACAAGAAGATTGTGTCCTGGCTGGAATACGAGTCCAGCTTCTCTGATGAGGACGCAGAGAAGGCGCAGGCCCTTCGGCTGGCCTCCCACCTCAACCTGGCCATGTGTCATCTGAAGCTACAAGCCTTCTCCGCTGCCATTGAGAACTGTAACAAGGTGAGGCTCCTTAGGCGGGTGAGGGCGGTGTGTCCAGGCAGGGCTGGGTGCGCCCCTGGTGTGCCTGAAACTTGGCCTTGGTGACTAGGGCAGGGGAGGCAGGATGGAGCTGTGGGGCTCTGAGGTGGAGGCCCACAGGCAGCAGTGTGGGAAGCAAGCGGGTTTTTGGCTTAGTTAAGGTCAAGGACGAGGGCACAGAGGCGAGTGGAAGCACTGGTTGGAGGAACCAGTCCAGCATTCTCCCCTCCTGGCCCTCTGCCTCTCCCTCCTGTACCCGCTTTATTCTGAAGGGGGATGGGCTTCCCTGGAGGTCCAGTGGTTAGGACTCTGCGTTTCTATCCCTGGGGCGCGTGGATCCCTGGTGGGGAACCAAGCCATGAGCCACATGGTTCCCCTGCCCCCCAGAAAGAGAAGAGCGTGTTAGCGTCCAGGTGGTTTTCATCTGAAGGCCCGTTTTCCTGTGTGCCTCGGCTAAATGAGGTGCCTTCCTAGCCTCAGGTCCTTTCCACGTGGTGCCCAAGACCTGTTCATCGGGGGTGGGGCCCCTCTCACCGGCAGTGACTTGGGAGGATCTGAGACTTGCTGCTGCTCCTCTGTGTGTCTTAGGCCCTGGAACTAGACAGCAACAATGAGAAAGGCCTCTTCCGCCGAGGAGAGGCCCACCTGGCAGTGAATGACTTTGACTTGGCACGGGCTGACTTCCAGAAGGTTCTGCAGCTCTACCCCAGCAACAAGGCGGCCAAGGCCCAGCTGGTCGTGTGCCAGCAGCGCATCCGCAAGCAGCTTGAGAAGGAGAAGAAGCTCTACGCCAACATGTTTGAGAGGCTGGCTGAGGAGGAGACCAAGGTGAGGATGGGCAGGGTGGATGGGAGGAGGTGCCATCACCTGGTCCCGTGCCAGTCTGTGTGTATCCCTGTGTGTTGTCCCTGCTCAGGCCCTGCGGGTTGGGAGCTGGATGTTCTGTTGTGCTTCCCGCCCTGTATTCTCTGTGCCCATTAGTAAAACACAGGTTTAAGAACCTGAGGTTTAAAGAGGTGATAGTTGGATTCAAAGTGCACAGAAGAGCCTGTAGTAAAAAAGGCTGCAGGGCAGGCAGTGCTCCCGGGTGTAGGGCAGCAGGCGCTGCCTCCTGCCTGTGCCTCGTGCTTCTTGGACGTCACACTGAAGCTCATTTACATCAACGTGCAAAAGAGCTCATGTAGTATTTCACTGAGTGGGTGTATTGTATCTTATTTACCCTGTTCCCTGCTTCTTAGTCTCTGCGTTCTAAGCCTGCACTAACAGAAATATAATGCAAACCACATTTCTAATTTTAAATTCCTAGTAGCTGTGTTTAAAAACAAGTAAAATAGGTGAAGTTAATTTTAATATTTAATTGACCTAAGGTATCTAAATATTTTAACACGTGGCACTTCAAAATCCAATGTGTATTTTAAACCAGTTTGAACTAGCTATATTTGAAGCGTTCAGTGCCCTGCCATGGCCAAGTTCAGTTTTCCGTAGTATTGCAATAAACGATGAGTCCCTGATTCTGTACACTCATGCACAGGTGTGTCTGGTCTCTGTAATTCTGTTGGAAGTTCGTGTGTACTATTTTTTATGTGGCGTGCGGGTTTTGGGTACAGACTCCATGGTGTCAGTGTGCAGGGCGATCACTTGGGTACAGGCAGGTGAGTGGGGGCCTGGAGTGACAGTCAGCTTTCTCGTCAGGGGAGAGGGCCAAATGAGAACTGGTGTTGACGCCCTGCCCCTCTTCCCTTCTCACAGGCCAAGGCCACAGTGGCTGCGGGAGACCAGCCAGCTGACGCCGAGATGAGGGACGAGCCGAAGAACGACGTGGCTGGGGGCCAGCCTCAGGTGGAGGCGGAAGCATAGCCTTGCCCCAGCCCTGTCCCCATGGCTGCCTGCCTGCCCCCCCACCCTACTCCACCCTGTTAGTTTTGTACAAACTGAAGAATTTTGAGTGAATTAGACCTTTATTTTTCTATCTGGTTGGATGGTGGCTTTGGGGGAAGGGAGAAAGGAGCAGGCTGGGGGGTGGGGGGGTCATTTTAGGTGGTGTCTCCCCTCCCCCCACTCCATTCCACGTGAATGAATGTCCCTCCACACGCACACTCATCAGAATGTTAATTTATTTTGCTTCCTGTTTGCTGTGTCCATTTTTCAGATAGTAGAAGGGGCGAGTGGTAGGGATGTGAGGTCCGACAAGAAGGCAGGGTGGACAGGGAGACTCCTCCTGGGCAGCCACTTCCCCTCCTCCCTCCTCCTGGTCCGTTTCCAAACACGCGGCCTCCATGTGGGTGCTAGGGGCATGGGAAAACCACTGCTGTGCCCGTTACCTCCACTCCCTTCCTCCTCAGCCCAGTTGTTGCGGCTGATGCTGTCTTCTGGTGTCATGGTGACCACCCTTGTACCCCCTCCTGTCAGTGTCCCTTTTCAGCCAGGTCGCATCCCCACCCCCTCAGCCTCTTCTCTGCACGTTGCTGAAGGTCCAGGCTTGCCTCAAGTTCCGTGCTTGAGCAATAAAGTGGAAACACTAAAAACCTGGGTGTCGGGCAGCCCTTTCTCTGTTCAGCCTCAGGGTGGGTGTGGGCGGCTGCACGGTTGGGGCAAAGCTCAGGGAGCCGCCCACCTTGTGCCCAGCCCCACCTGCAGTGCAGCAGACTTGTGCAGCGGTCTAGGAGGGCCTGCTGAGCACTGCATGGACTACAGCAGGGCCTGCGCTGAAGGCCTGGCCAGGGGTTCCCCACATCCCTCCCTGCCGCAGCCTGGCAGGTCTTAGTAGTTCTGGTTTTTCTTTTCCTAACTGCTTAGGAAAATATACAAACATCTAAACTTCTGGGACCAAACTACTGAGTTTGCTTTGAGGTTCAATGTTTTGGCTTCTGCCTAAGCAATTCAGTAGAGTGTTCAAGCTTTCTTGGCTTCCTTACAGAGTGAAACCCCTGGTGTTAGCAATACCTGTCACCTTGTACACAAGGGAACAGGGACGAATAGTTACAAAGCCTGACGGCACTGACAGCCGCTCGGGCCCACTCTCCAGCTTGCTGCTGCTAGGACGCTTCAGTCGTGTCCGATTTCTGTGTGACCCCATAGACGACAGCCCACCAGGCTCCCCCGTCCCTGGGATTCTCCAGGCAAGAACACTGGAGTGGGTTGCCATTTCCGAGTGGGTTGCCATTTCCTTCTCCAATGCATGAAAGTGAGAAGTGAAAATGAAGTCGCTCAGTCGTGTCCGACTCCTAGCGACCCCATGGACTGCAGCCCACCAGGCCCCTCCGTCCATGGGATTTTCCAGGCAAGAGTACTGGAGTGGGGTGCCACTGCCTTCTCTGCTCCAGCTTGTTGCCTGGCCTCAATGGGGGGAAAGCTTGTGCTGCTTTCTCGCCGTGCTTTGACCCATGGCTTTTGCAGCATTCCAGGGCTCTGAGAGAAGCCAAGGGGCACAAGTGAGGCATCACATGTCTTGTCCAGATGCTCCTGACTGCAAGCCAGAGCCTGTGTGCCTTTCTGCCCCTGTGTGGGCTGTCCATTCCTTCCTGCACCGTGATAGAGTGCACGATATATGCCACATGCCTGTACAGTTACTTCCAGGAGGATTTTTCTCCATTCTTTGTCATGGTGCAGGACTCACTTGTGTGTGGAAAGGTTCACCAAGCCATAGAGCACAGCTGCTGCTGGAGCCAGAACGAAAATTCGCCTGTTCTCTCCCAGCACCTCTGCTTGCTCTCTGCTGGGGTCATAGCAACGCCCTGGGCTTAGGGTTTGTGTCCTGGTGTCATAGCCCATGATACAGATAACCCTCGGTAAGCACTTGCGATATAAACCCAGCCCTAAACCAAGAGCGTCACACAGATTAACTTGGATCCTTGAAACCATTCCAGAGAAAGAGGCATTGCCCCGGATTACAGGCGAGGAAACCAAGGTTCAGAACTTGAATGGGAAGAAGGTCTGCCTGGAATGTGAGATGACCTCTTAACCAAATCCAGAGTGGCCTGAGGTTCATGAAACCTTGGGCAAGTTGAACCTCTGCTCATCTGCAAAAATGGAGATGGGAAGAAAAAAAGTGTGAGGGTCCTTCCACCTCTGGGTGCTTCCCCAGGATTCTAAGAATTTGAAATATAACTGGGAAAGAAAAACTGCACTCAGAACCCTGAACTGGACAAATTCTGGTCTATGTAACATTAAAACTGTCTTCTGAAGATGTTTTACTAAAGCAGTTAGAAGCCTTTAAGGTTAAAGATAAATGCACCTCCTACTCCATTCTGCTCTGGGTCAGCTGCAAGTGCGTCTTCCAGGCAGCTGCACCCTCCTCACCAATGCCTAAATCTTTCCATGCAGAAAATGTGGAGTAGACAGAACTAGTAGCAACCAGGCCTGAGCAGTTCCTGCAGAGTTAAAGTGGTCTCTGGAAAATTTTAAACAGGGTTTATCTTGTTCTAGTGCTGGTCTGAACATCACGTTCTATAGATTTTATCTCCTGAGTATCTGCAGTCCTGGTTCCAGCAGCCTCCTTCCAGCATTGCTGTGGGGCCCCCCCACCCACCTCTGGTCCCATGAAAGGCACCCCAGTGTTCCCTTGAGCACCAGGGACCCTGCGTGGCAGATAAATCTCTACAGGCTTAAGCCCCGACCACACCTTCCCAGCCCATCTGGGCTGCAGGTCACCCCATGGGGTGGGGCCAGCCTGCCCTCCCAGCGGTGGTACGCTGGACTCCCCTCCACATCAGTCTGCATGAGAGGCTCAACTGTGTCCACTGTTTCAGTTGGAAAAAGAACAGATGAAAGACATTTTCGGCAGGACTAGTAACAAGGAGTTCCCTTTCAGGAAACTATTGCTTGAAAATCAAGAATTAACACCATAGAACCTTTGATGCCTTACTCCTTCTGTCTTAAAGACCAGCCTCCCCTGTCCCTGACCACCTGTACTTGCAAAGTTGCTTCAGTCGTGTCCGACTCTGTGAGCCTATGGACTGTAGTCTGCCAGGCTCTGTGGGATTCTCCAGGCAAGAACACTGGAGTGGGTTGCCATTTCCTTCTCCAATGCATGAAAGTGAAAAGTGAAAGCAAAGTCGCTCAGTCGTGTCAGACTCTTCGCGACCCCATGGACTACAGCCTACCAGGCTCCTCCATCCATGGTATTCTCCAGGCAAGAGTACTGGAGTGGGGTGCCATTGCCTTTCCTCTGACCACCTGAGCCCTCCTCAAAGCCAGGTAACCCTCAGGTGGAAATGGCAGCGGGCTCAGGGCAGTCCCGAGAAAAGCCAACGAAAGAGAGAAGACATCTCTGTTCTTTCTGGAAATCGTTATGCTGGCTTTACCGCCCGAGTTCCCCAGCTGCTTGCCAACCTCTGATAATGTGGATGCACCAACAATCCTTAATTCTGAAACGTAACAAAACCTTATTAGCATGTAATGAACAACACTAAATACACTGCTTTGGGAGGCAAACAGGATGTGAAAGATTTACAAAGTGGTTCTAAGGAGGAATGACCAAGAAAAATCAAGGCCTTTAGAACTCCGAGAGTCCCCTGACTAGAGGTGAGGACCAGTCATACCTATTCCCCCATCCAAGACACACACATTCCTCGAGATCTCCAGTCTCAGGTTCCATGGTGAGAAGTGCCTCACACAGAATGTGGTTCTGGGTTTGTTTGCTTTTTTTCTTTTTGAGGTGAAATTCACATAGTTTTACCCATTCAAAGGGAACAATTCCGTGGCACTTAGTCCAATTACAACGTTGCATGACCACCTCAATCCAGCTCTAAAACATGTTTACCATCCTTTGCCCATTTCCTCACGTTTGGCCTTCAGTGACAAGAACTACTCTTCATCCTTCAGTTAACGGGCAGTAGATTCTTGAACGGAAAAGGCAATGGCAACCCACTCCAGTACTCTTGCCTGGAAAGTCCCATGGACGGAGGAGCCTCATAGGCTGCAGTCCATGGGGTCGTGAAGAGTTGGACACGACTGAGCAACTTCACTTTCACTTTTCACTTTTATGCATTGGAGAAGGAAATGGCAACCCACTCCAGTGTTCTTGCCTGGAGAGTCCCAGGGATGGGGAAGCCTGGTGGGCTGCCATCTATGGGGTTGCACAGAGTCGGACACGACTGAAGTGACTTAGCAGCAGCAGCAGAGTCTTGGACAGCAGCCCAGACAGGTTCTGAGAGCAAAGCCTTCCTGAGCTCGGGATCCTAATAGGGCCAGACCTGTGGTGGTGGGGGGACTCTGAGTAACCACGTCTCTCAGAGCACAGCTGCCTGCACTGTTATTCTGCCTAAATTCTAGGTCAAGACAAGTCTGAGGGACAGGTTTCTGTGCTTCAGGGCCCTAGAACCCTCCGTGTGCTAAGGTGCATCATGAGTCAGACTGGTGGAGTCTCACACTGAGCCCACTGGAAGCTCTGGCCGTGCCCTCTGGATGGTGAGCGGCTCTGGGTCTCACATACAGGAAGAGATTTCTTGAAAGCTCCCGTCTCTTACTGAGCATCCTAGGTCCACACCCTGAACAGAACAACCCATGTCTACTCGGAGAGAAGTGGACAGTCTCCCGGGAAATGCTTCCCGCTTGACGCACCTCCCCTTGCCCTGCTATCAGCAGGTTTCTACTGAAGCTATTGTTTGGCTATCGGTTTGTAGAGAATATGCCACCCACACGAACACTGCATCCAAGTCATCTGACCAAGAAGGCCTGGTTAGGCAGCACTGGGGAGGAAGCCAAAACCCACGCTGAGAGTGCCTGTCCTAAAGGAGCTGAGCTCTAGATGGTGCCAGTGGAGACCCACCAATCATCTCACCAGAAAGGGCCAAGAACAGGAGTCTCCTTGTGGAGTCAGGGCTCTCCTTGTGGAGCCAGGCCTCTGTCCGCAAGGCTCTGCAATGCCGGGGCCTGTATTCCACTCGCTGTGACTGTAACACTTGGTGCAGTTAAAAGTAACTGACAGAGAAGGGAGAGGCGTGGCAGGGGTGGGGTGGGGGTGGGCACTGATTCATGCTTTATTTCCCGGAGACCTATCTTTCCTTCCTTTCTAACTTTATTTGGCTCTCTTGACAAAAGCCAAGAGGCAATAAATCCAAGTTGTAATCACAGTAACATGACCTTCATGACATGACAGAGCAAACAAAAACAGGCACCCCGGCAGAGAAAGGTCAAGAACAATAAGCCCAAGTGATGAGGAAGATAAACCAAGCTCCTGTGGGTGCTGGGTCAGGGTACCCTTTAAGAGAGCTGGGTCAGGTCAGGGCACTGGGTGACTGAGGTGAGGTGATCCTCAAGTATTTTGTCCCGGGTTATTTATTATTTTACTATTTCACTGAAAGAGCTGGGAAAAAAAAACAACGGAGTTATACATACAGTGAAAAACACAATTCAAAACTAAGTCTACATTCAGATATAAACGTTTTGAAACTGGTTGTTTTTCCGCCCCTTAAACCTGGTGGACGCTTAGGACTGGAGCCAGGATGCGAGGACAGAGATGTGGCAGAGCCAGGTGAGCAGCACACGCGCCCACCATAGAGGAGGTGGGCTTCCAGCACTAGGCACACATGGCGCTCCTTGGAAGGAAAGCTATGACCAGCCCATACAGCAAGTTAAAAAGCAGAGACATTACTTTGCCAACAAAGTAATATCTGGTCAGAGCTATGGTTCTTCCAGTAGTCATGTATGGATGTGGGGTTTGGACTATAAAGAAAGCTGAGTGCCGAAGAATTGATGCTTTTGTGGTGTTGGAGAAGACTCGAGAGACCCGTGAACTTCAAGGTGATCTAACCAGTCCATCCTAGGGGAAGTCAGTCCTGAATATTCACTGGAAGGATTGATGCTGAAGCTGAAACTCTGGTACTCTGGCCACCTGATGCGAAGAGCTGACTCATTGGAAAAGACCCTGCTGCTGGGAAAGATTGGGGGTGGGAGAAGGGGACGACAGAGGATGAGATGGTTCAATGGCATCACCAACTCAATGGACACAAGTTTGAATAAACTCCAGAAGTTGGTGATGGACAGCGAGGCCTAGCATGCTACAGTCCATGGGGTCGCGGGGAGTCGATATGACTGAGTGCTGAACTGAACTGATATGTGTGTGACCCAGGGCCTTTTGCATGGACCTTGCATGAAACAGAAACCTGAGGGCACTGTACCCAACATCTGTCCAGATTGCCTCCTCTTGCTATTCTGACCAGTTGCTCCCTGTCCTCATCTAATGAGCCATGAGAGCCACAGAACCTCTAGGACAAAAGGTGCCACCCCTCCCCAGCTCCTGGGGCTTTCTTCCACTGTGTCAGATGATTCCACTTCTCCAGATAAGTCCCTAAGTTGTGTCTGACTCTGTCACTCCTATGGACTGTATCCTGCCATGCTCCTCTGTCCATGGAATTTCTCAGGCAAGAATACTGGAGTGGGTTGCCATTTCCTACTCCAGGGGATCTTCCCAACCCAGGGATCAAACCTGCATCAGCTGCATTGGCAGGTGGATTCTATACCACTGAGCCACCAGGGTGAGGTAGATGTCCTTATTTTTACAATGTTGACTCCTGAAAAACCCATGTGTAGATTAGTCTGGGCCTGCTGGCCTAAACCTGAAAACCCACTGAGCACCTGCAGAATCTCACAAATAATACTTTTGATGCTCTGACTGATGAAGCCCAAAGAAAGGCTGCACTGGATTCAACATGGAAGGTTTCACTCCAAGTCTAGACTTGATGGGGACGTTCCATTTACACTACAGATGGAGGCCCCTGAGGAGGGCAAGAGCTTTGTGCTGAAGCGCCAGACCAGACCCAGAATCCCAGCAACCCTGATTTCTAGCCTGAGGACTTTTCTGGGAACTCTGGCAGTCAAATACAGGATGTGGGTTTTTGCTCAAACAATTCTGGTTTGACCCACCTCCATCACTTTCTGCCTTCCTATTTTATCTTGCTGAACCTGTTTTTTTCAATAAAAAATCTGGAACAGACACACAAGCTCACATGCACTACTTACATGAGATAATATATGTGCAATGTGCCTTACAAGTGACTGTATGCGCTTTACAAGTGATTTTCAAACTTTTACCTACAGAGCACACCCACCATGGAAAAAAAATTTCTTTACATAATAAGCCTGTATTCACATGTATGTGTGTGGTCAGTTGCATCTGACTCTTTTCGACCCCATGGAGTGTAGCCCGCCAGGCTCCTCTGTCCACTGAATTTCCCAGGCAAGAATACCACAGCGGGTTGCCATTTCCTCCTCCAGGGGATCTTCACAATACACGGATCCAACAGGCGTCTCCTGCAACTCACGCATTGGCAGGCAGAATCTTTACCACTGTGCCACCTGGGAAGCCCTATATACATGTATAAATATATACAATTGAAACAAAGGTTTCACAAAAATAATACTTACCTTACTACTCGAGATTACTTGGCTTTTTCTATTTCATTTTTTAAAAAGCTGGTCCGATTCACTACCCTCATTTCAAGACTATCTGGATCATGGAAAAAGCAAGAGAGTTCCAGAAAAACATCAATTTCTGCTTTATTGACTATGCCAAAGCCTTTGTGTGGATAACAATAAACTGTGGAAAATTCTGAAAGAGATGGGAATACCAGACCACCTGACCTGCCTCTTGAGAAATCTGTATGCGGGTCAGGAAGCAACAGTTAGAACTGGACATGGAACAACAGATTGGTTCCAAATCGGGAAAGGAGTACATCAAGGCTGTATATTGTCACCCTGCTTATTTAACTTATATGCAGAGTACATCATGAGAAACGTTGGACTGGAAGAAACACAAGCTGGAATCAAGATTGTCGGGAGAAATATCAATAACCTCAGATATGCAGATGACACCACCCTTATGGCAGAAAGTGAAGAGGAACTAAAAAGCCTCTTGATGAAAGTGAAAGTGGAGAGTGAAAAAGTTGGCTTAAAGCTCAACATTCAGAAAACGAAGATCATGGCATCCGGTCCCATCACTCCATGGGAAATAGATGGGGAAACAGTAGAAACAGTGTCAGACTTTATTTTTCTGGGCTCCAAAATCACTGCAGATGGTGACTGCAGCCATGAAATTAAAAGACGCTTACTCCTTGGAAGGAAAGTTATGAGCAACCTAGATAGCATATTGAAAAGCAGAGACATTACTTTGCCAACAAAGGTCCGTCTAGTCAAGGCTATGGTTTTTCCTGTGGTCATGTATGGATGTGAGAGTTGGACTGTGAAGAAGGCTGAGCGCCAAAGAATTGATGCTTTTGAACTGTGGTGTTGGAGAAGACTCCTGAGAGCCCCTTGGACTGCAAGGAGATCCAACCAGTCCATTCTGAAGGAGATCAGCCCTGGGATTTCTTTGGAAGGAATGATGCTAAAGCTGAAACTCCAGTACTTTGGCCACCTCATGCGAAGAGCTGACTCACTGGAAAAGACTGATGCTGAGAGGGATTGGGGGCAGAAGGGGACGACAGAGGATGAGATGGCTGGATGGCATCACCGACTCGATGGACGTGAGTCTGAGTGAACTCCAGGAGTTGGTGATGGACAGGGAGGCCTGGCGTGCTGCGATTCATGGGGTCGCAAAGAGTCGGACGCGACTGAGCGACTGAACTGAACTGAACTGAAAGGGATGTTACGGAGAAGGCAATGGCAACCCACTCCGGTACTCTTGCCTGGAAAATCCCATGGACGGAGGAGCCTGGTGGGCTGCAGTCCATGGGGTCGCGAAGAGTCGGACACGACTGAGCAACTTCACTTTCACTTTTCACTGTCATGCATTGGAGAAGGAAATGGCAACCCACTCCAGTGTTCTTGCCTGGAGAATCCCAGGGACGGCAGAACCTGGTGGGCTGCCGCTTATGGGGTCGCACAGAGTAGGACACGACTCAAGCGACAGAGCAGCAGCAGCAGCAAAGAGATGTTACAGTTTTGTTTTTTTAAAAAACATTGTTGGAAACCACAGAGTCGTTGGTTATTACAGTTATGATTCTCAGGGATGGTCTAGGGGCTAGGAATCTTCACTGCCAGTGCAACAAAGCACGAGGTCAAGGTTATTAGGTCAAGCTCTCGAGAGCCCTGTTGTCAAGGAAACGACTCAGCCCCGCCAGCTTCGGCAGACCCGTACAGGCCGCAACCTGCGGAGAAGAGGAGTGGCCCGAGGCCCTGTCACTCAACTCAGGCTCGGGAGCCCCGCCCCCACGCCCGGCGCGCCCGGAAGGCCTGCCCCCTCGCCGAGGTTTAGCGAGGTAGGCCGCGATTGGAGGTTCAGACGTTGACGAAGCTTTCCGCTTTGGGTGGCCTTTCCGCTCGGGCGGCTGTCGAGGGGGGGCTCGGGGAACATTTAGCGGGGCTTCACGGTCCCTGAGCCCTCGGAAGTGCGATGAGGTCGGTTAGCTACGTACAGCGCGTAGCCCTAGAGTTCAGCGGGAGCCTCTTCCCACACGCCATCTGCCTCGGAGACGTTGACAACGACACGGTCGGTGCATGCGCACTGGAGACGCAGTCGTCTGCGCACGCGGGGCGGAGCCAGGGGCGGGGGACGCGGCCGGCGCCTACGTGCTGCGTGGGAGCGGATGGCGTGCCCTGCAGGCTGGGCGGCGCGGTCCGCGCGCCTGCGCACGGGCGCTAGGGGAAATGGACTGGGAGGGGCCGTGTGGGCAGGTCCGGTTCAAGGTGTCCTGGCTGCGTTGCTCCGGAACCCTGGTCCGGTGTCCTTCTAGGGGCTCGCGTAACGTGTCTGCTGCGTGGTTCAATGACTTGTGTCCAGGAGGAACCAATAAACTGCATGGCCGGCTTCCCCGCCCTTCCGTGGCCCGCTTCCCTTTCAGAGCCTCGGAAAATAAACAAGGAGTGCGTGTGCGGCTCCGCAGGAGCACCTGCCTCCCGACCCGGCCTGGCCCGGCCCACCGGACGGCTTTAAGCGCCTGGCCGGGAAGTCTTCACCTGGCCGGCCATCCTTGGCTTGAGTTACAAGCTCAGTATCCATCTCCCTTTCCTCTCCTTCCTTCTCCCGTCGTTAAAGTGTGTTAATACCAGTAGAACAGGCCCGAACCGAGTCTGGTGCTCGGTGAAGGCTCAGGGAAGCCTCAGCGTTGTCGTTAGTGTTGGATTGTGGTCCGAGGATTCTGCGAAATTCTGGGGAATTCAAAAGTGGACGGAACACTCCCACTGCGCGATAGTCACAATAATAGAGAAATGTCATAAGCCCATTGATTAAAATGTGCCAAGCGTTCTAGGGTGGGGGCATCGAAGGGGGCCGTGGCTGTTGAGGGTGCGGGACGCTTTTTTCCCATAATCTCTATTTCACAGTCTAAATGCAAAGCACATTGTTGCCCTCTGGCTACCTGCGTCTCATCCTCACCTCCCTGTTCTACGCTCTCTTTTCCCTGGGAATACACTCAGTTCAGTTCAGTTCAGTCGCTCAGTCGTGTCCGACTCTTTGTGACCCCATGAATCGCAGCACGCCAGGCCTCCCTGTCCATTACCAACTCCCGGCGTTCACTCAAACTCACGTCCATCGAGTCGGTGATGCCATCCAGCGGTCTCATTCTCTGTCGTCCCCTTCTCCTCCTGCCCCCAATCCCTCCCAGCATCAGAGTCTTTTCCAATGAATCAACTCTTCGCATGAGGTGGCCAAAGTACTGGAGTTTCAGCTTTAGCATCATTCCTTCCAAAGAACACCCAGGGCTGATGTCCTTTAGAATGGACTGGTTGGATCTCCTTGCAGTCCAAGGGGCTCTCAGGAGTCTTCTCCAACACCACAGTTCAAAAGCATCAATTCTTCGGCGCTCAGCCTTCTTCACAGTCCAACTCTCACATCCATACATGACCACAGGAAAAACCATAGCCTTGACTAGACGGACCTTTGTTGGCAAAGTAATGTCTCTGCTTTTCAATATGCTATCTAGGTTGCTCATAACTTTGCTTCCAAGGAGTAAGCGTCTTTTAATTTCATGGCTGCAGTCACCATCTGCAGTGATTTTGGAGCCCGGAAAAATAAAGTCTGACACTGTTTCCACTGTTTCCCCATCTATTTCCCATGGAGTGATGGGACCGGATGCCATGATCTTCGTTTTCTGAATGTTGAGCTTTAAGCCAACTTTTTACTCTCCTCTTTCACTTTCATCAAGAGGCTTTTTAGTTCCTCTTCACGTTCTGCCATAGGGCTAAAACATCCCACCACTCACCCCCACCCCATCCTGCCCCGCCCCTAGCCTCCTTTGCCCTGTGATGGGAAAGGTATTTTGAGGCCTCTTTGCTCTACCTCCTCTAGGGAGGAAAAAGTTATTCTCGTAAATTTGTATTATGTTTTCTGGGCTTTCATGTTTCTTCATATACTAAGCAGTATAATTTTATGAGAAAATCAAGGGAGGCATTTTAGAGTAGTAAATTACCGAAGTGACTCTAGAGATAGTCATTTTCCATTTTATCGGATCGTCTTCTTTGTTTAAAAGGGAAGATTATATGCCTTTTCTCATAGCTTCAGTGTTACTTTTTTTTTTTTGAAATTAAATTGTACTTTTCTAACTGCATTGCACACTCAGTTCTGCAACATTAGGTATATTATACTACCCTTAAAAAAAAAGTTGTAAGCTTCAGAATGACAGGAATTTTTAATCTTTTTTTCCACTGCTGTATTCCCTTCCAACACCTATAATGCCTGGTGCATAATTAACACTCAATAAATGTTTGTTGACTAAATGAGGGTTGTTAGGAAAGGCAGATGTTATTATGTATCTCAAGGCAATTTGAGGGGCTTTGCCTGTTATCAATAAATGTAATTAAAAGAAGGGCAAGTAGGTGAGGTAGTTGGCTAGTGATAGGATGTGGTCCATTCAGCCTGCATGAGTGTACATAGACGTTTTGTAACTGGTGCTCCAGGCCAATCTTAGGAGATTCCAGGCCAGAAAAAAGACTTTTATTTCATCCTGATAAACCATTCACCTCAAGTTTTTTACAAGTGATTTATTTCCTGCTAAGAGGGAGAAGCCAGGGATAGAATACACACCCACTCAGAGAGAACTCACTTCCTTTCTGTTAGCATTTCTGAGTGAAGCTGTGCTCTGCAGCTTGGTTCTGTAGTGTCACCGAGTGACCTCCAGAGGCCAGGGCCAGGATGGACTGCCTAGGAGCACCCATGCTGGGGAGCAGGTGGAGTACCCTGGAAGGGTCCCCTTCCAGGACGCCTGCTGTGGCCTGGGTTCTGCCCGCTGAGCGGCACCTGCTTGCTCACCACACTTAACCACACTGCTCTATGAGTCTCATCCCTGCATCTGTGCCCTTGCTGACTGAGGTCCTTCTCAGCAGTTGTTAAACTGCAAGTCTGTGGCATCTGTCTTTGGATCCCCACCAAAGATTTTTCCCTGAAAAAAAAAAACTAAAGGGCTGATTGGGCATTCTCTTTGATTCTGATTTTTCTTTGTTTCTTAAAAAAAAAAAATTATAATTTGTCTATTAACGGAATTACCTGGCAGTCCACTGGTTAAAACTCGGCGTTTCCACTGCAAGGGGCACAGGTTTGATTTTCTAGTCCAGAAACTAAAAGATTGCTCATGCTTCACCGCATGGCGAAAAAAAAAAATCTCTTGAGAAAATAGTATTCAAATGAGGACAGGAGGGGTGTTAGATGTCCCCCTAAGGGGGAATCTTGAAAGGACATCTGGAAATAGGTTTGTGGGGCCAGTTGGTTTTCATGGTTATCCCCTTGAAAGGGCAGCCAGCCTTTGGGGAACCTCTGGGAAAGGAGGGCCCAGGTGTAAATGGTGAAGAGGCTCCAGACCCTCCTGGGAGCTTGGCCACCACTTGAGGGCACTAGAGGCCCAGAACTCAGATGCTGCCCCTCAGGCACCTCCAGTGGAGATGCAGGCACCACTGCCTTCAAGTGGTGGCTAAGCTCCTGGGAGCGTCTGGAGCCTCTTCACCATTTACACCTGGGCCCGCTCGGAGGCACCAACATCAAAAGATCTTGTTGCTAGAGGAGGGAGTGCCCCAGAGCCACCACTGTTTTTATTTGGCCTCTGATTAAGTATGAACTCTGAAGGTAAATTCCCCAAGTGTGTTAGTCACTCAGTCGTGTCCGACTCTTTGCGACCCCATGGACTGTAGCCCACCAGGCTCCTCTGTCCATGGGATTCTCCAGGCAAGAACACTGGAGTGGGTTGCCGTTCTCTTCTTCAGGGGATCTTCCTGAACCCAGATCTCCTGCAGGGCAGGCAGATTCTTTACCATCTGAACCACCAGGGAAGCCCTAAATTCCCCCAAAGTTGCATATGTGGGGTTGTTTTCAAAACTTGTCCCACGCATCAGGGTGGATTAGAAGAGCCAAAGGCAGGCAGGTAGGGCGTTGAGCTGTTCAGATGTCAGGCTCTTCTGAGATGGATCGCAGATTCTGTATTGCCCCTTGTCTGAGCTGCCCTGCTCTCAAAGCCCACACACCGCTGCGTGGAAATAAACTGGGAAACCATGGCTGTGTTGGTCTCAAAATATCTGTGATAAAGTCAATGAAGATACAGATTGAGGTCTTGTGGTTTCTGCAGGGTGGGCCGAGTCTAGAAGGCCTTGCATGGCTCAGCAGGACCCCAGCCTAACCCTCTCTTCTCTCTCCATTTGAAGTTAAATGAACTGGTGGTGGGGGACACCAGCGGAAAGCTGTCAGTGTATAAGAATGATGATAGCCGGCCGTGGCTCACCTGCTCCTGCCAGGGAATGGTCAGTATTCAACCCTGGGTCCCTCCTGTCCAGGCACTGTCGAAGCTGGGGGCCCCCACCGAGCTCCCCAGCTTGTGCTCGGCCACCAGCTCCTGGTTCAGGGCTCATTTGAGTCAGGGAGGGAAGCCCCCAGGCAGAGCTCACCCAGCTGTCACTCACGGGTGCACACGTACACAGCTGGGCTGGTTTTCATTGTATGTGATGGAATGACTCCCCTAGTACTCCTGGATCTGCATAGGTTGTCCGTTGGTATGAAGTACAGTAGAAAACGGGGGCGGTCATTTGATTAGGTCTAGACACGGTAGTCTGGCTCCCTTGATACGTGTAGTTTTTGTTTTGTTTAAGCCCAAGTTGTTGTCACTGCTTTAGGTCCACATACCACTGTCTGGTACACGGGACCCAGAGCACGGTAACAGGATTAGCACAGCCTCTTGACGCGGGCCCTGTGCACGCGCTTTCAGCGAATGACGGAGTTGCAAGGAGGTCAGGGAGCACTGGGGTCCCTAGGTGCGTCCCCCGAGCCCCTCTCTATTCTCTTGCAGCTCACTTGCGTTGGGGTTGGAGACGTGTGTAATAAAGGAAAGGTAAGAAGCCCAGGGGCCCCCCGGGCTTCTCTCGGCCCACCCCCGATTCCCATGCTCTGACCACCAGCCCCCTCCTCTGCCTCGTCTCGCCCAGAACCTGGTGGTGGCTGTGAGTGCCGAGGGCTGGTTTCACTTGTGTGACCTGACGCCTGCCAAGTCCCTGGATGGTTCCGGGCACCACGAGACCCTTGGTGGGGAGGAGCAGCGCCCAGTCTTCAAGCAGCACATCCCTGCCAACACCAAGGTCATGCTGATCAGCGACATCGGTGGGCATGGCTGTGTTTGCAGGCAGCTGGGGAGTAGGAGTTGGGGCAGCAGAGCAGGGGTCAAGGGAGCTGGGGGGTTGTCAGTATTCGTCTGGGCAGTTGTTATGCGTTTAACGCCGAGTTATTGCGCTCCTGTCATAAACCAGGCATTGTCCTGGGTACTGGGGTTGCAGTAGTGAATAAAACAGACAAAGATCATGGCCCTCTTGGACATTTACAAGGTAGCGACAAAAAATAAGCAATAGAAATGGGGTAAGAAAATGAAATAGTACACTCGAAGGTATAGAGGAGATACATCAAGAAAGGGGCTGGAGGGTGTTGAGGGAAAGATGGCTGTTCTGAGAGGAGTTGTCAGGGAAGTCCCTGCTGGGAGGGGTCATCTGAGCAACAGGTCAGGGTTGAGGGGAGTGAGCCCTCAAGGTCAAGGTCAAAGATGCGGGGCGGGTACTTGGGCCAGAGGCCGTCTGGAGGGTGTTGGTAGGGATATGGGTGCATCAAGACACTAGAGTCGTGTACCCAGGGAAGAGGTGACAGGCCCTGCAAGGCAGCTGCCTGGTTCTGGATGTGAGGGAGGGTAGAGAGCAGGTCCCAGGCTCCAGGGGTGGGTGGCGGCTCAGCAGGTGGGCCCGAGGTTGAACCTGATAAAAAGTGCTGGTGCTGGAGGGGTGGGGAGAGCGTGCTGGCAGGACTCAGCTGACCAAGGCAGACTTGGCTCCAAACCCGTCTTATTTTCCGGATGTGCAGATGGTGATGGCCGTTGTGAGCTGGTGGTGGGCTACACAGACCGAGTCGTCCGGGCTTTCCGCTGGGAAGACCTGGGTGAAGGCGCCGAGCACCCGATGGGGCAGCTGGTGTCGCTCAAGAAGTGGATGCTGGAGGGTCAGGTGGGCAGCTGAGGCCAGGACCGCAGACCAGGGGTGGGGAGGGGCTCCATCCTCCAGGGGACTTGGGGCTGAGGCGCAGGCGGGAAGAAGGGAAAATCGCCCTGTGACTGAGACCCGGAGGAGTTCACTTCCAGTGAGAGTCTTAGGGGAGACTGCGGGTAACAGGCAGACAGGAAAGGCCGCTGTGCTGAGTCAAGGGTGTGACGGTGGGTGTGGTGTGTCGTGGTGGGTGGTCCCCGTGGACTCTGCCTTTCCCCTGCTGCTGTCCTTGAAGGCTAAGGATGTGTCCCAGGGCTCCTACCCTCCTGTCCCGGCCTCTGCAGGCTCCTGCTTCTCTCCCCAGCCCCATGTAAGCCCCCATCCTCTGGTGCAGGTGGACAGTCTCTCGGTGACTCCAGGGCCCCTGGGTGTTCCTGAACTGATGGTGTCTCAGCCAGGCTGTGCTTATGCGATTCTGCTGTGTACCTGGAACAAGGACCCTGGGGCGACCCCCACCTCTGAGGGACCCATGGAGGGCACTCGGTAAGGGGTGTGTGGGTCTGTGGACAGTGGTGTGCCTGGCACTGAGGTGGGCTCCCAGGGCCGAGGACGGGTCTGCAGTTGGCAGAGCTGCGTTTGCCGATTCCCCGCGCTGGCACCAGAGCCCCATTAAGGAAGATTGTTCTGGGGCCAGGGAGTCCGGGCCATGAGTGGTGGCAACTGAGGAGGTTCTGGGGTTCCAGCCTGGCAGCTCCGCGCTCTCTCCCCGTCTCTTGACCTTCCCCCTGGGCCAGGTGGGCTGGGCTGTCAAGTCTCCAAGCTGGTCTACACCCTGGAATCTCGTACAGAGATGAGCACAAGGGGTTGGGAGAACCAGGTTCTCTTGGGCTCCCACTTAGTGCCACCCCCACCCCCTTCCCCACAGGGAGCCCCTGGCTGCCCGGGACGTTGTGTTGCACCAGACCTCTGGCCGCATCCACAACAAGAACGTCTCCACTCACCTCATCGGCAACATCAAGCGAGGTGGGGGCGGTGGGGGTGGGGTGGGGCAGCGGGTGCAGGGGTGAGGGGGGAGGAGGGCAGGTGCGGGGCCTCCCTCGGTCTCTAGCCGCCCCTCCCCACCCTCAGTGCCGGCTCTGATCTCACCTTTCCTTCTTCTGGTCCTTCCTCCCTGCCCGCCCCCACCCCAAATCCCTTCCCACCTAGGCCACAGCCCCGACAGCAGTGCCTCTGGCCTCTTTGCTCTCTGCACCCTGGATGGTGAGTCCCCCAGGTCAGCCGTGGGCTGTGCAGGGTGGGTGGTCATGGGCCCGGATATCTGCGCAGAGATGGGGTCTCCAGCCCGGCCTGCCTCTCCTCGCAGGGACCCTGAAGCTCATGGAGGAGGCGGACAGGCTGCTGTGGTCGGTGCAGGTGGACCACCAGCTCTTCGCCCTTGAGAAACTGGACGTCACGGTGAGTGGGACCTGGGGGAGGGGGGCAGCCTCCTTCAGTGGGGCCACTCTCCCTCCACAGCTAAGTCTTCCCTCCTCTTAGGGCTCCCTGGAGAGGTCTGACCCCCCTGAAGTGAGCAGCACCCCCGCAGGAGGCCTCTCTCAGAGGCTCCCAGCAACCCCTACATCCGCTGTGTGGCCTTTTTCAGGGCAACGGGCATGAGGAGGTGGTCGCCTGTGCCTGGGACGGCCAGACGTACATCATCGACCACAACCGCACCGTCGTTCGCTTCCAGGTGGACGAGAACATCCGCGCCTTCTGTGCAGGTGGGATCCTGCCCCGGGCCCAGCACACCTGTCCCCTCGCTCCAGTGACCTGGGGAGAGGGGTCGTCACCCGAGAGAAGCTGCCTGTGTTCCCCGGGGCTGCCACTGAGACAGGAACTCGGCCAACACCCCCTGGGACGCCGTCCTGCCGGGGTTTCCCTCCGTGTCAGGAATGGACCAGATATCTTACTGTTTTCCTTGCTTTACTGAGTTCCCAACAGAGGAGAAACAGAAAGGGGCCTTCAGTGCTCTGCTCGGTGTCTGTGGGCGGCTGGAAACTGCTGACACAAACACCCATGGGGCCTGAGCCTCCCAACCTTGTCTCCCCATCCCCGACCCCCCAGGCCTGTATGCCTGCAAAGACAGCCGCAACAGCCCCTGCCTCGTGTACGTCACGTTCAACCAGAAGATCTACGTGTACTGGGAGGTGCAGTTGGAGCGGATGGAGTCCACCAACCTGCTCAAAGTGCTGGAGGCCCAGCCGGAGTTCCGGGAGCTGCTGGGAGAGCTGGGCGTGGGTGAGCCCCGGGATTGGCGGGGCTGCTGGGAGAGCTGGGAGAGCTGGGTGTGGGTGAGCCCTGGGGCCCGTGGCTGCAGGCACCCAGTGGCACAGGTCCCAGCAGACCCACCAGCCTCCGTCTCACCCTCAGATCCTGATGAGCTGCCCGCCGCCCGCGCCCTGCTTCACCAAACCCTCTACCATCCAAACCAGCCTCCACAGTGCTCCCCCGCGGGCCCCCAGGACCCCACCTAGCTGGACCGGCTTCCTGGCAGAACAAGGAGCCTTCTGAACCTCCCCACCGCCCCCACCCCCACAGCTGTCTGGCATCTGGAAGACAGGGAGTGCACATTACTGGGGAAGGATGGCGGCACCCTTGGGTGCTGGGGACTGTAGATTCCCTGGTCGTCTTGGTGAAGGAAGAGACAAGCTGCCCCTCTGCCCATTTCCTTGTGTACCTCACCTGTCCCGTCAGCAGGCACTGCCCCTCCCCAGAGCCCCCTACTCCTGTTGTTTGTGAGGAGTGGCTACACACACAGGGCCCCCTACTTGTGGGGCCCCAACTTGAAAGGAAACCAGGCTTTGGGGCCAGTAGAGTGAAGGCAGTGAGGGCCCAGCCCCCCACAAGTTCCATCTCCTGCAGCTCCAGGCGACTGACTTTACATTCCCTTAACATTCCTGTTACAGGAATGGCGAACCACAGATCTTCTTCCACCATGGTGGGGTTACACCCTCATTAAGCCATCATAGGTTGAAAATATCGTTAAGTGGAAAATGCATTTCCCACACCCCACCTGCTGAACATCACAGCTTAGCCTCCTCTGTGTTAACTGTGCTCCAAGCACTTACATCAGCCTGCAGTTGGACACAATCACCTAACACAAGCCTCTTTTATAATAAAGTGTCATTTATGAAAGTGTTGGAATAAAGTGGGTATCTCCTGTGGTTTACTAAATACTGTACTGAGACACAGTGGTGACTGAGTACAGAATGGTTCTAAGTATGTTGGTTGTTCACACTCATGATTTTAAAATCTGATGTGGGTTTTCAATCCCAACGACAATCAGAACGGTACCCGGTGCTCCTTATATCCCTTCTGCTGTGGATTCCTCTGCTCCGAGTCAGTGGTTTTTACATTGCAGGTTGCATGTCCATGTACACGTGTGTGCTGAGGGCAACATAGAATGTCCCTACCGTGTGTGAGCTGTGTTCAGAGGAACTGGAAAACCTGTACTCTCAATTACACTGACCCCAGCCAGAAGGTCACCCCAGGGGAAGGTCCACGCTCATATTTCCTGTTTGGGAGTAAGGGCAGGGCAATCATGTAGCGTCCTAGAAGCAGAGAAGGACACCAGCTTAGAGAAACAGGTGTTTATTCCAACAAAGTCGCTGCTGAGCGGAGGGCATTCTTGGGCCTGGGGTCTGCAATGGCAGAAGCAACAGGTGGAAGGGGAGGAACAGGGTGAGACCCAGGAGCGCAGGGATCATGGTGACAGCAGGGGCCAGCGCACTCCTGCACCTGTACCAGGGAGCCCCTCTTCTGGGTGCCAGGGACATAGCTGAGGAAGGTATGTCCAGGGGGCACGGTCTTTCCTGGGCCTGCTCTGGTCTAACCTAGTCAAGGCTCTGGATTTTGTTTCCAACCCAAGGGACGTAGTCCCCTAGTCAGGTTAGTTACACCACTGTTTTACTCTTCCCCCAGATTTGGGACTCAGACAGAAGGATACCAGGCGCCTGGGCCTTAAGGTTTGGGATCCTCTGTTCACAGTGAAGGTAGCAGAGCCTCCTTGGGTCTTTACTGGACTCAGGGCTGGGGTGGGGTGGGGGTTGGGAAGAGCTACTGGTGCCAGAGAAGATGAGCTCAAGCTCAGGAGGCCAGAGGTGAGGGGTGGGAAGGTCGAATGAGGTGGATAGTCCTGGAAGTAAGGAATACTGGCTAGGTAAAGTTGGTGCTGACAATCCCACCATCCCATCTGGCTTGGGGGGCAGTTCTCCACATGCGCCCCACCCAGAGTTCAGGCGCCCTACAGGTGAGAAAGCAGGTGGAGGGCAAGTGTTTGGAGTGAGTCATAGAGGTATATCCAGGGTTTGCACAGGGCAATCAAACAATAACTGGCTTCAGTCGTTTGTAGCCCCAGAAAAGGCAGCTGATGAAAGAGCCCGCAGCCTCGTGGACCGGGCGCTCCTCTCCCGACACGTCCCTGTCATGACGGTGGTTTCTCTCTTGCTCAGCCGAGCACAGAATCGGAAACGTGGGCCAGCAGGCCCAGGGCCCAGGGCCGGTGAGGGGGCAGGCTAGTTGTGAGGTGAGCAACGTGGAATCAAGGCCTCGAGGGTGTTCAGGGTGGACGGGGCAGGCAGGGACAGGCAGCAGTCTGCAGCCTCGGACTCGGGGCATCCCGGCCGCACCAGGGCCCAGCCTGGAGCCCCGCTTTGCCGATGTCCTTTTCTGCAGTCCTGATGTGGCTCTGTTCTTGGGAGGGGATAAGAGAGGATGGGAAAACCAGAACCCTGAGGTCTTGGGCCCTTTCTAGGGATCGCTCTTCCCGGGAGGCAGGGCAGGTGCTGAGAAGCAGAGGAGTGTGGCTGCCCACCAGGGAGATGGGACGGTGGGGTTAGGGTGGTGACAGCAGGGACAGTCCGCAGCTACCAGGCTCTAGTCATGCCCCATCCCCCAGGGCTTTGCCTCCTGAGGCAGGGAGTTTTCCCCCAGGGGACTGTCCGGGGCTGCCGTCGTCACTGGCCGGGCTCTTGGTGCAAAGGCAGGAAGGGCAACTCTGAGAACGGGGCTTTCAGCCGCAGCACATGATGCTCCAGGTCGATGCAGCACTGTGGGTGGGGGCAGTGAGCTCACCTGGGCAGGTGACCCCCTTCCTTCCCACCGTGCCCTACTCCTTGCGCCTCCCCGATTTCATGCACCCAGACCACTGTCAAGAAGGGACCAAGTTCTCCATGTTCTTCAGTTGTGGGCAGATAAGGAACCTCTAAGGAAGCGAGGGTAAAATTCCACATCCTCAACTCCGTTCTTATGGGACGGAGCCTGGTCCATGCTCCCACACCCACGCCTCCTACCTCTTTTTCCCGGGCCCCGGGTCAGGCCAGGGTGTGGTACCAGCGTGAGCATCGCCTTACCTGGAGAGAAAGCAGGGTCTGGAGGCCAAGGCAGAGCTCAGGACTCTCCACATCTGCGGGAACCATTTGAGGACACTGCTGTCCCCCGTCAGTCCTCGCCCTTCTCTTCCCACCCCAGCCCGGGCCCGAGAACCTGGGGGATAATGGGAGCATCTTGGGGGTGGAGTGGCTCGTCTGTGTTGGCCAGAGCTGAGAGGCTCTGCCTTTGCCCCACCCAGGAGGGAGAGCTAGAATTGCTGAGACAGACACTGGGCTCTGATGGAGCGAGGACTTACCTACCACCTGAGCCGAGCACTCCACGGTCTCCTGGCCCAGCTGTAGCTCCAGCTGCTCCACCAGGGCTGGGGGCCCCGGGTGCAGGTCCCCACCTGGGGCTTTTAGGACCCTCTTCCCTAACCTGTGGTTGGGAAGCAAGGCTTATGACCACCACGGCCTCCCACCCCTACCCCATTAATGTCCCTCCCACCACACTTTGGGTTTGCAGCCCATCCCTGGCCCCAGTAGGGTCTAAATCCAGTCTTATCGGCCAGAGCCCCCACCAACTCTTAAAAATAAAAAATGAAGAAAACAGTTTTATTGGGACTTCCCTGGTAGTCCTGTGGTTAAGACTCTGAGCTTCCATGACAGGGAGCTCGGGTTCGATCAGGGTACTAAAATCCCACGTGCTGCATAGAATGGCCAGAAATAAAATAAAGTAATAATAAAATTAGTAGAGTTTGTTACATATTTTTTAAAAATATCAGTAAAATAATAGCTTTATTGAGATACGTTCATATATATAATGAAAGTCACTTTTTTGTGTGACCAAGCCATGCAGCTTGTGGGACCTCAGTTCTTCAACTAGGGGTTGAACCTGGGTCACAGCAGTGAAAGCCCAGAGTCCTAGTCCCTAGACCACCAGGGAATTGCCGAGGGTCACCCTTTTAAAGTAGACAGCAGAGTTCTGCAACCATCACTATCTAATTTCAGAATATTTCCATCACCCTCGTGCGCACGCGAGCACACACACACACACACACACCCACACACACACCCCTGCCTTACCCCAGGCGGCTGAGACATCCAGCAGAGATCTGATTGTACTGGGTGCCTGTGTCCACCGCCACCTGAAGATCCTGGTCCCGGCACTGAGAAAAGGGAAGGGTCACGGTGAGTCCCTGGGGGTGGGGCTGGGTGGGGGCAGGCACAAGGGGGAATGGGGTGGGATTGACTCTGTCATATTTCCCAGCCCCTGATAAGTCCCTTTCAGAAATGAATGAAGGGAGTAAACTGAGTCTTTAAGAGTGATTCTTCTGGGGGTCATACAGTTGAGGCAGAAGTGGATCAGATCAAGAGCTGTGAGTGGTGAGCGCATACGTTTGGGGAGAATTCCATCAGAAGTGGAGGAACCGAATGGAACTCCTTTTGCTGAGAGGAGGACCGAGTGCATCCTTTGGGGGGGGATCTGGGATGTGAGTGAGGAGAGGTGGGGGCGGGGACCGTGGCACCAGTTAGGAAATGAAATGCTAGGAACCAGATTCGCCACTGCAGGTGAAGAATGAGGCTGCTTTCTTTTGGATAAAAACAGACGTTCGAGTTTGCACTTGATACCGCAAAACAAGTCATTTCTTCCTTCTACGCGTTTGCTGAGGTCTGCTGTGTATGGCAATGGCAGGTGGGAGGGGTAGCAGAGGAGGCTGCTCCTCCAGAGGCAGTTGGGCGTGGAGGGTCACCAGTCCGGGGAGAGAGTGTCTAGGCCTGTGGGTTGAGGGGCTAGAACCTTAGATGTTGAGCCAGAGGAAAGGCCCTTTCATCAGGAAAGTCGGGGACCGTTCCTGGAGGAGGTGACAGCGGGGGCTGGAAGGACATGGGACAACACCCGAGAGCAGGCAGAGGAGGCACCCAGCAAAGTCGGGCAGGAGGGAGCAGGCGTGTGCCAGGGAGGGCTCAGACATGACAAGGCTGTGGCCTGGAGCGTGAGCTTTCCCAGGAGGGCTGCGTGACCCACATGTGTGCGTCATTCATGTGTAGAGCACACCACAGTTTAAAGAGGATGCTTGGCTCATGGGAAAGGAGTCCTGTGGGCCTTGAAAGACGGGGAAGTAGGGAACAAAGAACGTGGAGGACCCCAGTTCTAGGCCCAGGCTCAGGAGGAGTGCCTTGGCTCCCCACCCCTCCTCACCTCCGGGGCAGAAGGGAGGGTGGGTGAGGGGAGCCAGGCCCAGGAGAGGGTCTCACCTTGCAGTTGACCAGAAGCGCTGGCCTCTCGGGCTTGCTGGTCTTCGTCCTGCTCTCCTGGCCATGGATCGGGGCCTGTGCCCGGGGAGGCTCCCCCTGAGGCCGGCCCGGGCTCCCCTCCACCACCAGGCGCCTCTGGATCACGCTGTGTGGCTGCTGCTCCATCACAAAATGTGGAGATGCTGAACCCCAGTGCCTGGTCTGCTCGGTCCCCCAGCTCACAAGTCCCATGCTCTCCTGCCAGCCCTGCCCCTGGCCTGAGTCTCCCGGGAGTAAGAAGGGGCAGAAGCTTCCCCAAGGGTCCCAGCGGTCAGATCATGATAGCAGAGCAAGCCCCAGCATCAAATCATGCTGGTTTCCAGGACTCCAATGGATAGCTCAGTGATGGAGAGATGCGGGATAGGGGAGGGGTCCGTCCTGAGTTAGACGTGACCTTGCAGGCACTGGTGTGATGCTAGGAGGCAGGTGGCAATTCTGTCTCCTGTCTACAACACAAATTTGGGGACATTTTTTCTTTTTTCCTTCCTCTGACCCCATTTTTCCATGGGATACAGATCCCAGGGTTGACAGTGTGATGACAAGAAGTCAAAGAAACAAGAACAAGAAGGAAAGTCCCAATCTTCTTCACGAGGAAGCTGGGAGCCATCCTCCCGTCCTTCCCCCACAGCCACGCCGCCCTGTCCAGCCACTTCTCAGTTCCACCAGTTTCGCTTCCCGTGTTTACAGCCCACCTTGCCTTCTGTTACTGACTCATTCAGCACAGCTCTCCCGCATTCCTGGGACGCCTCCGTTAGTCCATAAGAACCTGCCTCTTGAATCCACCTGCTCAAAGCCAGGGATTCTCTGAGACTGTGCTACTCGAAGTGCCGTCCTCAGATCAGCGGCTTTACTGTCACCCATTAGAAGCACAGAATCACGACCTACTGAATCAGAACCTTGTTTTAACAAGATGTGCAAATAACCCATGTGAACCCTGTTTTAACAAGACGTGCAAATGACCCACATTCGCAGGAAAGTTTGAGAAGCGCAAAGCAACCCATCAGACTAAACCTGTCCCTCCCTTGCATGAAATCCATCAGAGGGACCTCCCTGGTGGTCCAGTGGCTAAGACTCTGTGCTCCCAATGCAGGAGACCTGGGTTCAATCCCTGGTCAGGGAACTAGAGTTCACATGCTGCAAACGATGCCACATGTCACAATGAAGAATTGGCACAATAAAATAAATAAAAATTTTTAATATTAAAAAAAAAATTCATCAGAGCCTGCCTCTCCCCACTTTGCTTGCCTGGAAGCGACAGCCTGGTGAGCTGGCCACTGCCTCATCTCCCTCTGCTGCCCTGCCTGGGCCAGGCTGTCCAGGCCTCTGCCCCTGCTCATCCCTCCTCCTGAAAGTCCTCACCCTTCTGTAGGCCAGCCTGGGTAACAGGCTCAACTCACTTGTTCAGAAACTGCTCTCCGGAGGGAGGCTTTGATTTTCAGTCTGGGGTTCCAAGAGTGTACTGTCATCCAGGCAGGGTTCACCTCCTCCAGGAAGCCCTCTCTGACCTCTTTGCGTTCTTCTGTCCACACACCATGCAGGGGCAGTGTTGCATCTCTTGTCCCCCACACCCTGTCATGCATCTCACCGCTGTTTTCTGCCCTTGAGGTCAGGTCTGTAACTCACTCCTCTTTATATCCCAGGGCTCGGCTCTGCATACAGTAGGCACTCAATAAATGCCCACCGAAGAATGACTGTGTCCCTCTAAGCTCCACACATGATTCCTCACCTGCCCTCCTTCCATGAGAGCCTGGGACTGTTTTTCTACCCTGGGCTTAATGAGGCCCTTGAGGCTACTCCTGCCGGCAGGCTGCCAGCAGAAAGCCCAGCTCTGGGAAAAGTGGCGGCGAGCGCTGGGAGCGGCTGGGAAGGGCGGCCCGCCCACCTTTCCCACGAGGGGCACAAGCTCTGATCCGACTCCCATACAGCGTGCTCCAGAGTCACCCAGGGAGGGAGACAGGGTCCCCCTAACTGCTGTGTCTTCACTCCCCAAGCCACACAAGATAACTGCTCCAGATCAATTTGAGAGGTCCTGCGGGCAGAAGGCCGAATCTCCATGTTGGAACAGCAGTGTTACTAGAGCCCCTTTGCCAGGGCTGAACAGATGAAGATGGGCCGATGAGAGCCAAGAACCTGCTTCCCTGCTCCCTTGGGGTCTCAGCTGTGCACGCTGCTAGCAAGGCCATTCTCTGAACTGAAATCTCAGCCTGCTCACTTTTCCCTTGAGTGGGGGTGCTGTTGGGCCAGGTTCCTGGAGGGGGAACATTTGGCTGGGAGGGATGTGGAAAGAGAGGGCTGGTTCAGGAAAAGAAGTGAGGGACAGTGTCTGGCTCCAGGTTTCTGGGAAGAGGGGACTGCTGGAGTGGCCTGAGGTCCCCTGGAAATAGCCTCAAATATCTCCCCTTGCGGGAGTCCCTCCTCTCCAATCCCCTGCCTACTAGGTGAGAGAGGCGACAGGGTGCCCCCAGCCCTTCTACAGAAGCTCTCTTCTCTCCTGAGCCAGAGGCCAGAGCCATCTCGTCTTCTCTGGACCCCGTGAGCCTCACTTTCTCTCTCAGGCTAAATGGAGGAGTAAGAGTAACTGGAGAAGGGACTTCCATGGGAGTCCAGCAGCTAAGACTCTGTGCTCCCAGTGCAGGGGGCCCGGGTTCAATCCCTGGTAGGGGACCTAGAGCCCACCTGCTGCATGCCACAGCTAAGACCCGGCGCAGCCAAAATAAACAAACATTAAAAACAGAAGAGTAGCTGGAGGAATAACAGCCTTTAGACGGCGCTCCCTATTTCCCAGGCACTGTGCTAAGCCCTTTACAGGTTTAGCTGCTGTAACCCTGACATTCTGTATGAGCTACAACCTGTTATTTTTATCGTCATGTAACAGATGAAGAAACCAAGGTTCAGAGACAGAAAGTAACTTGCCCAAGATGCCAAGTGCTGGAGCCAGGATCTGAACCCAAGATTCCAGGCTCTGCAGAAGCCCACACTTTCAGCCCTTCCCTCTGTCAGAGCGGGGAGCCGGGGGGAGTGAGCGTATGCAGCTGTCCCCTGACTCACCCACCCCTTGGTGGGTGCTCCCTGACCCAGTATCCTTGGTGGGTGGGCGGGGAGGGGGTGCACAGCTGCTGCAGAGGGATGGAAGGAAAGGAGCCTGGAAGGGCCACATCAACTAGGAGGGACCCGGGGGGCCCTGAGGAGCCAGGTGCCCAGGCCAGAGCCATGGGAAATGCTGGTGTTCTAGCAGGGGTAAAGGCGACAGGCAATGAATGTCCAGTCCCCGTGTGCCTGGACCTGTGGTTTTGGGAGAGGAGTGAATCACAGCCTTGAACCCACTGGTTCTCCGGGCCCAGCAGTAAACAGCCCCCTGCAAGCCTCTGCTCTAACCGGTGCTCTTCACCTCCCTGGAGGGAAGCTTGGAGCTCTCTAGGGAAGCCGAACAATAGATAGGGTCCCCCAGAGCCACCAAGCCATGGCAACAGCCCGGTGAGGAGCCAGGAATGGTCAAGGTGAACCCACAAATCAGAGCCGCCTCCCCCCACCCCAGGGGCAGGCAGGTGTCTGGAGGCTTGGGGTCTTCACCCTCCCAGCAGAGCCAGAGAAGGTGGGGGTCCCAGCTCCCCCGGGGGAGGAGAGGGGAGAGGGCAGCCTCACCCAGTCCTTGGAGGTGCCAAGCCTCTTGAGGCCGTCCAGAGGCAGCAGGTCGGCCGAGTCCTTGTGCAGGAACTGGGTGGCCTGTCTGAGCCGGCGCTGCTGGCTCAGCCGAGCTCGGCCCCGAAGCTCTGCCTCCCGGCCCCTGTCCCCAGCGTTGCCCTCCTCCCGCGGGGCCTCCGGCCTGATGCTCATGGCCCCCTTGGGGCGGGCCGGGGGCTCCTGAGTGGTCCTGCCCTCCGTGCTCCCTGCCTCTGCAGCCCCTGCTGCGTCCCGGCGGCGGCTCTCCTGACCGGAGGGTCGTCTCGGCGGGAAGAAGAGAGGAAATAAATAACGTGCAGGAGCAGCCGCGTCAGACACCAATTTCCAGAGCTTGCAGTAGAGGGAGTGGGGCTCCGGCTGGAAAAACCCAGCTCTGGAGGGGGTGGGGGGGAGTGGTGGTTGGCAGGGCTGCAGCTGGTAGGCTCTGCAGCATCTCTAACTCTGGGGTCCTGGCCGTAGTGGGCGGTGGAGGAGTGTGTGAATGTGTGCGTGCGTGTGTGGCTGAGGGGGTGAATGTGTGCTGTAAACTGTCAGGGTATCTGTGCCAGGTGGTTGGAAATGCAGCATGTGTCAGTGTGCAGGGGCAGGCGTGAGATGCAGGACAAATATCCCTGGGCATGTGTCTCCTGGGTTTCCCGGCCGTGCCCTCCACCTGGGGTTATCTGCAGCCCCAGGGTGGGGTGCAGGCCAACACCTGGGGTGCAGGTTCGGAACAGGGAGGTCCAGCATTACATTTGTCTCAACAGGGAGCCTCACCCCTTCTGGGTCTCAACCTTTCAGCATCCTTTGCTCCTTTACTCTGGGTCCTGGGTTCCAGGGTTGGCAAGAGCAGCTCTGAATCTTCCCACAAGTAGGGCCCCAGCTTCCCCTTCCCCTTTATGTAAGGCTCACTGAGTCTGGCTCTTTTTTTTTTTTTCTTTTTAATTTTGGCTGTGTTGGGTCTTAGTTGCAGCATGCATGATCTTAGCTGTGTCGTGTGGGATCTTTCATTGCGGCTCATGGACTCTCTAGTTTCGGAGTGAGGCCTTCAGTAGTTCCAGCCAGCGGGCTTAGTTGCTCTGTGGCATGTGGGATCTTAGTTCCCCAACCAGGGATTGAATCCACAACCCCCACACTGGAAGAGAGAGAGAGCCTTGGTGCTCAGTGGTGTCTGGCTCTTTGCAACCCCATAGACAGTAACCCCCCAGGCTCCTCTGTCCATGGGACTCTCCATGTAAGAAAACTAGAGTGGGTTGCCGTTTCCTCCTCCAGGGGATCTTCCCGACCCAGGGATGGAACTCGAGTCTTCCGTACTGGCAGATGGATTCTTTACCGATGTGCCACCTGGGAAGCCTTCTACATTGCAAGGCAAATTCTTAACCACTGTACCACCCGGGAAATCCCCTAGCTGTTTTTAAAACAGTTATAATTCAAACATGCAGAAAGTTATAAGGCATAAACAATATCCTTTACTCCTCATTTCATTAAAAAAGAAAAAAAAAACTGCCACAAACATATGTGAAGCTCCCTGGGTGCCTCTGCTCCCCAGATGACATTTGCTCTGGCATCTGGAGCTTCTCCTTCCTCTCTTCAAGCACATAGGTATGTGTATATCCTAAGCAGTGTCATTTCACATTGTCTGACCCACTGTAGACATCCTTCTGCAATTAAAAAAAAATTTTTTTTAGGTATGTGGGATCTTCACTCCCCCATTAGGGATTGAACCCACACCCTCTGCATTGGTAGCTCGGAGTCTTAGCCACTGGGCCGCTGGGGAAGTCCCAGTTTGCTCTTTCTTGCTTATTATTTTATTGGTGAGATTCATCCATGGGCTGCTGCTGCTGCTAAGTCACTTCAGTCGTGTCTGACTCTGTGCGACCCCATAGATGGCAGCCCACCAGGCTCCCCCGTTCCTGGGATTCTCCAGGCAAGAACACTGGAGTGGGTTGCCATTTCCTTCTCCAGTGCATGAAAGTGAAAAGTGAAAGTGAAGTCGCTCAGTCATGTCCGACTCTTAGCGACCCCATGGACTACAGCCTACCAGGCTCCTCCGTCCATGGGATTTTCCAGGCAAGAGTACTGGAGTAGGGTGCCATCGCCTTCTCCACACCCATGGGCTAATTCTCTTTAATTGCTGTATAGTATTTCTCTAGTGAATACATCACATTTAGGAAGTTTAGGTTATTTTTCATTTTTACAAACAAAGATGCTGTGAACATTTCTTGCACCTGTCTCTTGGGGTACACCTGTAAGCATTCCTGGGAGTGGGATTGCTGGGGCATCAGATATACATCTTGCCTCTTTTGACATGATGCCAAATTACCCTCCAAAGTGTTTGTACCAACCGGCACTCCATCAGCAGCAGATGGGGTTCCTTGGCTTCACTTCCTTGTCACCACTTGGTATCAGACTTTTCCTTTTTAATTTATTTGGCTGCCCCAGGTCTTAGTGGTGGCACTCAGGTTCTCTAGTTGCCATATGTGGGCTCTAGTTCCCTGATCAGGGATGGAGCCTGCACCCCCTGCACTGGGAGCACAGTGTCTTGGCCACTGGGCCTCCAGGGAAGTCCATTCTCAGACTTTGTAGAGCCCTGATGCATCTGCCATCAGATTTTTCTCTCCAGCCTTTTGTCCCCACCATCACTGGCACGCCCTGGTCAAGGTTCTGCTGACTTGTGTAGGATACTCAAAGGGTGAGTCTTGACCTGGGCCCTGCTCCCTGGGGCTCGATCCCATCCAGGCAACACAGAGGCACATGCCCATTCAGACCAGGCAGACATTCCCCTGCCCCACTGTGGACCACGCCTCCTTGAGGCACTTTGCAACCACGACAATTACATTATGATCCCCATTTACAGACGAGATGTTAGGGGTTCAATTGTGTCCCCCCCAATCCATGTGTTAATGGCCCAACCTCTAGGGAGTTTCTCAGGTGGTGCTTGCTAGTGGTAAAGAACTTGTCTGCCAATGCAGGAGACATAAGAGACAGGTTTGATCCCTGGGTGGGGGAGATCCCCTGGAGGAGGGCACAGCAACACACTCCAGTATTCTTGCCTGGAGAATCCCATGGACAGAGGAGCTTGGTGGGCTACAGTCCATAGGATCGCAAAAAGTTGAACATGACTAAGTGACTTAAAATGCAGGCACGCACACAACCCCTAGGACCTCAGAATGTAACCTTATTTAGAGATAGGATCTTTATAGAGATAGTCAAGTTAAGATGAGGTCATGTGCTGCTGCTAAGTCTATTCAGTCGTGTCCGACTCTGTGCGACCACTGAGACAGCAGCCCACGAGGCTCCCCCCTCCCTGGGATTCTCCAGGCAAGAATACTGGAGTGGGTTGCCATTTCCTTCTCCAATGCATGAAAGCAAAAAGTGAAAGTGAAGTCACTCAGTCGTGTCCGACTTATCGACCCCATGGACTGCAGCCTACCAGGTTCCTCCATCCATGGGATTTTCTAGGCAAGAGTACTGGAGTGGGGTGCCATTGCCTTCTCCGAGGCAAGTAGGTTTATCAGTACCATTTTTCTAAATCCCATGCATATGCATATATATGATACTCATTTTTCTCTTTCTGACCCAATTCACTCTGTATATCAGGTTCTAGGTTCATCCACATCACTACAACTGACTCAAATCCGTTACTTTTTATGGCTGAGTAATATTCCATTGTGTATATGGGTGTGTCCTTCTTTAGTCAGTCAATTCAGTCGCTCTATCTCGTCTGACTCTTTGTGACCCCATGGACTGCAGCACGCCAGGCTTCCCTGTCTTTCACTATCTCCCGGAGTTTGCTCAAACTCATGTCCATTGAGTCGGTGATGCCATCCAACCATCTCATCCTCTGTCATCCCCTTCTCCTCCCACCTTCAATCTTTTCCAGCATCAGGGTCTTTTCTAGTGACTCAGTTCTTCGCATCAGGTGGCCAAAGTATTGGAGCTTCAGCTTCAGCATCATTCCTTCCATTGAATATTCAGGACCGATTTTCTTTAGGATTGTCTGGTTTGATTGCCTTGCAGTCCAAGGAACTCTCAAGAGTCTTCTCCAACACCACAGTTCAAAAGCATCAATTCTTCAGCGCTCAGCTCTCTTTATAGTCCAGCTGTTACATCCATACATGACTACTGGAAAAACCATAGCTTTGACTAAACTGACCTTTGTTGGCAAAGTAATGTTTCTGCTTTTTAATATGCTGTCTAGGTTGGTCATAGCTTTTCTTCCAGGGAGTAAGTGTCTTTTAATTTCACAGCTGCAGTCATCATCTGCAGTGATTTTGAAGCCCAAGAAAATAAAGTCTGTCACTGTTTCCACTGTTTCCCCATCTATTTGCCATGAAATGATGGGACCAGATGCCATGGTCTTAGTTTTCTGAATGTGGAGTTTTAAGCCAACTTTTTCACTCTTTCACTTTCATCAAGAGGCTCTTTAGTTCTTCTTCGCTTTCTGACATGAGGGTGGTGGCATCTGTGTATCTGAGGTTATTGATATTTCTCCTGGCAATCTTGATTCAAGCTTGTGCTTCATTCAGCCCAGCATTTCACATGATGTACTCTGCATAGAAGTTTAATAAGCAAGATGAAAATATACCAGTCTGTTGTTCCATGTCCAGTTCTAACTGTTGCTTCTTGACATGCATACAGGTTTCTCAGGAGGCAAGTCAGGTGGTCTGGTATTCCAGTCTCTTTAAGAATTTCCCACAGTTTGCTGTGATCCACACAGTCAAAGGCTTTGACGTAGTCAATAAAGCAGATGTTTTTCTGGGACTTTCTTGCTTTTTTAGTGATCCAACAGATGTTGGCAATTTGATCTCTGGTTCCTCTGCTTTTTCTAAATCCAGCTTGAACATCTGGAAGTTCACGGTTCATATACCGTTGAAGCCTAGCTTGGAGAATTTTGAGCATTATTTTGCTAGCGTGTGAGATGAGTGCACGGTAGTTTGAACATTCTTTGGCATTGCCTTTTTTTGGGATTGGAATGAAAACTGACCTTTCCCAATCCTGTGGCCACACAGGATTTTTGCCACACAGCAAATTTCCAAATTTGCTGGCATATTGAGTGCAGCACTTTAACAGCATCGTCTTTTAGGATTTGAAATAGCTCAAATAGTGTTCTTCTTCAAAGGAGAAATTTGGACCCCGTGAGATCTGCAGTTGGGAAGAATACCACGTGAGCATGAAGGCTGAGGGTGGGGTGGTGTGTGTCCAGACCAGAAAGGTCAGAGGTCACCAGCAAACCACCAGTAGCCGGGAGAGAGGCCTGGAGCAGATCCTGCCTCACTGCGCTCAGGAGGCAACAGTCCTGCCCAGTCCTGCCCACACCTTGACCTTTGGCTTCCAGCTTCCCCGGGACAGCAGGACAACACATTTGTACTGTTGAAGCCACCCAGGTTTCAGGGCTTTGTTACGGCAGCCCCAGGAAGCGAGTACACCAAGACTCAGAAAACTTACTCAAGGTCAAGTTCTGAGGTCGGGGGCACAGCCAGGACTCAAAGCCTCCTGCCTGTCTCCCGAGTCCTGCTCGGTCCCTGCTGTGCCAAAGCCAAAGCATGAGGGAGACGGCGAGTGTGGACTGAAAACCAAATACTGGTGTGATTCCACTTACCCAGCTCAGCCCCCACATTCTGGCTTCCTGTGGCTTCAGTTTCAGTGGAATATTCCAGCTCCCTTCCACTCCCATGCCTGGATACCCACTACCCCCATATTAGCCGGGCACAGAGGTTGAAGAGGCTCCAGTGGCATGTACCGGGGTCTCTGGTTGTTACAGCGGGATTAACCGTGCACGTGGACTCTGTATATAAGGATGCCCGGCAGGCCCATGTTGACAGGTATCTCCCCCAACCTCATTCTCAGCCTTCCATTCCCTAGGTCTGAAAAGTCTTCAGTGTCTTTCTTCAAGAGTCCTTTATTAATACATTCTTTGGAGGGGGGCCACAGTCAACGGTTAAGAATGAGGGGACCCTCGGGGGCTTAGCCATGTTGCCTCAGGCTGGGCTGACAGCCTAGATGGGTTTCCCAGCGTGTGTCTGCATCCCACAGGACCGTGCAAGCTCCTGTGGTGTAGAAGGGGGATTTGGCGGGGCGCGGGGGGGACTTCCCTGGTCATCTGTAGCTAAGACTCTGAGCTCCCAAGGGTTGGGGCCCAGGTTTGATCCCTGATCAGGGAACTAGATCCCACATGCCACAACTAAGAATTCTCATGCCTCAACTAAGACCTGGCACAGCCAAATAGATAAATATTTTTAGAAAATAGAAAAGAAGATGGGGGACTCGGGCGTTTGAAGTTTGGATGGGGAGAGGTTGGGGACAGTGTCACCTCTTTCCCAGTGGATCTGACGAGGCCTGGGAACCAGTCGTGCTCAGGAAATACCATTCTCTGGAATGTGGCTGCAGAAGGGGTCCAGCTGGTCCCTGTTTCTGTGGCTTAAATTAATATTGGCTCTCTCACTGTCTCATGGTCCCACAGGCTCGGGGGTAAGGAGACTCTTGCTTTTTGCATCCCTTGGCTTCTTCCTTTGTAAATTTGTCCCTTGCCCCACGTTGCTGAAGCTGAAGAACTCTGGCCACCTGATGCGAAGAACTGACTCATTGGAAAAGCCTCTGATGCTGGGAAAGGTTGAGGGCAAGAGGACAAGAGAAGGGGACGACAGAGGCTGAGATGGTTGGATGGCATCACTGACTCAATGAACATGAGTTTGAACAAACTCCAGGAGACAGTGAAGGACAGGGGAGCCTGGTGTGCCACAGTTCATGGGGCCGCAAAGAACTGGACACGGCTGAGCGTCTGAACAGCAACACTGTGTGTTAGACACTGAGCGAGACCCTGGGGGCACAGTGGTGAGCCAGATGGAGCCCTGCTTCCATACAGCTCACATCCTGATGAGGAAGGCAGACTATAGACAACTGCATGGATGATGCCGGGGAGGGCTGGGTGCTGGAGGATACACCAGGGCAGAGGAGACGGAGGGATGAGCGTGGGGCAAATGACATTGTGTGGAGATGAGCACAGGGGAGGGGGCAGGCCGTAAGGTACCTGGCGGAGGTGCTGCAGCCGGGGGTAACATGGGCCAGACTGGCCTGGGCTGATGCTCCCACACCACACCCTAGGTGCGGTAGACCTCCAACGCCTCTGCCCGGGCTGGTGCCCCCATCTGGTGACCAGTCCCTCACACCAGCAAGATGCGGAGAGATCAACCAGGAGGCCAGCACGGAAAATTTCCTCACTCTCCCAAGCGGTGCTTTAGTCTTTTTAATTAACTGGAGAATAATTACTTTATAATGTTGTGTTAGTTTCTGCTGTACAACACAGTGAATCAGCCATAAGTCTACATCTATCCCTCTTTTCTGGATTTCCTTCCCAAGTAGATCACCGCAGAGCACTGAGCTCCCTGTGCTGTACTCAGTTCTCATTAGCTATCTGTTTTATACATGATATACCAATAGTGTGTATATGTCAATCCCAACCTCCCAATTCTCCTGGGCAGTGTTAACCCACAGTGGTCAACAAGTCACTGACCCTGGACCTGACAGACCCTCGGGGTCAGGGTTCCCTCTACCGAAAGGGCACACAAAGCCCTGCCCAGCGGGTTCTCAGAACTGCGGATGGTGATAGATCGTGTGTTTCTGGCAACAAGGAAGGCTGAGAGGCGCTAGGAGGTACTGCTCTCTGGGCCTTCACCCCCACAGATTCTCAGGACTTCTGGAGAGCTTTCTGCCTGCAGGTAAAACCAGATACACCTTGTCTTTCCATGGGGTGTCAGTCATTAGTGATCTGAGACTTGTGCTGACTGATGCATGGCCACTGGCCACACATGGTTACCGAGCAGCGGCGATAGGACCAGTCTGAACTGAGACACACTGTAAGGATAAAATACGTGCTGGATGTTGAAGACAATACCAAAAACAAAGTGAACTATCTCATTAATAGAAATTATCTCATTTTAAAAATGTAAATTACATTACTTTTTAAACAAATATTTTTTTGATATGGACCATTTTAAAAGTTCTATTGAATTTGTTACAACATTGCTTCTGTTACACATCTTGATTTTTTGGCCACAGGGCAGGTGGGATTTTAATTCCTTGACCAGGGATTAAACCCACTCCCTCTGCATTGGCAGGTGAAGTCTTAACTACGGGACCACCGGGGAAGTCCCTACATTACTTTTCTATTGATGGTATTTTGGATCTGTTGGGTTCAATAAAATATGTTATAGAAATTAACGTCCCTTGTTTCTTTTTTCTTTTCAAATATGGCAGCTAAGAAATTTAAAGTTGTATATGTGGCTCCTTTATATTTCTGCAAGACATCACAGGTTTAAAGAGATTCACAACTTGTTTCCTGGAAACTGGCATAATCCACTCCAGCCTTTCTTCACCTTATCAGAAAGCTCTTGTGTCGAATCTAAATCCCTGTGAAGGGAGTGTCCGATTCTTTATGATCCCATGGACTGTAGCCCACCAGGCTCCTCCATTCGCGGGATTTTCCAGGCAAGAATACTGGAGTGGGTTGCCATTGCCTTCTCCGTGAGATCTGCTTGACCCAGGATCGACCCCGAGTCTCTATCGTCTCCTGCACTGGCATTGGTAGGCAGGTTCTTTACTACTAGCTTCATCTGTGCTGTACTTAGTCACTCAGTCATGTCCGTCTCTTTGAGACCCCATGGACTGCAGCCCGCCAGAGTCCTCCATTTGTGGGATTCTCCAGGCAAGAATCCTGGATGCAATTGTCACTTCCTTTTCCAGGGGATTTTCCCGACCCAGGGATTGAATCCAGGTCTCCCACATTGTGGGCAGACTCTTTATCGTCTGAGCCACCTGGGAATCCCTGTAGCTGTTTTCAAAATCCCCATTCTCTTGTCCAAGCCTCGGTAGACATGGAGATGAACTGGTTCCCACCTTCCTTGTGATAACCTTTGGTGTCTTTAAATATCTTTACACAGTTTCTTTTTAAGAAGAATCTGAGTAGTGCTGTTTCTTATCATGGAGGTTAGAGATGGAGGTGGGGGAGAGTCCATCTAGCATTGTGAAGTCATCTAGTCAAACGCTCTGCCACATAAGGAAATTCCCAGGACATCCTCCTTAGAATGGTTATTCAGAGCTGGACAAACAGCTCCCTCGGGTCTGTGGAGGGTGAGGGCAGCCAGGTCTATTTCAGGCTTTCTCCTCCGGCCCTATCAGATCTGCTCAAGACAGGCATGACGCTTTTTCCAGAATTCTCCTGTCCAGCAAGGGTCCCAGGAGGCTGGGCCAGTTTTGAAATTTTTCTTCCTACCTCCTGGAGATCAAACCAGTCAGTCCTAAAGGAAATCAGCCCTGAACATTCATTGGAAGGATTGATGCTGAGGCTGAAGCTCTAATACCTTGGCCACCTAATGTGAAAAGCCAACTCATTGGAAAAGATCTTGATGCTGGGAAAGACTGAGGGCAAGAAGAGAAGGCAGAGGCAGAGGATGAGATGGTTAGACATGACTGAGTGGCTAAATAACAACAATTTTCACCCCCAAAGGGGAGATATTCCAAAGGCTACCAGTCTAGGAACACTATTTACACTTCAGGCTAAGATACTTTCCTCGTGTTTCCTAGATGACAAAAAACAAGGTGTTAGGAGTTCCCTGGTGGCCCACTGGCTAGAATTCTGGGCTTCCACTGCTGAAGCCTGGGTTCAGTCCCTGGTCAGGGAATGGAGATCTCGTTAGCCTCGCAGGGCAAACAAAAAAACAAAACATAGCAATAAGAAAGACAACAAGAACAAGGCACAGAAAGGCAGAGCGCTCGTCTCCACTGATGAAGGCAGACTGAGCACGGGATGTGGGACTCAGATAAACTCGGTCATGTCTCCCAGCTCACTCACTAGCTGGGTGACTTTGGGTGAAGCGCTTCATCTTTCGTAGTCACGTCCTCATCTGTAAAACTGAGCTAACGTGTCATCTGCAGAACAGCTGTGAAGTTTGAGTGAGAGGCATAACGGCAAACTGGCTAAGAGGGTTTGGAGGCCTGGGTTTACTTGTCTCTAAAATGAGGACCCTGTGGGTCCTTCCTCATCGTGTTGGGAGGGTGATGTGGGCTGGTTCATGGAAAGCTTGCAACTCCTTGTCCAACACACAGAGTCCTGGGTACCCACCTGCTGCTGTTTGGGAGGTGACGTTCATCTTCACGTGAGCACTCCTGTACACACACACACACACACACGCACGCATACAGGCTCTGACCTAGAGGTTTCTCCCCTCTGCTCTCATAGCACAGCTGGGTCAAGCATCTCTTACCTTATTTCTCACACTATTTAAAATTGTTTGCTTGTCCATCTTCCCACCAGATATTAGCCTTTATAAGGGCAGAGTCTTTTTCTTTTTTTGGTCCCTTCTCTCTCCCTATTGTCCTTGCTGCCCCACCCCACCCCCACCCAACCCCAAGTCCTTTGCTTGCCTTTTATCTATGGGAAACTTTAGTCAAAAATAAGTTTAACCAGAGAAATGAGAAATGTGGAAACAAAGGAAAACAGTCAAAGGAGACTAATGAATAATAATGTAGTCATTAAGCATAGTCAGGGACCTCTAGTTCCTTCTCAAGAGCTGTGGATAATATTCTGAGCTATATCCTATGAGCTGCTTAATAGATACTGAAACCCCAGGTGGAAGAAGTTAATTACATGACAACCAGATTGCACCCATGATTTGAGTTGCCACAATTCTGAGAACTGGCCTCAAAGAAATGGAAACAAACCGACTCGGGAACTGAAGCTTAACTGTACTGAAAACAATCAAGATGACGCCAGTCAGACCACTGACGACCAATTTCAAGATGACGGTCAAAGCTGACTGTGCTGTTTCTGCATGGACCCCCCTCCCTCTGTCTATAAAAGCTCTTGCCCCACTGATTGCTAGTGGTTGGGGGAGCAGGCCTTTGGACAAACTTCCATTCTCCCAACTCTGCCCCCTAGTTGCAGGCATCTGAAATGAAGCAAACCTTCCTTTCCATCAGCCTGGCCTGTTTACTGGCTTTTGAGCGGCAAGTAGCTGGACCCTACACACCTTCCAGTAACATTTTTACAGACGGTCTGCCGACTGAATTGTCTGGCAGGACTCCAGGACCCAGGAGGAACTGTGCTACTCTTACTGAGGACTCAGGTGCTGGGACACCAGCTTGCTGAGCATCCCACCCGCTCTTTCCAGTTGCAGAATCTGCTGATGGCCATTGGCAGTCACTCCAGACCCCCTTTCCCTGGCACCATGGGACTCATTTGCCAGACCCTCTAACTGCCCCTCTCCCTGGGCTCTGCACTCCAATCTTGATCCTGTAAGTGCCCTCAAGGAATCTGGCAAAGATGTCCACCTCCCCTTGAACATCTTGGACATCACGTGCCTGATGGGGATGAAAAGGGGGCTTGGAATCCTGCTTTGCCTTCCCTCTGGCTTCAGCCCGTCTCCCCCCAGCCCCACGTGCCCGTCTTGTGTTTAACGACTTCCTTTCCTGCTTCCGTTTCCCTCCAATTCCTCTTTCTCCTCGACTAAGCTTTGGACCTGCCCGGGGTGGCAGGTGTCGCTCTAGTGATACTCCTGCTAAAGAAGCCACTGGTTACTGCCCAGGGAGCCTGTCGTGTTGTCTCGTGGCAGTGCTCAGTGGTCGTCCAGGGAAAGCGATGCTGGGCAAGGGGAAACCACGTGTCCTGATTCTGCCTTGGAGTCTGTACTATATTGGGATGCAGCAGCTTTCTTCCAGGGGGGCCTTTGGGAAGGTGCAGAGTATGTGTTGCTCGAGATTCCCCTGAGATGGGCGAGTCTATGAAGAGCCACGGAAACCACTAGACATAATGACAAGCAGGCTATAGCAATGAGTTATCCCAGGTAATGAGAAGAGAAAGTGGTGTGGTTCAGGGGACAGCCTGAACCAGGAGAGGCTTGGAGGTGGACGAGACGCAGGACGGTGAAGGGCTTGAGCAAGGAGGTCATCGGAGGATGGAGACGGGAGGCCAGTGCATCTCGGGAGGCCAGGAGTGGGTCTGGGCAGCCTGGGCAGAGGATGGTGGCTCTGACTTGGCAGCCCAGAGCAGCGGTGGGGCATTCTGAGGCATGGCAATGACAGGGGTCAGCTCTGCAGCCAGGCGGTGGAGATGAAGACTGAAGGTCACGGCTGGCTGCCCTGAGACTCCCCAAGGGGCCCTCAGCTCCCCAGCTTCCAGCCTCACAGGCCCCAGCCCTGCTTCATGCCCCAGCCGCCCACTTATGAGCCAGAACCCGGCCGAAGGAGAGGGAGGCTGCGGAGGGAGGGAGGACCCAGGAGTGGCTCTGAGCCTCTGTGCTGGGATCCATTCGTGTCCTGAAGCTGGTGGCACCCAGCAGAGCACAGGGTGTCCTGGGGAGGGGTGCAGGATGAGGGCGGGCAGGTTCCAACCCTGCCTCTCTCTTGGATCTGAGAGAGGAGGTCCTTAAGGTGGGCCCAGGCACCAGGGGCATCACCCCCAGAGGCTTTGGAGAACTCCACATCTGTGAGTGGATGTGGGAGGGCCGGGGTAGGGGTGATGCCTGTGATGTGGGCTGGTTGGGCTGAGGATGGCTTTGAAGAATCCTTAGAACCAGGAGGACCTGTGGAGCCCCATGGCCCAGTGGGATTCAGGAATTCCAGAAGCCTGGCCTCTGCATCTCTGACTTGTGACGGACCAGATGGCCCGACAGCGCCACCTGCAGGAAGGAGGCCGTTATTCAGACAGCAGAGCAGGAGGGTGGAGGCTGGAGTGGAGGTCCCGAGGGAGGCCGGCAGCCTGCCTTCGGAGAAGGGGGTTGGGTCTGTAAGGCAGGCATCTGTGAAACGCTCCTTATGCCTCTGCTCCTCGGGCTTCAGCTTCTGGCCAGAGAGGATGAGGTTTTCTCCTCTCTCCCATCCCCCTAAAACTTCACATTAACCCTCTAAGTGTCCCCTGGGCTTCTCTTGCTGGGGTGACAAAACTCAGGCCTGATGGGCAAGTGGCCCAAGAAGCAGGATGACCGCAGGGCCCTGGAGCCCAGGGTGCACCAGGAGGGCAGGGACCACCTGACTGTGTGGATTGGAGCCAGTCACCTCTCCCTGGGCCTCAGCTTACCATCCAAACCCTTGTTTCCCAGAGCCCGACCTCCTCTGACATGTCGGGATCAAAGGCAAGGAAGGGGCCTCCTCTTCCAGCTCCCGTTCCTAATGCAGAGCGAGGAGAACAGGCCCATCCCTGAACCCCACACTGCCCTGCAGCCTTCACTCCCTGGCTCCGGGTCTCCCCACCGACCCCACACCATGGGGGGAGGGCGGCCAGGAGAAGGACCGTGGTGTAGAATTGTCGATTTGGATCTGGAAGGAACTTTGGAAATGCTCTATATTCTTTTTAACTGAGATGACTTTCACATGACATGGACCATCTTAAAGTTTATCATCCAGAGGCATCTCATTCATTTGTCTTGTGCAGCCAGCATGTCTGTGTAGTTCCAAAACATTCTCATCCTCCGAGAGAAAACCCCACACCTCCGTGAAGCACTCAGCACCCTCCCCAGCACCTAGCCCCATTGATTCATCTTTGTCTGTAAGGAACTGCCTATTCTGGACACTTTCTAGAAATTGAATTGAATGGTATGCTCCCGTTTGTGCCTGGCGTCTCCCGCTCAGTGTTGAAAGTTCATCCACACTGCTGCCTGTGTCAGTGCTTGATGCCTTAGACTGAATCATCTTCCACTCTTTCATTTCTCTGATTCTATAGATAATGATTGACAGTTGCAGGTATGGAGGTCACTTTGCAGGTTTGCCACTTGTTTCTTTTATTTATTCCACTTATTTCTTTAATCTATTTTTAAAAGTTATTTATTTATATTTATTTTTGGCTGTGCTGGGTTTTCGTTGCTGCGTGGTTCCCTCTAGTTGTGGTGAGTGGGGGTTACTCCCTAGTTGCAGCGTGCTGGCTTCTCGTTACAGTGGCTTCTCTCATTGCAGAACACAGGCTCTAGGGCCTATAGGCGTCTGTATGTGGCACGGGGGCTTTAGTGGTTGCAGGTCCCGGGCTCTAGAGCACAGGCTCAATGATTGTGGCACACAAGCGTAGTTGCTCTGAGACATGTGGGATCTTTCCGGACCAGGGATCAAACCTGTGTCTCCTGCCTTGACAGGCAGATTCTTAACCACTGAGTCACCAGGGAAGCCCTATTCCACTTATTTTTGCCCTAGTGGTTCCCACTGTGCGGAGAAGGAAGCTGAGAGCCCAGGGGGAACAAGGACCCTGTCAGAGGGCGCTCGTCTGGTGAGCGGCTAGACCAGGGCTGGAACCCTGGTGATATTTGATTCCCAGGTGCCTCCTGATTCCCACGGGCTCAAGACAAGTGGGCAAAGAGGGCAGGGGGCAGAGAAGCCTAGAGAAACCAGCTGGGGAAGGTCACTGACATGGGGGTATGACATGGGCGAGGGGAGGGGAGGTGGGCCCCTGCTGCAGCTTCTCCCTCTCCAGCCCCTCCTGCCCACTTTCCACCCAGCCGGTCAGCACCCTTCTGACCCATGCGCTTTGCCTGCCTCCGCTTGAGGTCCCTTGTCTCCACCTTCCTCCCCCACCTCCAGTGTGAAAGCTGAGGCCCTGGGGTGAGCACGGGCCCTAAGGTGTGGCTCTGGGGCAACTGCTGCCACTTTTACCTTAAATCTCCACTTTGTTCCTGTCCTTCTGCCGAGGCCTGGTCAGCCTTCCTCAGACCCAATTCTCCCTCCTCCAGCACAGCCTTGGGCTGACCTCTGCTCCCCCAAACTCTGTGTGGGACCCACAACCCAGCAGGGTGCCTTCCGGGCTCTGTCCAGACTTCACATGGTCCAGGGAGGGCTGAAATAGAGGTTGTTTTTGCCTAAGAAGCTTCCTGTGTCCTGACAAATCCCAGTCTTGCTCCAAATGGGCTTTGAGAGTGGAGATAACTCATCATCCACATGCTCTCCCCACACCACACACATGTACACACACATACAGAGACACACAAGCACACATGGATACACACAGAGACACACACAACACACAAACACACAGAGATATACATACAGAGACACAGACACAGATATACACACAAAGACACACACAAACACACACAGATATATACACAGACACACACACACAGACACATAGACACACACAGACACAGACACACATGCAAACACACACAGACATACGCACACAGACACACGCACACAGACACACACATAGACCACAGACACACACACAGGCATACACACACACAGACACAGACATATACACACAGACACAGACATATATAACAGACACACAGACACACATAGACATACACACACAGACACACACACAGACATATACACACAAACACAGACACAGACACACAGATACAGACATACACAGAGACACACACACAGAGACACACACAGACACATAGACACAGTCAAACACAGAAACACAGATACACAGACACACACACACATGCACACGGACACAGACCACAGACACACACACAAAGACATACACACACACAGACAGAGACACACACACAGACACACAGACACAGTCACACACAGACACACAGACACAGTCACACACAGACACACACACAGACATATACACACAAACACAGACACAGACACACAGATACAGACATACACAGAGACACACACAGACACATAGACACAGTCAAACACAGAAACACAGATACACAGACACACACACACATACACACGGACACAGACCACAGACACACACACAAAGACATACACACACACAGACAGAGACACACACACAGACACACAGACACAGTCACACACAGAAACACAGACACACACACAGACACACAGATACACACACAGACACATAGACACAGACATACACATATAGACACACACACACAGACACACACAGACACGTGGACACAGACATACAGACACACACACACAGGCACACACCGCTTCTCGCCAGGAACTGGATCCTCCTCTGCTCTCCCCAGTCCTCCCATCTGCCTTGAGTGGTCGCTCCAAGCAAGAGAGAACAGATTAGAATCTCAGTAGAGTCTCCAGAAGCTGGGGTACAGATGAAGCTGGGGAGGGTGGTGGAGAGGCTCTGTCTGCAGAAGCCTGAGTCCTCTGGCCGCTGAGACTTCCTGCTGAAGGTCCTCGGGTTGAGACACCACAGCTGGGGGCTCTGTGTGCCCACCATGGTGCCACACACCTGGAGGCGTCTACAGGTGTCCAGGTCTCCTTCTCACTGAGGTTCTGCCAGAACGGGCCCTGGAGGGACAGTGGAGGGGCAAGGCCACCCGGCTCTCCAGCAGGGTTTGGTAGTTCCTCACCAGGTCCTGGCTCAGAGGCGCGCTGGGCAGCAAGGCCAGCCTGGCCGCCTGCTCCCGGTAGTGAGGCAGCGGGTTCGGGCAGGGCCAGCTCCTGGCCAGATCATTGGGAAGAGGGTTGGGCATGAGCTGGAGGCCCCCAGGCTCATACTTTCCACCAGCTGAGAAGTGCCGGTACCTGTCGGGGGAAAGGTGCAGAGAGGACAGAGGTCAAAAGGGAGACTCAGGGGACAGGGCTGGGGAGGTGATGTTGCCAGCCATCAGCCCATGGGGACCCCTTCCAGCCCTCTGCCCACCTAGACCCGGACCTAAGCCCAGTGGCCTGCACCCTGCGTGTATGTTTTGACGTGAGGCTGGTGACATCATGCTATGTGGTTGGTAGTCTTCCACCCTGTGGTCTGTAAGGGACTCATTCAGATTCTAGCTATTTTTTAAGCCCTCCCACCTCCTCCACCAATGCCATACTCCTTGTTCTCAACACCACAATTACAGAAGACCTTCCTGCTCTGACCCACCACCCTCTGGCCCTGATCTGCAGACATGCAGTGTTCAGTTCTGCCTTGGGAAGTCCAATTTTCACACAACAGAGTTGAATACAGGGCTTCTCTGGTGGCTCAGTGGTAAAGAACCTGCCTGCTAATGCAGGAGGCGTTAAGAGTTGAAGGTTTGATCCCTGGGTCAGGAAGATTCCTTGGAGAAGGGCATGGCAATCCACTCCAGTATTCTTGCCTGGAGAATCCCATGGACAGAGGAGCCTGGGGGACTACAGTTCATGGAGTCGCAAAGAGTCAGACATGACTGAACAACTAACACTTTCACTCTGCCTCTGGCTCTTTCTGTTGATAATTGACGTCCTCACGACATCCACTGTCTGTCTCACACTTTGGGTACTTGGAGGGTGTGGGCTGGCATTGAGAGCCGTCTTTCCACACGTGTGCAGCGGTACCTGCCTTTCGGAAGCTCCTGGAGGGCAGGGACTGAATGACATGTCTCTGTATCCCCAGGGCCTGGCAGGTGTACAGCACACAGCTGGATCCCCTAAACTCCCCTTAAGTCATCAAGCCCCTCCTGTGCTGTGGTTCCCTGGCCTCCACCCCTCCCCTCCAGCTATGTTCAGACAAGAGTGTGGTTTTCAGGACCACGGGGGAGGGAAGGTAAAGCATCAGAAAGAGGAATGGAAGAGGGAGGGGTCACCTGGACACAGGTGGGCTCCCTGACGAGGGAGCTCCTCTTACTTCTTGGAGGCCTTGGGGGGAAGGATGTTGCCGTGGGTGTCGAGTGGGGGCGCCCTCACTTCACTCCTCAGCTTGAGCTTCTCCACCTCTTGGAGTTCCTTCATCGTCCTGAAGATCACCTGTTTCCTCCTGTTCACATCCAGGAAGATTGGAGTACAGGAGATGAAGGTCAGGAAGCTGTTTTGACCCAGCCAGGAGGGAGGGGGCACAGGGGGCTCTGCCGGGGGCCGGTGGTGGGCCCTGGAGTCCGTCAGCCAGCGCCAGACGTTGCTGTCGTAGGGCTTGTCGGGCCTGGAGGGGAAGGTGGCTGGCAGACGCCCGATGTCCAGCCAGGTGTGGAAGCCCCAGGTGTGCTGGGCGGTGTCCTTCCAGGGGCAGGTCAGTCGCTGGCGCACCTTGGCCTTCATCTCCGTGTAGGGTGGTGGCTTCAGGGCCAGCTGGTAGTAGGCTTGCTGGGTGAAGCCGGGCAGCTCCTTGGGCTCCCTGGGGAGGAGGAACTCACGTTGGGCCCACGTGCCGGGGGTCGGGAGGGTCTCATGGGCATGGACCATCTGGGGAGAGACAAGGGAGTCTGGGTGCTCTGCCTCTCCTCCCCAGAGAAGACCAGCTGCCAGCCACCTCTGGACTCGGGTTCTCATTAGGACCTGGTGGCCTGGCCAGGGACTGTTTCTGCCAAGCCCTCGAAGTGTGTGGCCACTCTGTGTGATTCGCATGCAACCTCATCAGTCTTTCTCTTTCCATCTATCGGGTTTTGGCTTTGATTCCAGCCTCTTTCCTCAACTGACGTGTTCCCACTTCTCACTCGGCCTTCATCCCTCCTCCCATGCTGGGTCCCCAATTCCTGCCTGGGGTCTAAAGCTCCTCTCCAGAAAATGCTGCTTCCAAGATGAGTGTGGAAGGGAAATGGTTCTCCAGGGGATGGGCCAGGGCTTTTCTGTCCCGGCTCCTCCCCTCCCCAGCTTCTCTGTGACTGCTGCATTCCCCTCATTCCTCACTGAGATACAAGCAAGTGCAGGAAGCATCAAATGGGGTTCCTCCCCTTTCTTCTCCTTTCCCCATGGAAATACACTAGCAAAGATATACTTGACATGTTGCTAAACACTTATCCACGTCTCATGTAACCCTCACAGGCTTCCCACGTGGCTCAGATGGTAAGGAATCTGCCTGCAATACAGGAGACCTAGGTTCGATTGCTGTGTTGGGAAGATCCCCTGGAGAAGGAAAATGGCAACCTACTCCAGTATTCTTGCCTGGCGAATTCCATGGACAGAGGAGCCTGGCGGGCTACAGTCCATGGCGCTGAAGAGAGTTGGACACGACTGAGCAACTTTTACTTTCATGTAACTCTCACAGCCTTCGAGCAAGTGCTATTGTTCCATCTCAAAGATGCTAAAAGCAAGGCACAGGAGGATGAAGAACTCACCCGCAGCGCTGAGCAAGGATGGTGGAGTTGGGGCCCCAGGCTGTGCTGCTTGGGACCCCCATGCTTCCCCAAAATGCCTCTCCTTCCCACTGGCCCTGAGGACTTTTCTATTTCCAAAAACTCATCCATTTCTTGGGCCCAGTCCACTGAGTCAAGTCCACACCAGCACCCTGGGGGGAGGGCCTGAGAGGTCATGATCAGACATCTCCTCTCCTCTCCTCTGAGCCCCGTGTTCACAGGGTCACAGGATGAGGGTTCATGTGCCAGGAGCTCTGCTGCCCAGGGGAGAGCAAGGCCCATCCCAGGGTGGGGACAGCCCCTCACCCAGCGGGATGCAGAAGGCCGCTGCAGAGTATTGTGTTCCTGCCTCCTACCTTCAGGAAAGTTTCTCTCACTCGGGATGGGTTGTCTAGCCCTCCAGGTGGTCTTTGCAGATGGCTGGCCATTTTTCTGGGCTCCCCAGCAGCAGGGGCAGCTTTGTAGGGAAGACTTTCTTGGCAGCATTGTTTGCTGCTGGGGTTGCTATGGCGATACTTCCTGGGTGGCAACGCAGGGAGGAGGCCCTTACCCCTCCCTGGGAGGGCTCACCTGTCCCTTGGTACCTGGCTGCCTTTCAGGTGAGGTGGGTGGGGGATAGAACTTGTAACAGGAGCTGCTTCAGGGGAGGGATTTCTTGCTAGGAAGGCAGGGGGAGAAAGGCAGGGTCGCTGGCTCCCAGGCATCCTTCCCTAACGTTGGGGGCTGGGGGGTTGCTGGGTAGGCCTCTCTCTTAGGGAGCTCTCTCCAAAAGGCCCAAATTCCTCCAGCAGGTTCAGAGATCCCGAAAAGAGGACTGTTATGAGGGACCAGCATGGGAGACCTGCAGCTGACTGCTGAGTTAGAGGAGGTACCGGGGTGGGGATGGGGGTGGGGGTGTGGGGAGTGCGGTGACCAGGCTGAAGCCCTCTGCACTCTCCTTCCAGGGCCCTCAAGCCTTGCATCTTCCCCATCGCCAGGTTCACTGTCACACGCTTTCCTTCCCAGCCCCTCTTCACGCCACAGGGACCAGACACCAGAGCGCACAGACCAGCACGTGCCCTTGGGCTTTATTGGGTAGGTAGTTACAGTAGTGTTCTGGAGCCGGGGCCTGTGTACGTGGTCAGCAGGGACCCAGGGCGGCTCTCTACGAAGCGGTGGTGCCAGCTAAGGTGGGCAGGCAGGCCAGGTAAGGCGGGCAGGCTGGCTGGCCTTCACCTTCTGTCGTGTCTCTCTGGCATGATTAGGCTCCTGATCAGAGAAACGTCTCTTGGGCATGTGGGGGCAGCCACTCTGGTCCAGGTACTTCCACCCCCACCTCAACTCTTGACCCATAATAAGGGCCCCCTTTACCAGGATTTCTTCGTGCAGGAAAGCTGACTTGGAAATGGGGGCTGGTGGGAGGGAAGGGCAGTGCGAGGCACCCTGGCAGGCAGACCCGCTCCTCTGGGCACCCACTGCAAGGAACTCTTGAGGGAGGGGCCCCGAAGGAACCGTGCATTGCAGCCCTCCCGCCTCCAGGAGCCAAAAGCAAGGAACAGAAGCAAACTGGAACCCCTGCCCCGTCATCCTACCCCTCTTCTGGCAGTCTCTGGATAATGATCTAAGAAGATAGGCTTACGTTTATAATTAGAGGATAATTTGGAGCGTATACACTATTTACAAGGGCCACCTTGCATGCAGCAGGGAAGGCGGAGGGATGTTGTTGGGCACAGATGCCAACGGTCTGGGGGCCCCTCCTCCCTTCTCACCCTGTTTCTGCTGTTCCCACCCTCAGTGCCTGGTGGGGAGTTGGGGGCATAGAGACCAGCCCCCAGGACCTTGCTGCTTGCAGAAGGCCCAGGAGTGGCTCAGACAGGGCGCCTGCTGTAGCATCGCCAGTCCGGGGAGTGGGGCACTGGGCGAGTGGATGGCCCCTGCAGACTGTCCTCGCAGAGGACTCGGAAGGCCGGCCCCCGAGCGCCTGGAGAGTGAGTGGATGGCTTGAGGGGCAGGAGCCCTGCCTCTACCGCAGGTCAGGAATGCACTGAGTCCAGCCAACGCTGCCGGGGCCCAGCAGGTCCTCCTCCAGGCCAGGGAAGCTGATGTCCAGCAAGATTTTGCTGAGGCTGTCATTCATCGTGTCCAGGATCAGGCCCTCGGTCAGAGAGCGGTTGGCCGAGAGGCCGGCCACCTGCGGCTCGGGGGAACCCGGCTTGGGGACCTCCATGTCGGAGGGCAGGCAGCTGCCGAAGGGGTCAGTGGCGAGGTCAAAGTGTTCGGAATTGAGGAGCTCTCGGGGGGAGTCAAAGAGGGGGACGCTTTTCAGAGGGGTGGCACTGAGATCCGCGAGCTCCAGGGAGCCCGGCAGGGGGCCAAAGGCACCCTGGGGGGTTCGTACGGGGCTGAAGTCGAGCCCCCCGACTTTGGCTGGGGGTGTGAGCCTCCAGGACTCAGGGGTCGTGGGGAGGGCAGATTTGCTGGGGGTGGAGGAGGTGGGCAGCATCTCCTTAATGGGTGTCTTAAAGGGGCCTCCGTCTTCTGGCGGGGAGCTGGGCTGGCAGGTAGGCTGCGGGGGCCCTGCCAGGGCTGGTTGGGGAGCCCCCGGGCCCTCGGAGAGGAGCAGCTCGGGCTCCTCCAGGCGGGGCGGCACGAGGTGCTGTTTCCTCCGAGACCGGCTCATCTCCCGCCCCTCCCTGCGTTTGATCACCAGCAGGTCGGAGACACGGCGGGTGGGGGACCTGGACCCAGTGCTGGAGGACTTCTTGGGCCTGGGGGTTGGGGAGCAGGACGAGTCCTCCCAGGAGTGGGATGACTCTTCCTTGACCGATGGGCAGGGTGAAGGCCACGCTTCCAGGGGTGGGCTCTCGACTTTGATGGGCCTCCCTAGATGTGGTGTCTCCTCCCCAGGCTGGACGTCTTCCTCCTTGATGGATGGGACAGGAAGCAGAGGAGAGAGTCCTTCCGCGAGGAGTAGCTTCTCCTCTGTCACCGGTCCTGCCGTGGGCAGAGAGGCCACCCCCTCATCCGCTAGCAGCACCTGGAAGGGAAGCAGGACACGCTGAAAGGGAGCCCCACAGAGGCCATCAGGCACTGGGGCGAGGTGGGGGGCGGGACACAAGCTTATCACTGAGACGAATGACATGCTGGTTTGGTGCCGTTCCTCTTGTCTTCAAGGTCTTGAAGACTATTAAATATAAGACTGTGTGATGAAGGTGGTGGTTTAATTCTGGGGGCAAAAAGAGCATTTTCTATGGTGCTGGTGTAATTAGCACCCATCCAAGAGAAAATAAAAGTGGATGTCTGTTTCATACAAGGACTTAAACAGAAAAACTAAAACCATTCAAATCCTGAAAGGAAATCTAGAGATGTACTCTCTAGAGTACGTTTATAATCTGAGGGTCAGCAGTGGGATAAACCTTCTAAACCAAGACTGGAACTCCAGAAGCTGTAAAAGAGAAGAGAGACATATTTGACTATATAAAAATAGAAATCTTACTGTGGCAAGAGAGATCATAAAGTTAAGAAGCAAGCAAGAGGAGTAAAAAATATCTGAAAAGACCAAGTTATACACTTTTTAACAAATCCCTGTAAGAAGACAGTCCGTGAGTGTAAATAAGCATCTCACAGTGAACGATTCCAAGTGACTGAGTGTGGTGAGCGGCTGCTGACTTACGCATAAGCAGAAGATGAAATGAAACAAGCAAGTATCCTTCACACACTGGACATGGGCAAATATTGTAAAAGGGTGATGATGCCAATGGCCGGCAAATGGGTCTTGTTGGTATGTATGTGAGTTACCACAGATTTTTCTTAAAATCAATCCTGCAGTATTTAATAAACTTTAAAACACTTGCCCCCTCGGCAATCTCATGTCTTGTTCTCTACCCACAGAAATAAAAGCACCAGCAAGAAAGATACTTGCAAAGGTATTTATTACAATGTTGGTCATAGGGCAGAAAAAGCCTGAAAAAATGTGCCCATGAAAGCAGAATGCTTAGAAAATTTATGGCAAAGCCACATCATGGACTATTATGTGCCATGAAAAAATAGTGAATAAGGAGCTTCCCTGGTGATCCAGTGGTTAAGAATCCGCCTTCCAATGCAGGGGACCTGGGTTCGACCCCTGGTTGGTGAGCTAAGATCCCACATCCCTGGAGGCCAAAAAACCAAAACATAAAATAGAAGCAATATTGTAACAAATACAATAAAGACTTTAAAAAAAAAGGCCCATGTTAAAAAAATATATATATTAAAAAAAAAAAAAAAGTGAATTAGAGCGATGCCAAGTGATTGGAAGAATTTCCATGGGGCAGAAAGTGTAATACAACCCCACTGTCGAGGCTCTGGGTGGTGTGTGAGTATGTGTACCATGGTTACGGTGATCCATGTACGCAGAGCATGCTAAGAGCGTGAATGAGTCATGGGAGAAGGCATGCTAAACTGTCAACATGGCTTATCACGGGGAGCAGGGGGGACATGGGGAAGGTGAGGAGAGGCAAAATGAAGGAGGAAAAACTACAAGACTGCATCGAAACAAAAACACTATCCATGCTACAATCACATGAATGCATTTAAGGAAAATTATCTATGCTGGTATGTATACTTTTATGTATACAATGCTGGGCTGGAAGCAGCACAAGCTGGAATCAAGATTGCCGGGAGAAATATCAATAACCTCAGATATGCAGATGACACCAATCTTATGGCAGAAAGTGAAGAGGAACTCAAAAGCCTCTTGATGAAAGTGAAAGAGGAGAGTGAAAAAGTTGGCTTAAAGCTCAACATTCAGAAAACGAAGATCATGGCATCTGGTCCCAACATTTCATGGGAAATAGATGGGGAAACAGTGGAAACAGTGTCAGACTTTATTTTTGGGGGCTCCAAAATCACTGCAGATGGTGATAGCAGCCATGAAATTAAAAGACACTTACTCCTTGGAAGAAAAGTTATGAGCAACCTAGATAGCATATTCAAAAGCAGAGACATTACTTTGCCAACAAAGGTCCATCTAGTCAAGGCTATAGTCATGTATGGATGTGAGAGTTGGACTGTGAAGAAGGCTGAGCGCTGAAGAATTGATGCTTTTGAACTGTGGTGTTGGAGAAGACTCTTGCGAGGCCCTTGGACTGCAAGGAGATTCAACCAGTCCATTCTGAAGGAGATCAGCCCTGGGTGTTCTTTGGAATGAATAATGCTAAAGCTGAAACTCCAGTACTTTGGCCACCTCATGCAAAGAGTTGACTCATTGGAAAAGACTCTGATGCTGGGAGGGATTGGGGGCAGGAGAAGAAGGGGACGACAGAGGATGAGATGGCTGGATGGCATCACTGACTCGATGGACTTGAATTTGAGTGAACTCCGGGAGTTGGTGATGGACAGGGAGGCCTGGCGTGCTGCGATTCATGGGGTCGCAAAGAGTCAGACACGACTGAGCGACTGAACTGAACTGAGAGTGATATTTTTAAATTAAAAAACAAAAGCAAACCCAAGTCTCTTTATCTGAAATTGCAGCTACTTCCATCTCTGAGAAAGGGGCAGAGGGGCCCTTCCTTAATTTGTTACGGGCCAGGTCCTGCTCACAGATTCTTCTCTACGTCATGGTGGGGGTGTAACTTGCCCTCTCCAGCGTTCCAGCTCGACTGCTGATCTCAGCTAGGAGCAGCTCTCCCCAGGGGACTCTCAGCAACACCAGAAGATGTCCTAACTGTCACACCAGGCGGTGCTCCTGGTATCCAGCAAAGAGACCATGGATGCGGTTGCTAAGCATCCCTCAGGGCACAGGGTGCACCTCGCCCTCACAAAGCACTGTGCATGCTCAGTCGCCTCAGACTCTTTACCACCCCATGGACTGTAGCCCACCAGGCTCCTCTATCCATGGGATTTTCCAGGCAGGAACACTGAAGTGGGTTGCCATTTCCTTCTCCAGGGGATCTTCCCACCCAGGGATAGAACTCGAGTGTCTTACGTCTCCGGCACTGGCAGGCTGGTACTTTACCACTAGCGCCACCTGGGAAGCCCTGAATGTCAGCTGTTTGGAGGTCGAGAAACCCAGGGCTAGACTGTCCAGCCACTCTATGGTTGTGACTGGGCGTGCCCCAGGCCATGCCCTTTACAAGGCCCTCTCCACACTGCTGCCCCGACCTACTTCTTAAGCCTGCTTCCCTAGTGAACTCTTCCTGAACCGTCCCAGCCCATCTCCTATAACAATCACCCTCATCTCAATTCTCACAAACTCATCAGGCACATGTGGGCCTTCTAACATCGCTTACATTGTAAAGTTCCTTTTTATTGGGAATTTTTTTTTTTTAAGGATAGTTTACTAGGATTTTTTTTTTTTAAGGCTATGCTGAGTGTCATGCAGGATCTTAGTTTTTTGACCAGGGATCAAACCCATGCCCTCTGCACTGGGAGTGTGGAGTCTTAACCACTGGACCACCAGGGAAGTCCCTAACAAGTTCCTTTTTGGCTCTAACACTATTGCATTTTCCTGTGCGTCGATACCTGGTCTACCCACTAAATTTACAAGCTTCTCAACGGACACGAAGCAGAGCCTGTCACGGACTGGAGTCTTTCCTCGGAGAAGACCTAAGGCACTGACCTTGGGGGCGATGCGGACTCGCTTGCTGTGGCGGGCAAGCTCTGAGAGCGAGGCCGCCAGGGGCAAGGGCATCTTGACCGAGGGCTGCAGCACCAGCGACGGGTTCGCGGGGAACTGGATGGGCACCAGGTACGAGCTGACCCGCGGCAGTAGTGGCTTCATCTTCCGCCCTGGGGGAACACGATGGGTCGGGAGCAAGGTCCAGGGCCGGGTCCCCTCCCAGCCCTGGGTTCTTTGCTCTCTTTCCCTGGGCCCTGACTCCCGCATCTGCCCCCCTGTGGGTGTGCCCAGGGACCAGGCCTCCCCCTGTACTAACGTGCACCCAGGGGGAGTTCGGTTTTGATGGCCACGTTCCGGCGGAGATCAGGGTTGGGCCGTTTCTGCTGCTGTTTGGGACAGAGAGGGAGAGAGACAGACCTGGGTCAGGAGGGCAGGGGGACTGGGTAGGGGACCCCACCAGCTGCTCCAGGACCGGGCATGGAGTGGACCGACCGCCTGCTCCGGGACCGGGCACGGAGTGGACCGACCGCCTGGTCCCAGGAAGGTGGCAGCAGAGGCACAGGGCGGCGGGCGATCCTCCCACCTCATCCAGGTGTCCTCACCCCCAGGGTGCAAAGCATGGAGCTCTAGGAGGGCAAAGAAAAGCCAGGTAGAGAAGAGAGAGCAACGGCTGCCCATTGGACCTGTGCCGTGCACCTCATCAGCATCCTTTGGTGAGCCTGTGGCGGGTCCCCCTGCCACATGCTGCTCTGCTCAGGCCACCTTGATGAGTCCACGGGAGTGGGAGGCGGTGGCGGTCACCAGTGTTCTGATGCCCAGAAGCAAGGCTCTGTGTTCAGGGCTGGCAGGCGCACGGCCACAGGCTCCCATCTCCGGCTAACACCTTGTCCCTGTCACCGAAGCCATGCTGAGCGTGGAGGGGTAACAAGGCTGAGCCCCGAGTGGGAGGGAAAGAACCTTACTGATTCCGAGTGCTCGGGCGAGTGTGCAGACCCTGGGTCCAGTGGCTGGTGGTGGATGGGCATCGTGGGAGAGAAATGAGACCAAGTTACCACCAGTGCAGTCAAGCTGACCAGATGGATACACCTACTCCGGATGGACGCCCAGGGCCACCCTCAACTATGGGCTCTCCCGGGACAGTGGAGGCAGCTAGTGGCAGCCTTGTGGGCACTCTGAAGCCCCAAAGTGATCACTTCTGACGAGAGATTCTGTAGGCTCCGTTTCTACTCTCCACTGTAAAGATCGGCTTTTTAACCCCATGTTTCCTAGACTTTCTAAGAATCACCTGAGATTCTTGCTAAAAACATACTCCTGGGCTCATCCCAGGCCTACTGAATCAGAAGCCCCAAGAGGGGCTTGGGAGGCTGTATTTTAAGAAGTATCCTAGGCAGTTCTTATCACAGGGCAGTAGGGGCCACCCTGCCCCAGGAGGTCCCCTTTCTGGAAGAGGAAGTCCTCTCTGGGGCCTGGTCTAGCAGAGAAGGTGCTGTTCCTTAGGGGATGGTTGGCCCTTAACTCTGCCCTTAGCAGACAAGCTCATCCCAAGGAGGACTTGCTTCTTTCTTATTTTTTGGTGGAGAGGAAAGTTTGCTTTATTTAGGATGCTGGCAGCTGGGGTTGGGGTGGGGCGGGGCGGGGGGCGTGGAAGGATGGATTCCTATCCAAAGTTTGGCTGCCTGCCCCCCCTTCCCCACCAAGGACTTGTTTTCTTTTGAGATGGACATCATGACCTCCAGCACTGGCTCTGTTTGGACAAAACCAGTACACTTACCTTAAATACCTGGTCAAGTGTCAGGTAGCGATTGGCACTGGGGTGAATGGTCCAGAAGGAGACCTTGCCGTTGGCAGACGTCTCACGGACGAACATGTCATGTAGAGAGAGGTTGTGGCGGATGGAGTTCTGAAAGTAGAGGACACAGCTCATCAGCTACTCTGTCCTGGGAGCGCCACCTCTGATGGCCCCGAGGAGGTTAGCCCCTGGCTTTGTGTCTCATAACCTTGCTTGCTGGCTGCTCTTGGGACTGTCCGCTTGGTAGGCTAGGTGACCTGAGCCACCAACCCAGCTGTCTAGTAGGGACAGAGACCGGGGCCGTTCCTGAGGTGGTGATAAAGCAGAGACCTGGACAGCTGTTGGGGGCTGGGAAAGATGAGTGAGGCTGTGGCAATAACCGGTAGCCAGAGAGGTGGGGGGAGAAATTACAATGCTGGGGAGTTCCCTGGTGCGCCAGCAGTTAGAACGCGGTGCTCTCACTGCTGGGGCCCAGGTTCAAAGCCTGGTCGGGGGACTGAGATCCTGCAAGTCACAAGGTGCAGCAAAAAAATAAAAAAGAAATCGGGAAGCTGGGGAATTTAGTTGAGGTGAGAGTGTGAGGCTGAGAGTTCTGCTGTGACCTAGATGTCCACTGATAGATGAATGGATAAAGAAGTTACAGTACATATATACAGCGGAATATTACTTGGCCATGAAAAGGAACACATTTAAGTCATTTGCAGAGACGTGGATGAACCTAGAGGCTGTTATAGAGTGAATTGAGTCAGAAAGAAAAAAATAAACATCGTCTATTAACATATATATATGGACTCTAGAAAAATGGTACAGACGAACCTAGCTGCAGGGCAGGAATAGAGACAGAGACGTCGAGAGCAGACTGGTGGAAATGGTGGGGAAGGGGAGGGTGGGATGAACTGGGGGAGCAGCACTGACACACGCTGACATATGCCTGACATATGCCTCCATGCGTAAGACAGCCAGCCAGAGGGAAGCTGCAGAATAGCATAGGGAGCTCAGCTTGGTGCTCTGCGATGACTGAGAGGGCTGGGCTGGGGTCAGGGGGGAGGCTCAAGAGGGAGGGGATATATGTATATAGCTGATTCATGTTGTTGAACAAGAGAAACCCACACAATATTGTAAAGCAGCTATGTGCAAATTAAAAATAAGTAAATAAATAAGAACTATAAAAAAGATTCCTGCTGTGGGGAAAACAATCCAAAAGCCCCTTGGCTTGGGACAGAGCATCCGTAGGGCCCCTGAGCTGTGGCTATGAGACCTGCATGAGCTATGGCTCCAGGGCATCTGTTTTCCCATGAACATGAGGCAGAGAACATCCCCACCTACTGGAGAAGAGATGTGACTTTACAGGAGGTGAACCTTGGATCTTGCGGCTCCCAGATTATTTTTTTTTCATCAATATCTTTTCATAAAGCTACCTAGACACTCTAACCGCTATTCAGTGTAGCTTAGAAGTGGGCTCTGAGCGTCACTGAAGAGTGTGCATTACCCGGGGAGCGACAGATGAAGTGGCTGCAGGGCTCTTACTGATGGTTTTGCTCGGATTCAGTAGGGTCAAGTCTCAGTCCAAAAGATACGACTATCGTTTACGGTTCTAGCATCATCAGCACTTAACTCCTCCCCCCGCACCAGACACAGACTACCACTCTGCTGTGCAGACAAAATGACAGGCCTGGGCGACCTAGACTGTGGTTGTTGCGGGACATGATACCTTCCAGCCTGGCTTGGCGATGTGCTTGAAATAGGGGAAGTGGTCCTCGATCCAAGAGTAGATGTCTTTCAGGGTCATGCGCTTCCTCTCTGTGCTGTTGATGGCGAATTGTATCATGGCCATGTAGGAGTATGGGGGTCGTTCAGACACGGAGTCCGGCCAGGGTGCCGACGCTCCAGGGGGCCTCTCCACCTGAGGGATCTGAGAAGCCAGAGGGAAAGAAAAATAGGCCATGAAAGGAGGGGTCACAAGGCCTCCCCTGCCCCACCCCCACCTTAAGAACACTCTCTAGAGAAAGCTTTTCTCCCACAGACCGGAACAGAAACAAACTCATCCGAGACCACTGTTCTATAGAAGAGAACTTTAGGATCAGGAAGGATTTTGGAGACGATCCCATCTAGTCTCTGAACACAGGACCACTTCTCTGTCATCGGTCATTTTGTTGAGAATATTGCCCGGTAATAAACAGAAGTCCATCTAGTCATTGCTGGTTGAAACCTTTCAGGAAAGTCTGGGCATATATTATGACCTTAAAGCACCGATCGTATGTTAAAACTATACCCGTTTTTCAGACCTCAGGGTTGAGGGACCTAGGTCTTAGTCCGATTCCTGCTCCTGATGTGATGTGAACAAACCCATCTCCTTTCAGTGTTTGTAGAACAGAAATATTCCCCAAAGTGTGGGCAGACAAAGGTCAGCAATGCACACATCTGGATAAGTCTGAGGCAAAGATCTGATCATCCATGTTTAAAAAGATTGAGCTATAACTTCAGGGAATTCCCTGGCGGTCCAGTGGTTAGGACTGTGCTTTTACTACCAGGGGTGTGGGTCAATCCCTGGTCAGGGAACCAAGATCCTATAAGTTGCGAGGTGCAGCCACAACAAAACCCGAAAAATCAACTCCCTGCTTTGGGAATTCCCTAGAGGTCCAGTGGTTAGGGCTTGGCAATTTCATTGTGGTGGCCTGGGTTCGATCCCTGGTCGGGGAACTGTTATAAGATCCCACAAGCTATGAGGCACAGCCCCCTTTCCCCTCAAAAAAACTGAGCCATAACTTTATAAAGTACACAAGTTTTAAGTGAACAGCTCAATTTTCACTTATGCACACATTCACGTAAATTTTCCCCTTTAAAAATTATTGACGGGACTTCCCTGGCAGTCTAGTGGTTAAACCCCACATTTCCAAAGCAGGAGGCAAGAGTTTGATCTCTGGTGGGAGAGCTAAAATCTCCACATGCTGCTGACAAGGCCAAAAAACCCCACCAAATCTGTTGAATGAGGAATTAAGGGTATATATGAAGAGCAACCATGAAAAATAAACCCAGACCACACAAATGGGTCAAATCAATTTTGATTGGAGAGGTATTTAAAATTCACAACTCATTTTATCTGCTGTTAATTTGTCTTCTAATAAAGCAATCTTGTTAAAAATGCTGTACTCCTTTTCCACTGTCGGAATACCTCTTTAAAGTTCAAGGGGCTTTCTGAACTCAGGCCTCTTCATTAGTCCCTGAATACTAAGTACCTGCTAAGGATACAGTGTTAAACCCAGTGCTGACAGGGTACAGGGTGAGCCAGAGGAATCTGCCCTCAAGGAAATTTCCCAGATAGGGGTAGCAGGGAAGATCCCAGGCAGAAAGGGAGCTCCAAATTATGCAGAATAACACTAAATAAAGTGCTAACATGAAAACTTGGCAATTCTGCTCCACAGCCTACCTGACCTACTTCCCTTCTTAGAAATTCCCTGTACTGGCTCTGACTGCCCTGGTGGGGGACAGGACTGTTCATTCACCTTGGCCTGACTCTGCTCCAGGTGACGATTCTCCTTTTCTTCCACCTCTTGCTTGATGCTGCAGGAGCCCAGCCCGTCGGAAGTCATCTTTCCAAGCCACTGGATGTTGGTCAAGCTGTTGTCCAGGGGGCAGCTGGCTGCCTCACCGCCAGCTACAGGGGAGACAACCCAAGACGCCACTTCGGTGCCCGATTCCCTGCCTGGCAGGTCCACCGAGACTGGCAGTTAGGCATCACCTCTCCAGGTGATGACTGCGATCAGGGATCACCTCTCCAGGACCTCTGCCCTTAAGCACAGGGATTGCGCATGCTGAATCTACGGTGCCCTTTTAGGATTTCAGGAGAAATTCAGGAGCAGGGCTCAAGTTGCATTTCAACCTGAGCCATCCTGAGCCTCAGAGATTGGTCAAGGCAACCTTACAAAAAGCATGATCGAACATCTCAACAAAGTAAGTCATTTTTCCATCTCGTGTTTCTCCTTTATTAAGATGGAGAAAGATTCCTACTTCCTTATGTGGTCACTGCAAAGGAGAAATAGAATAATAAACAAATCCTTTTCCAATATAAAGAAGGCAACAGAATGCTGAATTACATTGCAACCCTGTCGACAGGGCCCAAAGATCTGGGTCAAGGTTTCAGCATGAAGGAAGGCAAGACTTTCCCCCAGTTCAGGCAGACACCTGTGTGTGTGCCCTAGGTATCAGCATGGCTGACTATGGTCCTTACACCAGAGAGCGAAGGCTGGCTCCTCCCCCCTTTGCCTTACGGACCACATACCACAGTTCTTCCATTTCTGCCCAGGAAGGGCTCCCGCTGGTCTTGGAAGATTCTCATCCCCAGTTGCAGACTTTGGTCCCAGGGTCTCGGTGATCACTTCTGTCCTCTTGGGGTCCTTGCTGGTTTGGGCTTGATGCTGGGGTCCTGGAGGGGGAGTGGGGGCTCCCCCACAGCTGATGAGGATGAACTTGTTGGGCCCGCTGCTGCCACTCTCCTTCCCTTTGGCGGTCAGTGCTGTGATGATGCTCTGGATGTTGGCATTGTTGGGGACGACCACCACTTGGGTGTTGGGCATGGTTGGGTGGTTCAGGATCTTGATTCCGGCTGGAAACTTGCAGGGGTTGGGCTCTGCCACCTCCTTGGGGGCTTGCGCTTGAGCAGGCTCTTGTTGGGCAGGGGGCCCCTTCGGCTCCTCCTCTGCTGTGTCACCTGGAGCATTGTGAACAGGAAGGGGCAGCCTCCGTCTTTTGAGAATCAATGGCCTACGGGGGCTAGTTTTCATCATGAATCTGCGCTTTCACTCTCCATTGAGCATCACAAGCGTGGACCCTGCAAAGGGCAAGGGTCAGTGGGAGGTCAAAGGTTTGTTAGGCTGAGAAGGAGGTTCTGTTAGGGAGGGGTCTTCCTCATCATGTGACCAGGAGTGTGAACCCACAGGCCCAGGTGAATGCTCCCTGGGTCTCTGCAAGGACCGCGGACTATAAGGAGATGAGTTCTATAGACAAAACTGAAGCAAACAGAAGAAATTCAAAGGGGGAGAGTGGGATAAGGTTGGCTGTAGGTCCACATAGTCAAGGCTCTGGAAGATTAAGAATGTTTTGGGAATTCCCTGGTGGTTCAGCCCGTTAGGACTCTGCACTTTCACTGCCAAGGGTGTGGGTTCAACCACTGGCTGGGGAACTGAGATCTGCAAGCCCTGGGGCATGGCCAAAAGTTATGTTCAGCTACAGAAACAAGCGGAGAAGCTACAAAAATGTGGAAATGTCTCTTCTTGCCTAGTCTAACACAGACCACTTGCGGTAACTGTCAGGATGAGGACCCTGGAACAGGCCATCCTGACAGAACTCTGATCCCAGGATCCATTCTAGCATAGACCACTTGGTCTGAGCCCGCAGAATCAGAGGAAAAAGGCAGATTGTACCATTACACTACTGTCACACCGTTGAAGAAATCATCTCCCAGTGCACAAGACTTCAGACAGAAGGGAAACTGCTCTATTCAACACCCAGAGTAATGCTGAGGGGTGACATCGTTTCATGGGCTATTATGCTAGCACTGATCTTAAAAAAAAGTATATACATTTTTTTCTTTCACAATTTGCAAACTATTTATATAGCGACATTTTAGTACCTGCATATGCTTGTTCATATTTCAACTTTCTAAGCATGTTACCATCTTGCTTAACTTCTCTTCCAGAACCAAGACTATAATCCTTGTCTCCTGACTAGTGCTGTGCATTAAGGAAGAGTTTTATCTTTTAAAAATTGCGTTTTGTTGATTTTGACAGATCCATGGCATACTCTACTATTGTGCGAAGTAGTGAAATTCTGCTGAGAGGTACTTTGAGAGACAGAATAACTGTCTGCCTCGTCTTTAGAATATCTGCAATCTCCCTAGAAATGACTGTCACGCTCGTCTGACATTTGCCATCTGCTTAGAGGTCACAGACCCTCTCCACTCTGCTGCCTCCCTTTCCTTTATATCTAGGTTTCCTCTACCTTCAAATCTCAGTTTTACTTCCACCTCCTATCTCTTCCGCCCTCCCTTCCTCCCTCCACCCATCAATCAGTAGATGCTAGTATTTCTTCCTCGCCCCCAAAAAGATATTTTCCTGTTCTAAAGCGTCTTAATTTTTCCTTCTACTCTGACCAGCTTACTTGCTACCATTGCCAACACTTTCTAGCCGGGAGATTTCCGGAGCGGCTCCCGGGGACTCACCATCATCCAGACCAGGGCAAGGCTGCGGGGGTCTCTGGAACCCGGAGGAGGGTCCTGGGACAGGGCGCAGTGGAGACTGGGTTACCTAGAAGGGAGAGCACCTGGGCTCAGGGGAGTGTGCGAGCCGCGGCAACCAGCGCAGTAAGCTTAGAGGGACCCCAGCCCCAGGGGAAAGGCTGGGGGGCTTAGTGGGAGAGGTGAGGGGTGGGGTGGGGGCCCGGGAGGCTGGATGCAGCAGCACGGCGCACTGTCGCCAGTCCCCCGCAAGCCCCTGGCCGGAGCCAGCTCTCCGCGCCCGCCGGCCCCGGGCCTCCAGCCCGTCGCCCACTCACCTCGCTGCACTGTCGGCTCCGGGCGGCTCGGCGCTGCTCCGACCTGCGGGCCTGACCGAGACCCCGGCTGCGGGGCGGGGAATCCCGGGATCCCGGCGGGGGAGGGGAGGGGGGGGAGGGTGTCCCAGGCCCGGGCCGGGGGTGGGGTCCCGCTCTGGGGCTTTCAGTTTGTTCCGCTGTTTGAAATTGGCGCCGGCGGAGCGTTGCGGTCACGTGACGAGCGTGACCAATCAGCGTCGGCTTTGTATCCGCGTTCGGCCGGGACGCCGGCGGCGGGCGGGGCTCCGGGCCGGGAGGGCGGGAGAGGCGGGCGTATCGGTGGCGGCGGCGGCGGGACGGGCAGGTGAGGCGGCGCCGCGGGGCCGGCGAGGTGGGCGGGTGGATCGTCTGCCTCGGTGGGCAGGCAGGGCGGACCGATCGGCGGCGGGTGAGGCCGGTGAGGCGAGCCGAGCGGCGTGCTGACCGGGCGGCCGGGCCGAGCGGCGGCGGGTGGGGCCGTAGGCTCGTGGCGGGAGGGCGCAGGAGGGCTCCGCGGTGGGACGCGAGGGACCCCGGGGGACAGTAGGGACCCACGGCCGCCCCGTGCTCTCCCCCGGTCCCCGGTTTCTCGCTGCGGGGGTACTGTCCGCCGTCGACCTCCCGGGCAGCGAGCGTCCTGGCCCCCCGAGCAGCCCGAAGCGGGCTACGACCCCCTCGCTCTGGTTCCTTCCTTAAAAATGATCGCGCACGCCGCGGACCTTCGCCTCCGCTCCGAATCTTGGAGCTCTGATCTCCTCCCGCCCGGTCCCTCGCCGTCTTTTCTTTGTAGTAATGGACTTTGTTTTGCTTATTTAGCACGTTTTTAGTTGAGCGCCTGCCATGTGCTGGGCGGCTCTGGGATGCAGTGGCGGGGCGAGATACTGGCGTCTTTCTTCCGAGCTTACAGTCTGTAGGGAGGTAGGAGGGGCTCACACAAGCTCCCGTCGAGTTGCGTATTTAAGCAAATGAAGAATTACAGCTGTGAAGTGATAACAGAGCTCAGGGATAACTGAGTATGTAAATAAGGAGATTTTGCCTTAAGTTAGGTGAGAAAGGCATTTCTTTTCTTTCTTTTTTAAAAAAATATTTATTTATTTGGCTGCACCAGCTCTTAGTTGTAGCCTGGGGCATCTAGTTCCTGACCAGGGATCTCACCCGTGCCCCATGCTTTGGGAGCGCAGAGTCTCAGCCGCTGGACCTCACCACCCCCGCAACCCCCGCCTCCCCCAGGGAAGTACCCAGAAAGGCATTTCTGATGAACTGAATGAAAGCTTGGTCTGAGATCTGATGCCGTTATGCAAACAAGGGAAGGAGACACTCCAGGACAAGGGAATTGAGGGGGTACAAAGACGCTTACTCCTTGGAAGGAAAGTTATGACCAACCTAGATAGCATATTCAAAAGCAGAGACATTACTTTGCCAACAAAGGTCCGTCTAGTCAAGGCTATGGTTTTTCCAGTGGTCATGTATGGATGTGAGAGTTGGACTGTGAAGAAAGCTGAGCGCGGAAGAATTGATGCTTTTGAACTGTGGTGTTGGAGAAGACTGTTGAGAGTCCCTTGGACTGCAAGGAGATCCAACCAGTCCATTCTAAAGGAGATCAGCCCTGGTTGTTCTTTGGAAGGAATGATGCTAGAGCTGAAACTCCAGTACTTTGGCGACCTCATGCGAAGAGTTGACTCATTGGAAAAGACTGATGCTGGGAGGGATTGGGGGCAGGAGGAGAAGGGGACGACAGAGGATGAGATGGCTGGATGGCATCACCGACTCGATGGACATGAGTTTGGGTGAGCTCCGGGAGCTGGTGATGGACAGGGAGGCCTGGCGTGCTGCGATTCATGGGGTCACAAAGAGTCGGACACGACTGAGTGACTGAACTGAAGGACCATATGACAGGAGGAAGCAGGGGCAGCACAAAGGCTGAAGAATATATCTGAGGGGTTTGAGCTAAGCGACAAGGGCGGACTGTGGGCGATGACACTGGAACCAGAGCAACAGGGCCTGAGCCACCACGGAGGAGTTTCGTTCTTGCCCCAAACAAACGTTTCAAGCAGGAGGGAGTGGAGATCAGCTTTGCATTTCCAAAACGTCCCCCGGCAGGGGGTGCCAGAGGTTAGGGTAGACCAGTTAGACTACTGCATTACACCAGGCCATAATTATTGGAACTTGAAGGGTAGTGGAGAGAAGGAGAGAAGGGTAGGGTAATAGTATTATTTTTCACACAGGAGAAATGCTTTTTATCAAATTTTGAGTTGCATCTAACAAGTCTCAAAAGTAGATTGCCATTGATTGTGATCCCACATTTAATCCTGAACTATATCACTGAATCCCATACATCTAAGCTCCACCCCTCCACAAGTATAATTGTCATAGCACATTATGTTAGTTTTAGGTGTACAACATAATGATTTGGTATTTATTATACATTGCAAAGTGATCACAATAAGTCTAGTTACCACCCATCATCATAGTGACAAAAACTTTTTGCCTTGTCATGAGAACTTAAAAAAAAAATATATTTTTATGTATTTGGCTATGCTGGGTCTTAGTTGCATCACGTGGGATCTAGTTTCTGACCAGGGATCGAACCTGGGCCCCTGCATTGGGAGTGTGGAGTCTTAGTCACTAGACCACCAGGGAAGTCCTGTGATGAAAACTTTTAAGTTTATTTTCTTGGCAACTTTCAGATTTGAAATACAATACTGACTATAGTGACCACAATGTATATTACATTCCTTGCGTGTGTGCTAAGTCGCTTCGGTCGTGTCTGACTCTTATGCAACTCTAGCGCATAGACTGTACATGAACTGTAGCTCCAGGGACTGTAGCCCACTTGTCTCCTCTGTTCATGGGGATTCTCCAGGCAAGAATACTGGAGTGGGTTGCCATGCCCTCCTCCAGGGGAGCTTCCTGACCCAGAGATTGAACCCACATCTCTCTCTTACATTTCCTACATTGGCAAGCGGGTTCTTTACCACTGGTGCCACCTGGGAAGCCCCATATTACATCCTACGGTGTATTTATTTTATAACTGGAAGTTTGTACCTCTTGACCTCCGTCATTTATTTTGCCTACCCCTCAACTGCCCTCCCCAAGAGAGGAGTATTTTTATTTTAGAAATTTGCCTTTGTTAGTATTTTGAAAAGAACTCTTTATTTATTTGGCTGCCCCAGGTCTTAGTTGTGATATATGGGATCCAGTTCCCCAACCAAAGACGGAACCTGGGCCCCCTGCATTGAGTCTTAACTCACCTACTTCGAGGTGGTTATAGACATGTAAGCGGGTGATTGCCTGAGAAAGGTGTACAGAGTGAGGCAGGCTCCAAAACCCAGCAGAGGGTGAGGCCCCTGTAGCGAAAGGGACCGACCTCTGGTTATAGCAGAAAAGGGTGCAGATGTGTGGCTGCTTCCTGGAAGCTGAGGGTGTTTCCTTTGATGCCTCCTGTGTTCTTTGTGTAGGAGGAAGTAAGGCAGTTGGTTGGGAGAGGAGTTCTAAAGTTTTAAGATGATCTTTGTGGGGAAAATGAGTTGATCAGGACACAGTAGGACTGCTAAACAGTGTGGGGTCCCCATGAGGCTGGGGACTTTGAGCGTGCTGTTGACTGGAGCACTGCTCACTGGAAATATTGCCACCACTGTCATCTCTCCGCTGGCTCCCATGGGGGCCTTCTAACTTGCTCCCTTTGTCCATTCCCCCTCTTCTCAGTGGCTCAGACGGTAAAGTGTCTGCCTGCAATGCAGGAGACCCCGGTTCAATCCCTGGGTTGGGAAGATCTCCTGGAGAAGAAAATGGCAGCCCACTCCAATATTCTTGCCTGGAAAATCCCATGGACAGAGGAGCTACAGTCCATGGGGCTGCAAAGAGTCGGACATTACTGAGCGACTTCCCTTTCACTTTCCTCTTCCCAACCCACCTTTCCTTACAAAGCACCAAGAGTTATTTTGTAAGAGTATAAATCGGATTATGTTCCTTCCCTGTCCTGAACCCTGCAGCGACTTCCTAGCACACTGAGAATAATGCAACCCAGGCCTTGACCTTGCCTTGACCTTGTGTCATGTGAACTGGCTTCACTTCCTTCCACTCTCCAGTCTAGCCCTGCTGAGCCTTACTGCTTCCTGAGCGAGTCAGGCACAGTCCCATCTGGCAGTCTTTGCACTTACTGTTCTTTCAGTCTGCAATATTCTTTCTCACATCTTTCCTTTGTCCGCTTGTTCTCATTTCTGCCTTCAGGTCTTTGCTCAAATATCGTTTTTGAGATAGGCCTTGCCAGACAACCCTGTCTCAAATAGGCCTGGGTCACCTCAGCCTTGAATGCCAATTTCACTTTTCTCGGTACCTCTAATCACTCCCTCAACTAGATGTAAGCACCACGAGGGCAGGGATTTAATTTTGTAACCTGGTATATATTTCCAGCACCCGTAACTGCCCAGAACACAGTAGGCACTCAGTAAATATGTGTTGAATGAATGAATGAGCAAATGGATGTATTTCCTACCTGCGCTCTCCCTAAAATGTTAGATTCCGGAGGGTAGAGACTTCGTCCTTATTTTTCTTCACCTGATTCTCCACTGCCTAGTAACACAGATCAGAGCGTGTGGCTTTGTTGTTCACTGAATGAAGGGTCATGGCTATCTGATGGAACCCGCCTGCTCTGCCGTGTGACTGTCTCTCCTGGATGCCTGGTGGCCCCTCCCATTGCTAGATTTCCTGGACACCGTCTCAGACTTTTCATTAGCCGGTGGGGCCTGTTGACCCTGCCTCTGCCTCCAGCCTCCCATCTCTACTGACACAGCCTGGGTGCAGGCCCCAGCGGTTCTCAGACAACACAATAACCTTACTGGTCCCTCTGCTTCCAGGACACTTGCTCTCGCCTCTGTTGCCTGGAAGATCTGTCTTAAGACAAAAGCACACAGAAAAAATTATGGTACCTATGAGACAACTGAAAATGTGAACACTGGATATTTACTATTTAAGGAATTTGCACATTCAAACATATGAATGTATGTAAATACACGAATACTAACTGCAAGGAGATCCAACCAGTCCATTCTGAAGGAGATCAGCCCTGGGATTTCTTTGGAAGGAATGATGCTAAAGCTGAAACTCCAGTACTTTGGCCACCTCATGTGAAGAGTTGACTCATTGGAAAAGACTCTGATGCTGGGAGGGACTGGGGGCAGGAGGAGAAGGGGACAACAGAGGATGAGATGGCTGGATGGCATCACTGACTCGATGGACGTGAGTCTGAGTGAACTCCGGGAGTTGGTGATGGACAGGGAGGCCTGGCGTGCTGCAATTCATGGGGTCGCAAAGAGTCGGACATGACTGAGTGACTGAACTGAACTGAACTGGATAGTATATAAATAAGTATATTTAATACATTAGTATATAAATATGTATAATACCTATAAGTGAGGTGAAAGTCGCTAAGTCGTGTCTGACTCTTTGCGACCCCATGGACTATATATATAGTCCATGGAATTCTGCAGGCCAGAATACTGGAGTGGGTAGCCTTTCCCTTCTCCAGGGGATCTTCCCAACCCAGGGTTCGAACCCAGGTCTCCCGCATTGCAGACAGATTCTCTACTAGCTGAGCCACAAGGGAAGCCCGTATAATACCTATAGTTTTCAAATATTTATATGGGTTGTGTTACTAGGAATGATATCATGACTGGGAATATCATGTTTTGAGAATTATAAATCGATAGGGGAAATGGATGGGGTGTGGATGGGTTGTGACTGGTCGTGGGTTTATGGCTGTTGGAGCTGAGTGATGGGCACATAGCAGCTCGTGTTATTAACTTTGTTTTTTTTCCTGTGTTCAAAATCAGCTGGGGTAAAAGTTGAAAAAAGAAATGCAAGTGTGACGATATCTGTCCGCTTGAGAATCTGCCCTGACTACTTAGGCCAGAGTCCAAACTCAGGTGGTCCACCTGGTTTTCCGACCTGGTCCTGATACCACGTCGAGCCTGTGTTCTTTTGTCTTCTCCTGCCCTGTGTCCAGCTCCATGCGGTCCCTGGGTTCACCAAGTTCCTTCACGTCTCTGCTTTGTGTGTGCTGCTCCTCAGCCTGGAGCTGCCCCCAGCCCCCACCCTCACCCCTCGTTTTTTGGCTTTTCCTGCCCTTCTGTACCTAGGTCAGGTGTGACCCTCCCCAGAGAGCCTCCCCGGGGGCAGTGGAGGGAAGCACGGCTCCCATTATTGTAACTGCCTCCCTCTGCTAGACTTTCAGGTCTTTGAAGACAGGCACGGGCCGTGTCTGTACAAGTGGTTGCTGCTAAGTCACTTCAGTCGTGTCTGACTCTGTGTGACACCATAGACGGCAGCCCACTAGGCTCCTCTGTCCCTGGGATTCTCCAGTATTTTCCATACTGGAGTGGGTTGCCATTTCCTTCTCCAATGCATGAAAGTGAAAAGTGAAAGTGAAGTCACTCAGTACAAGTGATTGGCACCCCATAAATGATGATGCAATAAGTGGTTATTCATCTTTGAACTCCTAGCACCCAGCACGGTGCTTAGGCCGCGCTCGATAAGTTTTCACTGGGGTGATGTTTGTTGAGTGGGAAGTGCTGTGTGTTGCAGCTGTAGGAAGCTGGGCTAGGTATGCCAGCCCACCCCTTATGGTAGGGCTGCAAGCTGCTAGCAGAAATGGCTGGCAGAGTGTGAGGAGGAGCTGGGGAATCACCGGGTTGTTTTCTCCTGGCATTTGTTTCTTCTCTGCAGGCATGGGTTGGAAGTGGAGCCTCTCCCCGGACCTGCCGACAGCCAGCATCATGCAGTTGCTAACTGCTCTTCTCTCACCCGTTGATGCCTCCCAGGAAAAAGCGCCGCCAAGCTGCCCAGAAACCCCAGCTGCTATTCCACCAACAACCACTGGAGGCCCCCAAACACCGCTGTCGATTTCCCCAGCTTCCCGTGGTCACCCACACTAGACAGGTGCCCAGCAAGCCTGTGGACCACAACACCATCACTTCCTGGGTAGGGTTCCTGCCTTGATTTCTGCTCTGCCAGGCTTCTCAGAGTGCATACTCTGCCCCGTGACCAGGGCTGCCAAAGAATTAGGAGCCTCACGGGCTCAGGGACAAGGAGGCAGTGCTCACTTTCCCTCCGTCCTCAGCCGTCTTCTCTGCTGCATCTTTTCGCCTAAGTTCAGGCTGGGGCGTGGGTGGACTGGAATTGGAGTCTTTCCCCCACCAGTTGCCCTGAAAGAGTTCAGTATAAAAGTATCTGGTAGCCGGGTGAGAAAGTCAGATAAATGGCAGAATGAGTGAAAAATGAGATTGTTCCCTGAGCTTCACGTGAGAGGTGGAATTTTTAGCTAAGTAGTCTATTTACTGTTTTTGGGGGGTTTTTTAATGTGGACCATTTTTAAACTCTTTATTGAATTTGTTCCAACATTTTTTCTGGTTTTTTTTTTTTCCATTTTTTCTGTTTTATGCTTTGTCTTTTTTGGCTGGAAGGCCTGTGAGATCTTAACTCCCCAACCAGGGGTGGAATGCACACCTCCTGCCTTGGAAATGGAGAGCCCCAACTGATGGACTGCCAGGGAAGTCCCTCTGTTTACTGTTTAATGGACCAAACGGTGAAGAAAAACTCTCAGAAATGGCATGTGTTCTGTCTTGACAGTTTATAAGCCCCGGGAAGAGAACACAGCTATGGGGTATCAGAAAGTGGTGTAGCAGAAGAGCCAGACAAAAGCCTGAGCTCTGCCCCAGAGCGCCTGACAGATGTGGTGCAGGAGTACTGGGGAGAACTGGACCCCTGGCTTCAGGAGTGGGGAGGAAGCGTAGATGTTAGAGCGCTGTTGGTGGGAGGAGGCATGAGCACGTGGATGCGAACAGAGTGCTCCCCACGTGCCAGGCCCTGCTTGCTGCTCTCCATGCCTGATCTCACTCACTGGTCTGCCTTCAGCCCTTTCTTCCTACACTGGGGTCCTCTAGGTGTCAGGCGCCCTGCTAGGTGCTGGGCATCAGTGGTGAAGACGACAGCTGGGCCTGCCCTCAGAACTGAAAGGGAGATGGTTATGTGTGTTGCAGCTGTAGGGTGTGATGAAGCCAGGGAGGCTGAGTAACTTGCCCAAAGCCCGCATCCCTTCCGGTGGTTATCCAGTAAGACAGACAGCGGTTGTTTTTTTTGGCCGTGCTGGGTATTTGCCACTACACTTGGGCTTTCTCTAGTTGCAGCAAGCAGGGGCTGCTCTCCATTGTAGTGCACAGGCTTCTCACTGCGGCAGCTTCTCTTGTTGTGGAGCACGGGCTCTAGGCGCTCAAACTTCAGCAGTTGTGGCTCCTGGGTTCTAGAGCTGGACTCTGTAGTTGTGGTGCATGGATTTAGTTGCCCTACAGCATGCAGGATCTTCTCGTACCAGGGATCGAACCCATGTCCCCTGCGTTGGCAGGCAGATTCTTACTGTGCCACCAGGGAAGTCCCTCAGGCAGCTGTTTTAAGTCCATTGCTGTTGTGGGCCCCCATTTAGGATTCTGGTCCTCTGATGCAGTTTCCTTAGGTTTGTGTCTGGGAGTTAGCGTGCTTCACTTTTATTTCTTTCTTTTGGAATCCTTAGGTATCACCTCAGTTTGATACAACAGCAGAAAGCTGGTTTCCAGGCAAGCGGAAGCATCATCATCGAGACCATGCAAGGCGTTCAAGCCGAAAATCTACCAGCTCCAGGTTTCCATGTCTAACGTTTGAGACTCCGCAGTCTTCTGCCAGTTCAGCCACACCTGGGATCCTGGCAATCAGGGATGGCCCCAGTCAACCAGAAAAGGACATTTCCGGAAGGCCCTTGGTGCCCATGCTCAGCCCCCAGAGCTGCAGGGAGCTGTCGGCACACACATTTCCAGACTTCCCGTGTGTGTTCATTCCCCCAGACATCCAGACCCCAGAATCCCCGGGGCAGGGAGAGCCCATTCCCTCTGAACTGAGGGAAAACAGCCTTCCCAGCTGTTCCCTTCACACGAGCACGCCCAAGAGCCCAGAGCCCGGGCCTGTTCTGGTTACAGACACCCCAGAGGAGAAGTACGGGATAAAGGTCACATGGAGGAGGCGACGACACCTGTTCGCGTACCTCAGGGAGAGGGGAAAGCTGAGCAGAAGCCAGTTCCTTGTGAAAGACTGACTGATTTCCCAGACATCCGTGGTCTCAAGAAATTGATTGCTGGAATCAAAAGGGAATTGAATTCCCAGATTTGCTTTTTAAAATATCTTGTCATAAACAGTTTTTAGTATCGTAAACAGTTGACTTCATATTTTTAGTGTATTAACTGTTTAACAAATTTTAAATATAACTGTTTAGAATGTCTGTAAATAAATGGCTGCAGAGTTTTCAGAGAACCCTGCTTCTGACCTACACTAATGCAGCAATACTGCCTCCGCTCCCCCCATAAATGGTCATTCTTAATTGTTCCCTTTACCCACTATCTATTCATTCTTTTAATCACCTCATTCAAAGTAATTCAGTCCACATGTTTGAGGACCAACTCAGTGACTGCTTCCTTTTTGACCCAGTACATGGAAAAACTTGAAGCAGACTGTGACTTTTCCTAGTTGAGCTGCTGTCCCTGCAGTCTTGGCTCATCTGAGAGGGCAGGGTGAAGAGAGAGTTGTAATAAATATGGTGAAGGGGGTTTGCCAGGGAGATAAAGGGGACATGATTAAGTTACTTAGGGTTGCTATGTTTTGATTTTTTTTGTTTCCAGTTGAAATAACCTGCAAATATTAACTAGGGTGGGAAAATGATTTCTTGTCCTGTTTAAAATGTATGTAAATAAATCTGTAATCTTTTCAAATACTACTTCTTACTGTTATTAATGCAGAGGGACTGTCCAGTCAACAAAATATCTTACTTTTCTTCCCACCCATACAAGTAGCTTCTCATTCCACTCCATTCCCTCAGCCTTCAGAACGTAGTCTGTGTCAGGTCCAGCCAGAGCAAGACAAGCAGGGATTATTTTCAATGTGGGGATTTGAAGCACAGATAATGAACCGGGTTTAGGGTCACACAGTGAGTGGAGGCTGGCCGGCGAGCACAGAGCTCGGCTCTCCTAGCTTGTGCCACGTTTTCTGCGTTTTACAAACTCAAAACATGGACGTCACACTAGCTTCGAAGTCGAACGCCGTAAAGTCAACACGCGATGAGTTTTGACAGGATGTTCTGTAGGGACCATAAAACTGCGAATAAGTTGGGGACAAGATTTACTGGATCCGACAGCGGATCTCATTACGGGATACGGACGTTAGAAGACGGCCGGCAGGCAGTCAAGGGCGGGAGATGGAAAAGACCGTCAGGCAAGCGTGCAAAGCAAGTTCGTGGACGCCCTAAGTCTGGGCAGGACTAGGGCAGGCAGAAGGCGTCCTGCGGATAGGGGGCGCGGCCGCTCATGGATGGGAAGGACTGCTGGGTTGGCAAGTGTGGTTCCGGGAATGTCTCGGGGTCGGAAGGGCGGCCCCCCAGGAAGCGCCCTGGGTGGTCTCTGAGTACTGACCGCAGGGGAGCGCGGGCAGCCGGGGCGCCCGGCCGCAACTGGGGTGTGGACCTGGGCTCCAGCCCAGCGGCGCGTAGCAACCCGCCCTTAGCAACCCTCCAGCGGCGTCGCCGCCCCTAGAAACCCACACGCGGGGGCGGTGGGAGCGGCGGGCGCGCGGACCAATAGGCGCGGAGCGTCGGGCGTGCGGTGGCCAATTGGCGCGGAGCGGCGGGCGCGCGGACCAATGGGCGGTGGTGACAGTGTGGGGTGCGGTTGCGGGGCGGGGCGGCTGCGCCAGGCTGGCCAGGAGCTGCCGCGGGTGTGGACGCGGTCGGCGCTCGCGGGGCTGCAGGATGGAGTCGTCGCTCCGTCGCCCGGGCCCCCGCGGGGACAGGTCAGGAGCGATGGCGGCGGGCGGAGACCCAAGAGGGCCGTGGAGGTCTGGGCTGGGCGCCGAGGGGAGTGGGGGGCGCGGGGCCCCCACGCCGAGGGCCAGCTCGTGTCCAGTCGCGCCGGGACCCGCGGGGTCGGTCCGGCCTCGTCAGAACGCGTCAGCCAGGGGGTGCTCGGCCTGGGCCGGGGGTGCAGGGTGGCTCTGGGGGCCAGCAGTTGAGGGAGCGGCGGCATCCCGGCCCAGGGCGGGCTCTCCGGGTAGTCAGCGCAGGCCGGGCCAGGCGCAGGCGGGGTGGCTTCGCCTGGGCCCGCGCCCGCCTGCTGCCCTGTACCGCCTGGCGTGCGTCCGGAGCCGGGCCGACCCTGCCCTGGGTCAGCAGCTGAAACCACTCAAAAGCTGGTCGCCCGAGAGGCGTTGGTGCCGACAACACCCGTTTTTCTGTTTCATCGGGTTTTATTTACGTGAGAGCAACGCTCTGTGAAGTTGGTTCACTGCTTTTTGGTTTCTTAAGTCGAGAGAAGAACCGACATTTACAAGTATAAATATGGACGCGCAAGGCGGACATCCAGTTAAAATTCAGCATCATCCGTTGAATTCGGGTGGTGCTCGCTCTGCCATGGCTATCCGGTCAATCTTAAGTGAACGGATTTAAGGCAGTAAATTTCCCGGCTACCAGATGTTTGGTGTGACTCGTGATTTTGGGGAAAAAGAAATGGAATTGACTTTGAGAGACCAAGAGGCAAAATGGTTTTTGATTCTTTGGACCTGAAGTTTCAAGGGATAATTGTCGTTTGTCCCTCTTTGTCTTCCCAGAGAAACCAGCTCTTTAATCTGAAAATTGACTTCAAAGAGGAATGTGTGAGTCACCAAATGTTTCTCCTGCCGTATGTTCTGTCATTGGTTAACTGACTTGTTGCCGAGAGGGGAGTGGAATGAATGTCTCTTGCTTTTTTTGGCTTCACGTTGTATGTTTTGGATGTTTTTGATGAGATACATGGATAGAGTTTTCGGTATGAGTACTTTTCAGTGTGAAGGATAGCATCTGACTTTTTAAAGTTTCGTGTGACTTTTTTTTCCTTATTCTTCTTTTGAGTGATGAGACCGTTTCCCCAGAGTTATTTTCAACAAAGTAGAAAAATTATGAGCAAATACACGGAACATTTTTCCTGTATCTGAACTATTTAGTGGAAACTGGAGATGGAATTAGAAACAGCACTCTCAGCCCCTTGGCTGAGTTAGGCGCTTGTGTTGTAGATTCCCCTGGAGATGACAGCAGTGCTTGGCCAGTGCTTGGAACCTGAGCCTTCCTGGCTCTGTGTTCCTGATACAGGATTGAAGATATGGTGGGAGAGGCTGCTCCGCGTGATGCGACCTGGTGACCCAGAGCCGACTACGGAAGTCCTGGTCTCTGGTTTGTCCACATGCCGTGGTTTTTTTTCAGAAATGCAGCCAGTAGTGGTGGCTGGGGGTTATGTCTTGGCCAGGCTTGCTGTCCTCTTTCACCTTCTCTCTTTTTCAGATGTTTCATCAGATGAGCTAATTGTTGGTAAACAGACTTCCCCAGTGCTTGAATATGCTTAGATTAACTAATGCAAGACTACAGTGTATCTGGACATTATCAAGAGCTATAGTAAAATCCTTCTGACATCCATCGTGCATGTATTTCTCCAAATATGAGGACTTCATAGAGACCTAGGAAAGCAAGAATAACCCCTGTAATACATTTCCTTTCCAAGCAAAGAGACTCAGACATTCTTTGGAATAGTTTTCATTTCCAGCTTGTCTTATTCTTTCCTGTGGAAATTGTGCTGTTTCCCCTGCCTTTGTGTCCACTGAAAGAAAAAGTTAACATCTCTTCTTACCAAGAGGGAAAGTGTGCTTGAGTTGCTCAGAGGAAGAGTGGAAGCTGTCTTCCTCCAAGTTAGAGGATTTGAGGACTGGACGTGTGTGTGTGGGGGTGTGTGTGTGTGTGTGTGTGTGTGTGTTTCTCAGTCACGTCCAACTCTTTGCAACCTCATTAACTATAGCCCACCAGGCTCCTCTGTCCGTGGATTTCCCAGGCAAGAATATTGGAGTGGGTTGCCATTCCCTTCTCCAGGGGATCTCCCTCACCCAGGGATTGAACCTGGGTCTGAGGCCTTGGAAGGGGCCTTGATAATTCCCTTAGGTATGTTGAGTACAGTTAACAGTGAAATTGCTAAGGCTTCTTTCAAACTGAGACTTCCTGTGGTCTGCTTTCCTTTATTTCCTCTGAGCCAGTTCCTTAGGAAGATGCTCTTTGTATTAAGTCTGTGCTGCCTCACCAGACGTTCTTGTGCTTAGTAAGGCCTACAGCATTGTCCTGGCTTGGTTAGAGCTTGACTCCACTGATGCTTGAGAAGAGACACCCTGTCCACGTGCTGGTGGATGTGCTGTCTTTGTTGACTCTCAGTACTTGTCATGAGTCTTGATAATGAGGATTGTCATCGCTGACCCTTTGCCTTAGGACTGCTGTGACAGCACTCATGGTTAGCAGGAATGATCTCTGGAATAAAGGGATTGTATCATAGGGGTCACCAGGACCTCTGGGAGGCCCCTGTTCTGAAGGTGATGAGAGTAGTGCCCTAGTGTTTATCAGGTGGTCCTTTCTGCTTTACCACCAGGCACTGAGGTGGGGCGAGTGCTGGAGGCTCCCACTGGGTTCCTGACTCCAGTCCCAGCTTCCTCACTGCCTCTCAGTGCCACCTGGAGCCCCTCAGCTACTTGTCTGGCTTCAGTTTTCTCCTCTGGAATAACAGGGTTTCTTTGGATTCCCTTAATGATTTATACCGAATTAATAAAATAACATATTTCAGTAACAAATTTTGAAAGGTACAAAACTATATTCTCTGAAAAGTATGTCTTCTCGTTGTCTCTCATGTCACAGTTTGCTCATTGGTAGGTTTCTTAGGGGGATCTTCTAAAGATTTTCTGTATATTAAGTAATCTCATCTTTTCCTTTCCTATTCTTTATGTTTTATTTTTGTAAACAAGTGAGTATGTCAGAATTTTCACATTGCTTGTCACAGTGCTGATTTCCGTGATTCTGATTTGATAGAACTCAGCTGAGGCACAAGTATGTTAGCTCTTAACAAATATCCGGGAATCATTCTGTGACCCATACATTGAAAAATACTGTCTTGAATTTATGGCATGTTGGATTTTTTTGTTTGTTTGTGCTACTTTTAAAAAGTTTGGATTTTTTTTTCTGCTACTTAAATTTTCTTTTTTTTTAATTTTTGGTTGAACCATGCAGAATATGGGATCTTAGTTCCCTGACCAGTGATTGAACCCGTGCCTTCGTTGGAAGCACCGTCTTAACCCTGGACCACCAAGGAAGTCCCTCATTTACTGTTCTTAAAATATGATGATTTTAGTTTTAGGGTGGGATACGATAGTCTAATTCTCTTGAAGAGATCTCTCGTCTTTCCTATTCTGTTGTTTTCCTCTATTTCTTTGCATTGATCGCTGAGGAAGGCTTTCTTACCTCTCCTTGCTATTCTTTGGAACTCTGCATTCAGATGGGAATATCTTTCCTTTTCTCCATTACTTTTCGCTTCTCTTCTTTTCACAGCTATTTGTAAGGCCTCCCCAGACAGCCATTTTGCTTATTTGCATTTCTTTTCCATGGGGATGGTTTTGATCCCTGTCTTTCGTACAATGTCACTAACCTTCGTCCATAGTTCATCAGGCAATCTGTCTATCAGATCTAGTCCCTTTAATCTATTTGTCACTTCCAGTGTATAATCCTAAGGGATTTGATTTAGGTCATACCTGAATGGTCTAGTGGTTTTCCCTACTTTCTTCAATTTAAGTCTGAATTTGGCAATAAGGAATTCATGATCTGAGCCACAGTCAGCTCCCGGTCTTGTTTTTGCTGACTGTATAGAGCTTCTCCATCTTTGGCTGCAAAGAATATAATCAATCTGATTTTGGTATTGACCATCTGGTGATGTCCATGTGTAGAGTCTTCTCTTGTGTTGTTGGAAGAGGGTGTTTGCTATGACCAGTGTGTTCTCTTGGCAAAACTCTATTAGCCTTTGCCCTGATTCATTCCGTATTCCAAGGCCAAATTTGCTTGTTACTCCAGGTGTTTTTTGACTTCCTACTTTTGCATTCCAGTCCCCTATAATGAAAAGGACATCTTTTGGGGGTGTTAGTTCTAAAAGGTCTTGTAGGTCTTCATAGAACCGTTCAACTTCAGCTTCTTTAGCGTTACTGGTTGGGGCATAGGCTTGGATCACCGTGATATTGAATGGTTTGTCTTGGAAACGAACAGAGATCATTCTGTCGTTTTTGAGATTGCATCGAAGTACTGCATTTCAGACTCTTGTTGACCATGATGGCTACTCCATTTCTTCTAAGGGATTCCTGCCCACAGTAGTAGATATAATGGTCATCTGAGTTAAATACACCCATTCCAGTCTATTTTAGTTCGCTGATTCCTAGAATGTCTACGTTCACTCTTGCCATCTCCTGTTTGATGACTTCCAATTTGCCTTGATTCATGGACCTAACATTCCAGGTTCCTATGCAATATTGCTCTTTACAGCATCGGACTTTGCTTCTATCACCAGTCACATCCACAACTGGGTATTGTTTTTGCTTTGGTTCCTTCCCTTCATTCCTTCTGGAGTTATTTCTCCACTGATCTCCTGTAGCATATTGGGCACCTACCGACCTGGGGTTCGTCTAGTCAAGGCTATGGTTTTTCCTGTGGTCATGTATGGATGTGAGAGTTGGACTGTGAAGAAGGCTGAGCACCGAAGAATTGATGCTTTTGAACTGTGGTGTTGGAGAAGACTCTTGAGAGTCCCTTGGACTGCAAGGAGATCCAACCAGTCCATTCTGAAGGAGACCAGCCCTGGGATTTCTTTGGAAGGAATGATGCTAAAGCTGAAACTCCAGTACTTTGGCCACCTCATGCGAAGAGTTGACTCATTGGAAAAGACTCTGATGCTGGGAGGGATTGGGGGCAGGAGGAGAAGGGGACGACAGAGGATGAGATGGCTGGATGGCATCACTGACTCGATGGACGTGAGTCTGGGTGAACTCCGGGAGTTGGTGATGGACAGGGAGGCCTGGCGTGCTGCAATTCATGGGGTCACAAAGAGTTGGACACGACTAGTGACTGATCTGATCTGATCTGATCTGACCGACCTGGGGAGTTCCGCTTTCAGTATCCTATCATTTTGCCTTTTCATACTATTCATGGGATTCTTAAGGCAAGAATACTGAAGTGGTTCAGCATTCCCTTCTCCAGTGGACCACATTCTGTCAGACCTCTCCACCATGACCCGCCCGTCTTGGGTGGCCCCACATGGCTTAGTTTCATTGAAGGGAACATTTCATGCAAAGATGGGGTCAATAAAGGACAGAAATGGTATGGACCTAACAGAAGCAGAAGATATTAAGAGATGGCAAGAATACACAGAAGAACTGTACAAAAAAGAGCTTCACGACCCAGATAATCATGATGGTGTGATCATTCACCTAAGCCAGACATGCTGGAATGTGAAGTCAAGTGGGCCTTAGAAAGCATCACTATGAACAAAGCTAGTGGAGGTGATGGAATTCCAGTTGAGCTATTTCAAATCCTGAAAGATGATGCTGTCTAAGTGCTGCACAATATGTCAGCAAATTTGGAAAACTCAGCAATGGCCACAGGACTGGAAAAGGTCAGTTTTCATTCCAATCCCAAAGAAAGGCAATGCCAAAGAATGCTCAAACTACCACACAATTGCACTCATCTCACACACTAGTAAAGTAATGCTCAAAATTCTCCAAGCCAAGCTTCGGCAATACATGAACCGTGAACTTCCAGATGTTCAAGCTGGTTTTAGGAAAGGCAGAGGAACCAGAGATCAAATTGCCAACATCTGCTGGATCGTTGAAAAACCAAGAGAGTTCCAGAAAAACATCTATTTCTGCTTTATTGACTATACCAAAGCCTTTGACTGTGTGGATCACAATAAACTGGAAAATTCTGAAAGAGATGGGAATACCAGACCACCTGACCTGCCTCTTGAGAAATTTGTATGCAGGTCAGGAAGCAACAGTTAGAACTGGACATGGAACAACAGACTGGTTCCAAATAGGAAAAGGAGTACGTCAAGACTGTATATTGTCACCCTGCTTATTTAACTTCTATGCAGAGTACATCATGAGAAACACTGGGCTGGAAGAAGCACAAGCTGGAATCAAGATTGCCGAGAGAAATATCAATAACCTCAGATATGCAGATGACACTACCCTTAGGGCAGAAAGTGAAGAGGAACTAAAAAGCCTCTTGATGAAAGTGAAAGTGGAGAGTGAAAACGTTGGCTTAAAGCTCAACATTCAGAAAACTAAGATCATGACATCTGGTCCCATCACTTCATGGGAAATAGATGGGGAAACAGTGTCAGACTTTATTTTTGGGGGCTCCATCACTGCAGATGGTGACTACAGCCATGAAATTACAAGATGCTTACTCCTTGGAAGGAAAGTTATGACCAACCTAGATAGCATATTCAAAAGCAGAGATATTACTTTGCCAACAAAGGTTCGTCTAGTCAAGGCTGTGGTTTTTCCTGTGGTCATGTATGGATGTGAGAGTTGACTGTGAAGAAGGCTGAGCACTGAAGAATTGATGCTTTTGAACTGTGGTGTTGGAGAAGACTTTTGAGAGTCCCTTGGACTGCAAGGAGATCCAACCAGTCCATCCTGAAGGAGACCAGTCCTGGGCGTTCATTGGAAGGAATGATGCTAAAGCTGAAACTCCAATACTTTGGCCACCTCATGCGAAGAGTTGACTCATTGGAAAAGACTCTGATGCTGGGAGGGATTGGGGGCAGGAGGAGAAGGGGACGCAGAGGATGAGATGGCTGGATGGCATCACTGACTCGATGGACGTGAGTCTGGGTGAACTCCGGGAGTGGTGATGGACAGGGAGGCCTGGCGTGCTGCAATTCATGGGGTCAAAGAGTCAGACACGACTGAGTGACTGACGATTGTCTAAACACTGAACCTACCTTGATCATGGGCAAGATATATTTTTAGAATATGAGCTATAGTGGTTGCTTCAAGCTTTTTTTCTGTGTGATAATTAACGTATAGAAAATAAGACTTGTCTGAAAAATAATTTTCAGACACGCTTCTTGAAAAATAAATCATTGCTTCTTAGATTTGCTGGAGGAAAAGTCCATAAATTCGATTTTCAGTTTTAGAATGAAGCAAGTTTATAGAGGATTGATTTGTTTTCCTATTGAAATTCAGTGTAATTTTCTTATGAGAATTTGATACATCACATAAGCCAGAAGCAAAGCAGAGGGAGATGTTTTGACTGAGGAAGGCTGGTGAGCTGTGCTTTCAGAGAGGGAAGATCTGTCAAGATAAAGGAATCCATGATGATGATTTACATTTGCGTATCCTTGCAGAGTACAGAGAGCTTTCACATACGTGATGTCTTCTGAGCTTCACAGCTCTGCAGAAATCAGGGCTTCTGACACTGTCTTCATGTTATAGGTGGGGAGATTAAGGCTCAGAAAAGGTGCAGTACAGCCAAGTTGCGTGGCAGGTAAATGAGGTGGTCAGAAGTGAAATCTAGACTTAAAACTGGGCTTTTGACTTCTAATCTCCTCTCTTCTTCTTCTCACTTACTATTAAGATATCCATTCCAGATATTTCTGGATGCCATTTATGCACATAACCGGTAACAGCTGCTACTGATTACATTCTGATTATTTTTAGAGCAAGGTTGAAGAAATCAGACATCCTAGCAAAGTACTAATGAGTACTGATTCCATCCAGTGGAATGGGAGTGGAAGGATTTAGTTGGTGTCCTAAGGCAAAAGAATGTACTTGCTCTTTGCCACTTTGATTTTTGGCTGTGCTGCGTCTTCCTGGCTGCTTAGGAGCTTTCTCTAGTTGCCGCGAGCGGGGGCTACTCTCCAGTTGCCGTGCGTGTTTGCCATTGCCGTGGCTTCTCATTGTGGAGTCTGGGCTCCAGAGCGCAGGCTCAGTAGTTGCCCCACGTGCTGTCTTCCCAGACCGGGGATCAAATCTTCGTCCCTGCATTGACAGGCGGGTTCTTAACCTCTGGACCACCGGGGACGTCCAGAACAATGTACTTTGATCTTTACATGAGAGAGAAGGAAATGACATTACCAGAGAGAAACTGAAACCCCTGAGAAGAGGACAGCCCAGCAGGAGGTGAAGTGAACTTGAATTCTCAGTTGTGTCCTTTTTAAAATCTGTGAGGAATAAACGGATAGTTTAACTTCTGCATAAAGTCATTCGTTTTAAATAACTTTTCTGTTGGGCTCACTAAAAAGAATGCTTTTTAAAGCCTTCGTCGTGTGTGACATGCAGAATGAGAGAGAGGGCTTCTTCATCTGAAGCAGTTTTCTTCACTGTGTTCTCTGGGGCCAAATGAATCCTCTCATCAGCTGCCAAGTTTCCCTTCTCACTGCCTCTCTCTCCCCAGGCAGTTCTCCCTTCTCTCTGATTGTCTTTTCTAAATGGGCCTCTTAGGAAATGGGTTTTCGTTCCCTTGCCTCAATTAAGTTAGTCCCAGATTGTGGCAGTCACTCAAGTAACAAACCGCTGAGCCCGGAATATTAACAGTTCTCCTGCGTGAGGCAGGGTAGGTTTCTGTGGAGTCTTTTCTGGCCTTTCTAATTTGATCTTTGTGCCTTCTCACTGAAGCAGTGTTTTGTTCCAGCCAGATGTACTCTTGGGTCTCACTGCATGTGAAACTACGCCTCCAGTATTGACATTTGGGATTTGGACAAGGTGAATCTACTTGTCAGTTGACTTAGAGAAAAATGCTTTTAGTAATAGCTGTTGACCCAAGTACTTGACGCCATGATCAGTTCAGACACGATGAAATCTGATGACCCTTTTCCAATAGTATTTATAACCTGTGATCAACTGCTCCCATGGGCATCTTCAAAATCCATTCACTGGCTTGGAAATTCTGCTGCCTAAAAATACCCATGAACTGACATTCTGACTGAAAAGCTTCTTGGCAGACTTGTTGAAATGCCATAATAATGAAATCCCAGACTCTCTGCTGACCATTTGAATATTTGTGGGGAAGGTGCAGTCTGCACGCTGAGGCAGGTGCTGTGGGGCTGAGGCTGAACTCTAGCTCGTCCACTCATCCACTTTCTGACCTTGAACAGATAGCTCCCTCTGAGTTAACAGTTCTCTGGTGTTAACTTTCCCTCTGAGTTAATGATTCTCCCTCTGTTCTGTAGAACTTCGTTTTGTTTTGTGTAGATTTGCTAACCAGGCTTGTTTAGGCTTGCTATTCAACAACTTGGTTTGAAATGAAGAAAAGAGAATATTAAAGCAACGAATGCAAGTTTAGTAAGATCATAATACAGTTTGACCAGAAATCCTAGTTCAGAGTTATTATAAGTGTATAAAAATCTTAATTATTTCTGCTAAGTTATAATTTAAAACTAGAGCTCAGAGAAAGTGTAACTTTTGAAGTACAGAAGGGATCTAAATGTTACAATTATATAACATCTTTTTAGTGCCTCTTCTGTTCAGGTCAGAATGCTTTGAATATACCACACTGTTTATTTAAATTGGCCGTCTTGCCCAGGCTTGATGAAAGGAATTAGTGGTGTTGAGATAAGGCATTAAAGACACACCTGTCTTCTTCACTGTTAGAGGCCGTAAGAGAAATGTTTGAGGATTTTAGTTGTATTTCAGAATCTAGCATCATTGGAAAGGTTTTAGTATTTTATGGGGAATAAAATGGTTTTAGAGCGTTTAAAAACACTTGTTTGTTTAGCTGTGTCAGGTCTTAGTTGTGGCCCACGGGAGCTTTTGTTGCGGTTCAAGGACTCTCTCGTTGTGGTGCGTGGGCTCAGGAGCCCTGAAGCATGTGGGGTCTTAGTTCCCCATCGGGGACCAAACCTTTGTCCCCTGCATTGCAAGGCAGATTCTTAACCACTGGACAACCAGGGAAGTTCTGAGATAGAATGATTTTTTTCCCCATGCTCACAATTCTGGTTTAGTGAAGAGGGACCAGTGAGATGGAGGAAAAGCAGTTTCATAGCAGTAGTTGTTGAAAATACTAGTCTGTAACAGTGAGTTTATTTTTTGTCTTATTTGTTTTATATAGGACTTTTTCAAGTGTATACTAATTTTCACTGAATACTCATAATATTCTTGCACTGTATACATAAAGCTTGATTTAAAAATATGTGAATGAGGATTAAAGACAGGAAATCAGGAGCATACCTAGATAGGGGCCCACAAAGTCAAGGTGAAGAGTGTACCATATCTCTTATTTTTGTCTATTTGTGTCTCTTTTAAGCTAGGGAAAAAATGAGATGATTAAACACTTAGTGTTGTTATTCTTAAATGTAAAGGTGGTGGTTGTTGTTCAGTCTCCCCGTAGTGCCTGATTCTTTGCAGCCTCTTTGGACTGCAGCACACCAGGCCGCTCTGTCCCTCACCATCTGAAATTTGCCCAAGTTCATGTTCATTGCATCCATGATGCCATCCAGCCGTCTTGTCCTCTGATGTCCTCCTCTTCTGCCTGAAATCTTTCCCAGCATCAGGGACTTTTCCAATGACTTGGATGTTCACATCAGATGGAAAGGTTAAGAAGAAGGAGAGAAGTCGCTCAGTCATGTCCAACTCTTTGTGACCCCATGGACGGTAGCCTACCAGGCTCCTCCATCCATGGGATTTTCCAGGCAAGAGTACTGGAGTGGGCTGCCATTTCCTTCTCCAAATGTAAAGGTTACATAGGAATTTAAATAGAGGGGACTGTCAGAGAATCAGCACACCTCCTTGTCTGTATCTCAGGGCTTATTAAATCTGCTTACAGTTAGTGGGCAGGAGGAGTCTTGGAGATGGTGCACAAATTCCAGGTTGCTGTGCATTATTAAAATTTATAAACCCTTCCACAGTGTGGGAATGTCCTAGTTAGCCATTCAGCCATAGAGAGATGCTTTTGTGCATTTACCCAAAGTGCGGGAAAAGCCCTGCTTCCCTTTGTAGCTGTGGAGCATGTCTTCTTAAATAAAGACATCATATTTATAGTTTTTTTTTTTGGCAAGAAGCTCCTAGTAAAAACTTAACAATAGAAATAATTGAGAACCACTTCTGCCTTGTTTTATACTTCGTTTCTAAGAATGCTGAGTCACAAAATCTTAAGTTAGGAAATTGTCAAAAATAGAAAAGACTTTCAGAAAGAGTTTAAAGACAGACAGAAGGGTTTGGTTTTTTAATTGAGACAGTAATTTGATTCCATTTTGTTGACTTCCTTCAGTGAAACAAATTTGTCTCCTAATAGTATTAAATCTTGTCCATCCACATTTGTAGTCTCTTGTAATGACTGAATAGTGTTTTACTCTTTTATTGAAAAGGAAGTTACATGATTTGCTAGATCTTGAAGTCAGTGATTTTAGTAAGATGCTATATACTACCTATCTCTTAGAACTATCTCCAAAAAAGAAGTAGATCTATATGTGAAAAGAATTAAAAAAAAAAAAGAGTATATGTATTAACTGATCACTTTGCTATATACCTGAAACTAGCACATTATAAATCAATTATATTCCAATAAAAATTAAAAACGAAAAGAAAAGAAAAACAGAAGTAGAATATATTTGATTTTAGATGTAATTTAGACTCTGGAAAGAGACCAGGATTAGTGTCTTTCTGTTATTTAACCCTAGGCGTGGCTCTCCAGCTCTGTTTCCTTTATCTTCAAAGTGTGAAAAATGACAGTACTTAATTCATAGGACTGTTTTGAGGAATAAATAAAAGAATACATTTAAAGTACTTAACACTGTGTCTGGAATATAATGAATACTCAGTACATGATTTTATTTTATTTATTTATTTATTTTTTTTCAGTACATGATTTTAAAGAGAAAAAAATGCTGGCGTGCGCGGGGGTCCGTGTTCTGCCTTTTCTCATCCTGTGGGTATCCAGTCTCGTCAGTCCCCTGGACTGTGTGGCATGAAGCGTGGCCGGTCCTCCTGCAGTCAGTGTGGGCAGCCTGTGGAGACTGGTGCTTCCCCGAGGTAGCCTTAACTGGCTCCAGATGGCCCAAAGGAGTAGCTCGCTACACGGACATGACAAGACTGATGTGGTTTAAGAGGATTTTCTCTTTAAGTGCTTTCATTTTTTTTTAACAGTGCCTTTGAAGATGAGACCATGAAGCTCAGGCAGCTGAAACTGGATAACCAGGTGAGCAGAGTCTCCTCTTCTGAAAGATGTGGACAGCTTATCCTGACCAGGAAGCCAATGGGCCTGACTGTGGCTACAGCAAGGCCAAAGCGCTTGAGGACATCAGCATTAAAACTGGCCTTGGACTTATAGTCACTAAAGATTCCTTGGCATCTGTCATAAGAATTAGAAAAATGTTAACGCTGTATTTCTGTGTAGTAATATGAAACTGCTGCCCAAATATCTCTCTGCACTGTAATTTCATGTAACTACAAGATTTTTTCTTTATCTTAAAATGCAAATCTGAAAGTGGTACTGTGCTTCTTAAAAGCTTCTACTGCCTACAGAATACTTTCTCACAGTATTGGTCTCACTTTTCAGTTACATGTTATTATTTGCAGTGATTTGACGTATGTTCATTTCCTCCATTAGACTAAGCTCCATGAGAACAGGAACCAAGAAGTCTGTTAATGATGACCTTTCCATCAGAAGGTCCTGGCCTGGGGCTGGGCCCATTGTAGTTCTTCATTAAATACTGGAATGATGGAAGAGATAAATGCAGTTCTCTGTTGTCACGTACTGTGAGAGTCCTGATTAGTCAGCCTAGAATCTTATACCCAACATGTGTTATTTTCATAGGAGTGTTTTCTAATTCAGGAAATTCTTTAGGTCCATCCAGTCTGCCAACATGGGGTCATTAGCCGTCAGTGTCTGGAGTGACAGGTGACTAAAAACACTTCCAAGTGCTGTCTTGCTCCTTTATGTTGCTTTTGGACCTCATAATGGGACTTTCTGTTGTTCAGTCGCTCAGGCATGTCCGACTCTTTGCCACCCCATGGACTGCAGTGTGCCAACCTGCCCTGTTCTTCACCATCTCCTGGAGCTTGCTCAAACTCATGTCCTTCGAGTTGGTGATGCCATCCAGCCATCTCATCCTCTGTCATCCCCTTCTCCTCCTGCCTTCAATCTTTCCCAGCATCAAGTTCTTTTCCAATGAGTCAGCTCTTCGCATCAGGTGGCCAAAGTATTGGAGTTTCAGCTTCAGCATCAGTCCTTCCAATGAATATTCAGGACTGATCTTTAGGATGGACTGGTTGGATCTCCTTGCAGTCCAAGGGACTCTCAAGAGTCTTCTCCATCACCACAGTTCAAAAGCATCAGTTCTTTGGCGCTCAGCTTTCTTTATGGTTCAACTGTCACACCCATGCATGACTACTGGAAAAACCATAGCTTTGACTATATGGACCTTTGTTGGCAAAGTAATGTCTCTGTTTTTCAATATGCTGCCGAGGTTTGTCATAACTATTCTTCTAAGAAGCAAGCGTCTTTTAATTGCATGGTTGCAGTCACTGTTAGCAGTGATTTTGGAGCCAAAAAAAATAAAGTTTGTTGCTGTTTCTGTTGTTTTCCCTTCTGTTTGCCATGAAGTGATGGGACCAGATGCCATGATCTTTGTTGTTGTTGTTGTTTTTTCCATTTTTTTGAATGTTGAGTTTTAAGCCAGCTTTTTCAATCTTGTCTTTCACTTTCATCAAAAGACTCTTTAGTTCCTCTTCGCTTTCTGCCATAAGGGTGGTATCATCTGCATATCTGAGGTTATTGATATTTCTCCTGGCAATCTTGATTCTAGCTGGTGCTTCATCCAGCCCAGCATTTCGCATGATGTACTCTGCATATAAATTAAATATACAGCATTGATGTACTCCTTTCCCAATTTGGAACCAGTCCATTGTTCCATGTCCAGTTCTAACTGTTGCTTCTTGACATGCTTGCAGGTTTCTCAGGAGGCTTAAGGTGGTCTGGTATTCCTGTTTCAGAATTTTCCACGGTTTGTTGTGATCCACAGTCAAAGGCTTTAGTGAAGTCAGTGAAGCAGAAGTAGATGTTTTTTTGGATTTTTCTTGCTTTTTCTATGATCCAGTCAGTTCAGTTCAGTCACTCAGTCGTGTCCAACTCTTTGCGACCCCATGGAGAGCAGCACGCCAGGCCACCCTGTCCATCACTAACTCTCGGAGTTTACCCAGACTCATGTCCTTTGAATCGGTGATGCCGTCCAACCATCTCATCCTCTGTTGTCCCCTTCTCCTCCTGCCCTCAATCTTTCCCAGCATCAGGGCCTTTTCCAATGAGTCAGCTCTTCGCATGAGGTGGCCAAAGTATTGGAGTTTCAGCTTCAACATCATTCCTTACAGTGAACACTCAGGATTGATTTCCTTTAGGATGGACTGGTTGGATCTCCTTGCAGTCCAAGGGACTCTCAAGAGTCTTCTCCAACAGGACAGTTCAAAAGCATCAATTCTTCGGCACTCAGCTTTCTTTATAGTCCAACTCTCACATCCATACTTGACTGCTGGAAAAACCATAGCCTGGACCTTTTTTGGCAAAGTAATGTCTCTGCTGTTTTCTGAATGTTGAGCTTTAAGCCAATTTTTTCACTCTCCTCTTTCACTTTCATCAAGAGGCTCTTTAGTTCTTCTTTACTTTCTGCCACAAGGGTGATGTCATCTACATATCTGAGGTTATTGATATTTCTCCCAGCAGTCTTGATTCCAGCTTGTGTTTCCTCCAGCCCAGCGTTTCTCATGATGTACTCTGCATATAAGTTAAATAAGCAGGGTGACAATATACAGCCTTGATGTACTCCTTTCCCGATTTGGAACCAGTTTGTTGTTCCATGTCCAGTTCTAACTATTGCTTCCTGACCTGCATACAGACTTCTCAAGAGGCAGGTCAGGTGGTCTCGTATTCCCATCTCTTTCAGAATTTTCCACAGTTTATTGTGATCCACACAGTCAAAGGCTTTGGCATAGTCAATAAAGCAGAAATAGATGTTTTTCTGGAAATCTTGTTTTTTTGATGATCCAGCAGATGTTGGCAATTTGATGTCTGGTTCCTCTGCTTTTGTAAATCCAGCTTGAACATCTGGAAGTTCACGGTTCATGTATTGCCGAAGCCTGGCTTGGAGAATTTTGAGCATTACTTTACAAACATGTGAGATGAGTGCAATTGTGCAGTAGTTTGAACATTGTTTGGCATTGCCTTTCTTTGGGATTGGAATGAAAACTAACCTTTTCCAGTCCTGTGGCCACTGCTGAGTTTTCCAAATTTGCTGACATATTGAGTGTAGCACCTTTACAGCATCATCTTTCAGGATTTGAAATAGCTCAACCGGAATTCCATCACCTCAACTAGCTTTGTTCATAGTGATGCTTCCTAAGGCCCACTTGACTTCACATTCCAGGATGTCTGGCTCTAGGTGAGTGATCACACCATCGTGATTATCTGGGTCATGAAAATCTTTTTTGTACAGTTCTTCTGTGTATTCTTGCCATCTCTTCTTAATATCTTCTGCTTCTGTTAGGTCCATACCATTTCTGTCCTTTATCGAGCCCATCTTTGCATGAAATGTTCCCTTGTTATCTCTGATTTTCTTGAAGAGATCTCTAGTCTTTCCCATTCTTTTGTTTTCCTCTATTCCTTTGCAATGATCACTGAGAAAGGCTTTCTTATCTCTCCTTGCTATTCTTTGAAACTCTGCATTCAAATGGGTATATCTTTCCTTTTCTCCTTTGCTTTTCGCTTCTCTTCTTTTCACAGCTAATTTGTAAGGCCTCCTCAGACAGACATTTTGCTTTTTTGCATTTCTTTTTCTTGGGGATGGTTTTGATCCCTGTCTCCTGTACAATGTCACGAACCTCCGTCCGTAGTTCATCAGACACTCTATCAGATCTAGTCCCTTAAATCTATTTGTCACTGCCACTGTATAATCGTTAGGGATTTGATTTGGGTCATACCTGAGTGGTCTAGTGGTTTTCCCTACTTTCTTCAATTTAAGTCTGAATTTGGCAATAAGGAGTTCATGATCTGAGCCACAGTCAGCTCCTGGTCTGGTTTTTGCTGACTGTATAGAGCTTCTCCATCTTTGGCTGCAAAGAATATAATCAGTCTGATTTCGGTGTTGACCATCTGATGATGTCCATGTGTAGAGTCTTCTCTTGTGTTGTTGGAAGAGGGTGTTTGCTATGACCAGTGCGTTCTCTTGGCAAACTCTATTCTCCTTTGCCCTGTTTCATTCTGTACTCCAAGGCCAAATTTGCCTGTTACTCCAGGTGTTTTTTGACTTCCTACTTTTGCATTCCAGTCCCCTATAATGAAAAGGACATCATTTTTGGGTGTTAGTTCTAAAAGGTCTTGTAGGTCTTCATAGAACCATTCAGCTTCTTCAGCGTTACTGGTCAGGGCATAGACTTGGATTACCATAATATTGAATGGTTTGCCTTGGAAACGAACAGAGATCGTTCTGTCGTTTTTGAGATTGCATCCAAGTACTGCATTTCAGACTCTTTTGTTGACTGTGAGGGCTACTCCATTTCTTCTAAGGGATTCCTGCCCACAGTAGTAGATATAACGGTCATCTGAGTTAAATTCACCCATTCCAGTAGATGTTGGCAATTTGATCTCTGGTTCCTCTGCCTTTTCTAAATCCAGCTTGAACATCTAGAAGTTCTAGGTTCACATACTGTTGAAGCCTGGCTTGGAGAATTTTGAGCATTACTTTGCTAGCGTGTAAGATGAGTGCAGTTGTGCAGTAGTTTGAACATCCTTTGATATTGCCTTTCTTTGGGATTGGAATGAAAACTGACCTTTTCCAATCCTGTGGCCACTGCTGAGTTTTCCAAATTTGCTGGCATATTGAGTGCAGCACTTTCACAGCATTATCTTTTAGGATTTGAAATACCTCAGCTGGAATTCCATCACCTCCACTAGCTTTGTACTGATGGTTCCTAAGGCCCACTTGACTTTATACTCTAGGATGTCTGGCTCTAGTTGAGTGATCATACCATTGTGGTTATCTGGGTTATTAAGATGTCTTTTGTATAGTTCTTCTGTGTAAGAGGACTTGGAGGGCAGTAAATTACTTCAAAGGTGGAACCTAGTTCAGCTGTCTCCAGGGGGAGGTTGCTGGGGCCGTCTGCTCCAGGGCCACCGTGAGGCCCTTGGTGTCCCTCGTGCCTCTGTGGGGCCTTCACCAAGTCCCCTGCCTCTTGGGCCGCCCCGTGGGAGGGGTCCAGCCTTCCCAAGTCCGAGTCTCCTGCCTCTCGGGCCGCCCCGTGGGAGGGGTCCAGCCTTCCCTGTGCACCCACAATGGAGCGTGGCCCATGGCCTGCAGGCACCCTGTGCTTCAAGGTGGCAGCGGTCAGCTCAGTGATAGGTACATGTATTTGTTCTTTTTCAAATTCTTTTCCCATTTAGATTACTACAGAATATTGAGCGGATTTTCCTGTGCGGTACAGTAGGTCCTTGTTGGTTATCTATTTTAAATATAGCAGTGTGTACATGTTCATGCCAAACTACCTAACTGTGCCTTCCCCCTGGCAACCATAAGTTCGTTCTCTAAATCTGTGAGTCTTTCTGTTTTGTAAATAAGTTCATTTGTATCTTTTTTTTTTTTTTTAGATTCTGCATATAAGCAATATCACACGATACTTGTCTTTCTCTGTCTGACTTACTTCATTAAGTATGATAATCTCCAGGTCCATCCAGCTTGCTTCAAATGGCATTATTTCTTTCTTTTCAATGGCTGAGTAATAATATACCATTATATATGTATGTAGCACATCTTCTTTATTCCTCTGTCAATGGACATTTAGGTTGCTTCCATGACTTAGCTATTGTAAAGAATGCTGCAGTGAACATTGGGGTACCTGTGTCCTTTCAAGGGCATATACTCTTTGGATGTATGCCCTGGAGTGGGATTGCTGGATCATATGATAGTCCTGTTTTTAGTTTTCTAAGGACCTTCCATACTGTTCTCCATAGCAGCTGTAAGAGTTTACATTTCCACCAACAGTGTTTGATGGTCCCCTTTTCTTCACACCTAAAGGATAATAAGTTTTCTTTTTTTCTTCCAGTTAAAAAAGTAGGAAAATTTAGAAAAGTAGGAAAAGGAAAAATAATCATCCATATTCTACTTGCTAGACAAATCACTGTTACCATGTTCCTTCATCTTTTCTCCCACTCATATGTTTATATAAACTTGTGATTGTGATTTGATAATAATATGTTAATTACTATATATTTTTCATATACTTGGATTATGATCTTAGCTTGGCTAAAAATGCATTTGTATCACTTTAGATGGCTTTTCATAGGTGTTTAGTAACTATTTATTAAATGAAGTAAATGGATCCTTACCCCTCTCTGTGCCTTAGTTTTTCCCACTTCTTAAGTGGGAAAATGTAATTTACCAGAGGCTCTGTAAGGATCTGTGAAAGAGTGTATATGCTGAAGTAGCCAGACCTGGTGGTCGATCCCCTGGCTGTCCCCTCTCAATCCTCCCCAGAGAGCACTGCTGGAGAAGAAGCAGAGGAAGAAGCGCCTGGAGCCGCTCATGGTGCAGCCCAACCTGGAGGCCCGGCCGCTGCGGGCGAGGCCGAGGGGCCGCGAGGAGCACGCTCTGCTGGTGGAGCCGCAGGCCCCTCACAGCGGAGTCATCTTGCAGGGTGTGTACTCAGGCAGCGCCTCCTCCTGCTGCCGCTGTTAGCATCGTTACCAGTCCCTTCACAATCTTTATAATCACGATTAGGCTTCTGAGTTGGGATAAACGCAGTGGTCCAATCAGCGGAGGAGACCTGAAAGTTCACAGCCATCCTGAAACAGTTGTTTTATCTGCAAAATGAATGAGTGTGGGATCTTAGTTCCCTGTTGAAGTGATGAGTCTTAACCACTGGACCACCAGGGAAGCCCCCAGAACAGCCCACTTGAGGAGCTTGCAGGCTTGGTTGTTGTCTCCCGGCAGAGTGAACCGTAAAGCCAGGAGCAGATAGAGGCAACCATTCCTCCAGTAGCCGGACTCGGGACAGCAGTGACAGTAGCAGGGAGGAGAAAGAGCAGGGTTAACACGGCCAAAGCCAGCCCTTGGCCGCCTGCCTGGACCAGGTCTTGAGTCTGGAGGACCTGCTTTGCTTTCCGTCTCTTTCTTAAGTGTCTGAAGCACAGCATCAGGTGCGTTTCATTCATACTTCAGCCTCTAGTCAGGGCAGCTTGATAAAATGAACACAGATAATGGAGTGGCTTCCTCTTAACAGATGTCCTCGTGGAGGTTAAGGCTGGAGGAGTGGACTGGTTTGGTGGGTGTTCATTCGGATCATGCGCACCAGAGCCACCTGGCCACAGGGCGGGTGATACCGGCTTCTGTTCTTTTCGTTGGGCTCCTAGGCATTGATGGTCCTGCTGCCTTCCTGAAGCCAGACGCTCAGGATGTGGACACCAGACTTCACGTTCTCACGGTGGGCTCTGCTGCCACAGAGGACGCTGAAGGGAGCGCAGATGGGGAGAGCGCACGGGACCCTGCCTCCAAGCCGGATCTGCAGGAGGTTCTCCGAAAGCACGGTGAGGGGGTCCCGGCTTTGAGGCTGTGAGCTGGTTGAGCTGGGGTGACGTCAGGTGTGGGCTGGACAAGAGTTACTCTGTGCTGTGAAGAATGAAGTGGAGGGGACAGGTGCTCCCTAGACCAAGATTCAGGAAGTGTCAGTTTGGAAGATAATGTTCCTCAGGTGGAGGTTCGTTTGCTTGTCTTACAAGTTTGGGAGAAATCCTTGACCTCTGTCTTAAGGTACATGTTTACATAAACTGAGTTTTTAGTATAAAAATGGCATTTGAAAACATAGTACTAACATTGTGAGTCAACGGTACTTCTATAAAAAAGAAGAAAGCGTAGTAGGAATGAAGATGCCAACATGAGAGTGAGGTCCCAAGAGTTTTATGCCTTTTTGCTACCTGCCCCCAAAAGTTAGTCTCGTTCTCTCCGTGGACCTGCTGACTCTGGGATGTCACGTCAGCACTCACACGCCGTGTGGTCCTCTGTGCCTGGCTGTCACTTAGCATCGGTTTTTCAGAGTTCATCCACGTTCTGGCCTGTCAGGGCTTCATTCCTGTCTGTAGTTGAGTGACGTTCCGTTGTACAGATAAGCCATCTTTTGTCCTTCCTGTCATCAGCTGATGGACAGCTGGGTTGGTTCCACTCTGGCTGTTAGGAATAGTGCCACTGTGAACAGTTACGTGTGCATTTTCATTTGGATGTATGTTTTCCTGGCCTTAGCCTTATCCTTGGGTGTCCTTGAGAAAAACTTGATACCATTTATTTGTGAACTGTGTGAAAGGAGCTCATGGTGGCCCCTCCTCCGAGATGGGTAGGGCTGCCTGTTGCTCAGCCTCCTCGTCAGTTATGATTTGCGGGCTGTGCCAGCTATTGTGTGAGGGGCAGCCTCACCCTGGAGACCAAAGAGGAAGAGGGTTGGGTTTCAGGCGTAGCTCTGCTGCTTTGTCTTGGGCAGAACTGCTCCTCCCGGGCCTCCCCACTGTCATCTCCAGGCCTTTGTCACCTTCACAAACTGAGCCTCTGTCCCCGGTGAACTCTGCCTGCCCAGCTCCTCCTCTCCCCTCACAGCTCACATACATAGAATCACAGGGGTTTTCGCCTTTTGTATCTGACTTATTTTCGCTTTGCATAATGTCTTCAAGATTCATTCATGTTGTAGCATGTGTCAGGATTTCATTCCTTTTTAAGGCTGAATAGCATTCCATTTGCGTATGTGCCACAGTTTGTTTATTCATCAGTTGGTGGATATTTGGGTAGTTTCCACCATCTGAAAATTGTGAAGAACACTGCTCTGCACATCGGTTGTTCAAGTGTCTGTCTGTGTCTCTGCTTCGTCTCCTTCTGGGAATATACCCAGAGGTGGAATTGTTGGATTTGGATTCTAGGGCAGTTCTATATGTCTATTTTAGGAACCAACTATATTGTTTTCTGCTGTGGCTGCATAATTTTGCATCACCACCAGCAGTGCATGAGGGTTCTAGTTTCTCCTCACCAACACTTATTTTCTGTTTTGGGGTTTTGTTGTTTTTTTTAATTTATTATTTTACTTATTTGTTTTTGGCTCCATTGGGTCTTTGTTGCTGCCAGGCTTTTCTCTAGTTGCAGCAGTGGGGGCTGCTCTCTGGTTGTGGTTTGGGGGCTTCTCATTGCAGCGACTTCTCTTGTTGGGGGGCACAGGCTCTGGGTGTGCGGGCTTCAGTGGTTGCAGCTCCCGGCTATAGGCTACGGGCTCAGTAGTTGTGGCGCACGGGTTTAGCTGCCCTGCGGCATGTGGGATCTCCCTGGATCAGGGATAGAACCCGTGTCTCCTGCATTGGCAGGCAAATTCTTGACCACTAAGCCACCAGGGAAGCCTGGTATTTTTTTTCTATAGTAGTCATCCCGGTGCTTGTCAAGTGGTATCTCATTGTGATTTTAATTTGCATTTCCCTAATGACTAGTGATGTTGAGAATCTTCTTATGCTTATTGGCCACTTATGTAGCTTCTTTGGAGAAATGTCTATTCAAGTCCTTGACCCATTTTTGAATTGGGTTTGTTTTGTTGCTGTTGAGTTAAATATTCTGGATATTAATCCTTATCAGATGTATGATTTGCAGATATTTTCTCTTATAGAATGTTTTAAAGAGGCTCAAATTAGGGTGGCAGCAGTGGGCAGGGAAAACGAGGGGTGGAGTAGGTGAGAATATGAAGAAAGAGTTGTCAGAATGTGCATAAAAGAGCCATGTGTTAAGTCAGAACAGCTGGAATGTTTTAAGCAAGGGAGTTAAAGTTATATTTGGCTCAAAGATTTTCTGGCCTTTTTTTAAAACAGTTTCTCCCTTTCTGCCAGGGATCTCAGGGAGTTTGAACTTTGACGAGGAGGAGACTGATGGGGAGGAAGGAGAAGGGAACCAACTAAGGTCTCAGTCGCCGTGTTCAGAGGCAGAGAGGCCCGGTTCTGCATCCAGCCAGAAGCCAGCCCCGGTGTGTAGTCCTGATCCTTCTTCCTCTGGGGCTGATTTCACTGCTTCCTGGACACGTCTTCCTGTTTAAGTGCCATCACTGCATGAGGGCTGCTTCCAGGATTTAAGCTGGAATTATATTTAGAGCCCACGACCTCATATTTCCTGTGTCTTCAGCCAGCTTTTGTAAAGCTGTATCCCATTTTCATACTTCCCTCCTTCATTACTCCCAGGGGTCATATACTTACTTAACTTCTCAGAGTTTTTCTTTATTTTGTCAGAAGACGGAAGACATATGGGTAAATCAGTAAGTTAATTTGTCCTTTAAGTGTTTCTCAAAGAGAACATGAGGTTTCCTGACCCAGCTGCGGCTGCTCTCTCAGGGCACAGGGGCCTCCGGGACCGCATCCCCGCACTCTGACATTCAGCCGGGAGAAATAGAGGACTTGGAAGGCTTTGCGTACAGTCCTGCCCCACGAGGTGTCACAGTGAAGTGCCGGATAACCCGGGACAAGAAAGGGATGGACCGGGGGCTCTTCCCCACCTACTACATGCACTTGGAAAAGGATGAGAATCGCAAGGTAGGCGAGTGGCTCTTGTCTTGAGATGGAGGGTAGTGTGCTGTCGGGGTGGGGGCGGTGGTGGTCTTAAGAACAGGGGCGGGGGGCACCAGCCTTAGACCTAGTCAGCAGGAACGAGGGTGTACCTCCAAGTGTCCAGTGCCGGGTTCTCACTGTCTTCACAGAGGTCCTAGTCTAATAGAATCCACCCCCGCCCCAGAAAAAAGAGAGTTTTATCCAGGAGTCATAAAGTGGAGGAGAATGTTCAAATGTAGTTGTTTTTACCTCCATCCCTCTTTTGGGGTGCCGGGGTTTCCAGCGTGCTCTTAGACTTTTATTTTTATTACATGGTAGAACATCAGTGTGGAAAAAAGAGAGTACATTTTAGGGAATAGGAGGAATTGGAAAAACAAAAACATGTCAGTGAAATGTCTTGTTTTTCATCCTAGAAATTCTGATTTACCCTTAAATTTGAGGCAGTTAGTATTTGCTAGTGACCAGCCTGTTTTGTGTTGATACCAGGTCTATGTGGGTGACTTTACGGTTCTAGAAATAAGCTGGTGGTAGTAGGTTTTGCTAGTGACCAGCCTGTTTTGTGTTGATACCAGGTCTACGTGGATGACTTGACGATTCTAGAAATAAGCTGGTGGTAGTAGGTGTCAGTGCTGTTGACAGCCACCGTTCACTGCGTGTGGACTGCGCACCAGGCGTGTGCTCCGGCTGTGTGTGTGTCATCGCCTGGAACCCACAGGACAGGCTGTGAGACAGGACTCCTTGTCCCCCTGTGCGGGCGAGGCGACGGGCTCGGGGAGCACCCACATCACCAACGAGTGCCAGAGCCAGTCTGAGCCTGTTTGACTCCGTAGTGCCCCCTGCCCCGGGTACTGCCCTCGCCCGCCTCCCTGTTACTCTCCAGGTCCAGCAGGGTTTGGGAAGGACGCCCACACCATGGTACCGGCGTCCCTGAAGCCCCAGGAGCTCAGAACAGCCACGCACACAGTGCGGCAGGAAGGCAGCACGGTGGGGAGCGGGGCCGAGGTCCTGCCTCTCCAGGGTGGGGGCAGTCTTCTCGTGAAACTGCACGAAGCTTGTTTAAAATGTCAGTGGACCTTCCCTGGAGGTCCAGTGGCTAAGATTCCGCTCTCCTAACGCTGGGGGCCTGGGTTTGGTCCTTGGTCGGGGAACTAGATCCCACACGACGCAAATAAGACCTGGTGCAGGCAAATAAATAGATAAAATGTCAGTGCAGGTTTTAGGGGTGAAGTTACAAATAATGATGTGAGAATGAGGCGAGTGAGTTTAGAAAAATTAGGCAGTTGGGAGACCCTGGTGGTGAATTCTAAGAGACATAGTGAGGATTAGAAAAAGTGGTAAGACCTAGAGATTGGTCTCCTTTGAGAAAACCCCGAATGGCAGGTGTGCCGGTACTGCGAAAGGGCCTGAGGCCCCAGGGGCCCTGGGAGAGGAGGCCGCAGGGGCTTCCACGGTGGCACCGGGGGCCCAAGGCCACAGAGCACACGGTGGCAAGGTCAGGGACAGGGAGTGGGTGCCCCTCACTCAGCTGGGTGCCTCATCCAGGCTCTGCAGGAGACCCGTCTCTCGTGCCTGTCTATCTGGGAACCTGAGATGATTGACTTCTGCCTGGGACTATCCTTCCAGGACTAGGTTTTGAACATGATGCGTGAGTTTAACACGTGCTAGCCTACAGACCAGGGGCCAGGTGTCGTCACCACTGGGGTTCCAGTGCACAGAGGCTGGTCTGGGTGTTCGGGGCCTCAGGGAGGTTGCTGCTGCCATCCATGAGGCCGTGGTTCTGGCCAGGTTCTCCACAGTCCTTGTGTGGTAAGGCTGCTGGAAGCGGGATCAGCAGGCCCCACACCATCCTGCAGGCTGACTGGCCCCTCGGCTCCTGGCTGGCGCCTCTCACCCCCGCCCCAGGACCCTAGCATAGCCTCTGCTCCTGTGCCTGGAAGCTGCCAGCCGGCCAGCGTGAACAGCGCTGCGCTGTGGCTGGGCTGCATGCCGCCCCGGGCGCTCTGCTGAAATCGTCACTGGTGCCGTCGTCAAGACTCGGGCTGCCTCACCCCGGGCTCTGAAGGGAGAGCGTCTCTGAGAATGCGCTGAGCACCCTGTAACGACCCACACTGGAGTCTCAATGCAGAGGACTCCAGCTGTGGCCACCACGTGGCTTTTCTACAAGAAAAGTTAAAGTGCATTAAACCTGTTTAAAAATAGAAAAGACCCAGAGGTGGACTGCTTGGTATAGGACAGGCAGCTGCTGGATAATTGCTCACTGAATGCGTAGGACACACATGGCAGCTCTCGAGTGCATTTTTTACTGAAATGCTTTTTCCTTTTCTAGATATTTCTTCTTGCAGGTAGGAAGCGGAAAAAGAGCAAGACATCCAACTACCTCATCTCCACGGACCCCACAGACCTGTCCCGAGAAGGGGAGAGCTACATTGGCAAGCTCAGGTGGGGGCAGCCTCATGTCACGTCCTCTTCTTGTGAGAGCTTGATTCCTGTAGTCTCAAAGCAAGTCCACGCTGGTTTTACAGTGAGCTGGCTTGATGTCATCTAAAGAGAAATAAGTTAATAGAAAGCCCAAGGCTTCTCCATGATTTAAGGATGGATCTTTGAGAGAGTGACTGAAAATGAGAGAAAATTGCAGAGCTCTCTGGTGACTTTCTCTCTTGATTTTAGGTCCAACCTCATGGGGACTAAGTTCACCGTGTATGACCACGGTGTGAGCCCGGCCAAGGCCCAGGGCCTGGTGGAGAAGGCCTACACGCGGCAGGAGCTGGCCGCCGTGTGCTATGTGAGTCCATCTTCCCGGCCTCCTGACCGGCCCGAGCTTGCAGGCCGCCACCCCTCCCCTCACGCTTGTTTCCCTGTTCGCTCAGGTTCACTTGTCATCTGCCGGGTTTGGTGTGTTTGCTGTTCCGGCAGGCCTGTCCCCTCTGCTCTGTCCCTTCCCTGTGCCGTGGTGGTGTGAGCGCTCACTGCGTCACCGCTGACACACTGGCTGGAGATGACAGTGGCATGGAAGCCGGTCCCTGCTTCCATCTTCTTAAGCTGGTTTGCTGTGTATTGCTGCTGCCAAGCGTCCCTGCTCCAGCAGACGACATCTTTCTGCTCCACAGCCTTTCAGGCTGCTCCCCACCGAGTCTAGAGTCCAGCCTGGACCTTCACCTCACCCTCTGGCTCCCCTGGCAGCACGCTTCCTCCTGTTGTCTCTGCCGACCCCCTCCCCCCACCCCAAACCTGCCTGCCCCCTCCTGCCTGCCCACCAGGGTCTGCAGAGGGGCCTCTCCCCACACGGGACGTGCTTGACACTGCCCTCAGCTCCCCTCGATTCCTCTCACACCCTGTGAGCTACCCCCATCATGCTTCTGATCCTTCTCTGACCACTTTGTAAACTCCCGCTCACTGCTGTTTCTACACAAACCTGGACCCGCCGTGTAGAGGGCATGCAGAGTCAGAGAAGCGAGAAGAAATTAACCCAACTCAGTTGTTGCTTTGATCCTAGAGTCTCAGCTTTTCTTCAGTTGGAATTAATCTCATCACTTGATTCCCATGAGATTTTATCTGTGTGACTGAGAATCATTTGATTTAACCCTTTATAAGCTATGGTATGTTTTAGCTTCAGAATCAATGAAATATTTTAACTATGCATGACTTTAATACGCACGTATATATATATGTAAATATACACACATCCACATATTTAATGTACTTATGTGTAATCTGCCTGGCTTGACAGGCATTTTAATTTTTTGCTTCCAAGTACAGGCCTTAGTTAACTGTAATTCTCCCTGTGTATCATATAGTGCCATGTCCTTAGTTGGGAAATAGATATTTATTGATGATGATAAAACTGGGCAGTTTGCTCAAAATTGTCTTAAATTTCACTTCAGGCTAAAGAGGAAGAGTAAGGTTTCTAGATGATAGAGTCTGCTTTAAATTCAGATGTTCAAAGTAGGTTAAAAAGAGGAAACAGTATTATTTTCCTGGTCTTGATTACCCATCTCTCTTTGTTTAACTACAATGAAGTAATTGAATGGTTTTTAGTGCTCTCCACATTGCGGACGTTGTGCGTAACCAGCAGTCTTGTGTTAAGAATGTCATCGCTTTTTCTTTTCTGTTTCAAGTTCCTACTTATTTCCCTGTCTTCTAGGAGACAAATGTACTTGGATTTAAAGGCCCGAGGAAAATGTCTGTGATCATCCCTGGGATGAATATGAATCATGAACGGATTCCTTTTCAGCCACGAAATGTAAGAGTGTATTTGTTCTTAATGTCTTTATTTTTAATTGAAGGATAATCGCTTTACAATATTGTGTTGGTTTCTGCCGTATATCAGCATGAATCAGCCATAGGTATACACGTTTAATCAGCAGAGGACCCTAAACATAAGACCGTGATGCAGACACAGTAGAAGAGACTCCTGTTCCCACCAGAGCCCAGTGTGGCGACCGGCCCCGCTCCAGAGAGCCGTCTCCAGACTCCTGGGCACCTGCACTTGTTCACGCAGCTGATTGCGGCCACTTACTCTGCAAAGAGAACTGCTAGTGATTCTCTAAGAATCCAGAAAACCTGGCTTAATCTTTGACTTTCTGTTCTGTTTTCTGAAATGGAGAAAATAGGCCCCTCCTATGCCCGCCCCTGCACAGGGTAGAGGAGGGGTGGTCTCCCCTGGCTCTCAGCACAGACCCCTTGCCTGCAGGACCATGAGAGCTTGCTTTCAAAATGGCAGAACAAAGCCATGGAGAACTTGATCGAGCTGCACAACAAGTCCCCGGTCTGGAACGATGACACCCAGTCCTACGTCCTGAACTTCCACGGCCGGGTCACTCAGGCGTCTGTGAAGAACTTCCAGATCGTCCACGACAACGACCGTAAGCCCCCAGGGAGAAGGGTATTCTGGCGAGATTCGGAAATGAGCATTTCCTTTGTTTGGTAGGAAGTTACACTCAGGAAAAAGTGGTTTAAGAAAGAAATGGTTCTTTTGGAAAGACAGAGCTGCATTGTGAGTCGCTATGTGGAGGGCAGAAGTGAGACAGAGACGTCCGGGGGAGGCAGTGTGAGGCAGGGGCACAGACCCTTCCTTCCTCAGTGAAGGTTCTGGGCGAGTCCAGTTGGGCCCACGGAGCTTGTGCTGTGCCCGGCGGGCTCCTCTTCGCCGTCCCCTCCTCTGGCTCTGCCCTGGGCAGCTCCTTCCCTGGAGCGGATCATAGGAGAGCCTGGGGTGACGGGGAGCGGGCACTCTTGGTCATGCCTCTTTCCGTCGTCCTGAGGGATTCCCACTTTAGAAAGGCTGGGATCACTGGCCTGTGTGGAAGGCTTGTCTCCATATCTAAAGTGGGCCCTTCCGGGTAGAAGCATCTCCCCCGCTGACGTGCCTGCCCTCTGCTTCCAGCTGACTACATAGTCATGCAGTTTGGACGCGTGGCCGACGACGTGTTCACGCTGGACTACAACTACCCGCTCTGCGCGCTCCAGGCCTTTGCCATCGGGCTCTCCAGCTTCGACAGCAAGCTGGCCTGCGAGTGAGGCCGAGTGGCCGGAGCAGGGCACTCTCGCCCCAGGACACCCAGAGTGACAGGCTGCCCCTGTGGAGCGGTCCCTGGAAGTGTGTGTGTAGATGTGTGTGGATTCACATACGTGTGCGCGCACATATATGTTTGTACACCCCTACTCCCTGGTCACATAGCCCTGGTCAGGGATCACGGCTCAACTCGGGTGAGAGGTTTTGCAGAGCACAGAAGTGATCTGATGTTATCGCCCAGCTGTCAAGAGTCTTGTTCTTGGAAATTTGCAGCCAGAATCAGCTTGACTCCCCTTTCCTGCAGATCTTCTCAGAGAGGTATAGTTACCTCAGTGACCTTCAGTCGCCAGGTCTGCAGACTTTTTCTGAAAATGGCCGGTTCATCCATGGAGATGTGACTGTCCCCAGGTTCCAGGGTCTGTGTATCGCCCTGGGCCTGGCGGTCTTCCATAATGGGCCTGTGGTCACGAGAGCACCTGGGGGGACGACTCCCTCCAGGAGTGCAGGTCACAGCTGAGGCTTTGTCCGCTGCAACGTAGCCTTTCCCGTGTCCTGCCCACAGCAGTTTGCAGAGTATCATTTACCATCAGTGGTTATTCCAAGTCCACCCAACACCTGCCTCACCCATGGGGGAGGGGCCCCGGGAGGAGTGCTCGCTCCCTGCTGTCTTTTGTCAGGGGGCAGGGGTTGCACAGAGTCGGACACGACTGAAGCGACTTAGCAGCAGCAGTAGCAGCAGCAGCCGGGGTGGGGTGGGGGAGTATGGCGCCAATTCCCCAGAGCCAGCCGCTCCACTCGGGGGTTCAGGAGTCACCTGATCACGTCCCCTCTTCCCTCAAGGCTGGCTGACTGGCTCCTGTCTCAGTCAGGGTGGCTGTGGCCTGATTTGTGATCAGTGATACGAGAAATTTACAAATTGTCTTAATCGTGGTTTAGGCTGGAAGCGTGAACTTCAGAGGAGACCTGGCCTGGTCTGGTCATGACTGAGAGGCTTTGACGTGGCCTCCACAATTCTCAGCCCGAGCGCCTCCCTCGATGGGTCACCGTGGAGCCGTCAGTGCAGACACACCTGCTGCCCCGTGGGAGGGGGAGAACCGTGTGGGTGTGTAAACTGCCGTTGTCCCTGTCCAGGGCGAGGACACTCAGGCCTTTCTTCTCAGTGCAAGTGTCGTTAGCCCCAAGGCCTGGCTCCCCCACAGGTCATGTTCTGTCGCTTCTGCTCACAGATTGTAAGCGTTCTGCTATTTTGTTCAGATTATTAGCCTCTCCCAACAAATTGCATGGCTCTGCTGCCAGTTTACAGCCTGCTCGGGCACCCGTGTCCTGAGGCTCAGGAGCGCTGTGAGCTCCGCATTGGCGTCGGTCACTCCCAGGCCTGTCTGCCAGCCTGGGGTTGGGCGGCAGCCTCTGTTGCTCCTTGTGTTTCCTTACGTGGACGTCCTTTCTGTCCCTGCTTCCTGTCCCTGCTCCACATTGAAAGCAGTGGAAGGAAAGAGATTGGGAGTGAGCCGACCCATGGCTCACCCCACTTGCATGTCCACTGCTCTGTCCTGACCCAGCGGTCATCTCAGGCTGCGTCCCTTAAGTGCCTCGGTCCTCAGGTGCCCTCTCCCCGCTGGCCTGTCCTGAGGCTGCTCGCTTGCCTCCAGTGGGGGATATGAAGTGTCTGGGGAGGGACCTGGGGGGCGGCTGATCTGACCTCCTCTTGCCCCTACTCTGGCGCAGACACACCCTGGCCTCCTGTCCTTCCTGCTCAAGTGTGCAGGTGATCGGTTTTACATATTTATACTTTTTGTATGCTACAGAAATAAAAAATGATTTCTATAAAAATGTGAGTGTTGCCATTCTTTCAGACCCCCCCATCCCTCGAATGGCTCTTTCCATCACATCTGTTGTGATAGTTTCATCGCTAGGCAGCCGTGAACTAGTCAGTTCTTTGAAGCCAAGTGACTCTCACTGTGAGTTTCCATCACAGGAGAGCAGGGGTCTGAGGAGTCATCACATGCACGACACTGGGCGTTTCCTGGACGGGCGATGGGGCTGGGACTGAGACAGGGGCCCCAGAGGACAAGACGATGGAGCTGAGACTGAGGGGGCCCCAGAGGACAGATGATGGGCTGAGACTGGGGGCGCCCAGAGGACAGACAGTGGAGCTGAGACTGAGACTGGGGCCCCAGAAGACAAGACGATGGAGCTGAGACTGAGGGGGCCCCAGAGGACAAGACGATGGAGCTGAGACTGGGGGCGCCCAGAGGACAGACAGTGGAGCTGAGACAGGGGGCCCAGAGGGTGGTGCCTTCACCGTCAGACTCCTGGGTCACCTTCCTGATTTGCCAGCGGAAAAAAACGGAATGAAGGGACTCTGTCAGTTCTCAGTGGTCACATTTAAGGCTTCCTTCTACAGACAAGATAAAAGGAGTATGTTCACAAGTCCTGGCGAGGCCTTCCTGCTCTTAGGGTCACGGGATGAGTCCCGTGGAAGAAGAGTCACATTATGGTGAGGGCTGGGGCCAATCTGATGTGTACAGCTTGCGTTTTCTTTTTCACTTGATTTCTAAACAGGTTATTTGTGACCCAGTATTATACACTTTTCAATAGCCGAGAATAATATCAGTGGTCATTGATATGAAAGATACCAGCAGGTGATTTTCAAACATCTGAATAAGCCTGCAAAAGGCTCTTTAAAATTTATTTAATTTATTTACAATATCATGTTGGTTTCCGTCATATTCATCAGCATGAATCAGCGTAGGTATATATATGTCCACTCTCACTTGAACCTCCCACCTCCCACTCCATCCCGTCCCTCTACACAAGGCTCTTTCTGAGAGGAAGGTTCGTAGGTGAGAGAAAGAAATGAGCATCAGTTCACTGCCTTTAGATAGCAACATGGGTACAGAAATAAAGCGACGGTCAAATCGGGCAGAGTCCCTGGGTTCTGGCTCTTCTGCCAGGGATCTGCCTCTCCTGTAGATTGAGGGGTTAGAGTTACTAACACAGGCTCTCCTGTCCTCGAGTGAACCCAGTCCTCCTTGCCCACACCCACAGTCACCCAAGACCCCACAGCGTGTTTTCAGTCACGTGCTCTGGTTCTCTCCTTCGTGCGCAGTGGCTGTCGGCTGTTTGCTGTTTGTAGCTGGAGAAACCTGGAGAGGGGAGACTGGACTGGGGGGAGCACACTTGGGGAAAGGTGTGACCCTGCAACTGAGGAAGCTGCTTCCCAACCACTGGCCACAACTGTTCCTGGAGAAAACCCATGGATGTTGAGAGCTGGCCCCCCTCAGCCTCCAGCTCCCTTCCGCATGGGCTGGCCTCACACATTTCTTGGCCAAGGGCACGTGGCCTAGTCTGCCCCTTCCCCCCCGCTCTATCAGCTGGCTCTCTCAGTCAGTGTGTGCTCTCCAAGTCTCATGGCTCTTCCCTTCTGCACAAACTCAGTCTGGGGGGCGGGGCACTGTCTGTGAAGTGTTCAGGCAAGCCCTCCTGAGCCACCGGGCTTCCCGGGTGGTGCTAGTGGTAAAGAATCCGCCTGCCAGTTCAGGAGACAAGACACGGGTTCCATCCCTCCATCCCTGGGTTGGGAAGATGCCCTGGAGTAGGAAATGGCAACCATGGACAAAGTAGCCTGGTGGGTTAACAGTCCAGGGGGCTGCGAAGAGTCTGAGCACCTCCCTAAACCGTGGGCGGCTCCCTAGCACCACCTGCTGACCCAGGGGGTGTGTTACAAGTGCAGTAACGTGAGGAGCACACATTCCAAGGCCCAGACCCTATTGTCCTGTGCTTACTAGGCACTCTGTGCTTCGGCATCAACAGGACTCTAGAAGCTCTGGGGACAGTAGAGTTGCTGGAGGGTAGATAGTGGACGGACTCCAGGCAGAATGCCTGGGCCTCGGCACCAAATGCCTAGGCACCAAATGCCTAGGCAGATATCAATATTCTCATTTTCACTAGTGTCTTTTTACAAATGGAATAAAGCATCTCAGTTGACTTTTTTTTAGCCATGCAGTTACACAAAATGGTTTATAAATGCTCATTAAGTTTTCCAGGGACTATGGCCCGAGGAAAGGAAAGCAGCATGACTTAACTAGGGAACTCAACCTTCCTACTGTGGTCTCAGGCCTGAGCTTACCTTGCCTTCCTGACTTTGTACCCCTCCCTCAGTATTCTTACCTGGAAAATTCCATGGACAGAGGAGCCTGGCAGGCTACAGTCCACGGGGTCGCAAAGAGTAGAAAACATCTGAGCGACTAACACTTTCTTCTGCTTGAAGGAACAGCCCATGCAAAAAAAAAAAAAAATGCCCTGAGATTAATGCAAGTTTCTGAAGTATTTCAAATACGAAGTAGGCCTCTGTGGTCTTCTCTGGCTCTGCCGAGTCCTTCTATCTATCAGGCCCACTCTCCCATGCATGGGGCCAAGCTGAGACCCAGGAGCCCAGGCGGAAGAAGAGTGAGCCACGTGGAGGACGGAGCTGGTGGGGGCCAGGGTGAAAGTGGGACTTTCGTGGTCTGTTCCAACTTTTCATTACACATGGTGGTGTAATCTAGTGGTTCTCAAACCTTGGGGTTTTAACATCTGGTTAAGTACTATCCACCTAGATTCTGTCCCTTGTGATTTTCAGAGACTCCAAGAATAATCAGTAGTTCCCTTTCTTCTGCAGTCTGGGGGCAGGGAAGTCAGGAAGGAAGGATGCTCTGAGAGGAAAGAAGGGTGACAGGCAGAGGGGGCTGGGACTTAGATCAAGCTTTGAAGAGTGGGTCTAGATGGACTTTCTAGGGTGCTGATGCATGCCTTGAGAGTCCCTTGGACTGCAAGGAGATCCAACCAGTCCATTCTGAAGGAGATCAGCCCTGGGATTTCTTTGGAAGAATGATGCTAAAGCTGAAACTCCAGTACTTTGGCTGCCTCATGTGAAGAGGTGACTCATTGGAAAAGATGAGTCAACTCTGATGCTGGGAGGGATTGGGGGCAGGAGGAGAAGGGGACGACAGAAGATGAGATGGCTGGATGGCATCACTGACTCGATGGACGTGAGTCTGAGTGAACTCCGAGAGTTGGTGATGGACAGGGAGGCCTGGCGTGCTGCGATTCATGGGGTCAGAGAGTCAGACACGACTGAGCGACTGAACTGAACTGATGCATGCCTAGTGTGGACTCAATCAGGGTAAGACAGAAGGATGCCCTTAGAAATACGTCCTGATTTTGCCTTTGGTCAGTCTTATGTTAGCCTGTGTCACATATGGATACAAATTTTAAATACTAATGATTTCATGTGGTTCAAACAGTGTTTATACAATAAAGCCTCCTCCCACCCCTGTCCCCTTCTTCTGTTGCTCTCGCCCTGCCGTACTCCCACAGTTGACCAGTTTTAGTTTCCAGTGTATCTTTCCAGTGTTCCTTCATGCAAAAATAAAAATGTATTTGTAATCTCCCAATCTTTGTGCACAAAAGGTAGCATATTACATACTTGATTCAGTCCAGTTCAGTTCAGTCACTCAGTCGTGTCCGACTCTTAGCGACCCCATGGACTGCAGCGTGTCAGGCTTCCCTGTCCATCACCAACTCCTGGAGTTTGCTCAAACTCATGTTCATCCAGCCGGTGATGCCATCCAACCATTTCATTTTCTATCCTTCTGCCCCCTTATCTTTCTGCCTTCAATCTTTCCCAGCATCAGGACTTGGTTCAGTAGCTTGCTTTTTTTCATTTAATATATCCTGGAGATGTTTCCGTATCAATAAATACAGCCCTTCCTTATAGAGGCATACCTCATTTTATTGCTTTATTATGCTTTGTTGACACTTTTTGTGTGTGTTTTTTTTTTTTACACAAATTGAAGTTTTGTGGCAACCTTGTGTTGTCAGATGCCGATTATCATTTAACAATAAAATATTTTAAAATCAAAGTATGAGCATTGTTTTCTAGACATCATGCTAGTAGTTACCAGGCTACTGTATAGTATAAACACAACTTTTACTATATATTCTGAGAAAGCCCCACATTTGTGTGGCTCCCTTTATTTTGATATCTGCCTCATTGCGGTGGTCTGGGACTGAGCCTGCAGTGTCTCTGAGATGTGCATGTACCTGTTTGTATGCTACAGTATTTCATTCACTCAGAGAAGTACTGTAATGTTTTTAAATAGTCCCCCTGCTGCTGCTAAGTCACTTCAGTCGTGTCCGACTCTGTGCGACCCCATAGACGGCAGCCCACCAGGCTCCCCCGTCCCTGGGATTCTCCAGGCAAGAACACTGGAGTGGGTTGCCATTTCCTTCTCCAATGCATAAAAGTGAAAAGCGAAAGTGAAGTTGCTCAGTTGTGTCCAACCCTTAGCGACCCCATGGACTGCAGCCTGCCATGCTCCTCCGTCCATGGGAGTTTCCAGGCAAGAGTACTGGAGTGCGGTGCCATTGCCTTCTCCGAAATAGTCCCCCATGCATGTACAATTTGAGCATTGAGAAATTGTATCAGTGTGCTTTAAGTATATAGAGTGCTGCAGGGACCCGTTATTTACTGTAATAAGTAACTCACTAACTCCCCTGGCATGACTACGCTTGGCATCTCCCACAGTCCCAAGTTCTCCCCTTTGCTCTGCAGGTGTCATCTACATGCTGGTTGAGCATCTCCTTTTGGATGGTACCCAGCTGTGCTTTCTAACTGTCACTGCTAGTCCCATGGAACTATTCAAATTAAAATTTAGTCAACTAGTTACATTTCAAGGGCTCAGTAGCCATACGTGGCTTGTGCCTACCATACTGGACAGTGTGGATAAAGAACACTTCATCATTCTAGAGTGTTCTGTTGGAGAATATGGGTCCATAGAAATTTCAACCTCAGGTTCCGAAAATGTAACCTCTGCTCACCAGGTGTCCTCCCAGTGGAAGTGGCGCTTGTCCAGCTCCCCCAGTAGAATGTCAGCAGCTTGCAGGGCAGGGCTGTGACATCTGTGCATCGCTAGTGCCTACCTGGTACAGTGCCAAGGACCTTATCCATGCTCAGTCCTTGTGGGATGGAAACCCGAGTGACAGGAGACTGAGGTTCAGATGCCTAAGTGTCCCCAGGGTCATAATTAGTCTTGGACGAACTGTGATTGTTCAAACTCCCCAGTAACCACATAACACGTGACTTCTGTTGCCTTTCATCTTCAAAATATCAGAGTCACTGAAAATGAAACTCAACAGTAAGGCTGGAGGAAGCCTTTCCTCCCTTCTGAGTTTTTTTCCAGGAAGCTCCCGAATATTGGATCCTAATGATGCTCTGGGACCCTCAGAGAAATTTCGGAAGAACTGTGTGGAGAAAGCTTCACCTCTGGGCTCCAGAAACCAAGCATCTTGTTTCAGTCTGGATACTGCATTCATTTGCATGGGCTGCTGTGACAAAATACCACAGAAGGGGTGGCTTACACAGAAATTTATCCCTCACGGTTGAGGAGGATGCAAGTTCAAGGTCAAGGTGTAGGCAGGCTTGGTTTCTCCTGAGGCCCCTCTCCTTGGCTTAGAGATGGATCCTCCCTCCATGTCCTCATGGTCCTTTCTCTGTGAGAAGTCTTCATCCTAATCTCTTCTTACAAAGAAGATTAGGAAGGGCCCTGATCCAGGCAAGTTGGATTAGGCCAACCTAAAGACCTCGTTCTAACTTAATCACCTCTTTAAAGATGTCTCCATATCCAATCCCATTCTGATGTACTGAGGATTAAGACTTCAATGGATGGATTGGGGGTTGGGGGAGGAAGCACAAGTCAGCTCCTGGCACATACTGTCCCCTCCATGGTAGACCTGGAGTCTAGCTTGTCCACATTCTCTTTGATGAAGAGATAACAGGACTAATGCTATACTTTTCAAATTACAGACTGCTTTTGTTCTATAGGGGAAAAGAAAGCTTGCAGCTTTGATAAAAGTTGGACTGTTTAGCCCTTCAATACATGATGATGCAGTTGAGATGGTATGGAGTGAAGAGTCTTCGTAAGGAAAAAAAGCAAAAGGAAATACAGGATAGTGGCTGGGGACTGCCCTGGGAGTCCAGTGGCTAAGACTCCCTGCTCCCAATGCAGAGGGCCCGGGTTCGACCCCTGGTCAGAGAACTAGATCCTACGTGCCACAACTAAAGATCCGTGTGCTGCACATAAGACTGGTGAAGGCAAATAACTAAACACTTTAAAAAAAGAAAGGACCCAGAGTCCCAGCACTCACACTCCAGCACCAAGTCAGCAGCATCCTACTTTTAAGCCGAGGGTGAGGGGGCATGCTTTAGGGGCATCTCTAAAGTAGTGCATCTTCCTCTGACCTAAAGACTAGGCAATAATCTTCTCTTGATTCTGCCCTGGTCAGCTTCATATTAGGCTATTAAATCCAGTCATGGTTTTGTTTTTTTTTAAGATATGGAAAAATTAGGGCAGGGTTAGACATATGAAAAAGTGGCTAAGACTCCACATTCCCAATGTAGGAGACCCAGGTTCGATCGCTGGGTCAGGAAGATGCCCTGGAGAAGGGAATGGCAGCCCACTCCAGTATTCCTGCCTGGAGAATCCCATGGACAGAGGAGCCTGGTAGGCTACATACAGTTCACGGGGTTGCAAAGAGTTGGAACAAGACAGAGTGACTTTCACATTCACTTTCTTTCACTTAGGCATATAGTTCCAGTCACATCTCACCCACTACCCCCCCATTATAAAAGAAGTACGTTTGTTATAAATAATAACAAAATGACAAAGAAAGCCCCTTAATCTTCAACCTGTCAGAGATAATCACTCGAAAATACCTTTCAGTTTATTTTTCAAAAACAGGATATAACACTGTAAATCAGCAATACTCCAATATAAAATAAAAAATTAAAAAAAACCCAGGATCATCCTATATACACTTTTTTTTAATCCGCTTTTCCACTTATTATATCAAGAATGTTTGTCGGGTTTATTTTTAAAAATCTTGTTTAAAGAATACTATCACATGGATGTGGCTGAATTTATTTAACACAGTATCACATGGATAATTTAACTGTGACCATAATTTGGGTTGGAAAAAAATGTATTAACACAGTGGCTCAGTGGTTAAGAATCTGCCTGCAATGCAGGAGACGCAGGAGAATGAGTTCGATCCCTGGGTCAGGAAGATCCCCTGGAGGAGGGCATGGCAATGCACTCCAGTATTCTTGCCTAGAGAATCCCATGGACAGAGAAGCCTGGCAGGCTTCAGTCCATAGGATGGCAAAGAGTCAGACACAACAGAAGCAACTAAGCACACATAATATGGGTTGAAAAAACTTTAACAATTAAACGATTTTTTTTAATTTAAATTAAAAAAAAAATTAAAGGAATAGAAACAATACCAAACAACATAGCTGACACTGCTGTTGTAATCCATCCTTCCTGCCTTCTGTTCTGCAGCCACTTCTGTTTATCAGACTTTTCCTAACCTCCTCCCCCTCCTCCCACCACCGTCCTCCCCTCCCCCGCGCTCCCCAACCCCCGCACCCGAGTACAGACCACCAGCCTTCCTGAGTCTTCCAGACTCAATTCAGCAAGCTCTCATTTATCCTGCAAGATCTAGGTCACAAGTCACCTCTATAACTTGGATTTTCTGAGCCTTCCCTTGGGTTCCTCTACGGGGCTCAAAGCTCACAGTCACTCAACAAATGGTTATTATACTAGGTAGCCAGTGCTTACCATTTGTGCCTCACTGAGTGCCTGCTTGTTGTCCTGAGCTGTCTCATGTGGACGAGCTGTGACCAAGCCCTGACGTGTTGCATTAGTTAACAAACAGACCAGAATTTATATGCAAATAAGATGTGCTGTGAAAGTGCTGCACTCAATATGCCAGCAAATTTGGAAAACTCAGCAGTGGCCACAGGACTGGAAAAGGTCAGTTTTCATTCCAATCCCAAAGAAAGGCAACATGAAAGAATGCTCAAACTACCACACAATTGCACTCATCTCACACACTAGTAAAGTAATGCTCAAAATTCTCCAAGCTAGGCTTCAGCAATATGTGAACCGTGAACTTCCTGATGTTCAAGCTGGTTTTAGAAAAGGCAGAGGAACCAGAGGTCAAATTGCCAACATCCGCTGGATCATCGAAAAAGCAAGAAAGTTCCAGAAAAACATCTATTTCTGCTTTATTGACTATGCCAAAGTCTTTGACTGTGTGGATCACAATAAACTGTGGAAAATTCTGAAAGAGATGGGAATACCAGACCACCTGATCTGCCTCTTGAGAAATCTGTATGCAGGTCAGGAAGCAACAGTTAGAACTGGACATGGAACAACAGACTGGTTCCAAATAGGAAAAGGAGTACGTCAAGACTGTATACTGTCACCCTGCTTATTTAACTTCTATGCAGAGTACATCATGAGAAACGCTGGACTGGAAGAAACACAAGCTGGAATCAAGATTGCTGGGAGAAATATCAATAACCTCAGATATGCAGATGACACCACCCTTATGGCAGAAAGTGAAGAGGAACTCAAAAGCCTCTTGATGAAAGCGAAAGAGGAGAATGAAAAAGTTGGCTTAAAGCTCAACATTCAGAAAACGAAGATCATGGCATCCAGTCCCATCACTTCATGGGAAATAGATAGGGAGACAGTGGAAACAGTGTCAGACTTTATTTTTCTGGGCTCCAAAATCACTGCAGATGGTGACTGCAGCCATGAAATTAAAAGACGCTTACTCCTTGGAAGGAAAGTTATGACCAACCTAGATAGCATATTCAAAAGCAGAGACATTACTTTGCCAACAAAGGTCCGTCTAGTCAAGGCTATGGTTTTTCCTGTGGTCATGTATGGATGTGAGAGTTGGACTGTGAAGAAGGCTGAGCACCGAAGAATTGATGCTTTTGAACTGTGGTGTTGGAGAAGACTCTTGAGAATCCCTTGGACTGCAAGGAGATCCAACCAGTCCACCCTAAAGGAGACCAGTCCTGGGTGTTCATTGGAAGGAATGATGCTAAAGCTGAAACTCCAGTACTTTGGCCACCTCATGTGAAGAGTTGACTCATTGGAAAAGACTCTGATGCTGGGAGGAATTGGGGGCAGGAGGAGAAGGGGACGACAGAGGATGAGATGGCTGGATGGCATCACTGACTCGATGGACTTGAGTCTGGGTGAACTCTGGGAGTTGGTGATGGTCAGGGAGGCCTGGCGTGCTACGATTCATGGGGTCGCAAAGAGTTGGACACGGCTGAGCAACTGAACTGAACTGAACTGAACTGAAGACCTGCTTCCTTCAAAGTCTCCACCTCAAGAGACTTGATACTTTGTCAGTGATGCTGTGATGCTCAAAACACCATTAGGGGCTTCCCTGTGGTTCAGTGATAAAGAGTTTGCCTATCAAGGCAGGAGACGGGTTCCATCCCTGATCTGGGAAAATCCCACATGCCACGGAGCAACTAAGCCTGTGTGCCCCAACTACTGAGCCTGTGCTCTAGAGCCTGCACCCCACAACTACTGAGCCCGAGAGCCCATGCTCTGCAACAAGGGAAGCCACCTCAGTGAGAAGCCTGCTCACTGCAACTAGAGAGCAGCCCCTGCTTGCTGGTAGTAGAGAAAAGTCCATGCAGTGGACCCAGCACAGCCAAAATTAAAGAAATAAAATTATTAAAAACACACACACCATTGGAACATCTCTCTTGGAAGTAACTTCCGCATTTGTAGCACTTTCTTTTATCTTCTGTGGCAGTAGCTTTCTGCTTTTTCATTTTTAACTTAATATTTATTATACACTTATCTATCCTAGGCACCAAGCTGGAGCTGGGTGAAAGATAAGATAAATCGGACATTTAGTCTGTCTCTAAGGAAGTTTCTGTTTGGTAAGGGAGGTAAGATCTGGACACCCACTACAGTACAGGGTTAAGCAATAAGGCTCCAGGGAGGTTGGACCTGAGTTTTGGAAAAAGATAAAAGTCCTCTGATTTCAACCTCCCAGCAAGAAGGGTGACTGAGGTCTGTGATTGCACCCTGTGTCAAGCCAGTATCTTCTGAAGACTTAAAAACAAAACTCCAAAAAACAAACCCAATCGCTAAACCCATCCTGGCGTATTTAAGACACAGACTCCCCACTTTCTGGCGATGCTCCACAATAGATCGAGTCTTCCCAGCTCAATGATAAGCTCTGAGAGGGCAAGTGCTGAGGTCTTATCCTTCGCTGTTCCACAGTGTCCGGTGGGCGAGTGACAGACGCGGGATCAGGGTTAGACGCGTCTCCGGCCACGCCACACTAGTATCCCTTCCCCTCGTGAGCGGCTTTCAGCAGTGACCGCGATGCAGGCCGGCGCCGGGCGGAGGGAAGCGGCCGAAAGACCCTGCGGGGAGGGCACCTGTGGGCGCGCGGAGCTCCTGTGTGCTGGGCCTCGGACCGGAGTCCCAGGTGGATGGGCGCCGTAGGGAAGAAGGGCGCAGATGTCCGCGCGCTGGACGCCCGCCCTTGCCAGGCCTTTCGGGGCCGGCGCGGAGGGAGAGGCGAGCAGAGGCCGGGCGCGAGTCCAGAGCCCGGCCCGTAGGGTCGGGAGCAAGGGTTCCGGCCTCGGCAGAGAGCGGGGGACTGGCCGGGAGGGGCGGGAACCCGGGCCCGGGGAGGAGGAGGAGAGTCGGGGCTGAGATCAAAGGGGAAGCACGTGTGCCGGGCGATGGCCCCGGCCGGAGCCGGATGCCGAGGTCACAGCCGAGGGTCCCCGCGGCCGCCCCCGGCCCGCCCAGCCCGCGGCCCCTCCCCGCGTCCCAGTCTCCTCCCCGAGGGCCCGGGGCTGGGCCGCCACTCCCTCCAGCTCCCGCCCTCGACCGCGCGCATCTCATTCCAGCCCTCATTCCGCGCATTCCAGGCTTCCTCCTTTCAAACCCCAGGCCGGGGGCGGGGAGAACCCGCAGCTCCCGGCTCCGCCGCGCTGCCGCGTCCCCCAGGTGAGTGGCCGGCCGCCGCGCCCCTCGGCCGCGCCGCGGGCGCTCTTTCCTTCCCGCCTGGGACCTGCGCGCCGGGCCCGCCGTCCCCCTCTCCCGTCTCCGCTCTCCCGCTTCCCTCCCTTCCGCCCTCCCGCGCGCGCTCTGTTCCCCCAGCTCCCTTCCTCTCCCGTTGACTCACCCCGCCAGGAATAGGGATCGCCTGTGCTTTCCCGTCAGTCCCCTTCTGGGAAAACTCCTCCCTCTGCTCCGCCCCGCTCCGCGCACCGGCCACAGCGCGCTGGACACCGCGCACCGGACACCGCGCACCGAGTACCGCGCGCCGGGCGGGGCGAGCTGGGTTTGGGCCCGCGCGGAGTCGGCTCCGTCCCGCGATCCGCCTTCATCCCCGCCCAGCCGGTCGGCCCGGGGCCGGAGCCCGGGTCTCCGCTCGCTGACCCCGCGTTGTCTCTGCAGCGCCCTCGCCCGCCTCTCCGGACCTCAGCGGAGCCGCGGCTGGAAGAGCCGCGGGGCTGGCTCCGCGTACCCGCCCACCTCCTCGCACCCTGGGACCGGTAAGACGGCGGCGCGGGAGGAGCTCTCATCCGGGATCGGACTTAGGGGCGAGCCGGGCACGTGGAGTCGCGCGAACCGCGAGGCTGGGGTGGGCGCAAGGGCCAGGAGTAAGGGGAGCGCGCGGAGCCGAAAAGACGAGGCCGAGCCCAGGTCGCCGGCGGCCGAAAAGAGACCCAGCGCCCGCGCCTCTCTTCTGCTGGGCGCCTCTTGGGCTTGGAAAGGGTGTCCTGGCGATTTCAAGCCAAGGCTTTGCGAGAGCGGAGAGGACCTCAGCCAAAGGTCCCCATTTCCCAGGACTTGAGAAGCGTGGTGCGTTCCGTGCTGGAGGCCAGTGAGTCTGGAGAGCAGAGCTCCACAGCCCGAAGCGAACGTTTCCCCGGAGGGAGAGCAGACCCGGGACTCGCGCCTCCGTGCACTTGTGTGTCGAGCGGAGAGGGGGTTCGGGGCCAGACCTGGCAGGTCAGTGATGAGTTCACGTGGCGTGTGACTGTGCCGCCTCCTTAGCTCCGGGTGTCTGAGGGTGATACCTGCTCACCGATGACTCACCTACCTTCTAGGAGGCATGTTTGTTTGTGTTGAACGGGAGCGCCTTTCCACCCGAGAAAAGCGCTGTTTGTCTGTAAGCTGAGTATCTTGGAGGACTAGCGAGATGCCACGTCTCTCAGTGTGTGTTTCCCCCGTGAGGATGTTGTTCCTGGGCGGGACGGTCCTCCCTCCCTGCAGGAGCAGGGGCAGGGCACCGAGTCTCTGGTGGTGTCTGTGTCCAAGGAGCTGGCGGTGGCTGTGGGGCTGTGTGGTCCCCAGGCTTCATTCGCCCTGGACCCGCGGAGCTTGAGGGAAGCTGTGCACACCTGCCTCTCGCAGGCAGCTGTCTTTCTGTGGAGGTCGGTTTTGTTCTTGCCTGGAAGAGTTTAGGGAACACGTTGGTAGAAAGTTTAGGGAAGCCGAGATTCTTGCCTTTTGGTGATGGGGTGGGTTGTTGATAGTGAGACTTGGGCATGTTTGTGGGAGGGGTTGGACACCCTCCCCCCAGAAAGAGCTCATTTTGCATCTTGAGATTTGTGTAGGCAGTGCTTTTATTTGTTTTGATTAAAAATAAAAAAAAAATACAATTTGTAAAAGTTACTTTCCATTTGCAGTTACAACAAAATACTGGCTATACTCCCCGTGTTGTACAATACATCCTTGAGTTTGTACCTGTCTGACACTCAATAGTTTGTACCCGCCCTCCCCCCCAACCCCCACCCCCAGCTTGCTCCTTCTACCCCCACTCCCCCACTGGAAACCAATAGTCGGCTGTCTGTATGTGTGAGTCCTATGTTATATTCACTAGTTTGTTGTATTTTTTAGGTTCCACATGTGAGTGATATCATACAGTATTTGTCTAGACAGTGCTTTTAAAGTTGGCCCCAAGGACAGGGGAAATTGAACTACTGGTCCAGCTCTCCTTGGAGCCACCTGGGAGTCAAATGGAAGGACCCTCATTCTTGATGACTGACTGAACCACCAGGCACTGGGATGTAGGGAGGGTGTTTTCCTGCCCTCCTAGCTGGGGGAAGGCTGCCTCTGAGTCACTGGGTTGACCTGTGGGGAGGCCCTTCTGGATAGCTGTTTTCCCATCTCTTCCTTTCTGCTATGCTTTCTGTTTTCTCTCCCTTTGGAGTTTTACCACTGGAAACATTTCAGAGGGTGGAACTGGGTGGGGTGAGAGCCCCAGTGCCCAGGAGATGGGCAGAAGTTTGAGATTGACAGCATGTGAGGAGGATGGGGGCCACAGACTGATCCTTGAGTTATCTCTTCATCCCATGACAGAATGCTGTGGGCATCACGTTCGGGGCTTCTTGCCAGGAAGGGCCGAGATGCCCTCAGGTGGGGACTCCCACTGGTCCTCCATCCACCCTGAGGACACAGATATTCTGCTGGGAGCCACCTCCTCCTTCACCTGCTCAGGCCAGGTGTGTGGGTGGGGCTTCGAGGGTGTCTGGTGTATAGGTGTAGTAGAAAGGATTCAGGTTTGGGGTCAGACATAGCAGGGTATAAATCCTGACAGTTACTACCTTTAAGGCTTTGGGCTCAGTTTCCTGATGAGTAATGTGGGAGGGGTAATTAACATCTATCCAAGAAGTTTTTGTGGTGAAAATTCAGTGTTTGCAGAGCAAATTGCACCGTGCAGAAGAAGCCAGTGTTTCCTAACCCTATTTCACCACAGAACCCCTTTATCCAGGAAATTTCCTAACACCTTTGCTAAACCCTGCTCTGTCATTCATGATTATTTAGCAAAATGGATCGAGTGTTTGCTGTGCGCTGAACCCTACAGGTTTCCTGTCTCGGGCTTAGGAACCGGGCTAGCTAGCAGCCCAGGTGGAGGTGGGATTTGGGCTTTGTCACTGAACAGCACAGGGTCTCCGTGTTCAGATTCCGGTCCTGCCTTGCCCCAGGGTGAACTTGCTAAACGTTACAGAACTCTAATGTCAGCACCGAACCCCCTCATATTAAAGATGGGAAGCACTCCCTATGGAGAAGAGTATAGAGAGTCCTTAAAAAAACTAAAAATAGAGTTAGTATATGATCTAGCTATCTCACTCCTGGACATATATCCGGAGAAAACTATAATCGGAAAAGATACATGTACCCGTGTGTTCATAGCAGCACTATTTACAATAGCCAAGACATGGAAGCCACTTAAATGCCCATCGATGGATCAATGGATAAAGAAGATGTGGGATCTATACGCAATGGAGTATTACTTGGCCATAAAAAGTATTAAGTATGAAATAATGCTATTTGCAGCAACGTGGATGAACCAGACATTTTTATACTGAGTGAAGTAAGTCAGACAAAGACAAATACTGTCTGATACCACTTACACATGGAATCAAAAAAAAAATGGTAGAAAAAAACTTATTTACGAAGCAGAAATAGACTCACAGACATAGAAAGCAAACTTATGGTCACCAAAGGGGAAATGGGTGGGGGAGGCATAAATTAGGAGTTTGAGATTAGCAGATACATACTCCTATGTATAAAATAGATAAACAAGTACCTACTGTAGCAAAGGAAACTCTACTCAATATCTTGTAATAAATTATAATGGAAAAGAATAGAAAACATATATATATATATTTGATATATATATTTGAATCATTTTGCTATACACCTGGAACTAGTACAGCATTGTAAATCATGCTGCAAATCAACTATACTTCAATAAAAAATTTAAAAATAATAAATATCAAGATGAGAAACTGAGGCCCTGGTGGGACCATAACTTGCTTAAGGTCTCACGGCTGGGGAGTGGCAGAGCTAGGACTAGAGCTCCACTCTGGTCCATTCTGATGCCTTCTCTCTCCTGCTCTGGGGGTGGCAATGCCCAGACCACTGGCCAGCTTGGTCTAACAGGTGTGGAGTCTGGAGCAGTCCGCCTGGGCATGTCTCCCATCTTGTGGCTCAGATAAGCTTGTTTGGGCAGAAATACTCCCTTAGGAACCGTGGAACCTGAGAATGACCTCTGGAAGGGGGCAGGGACTTCAAGAGGTCTTTTTTTTTTTCCTATTTTGCTGCAATGGTGTCATGTGGGATCTTAGTTCCTTGACCAGGGATTGAACCCGTGTTCCCTGCAGTGGAAGCTTGGGATCTTTACCACTGGACTGCCAGGGAGTTCCCTCACGAGGTCTTTAAAATGCACCCGCCTTTCTCCTCCTGGGCCTGCAGGTCACTTAGCCAGGTGAGAAGCGTCCCTGTCCTTCCAGGTCTCCTGGGATGCAGAGCGCAGCTGGCTTGGAGCTTCTGTCCCCGCCTTGTACGGGTGACTGTCGCACAGCATGGCAGTGGAGGATGTGGTGGCTTTCCTGCCGCCGAGGTTGGGCCCGGGTAGCCTGCCTGCCTTTGCCCCCTGTGACCTGTTGCTGGCAGGGGCTGAGACCACAGCTCCCTTTCAGGCTCTGAAATTGTAGCTGAACAGCTGCTGTCGGCCCCCGCCTCCCGGCGGTGTGACCAGCTCGGGGCCCAGGTGGACGTGGGGGCAGCGCTGTGTCGCTGGCACAGCCTCCAGCTCTAGGATCTCATTCCAGCTTTGCCTTGACCTCTCCTGAAATGACAGTTCTTCCTACGTTTCTGGTTTTGCCATGTGGACAGCAGGGAGATTCTGGCCACTTCCTCTCATACTGTTCATGTCCATGGGGTTCTCAGGGCAAGAATAACGGAGTGGTTTGCCGTTCCGTCCAGTTTGCCGTTCCGTCCGTTTGCCGTTCAGTGGACCACGATTTGTCAAAACTCTCTTAGGTGGCCCTGCATGGCATGACCCATAGCTTCATTGAGTTACACAAGCCCCTTCGCCATGACAAAGCTGTGATCCGTGAAGGGGGTTAGTTAGCATCACCGACTTGACAGACATGAGTTTGAGAGCAGGTGAAGGACAGGGAATCCTGGCATGCCACAGTCCCTGGGGTCACAAAGAGTCGGACACGACTTGGTGACTGAACAACAGCCAGCTCCTGCCAGGTGTGGTCCTGGAGCCTCAGCTGTAGCGACTGGCCCTTTGGGAAGATTTCCACTGGAACTGCAGCCCCCTTCTCCCCAGGGTGCCCACACCTTCTGGCCTTTCGCCCATCAGGGGGATGGGCCCGGCTCCCTGCTGTGCGTCCTGCTGGGGTGGGCGGCCCCCATGGTGGGCGGGCCCCCATGGGTGGGACTCGGCTTCCTTTGACCCAAACTTCATGGGAACAATGGACTTCAGAGGAGTCACCAGGGGCAGGAAATGGAGCTGTGCTGAAGCTGGGTGACTGTCGTGGGGGAGGGGATACACATCCGGCCTGGAGGAAAGGCAGGGCGTTGGGGGCAGGGCAGAGGGCACTGGGGCTGGCCGCTGACACACAGGGTGGGCCTCTTCTCTGCAGGGGCTGTTGACTCAGAGACCTGGGCCGCTGAAGCCCACTCTGGCTGAACCTCCTGCTCAGTGTCTTCTCAGCAGAGGTGTCCCTGGGGTCTGCCAGCCCGGCTCACTCCCACCAGAACCACGGTCCTCCCTTCCTGCCAGCTCCCTGGATGGGATGTCTGCGTGAATGGGCCTGGCTGGGATAAAAGGCCAGTCTTGTTTCTTCCTGGCTGACGGCCACCTTGGCGTTAAGCCTTGAGTAATCGTTGACTGGGCAGTGGGCAGAGGTCTGGGTGGGGAGGCAACCGGTCTGGGTCAGCTGGACTACAGAGAGGGATTATTCATATGACCAGGACAGGCAGAGGGAGATACTACCCAGAGCAGGTGGCAGAATGTTCTGGGAGATGAAGCACCCTTATCTAGCCTTCATCTTTGTAAGAGCAGAGCCGACGTGGGAGAGAGCTAAGGTGGCTTTGGGAGAAGTGAGTCAGACCACTTGCTTTTCCTCAGTTCAGGTGGCCTTACTCACAGATCGGGTTCTGGGGACCTGAAAGAAACTTCTGGGCTCTGGGAGGAGCCCCGACCAGTGGGAGGAGGTGAGCATGGCAAGGCAATCCACATTGTCCTGGTTTAGCCCTTCTAAGGGGCAAGGCTTCCCAGGTAGCTCAAACGGTAAAGAATCTGCCTGCCAATGCAGGAGACACAGGTTCTATCCTTGGGTTGGAAAGATCCCCAGAGGAGGAAGTGTCAACCAGTATTATTGCAACTGGAGACACAACAGTATTATTGCCTGGAGAATCCCATGGACAGAGGAGCCTGGCAGGCTACAGTCCACAGGGTGGCAAAGAATTGGACAGGACTGAGCAAGGAGATCCAACCAGTCCATTCTGAAGGAGATCAGCCCTGGGATTTCTTTGGAAGGAATGATGCTAAAGCTGAAACTCCAGTACTTTGGCCACCTCATTCGAAGAGTTGACTCATTGGAAAAGACTCTGATGCTGGGAGGGATTGGGGTCAAGAGGAGAAGGGGACGACAGAGGATGAGATGGCTGGATGGCATCACTGACTCGATGGACGTGAGTCTGAGTGAACTCCGGGAGTTGGTGATGGACAGGGAGGCCTGGCGTGCTGCCATTCATGGGGTCGCAAAGAGTCGGACACGACTGAGCGACTGAACTGAACTTAGCGACTAACACACACACAGAGGGCAAGACTAGTTGATGTGCTTCCTATGGATCCTTTGCCAAATTCCAGGTCAGACGTTTGAACATTTGGTCTAGGGGGCGCTTCAGAAATGAATTTGAGGAAGCTAGCAGTCAGCGTGCGTTCACTCACCAAGTCATGGGGAAAGAATCTAACTTGGGTGTAGGATTTTCTTGGGTTCAAGAGAATTGAGTGCGTTCTGGCTGATAAGAGCGGTAAGAGGGATTTGGAGCTGACTGAAAGATCGCCCTGTGTCCTGGTACGACCTCATGACGCCCTGGGGCGAGGTCTCTAGTGATGTGTCACAGGGCTCTTTTTTTTTTTGGCTTTGTGCTCTTATCAGTTCTGTGGGTGTTCAGGACAACAAGCACAGAGGACTATCGAACCAGGATTTAGAACCGTCTCAACAGGCTAGGAGGCTGAGGTTAAGCAGAACTCTGAAATTAAAAAAAAATTTTTTTCAGTTAAATACATGCTCATTATAGAACACCAGGAAAATAAATACATAAAGGGGAAAATAAAATAGTACCTAGGACCACAACTTAGGGATGAGTACCGTTGGTATTTTGGTATCAGTTCAGTTCAGTTTAGTTCAGTTGCTCAGTTGTGTCCTTGCGACCCCTTGAATCACAGCACACCAGACCTCCCTGTCCATCACCAACTCCCGGAGTTCACCCAGACTCAAGTCCATCGAGTCAGTGATGCCATCCAGCCATCTCATCCTCTGTCATCCCCTTCTCCTCCTGCCCCCAATCCCTCCCAGCATCAGAGTCTTTTCCAACGAGTCAACTCTTCGCATGAGGTGGCCAAAGTACTGGAGTTTCAGCTTTAGCATCATTCCTTCCAAAGAAATCCCAGGGCTGATCTCCTTCAGAATGGACTGGTTGGATCTCCTTGCAGTCCAAGGGACTCTCAAGAGTCTTCTCCAACAACACAGTTCAAAAGCATCAATTCTTCAGCGCTCAGCCTTCTTCACAGTCCAACTCTCACATCCATACATGATCACAGGAAAAACCATAGCCTTGACTAGATGAACCTTTGTTGGCAAAGTAATGTCTCTGTTTTTCAATATGCTGTCTAGCTTGGTCATAATTTTCCTTCCAAGGAGTAAGCGTCTTTTAATTTCATGGCTGCAGTCACCATCTGCAGTGATTTTGGAGCCCAGAAAAATAAAGTCTGACACTGTTTCCACTGTTTCCCCATCCATTTCCCATGAAGTGGTGGGACTGGATGCCATGATCTTCGTTTTCTGAATGTTGAGCTTTAAGCCAACTTTTTCACTCTCCACTTTCACTTTCATCAAGAGGCTTTTGAGTTCCTCTTTACTTTCTGCCATAAGGGTGGTGTCATCTGCATATCTGAGGTTATTGATATTTCTCCTGGCAATCTTAATTCCAGCTTGTGCTTCTTCCAGCCCAGCGTTTCTCATGATGTACTCTGCATTTAAGTTAAATAAACAGGGTGACAATATACAGCCTTGACATACTCCTTTTCCTATTTGGAACCAGTCTGTTGTTCCATGTCCAGTTCTAACTGTTGCTTCCTGACCTGTATACAGATTTCTCAAGAGGCAGATCAGGTGGTCTGGTATTCCCATCTCTTTCAGAATTTTCCACAGTTTATTGTGATCCACACAGTCAAAGGCTTTGGCATAGTCAATAAAGCAGAAATACATGTTTTTCTGGAACTTTCTTGCTTTTTCGATGATCCAGCGGATGTTGGCAATTTGATCTCTGGTTCCTCTGCCTTTTCTAAAACCAGCTTGAACATCAGGAAGTCCACGGTTCACATATTGCTAAAGCCTAGCTTGGAGAATTTTAAGCATTACTTTACTAGCGTATGAGATGAGTGCAATTGTGCGGTAATTTGAGCATTCTTTGGCATTGCCTTTCTTTGGGATTGGAATGAAAACTGACCTTTTCCAGTCCTGTGGCCACTGCTGAGTTTTCCAAATTTGCTGGCCTATTGAGTGCAGCACTTTCACAGCATCATCTTTCAGGATTTGGAATAGCTCAACTGGAATTCTATCACCTCCACTAGCTTTGTTCGTAGTGATGCTTTCTAAGGCCCACTTGACTTCACATTCCAGGATGTCTGGCTCTAGGTCAGTGATCACATCATCGTGATTATCTGGGTCGTGAAGATCTTTTTTGTACAGTTCTTCTGTGTATTCTTGCCATCTCTTCTTAATATCTAAATGGCTGTCTGGGGAGGCCTTACAAATAGCTGTGAAAAGAAGAGAAGAGAAAAGCAAAGGAGAAAAGGAAAGATATAAACCTCTGAATGCAGAGTTCCAAAGAATAGCAAGAAGAGATAAGAAAGCCTTCTTCAGCAATCAATGCAAAGAAATAGAGGAAAACAACAGAATGGGAAAGACTAGAGATCTCTTCAAGAAAATTAGAGATACCAAAGGAACATTTCATGCAAAGATGGGCTCGATAAAGGACAGAAATTGCGGTTATACTCTATTCTTTGTTTTTTTTTAAGCTACTGAATACTATGTGCTCAGTCGCTAAGTTGTGTCCAACTCTTTGCAACCCTCTGAACTGTAGCCCACCAGGCTCCTCTGTCCCTGGGATTCTCTAGGCAAGAATCCTGGAGTGGGTAGCCATTCTCTTCTTCAGGGAGTCTTCCTGACCCAGGGATGGAGCCTGAGTCTTCTGTGTTGGCAGGTGGGTTCTTTACTACTAGGGCCAGCTGGGAAGCCCCAAACAATATTGTACCATATGACAATTTATTTAACTGTGTCCTACTGGACTTTGAAAAACTGTCTTCAATGTTTAACCAATTCAAAATTGCTTGACATCTAGCGTGTTTGCCTATCTGAAGATGAAATCTAAAAAGTTTACTTGTAAAATCGTGTGTTTAAGTTCAGAACATCAATTATATGCTGAATAGGAACTTACTGTCAATCCTTGTGAGGAGAAAAATCTTGAGGTTTTTCGTTGAGGAAGGAAGCGGAAGGGAAATGAGCATTTATTAAGTGCCTACTGAGTGCCAGGCAGTATTCTAAGCATCTCTCTCGAAATCTCTCATTTAATCTTTGTAGCGGCTCTGTAACATAGGCTTTGTGTTGTTTTTTTAGCCTCTACTTTACAGAGGAGGATTCCCAGGTGACTCAGTAGTAAAGAACCCGCCTGCTAATGCAGGAGATGCAAGTTTGATTCCTGGATCAGGAAGATCCCCTGGAGAAAAGAATGGCAACCCACTTCAGTGTTCTTGCCTGGGGAATCCCATGGACAGAGGGGCCTGTCAGGCTACAGTCCATGAGGTCGCAGAGTCGGACACTACTGAAGTGACTTAGATAACTTAGATTACAGAGGAGGAAGACGTTACATGGAGATTAATGTGGGGTGGGAGTATGTGCCCAGGTCCATCTGGCTCTCTGCTGCAGAGCCAGTGGTGTGGTAGGGGCCTGCGACGGGAGGGCTGAGTCCATTGCGGTGCTCTGGCCACACTGGGAGCCTCTTCTGGTTTTGGAGGGTGGACACACCACACCCAGGGAGCACGGAGCTGTGGTTGTCTCGGCCAGGATGGAGCAAGGGTGGCTGCTGGCACTTCTCTCCAAGGAGGCAGCCCTCTTTTCGGGAGCAGCAGACCCCTCCGTCTGATCTGCGGTCCATTTGAGGAGGGAGGACCAGGCGGAACCACATCCAGTTTCTACTTCTATGAAGAATGTGTTCGGGATGCTTCACAGGAGGTCTCTGCTCTGGCTGGGAGATAGCATCAATGACCTCTGGGATCTCGCCTCCACCATGTGGTCCTGGCCTCAGTTTCTCCACCAGTAGGGTGGGGGCGTATTTCCCACTTGGACTTTCTGGAAAATCCATCCTGCTAGAGGGAGGTAATGCCAGAGGAGAGGCTGAGAGATGTGGTGGCGGGGGGAGGGAAGGGCAGTGTCTGAGGAGGGAGACATGGTGGCACTGCATGGCCCCCCCATCACCCTGTGAAAGCTGAATGGACAGGTGTCAGCGGCAGGCTGCCCCCGGGGCTGGGGAGGGGAAGATGCCCTGGCGGGGGGTAGTGGCTGCGAGCAGACTGCAGTGCTGTGTCGTCTGATGGGAATGTGAAATTGTACGTTAAAGAAGCAAAAAGAAACTGACCAAATGAGTATTAATAATATATTATTAAGCTACTGTGTCTGAAATATTACTGCTTACTGTGTAATCAATAGTAAAACAATATAATGAGATTGTTATGTTGCTTCTCATACAAAGGGTTGGAGATCCAGCCTGTGTTTTATGCTCATCGGCACGTCTCTGTCACCCAGCCACACTTTTCAAGTGCCCGGCAGCCACATGTGACTGGCCACTGTTTTGGACCGTGGAGGTTCACAGCTGGCCTGCTCTTTCTGCTTCTCATCAGCTATGTGGCCTGGGGCAAGTTTTCAGACTTCAGTGTGTCTTGTTTTCCACTTTTTTTTTTTGGGCCTTGCCTAGCAGCGTGCAGGATCTTTGCTCCCTGACCAGGGATTGAACCTGTGCCCTGTACAGCAGAAGCACAGCGTCCTAACCACTGGACCACCAGGGAAGTCTCTTACTTACCCCTCTTATGAATGGCGGCAATAATAATAATGGTGCCAAGCCCATATGGTTGATGTGAAGATTAAATTAGGCAATGTTTGTAAAGTGCTTGGTTTTTTTGGCCTGGCATGTATTAAACTTTGTGTGAAAGTGAAAGTGTAAGTCGCTCAGTCGTGTCCGACTCTTTGCAACCCCATGGACTGTGTGGCCTGCCAGGCTCCTCTGTCCATGGAATGCTCCAGGCAAGAATACTGCAGTGGGTTGCCCTTTCCTTCTCCAGAAACTTTCTGTAAAGTGCTTATCAAATGACCTGTAACTGGTCCTTAACCCCTGGACAGGCTAGAGGGGCAGGTGGTGATGAACTTGGGAAAGCCCTGTTGTAGGGGGGACCCTGTGCTCCCTGGGTGGGCCCCCTAGTTCTACAGAGTGAAATGGGTTCAGATCAGATGGGCTGATCCACAGTTGCTGCAAAGAGGGTCGCCTCATGGGAGAGAAATGTCAGCACCCCAACAACAGGACAGGACAGGACAGGGCAGGGTCCACACCTCAAGAGGTGTGTCCTGGGTGTCTGTCTGCTTGGGGCTCGGAGCTCTGCTTCGTGGTGAGGATGCTCCGCTGTAAGTGGCAGGACCTCGAGTTGGGATGGGAGGCGGGTTGCTTCCAGCTCTTGGTAGTCGTGCTGCTTGTGCAGGAGAAGAAGGGAGACAGGATCAGTGGCTTCCGATATCCACCTTGGAGCTCCGCCAGCGCCAGCAGTGCCAGCTCTCTGTCTTGGCATCAACCCCCAACCCCCTGGTTTGCACCTGCCCTTGGCCAAGCCACAGTGGTCACAGAGCACCCACTGTGTGCCAGGCGCTGGACCAGGTGTGGTGGGGGGAACCTGGAAGGGAGGGCCTGGTCTCTGTGCTGGAGGGGTGTCCCATGAGGCAGGGGAGACACCCTGAGTGGCAAACACTGAGAGCCTGTGGGGGTGCGCCAAGGAGGGTGATGGGGAAGCACAGATCAGTGCTGAGGGGGTGCCCAGGGAAGAGGATTCATTCCCACTCGGAGAGGGAGCAGCCAGGGAAGGCTTCATGGAGGAGGAGGTACTCGGGCGGGCTTTGAAAGATGGGTATTTGACAGCTGTGTGTGTGGGCATGTGTAAGAGGGACAGAGAGAAGGAGAGAGGGAGGGAGGAAGCGAGTGGGAGAAGCGTCTGCGAGAAGACAGAAGTGGTAGTGATTGCGGGGCTGTGGTTATGAGACAGTGGGGAGGGGAAGTGGGGGAGATCACTGGGCCTCATGACGAGGTTGATTTGGGGGCCTCTGGGCAGAATAGGGAGGACTTGTTAAGAGTTTACCTGTCAGCCTGCAGTAGAGTTTTCTCCTCGTGCTGTGTCCGTCCTGTGGGCTTTTTTTCTTTCTTTTTGAATTATTTGGCTCTGCTGGACCTAAGTTATGCCATATGGGATCTTCAGTCTTCCATCCGGCCTGCAGAACATTGGATCCAGTTCCCTGACCAGCGACTGAATGGGGGTCCCCTGCGTTGGGAGTGCTGAGTCTTAGCCACTGGACCACGAGGGAAGTCTCAGTCCTATGGACTTTGACAGATGTACAGAGTTGGGTGGTGGCCACCATAATCAGGGTCCATGACTGTCCATCTCCCCAGACAACTGCCCGATACTGCAGCCCTATCGCCCCTCACCCACTCCGCCCTCCCTGATCTCCTCTCACTCCTGTGGTCCTGTCCTCCTGTGGAATCACACAGCATGAAGCTTTGGGCTCTGTGGGCTTCACTAGCAGGGCCCTCCCTTCGATCAGGTGGCGTGTGGGTCAGAAGATGCTGAGTTGTAAGGACCTCATTATACAACATCCCACGGTGTGCTTGGCCACTGGCTGGTTGAAGGACTTGGGGTATTTCCAGCCTTTGTTGATTGTGTAAGCTGCTATCATCACTGACGTGTTGGTTTTTTCGTGAACACAGGCCTCCGTTTCTCTTGGATAAATGCCTAGAGTGGGACTGCTGGGTCACACCCTGCATGTATGTTTAATGGTGTAAGAAGCTGCCAAGGGACCTCCCTGGTGGTCCAGTGGTTAAGACTTTATGCTTCCACCGTAAGGAGGATGGTTTCAATCCCTGGTCAAGGAGCCAAGATGCTACATGCCTTGTGGCCAAAAACAACATAAAACAGAAGCAATATTGTTAACAAATTCAATAAAGACTTAAAAAAAAAAAAAAAGAGAGAACCACATCAAAAAAACATCTTAAAAAAGAAGCTGCCGAACTGTTTTCCCACGTGTCGCGTCTTGCGTTCTTCCCAGCGGAGCTCCATCGCAGTGTCTGTCGTAGCCTTTCCCTCTGGCTTGTTTGCGCCATCCCCCAGGGTGTGTAGTGGAATCTCATCGAGGTCACGGTTTTAATTTGCATTTCCTCGTTGACTACCCTGTGGAGCATCCTTTCAGGTTAGTTACTTGCCATTCATACAATTTCTTTGGGGAAATGTCTGTCCAAATCTTTTGCCTATTTTTTTCTTTCTTTTGATTGTTTTGTCTTTAATATTTTGGTTACAAGTCGTTTCTCAGATGTCTGATTTATAGATTTTTTGGAAAATTCGCTTAAGGAGAAAATTTCCAAAAGAAGATGGTGGGTTGATTCTCTTTGCTGTACAGCAGAAACTAACGCTGCATTGGAAAGCAGCTGCGTGTGCTCAGTCACCCAGTCGTGTCCACTCTTTGCGACCCCACAGACTGTAGTCCGCCAGGCTCCTCTGTCCCTGGGATTTTCCAGGCAAGAATACTGGAGTGGGTTGCCATTTCTTTCTCCAAGGGATCTTTCTGACCCAGGGATTGAACCTGGACAGATTCTTTACTACTGAACGACTTATACTCCAGTAAAAAAAGAGATATGTGTAAGAAAGCAAAAAGAAAACCAAAAAACAAAAAAACCCTGTTATTTGAGAACATGATGATTAATTTTATCAGGAATAATACTGCTTTATCATCTCATTCTTTTTTCTAAGTTTATTATTTATATGTATTTATTTATAAGTTTCGGAGAAGGCAATGGCACCCCACTCCAGTACTCTTGCCTGGAAACTCCCATGGACGGAGGAGCCTGGTAGGCTGCAGTCCCTGGGGTCGCAAAGAGTAGGACATGACTGAGCGACTTCACTTTTCACTTTCCTGCATTGGAGAAGGAAATGGCAACCCACTCCAGTGTTCTTGCCTGGAGAATCCCAGGGACGGGGGAGCCTGGTGGGCTGCCGTCTATGGGGTTGCACAGAGTCGGACACGACTGAAGGGACTTAGCAGCAGTAGCAGCAGCATTTATAAGTTTATTATTTTCAATCTTGTAAACATTTTAATGTATTTATTTTTGGCCACTCTGGGTCTTCCTTCGGGCACAGGCCTTCTCTAGTTTTGACAAGCGGGGGCTACTCTCCACTTGCAGCGTGTGAGCTTCTCTTGTCACTGAACAGGGACTCTAAGCATAGGCTTAATAGTTGTGGCTCACGGGCTCAGTTGTTCCGCAGCATATGGGATCTTTGGTTAAGGTGTATGGGCTCTAGTTCCCTGACCAGGGATTGAACCCGGGCCCCCTGCACTGGACTCACAGGGTCTTAGCCACTGGACCACCAGGGAAGCCCCTGTCATCTCGTTCTCATCCATGGAGTTTCCAGCGCTATTTCTGTCCCTAGTCTCTGGTACTTACTACACGTCAGTTTGTTAAGATAATTATTACCTTAGATATCTCATCCCAGTGTGTTTTTAACAACCTGACATCTTACTGTAAACAATGTTCTTGTGTGCTTAGTCGATCAGTTGTGTCTGACTCCTTGTGACCTCAGGGACTGTAGCCCACCAGGCTCCCCTGTCCATGGGGATTCTCCAGGCAAGAATGCTGGAGTGGGCTGCCATACCCTTCTCCAAGGGATCTTCCAACCCAGGGATCGAACCCAGGTCTCCCACATTGCAGGCTGATTCTTTACCAGCTGAGCTACCAGGGAAGCTCCTAGACAATGTTCTTAAATGTCAGAAAATGTTCTTAAATAATCAGAAAAGTAAAAAATCACAATTGGGTATAACTGGAAGAGGACTAAGTGATCTTCCAGCATAACTCTATGAAGATCTTCCAGCCTAAAATAAAGTGAATATTTTATTTCCTCTATCCAGTTTATTACATATTCATACATAGGTACATGTATGCTGTGCTGTGTGCTGTGCTTAGTCGCTCAGTCGTGTCCAACTCTTTGCAACACCATGGACTGTAGCCCACCAGGCTCCTCTGTCCATGGGATTCTCCAGGCAAGAATACTGGAGTGGGTTGCCATGCTGTTCTCCAGGGGATCTTCCCAACCCAGGGATTGAACCCTCGTCTCCTGCATTGGCAGGCAGATTCTTTCCCCTCTGAACTACCAGGGAAGCCCAGAAACATGTATAATGATCCATCTATATGCTGTTATAAACTCAAGACTCTTGAAAGTCCCTTGGACTGCAAGGAGGTCAAACCAGTCAATCCTAAAGGAAATCAACCCTGAATATTCATTGGAAGGACTGATGATGAAACTGAAACTCCAATACTTTGGCCACCTGATGTGAAGAGCCGGCTTGTTGGAAAAGACCCTGATGCTGGGAAAGATTGAGGGCAGGAAGACAAGGGGACAGCAGAGGATGAGATGGTTGGATGGCATCACTGAGTCAATGGACATGAGTTTGAGCAAACTCTGGGAGATAGTGAAGGACAGGGAAGCCTGTCGTGCTGCAGTCCATGGGATGGCAAAGAATCAGACACGACTTAGCGACTAAACAACAAACAACATAAACTTTACTAAGATATTATAAAATGAAAATGGAAAAATAAAGTGTGAAAAAAAAGATGGTGGGTGTGGTGCATGAATTTGATATCCTGAACCTTGACCTTTCTCTAGGGTTTCTCTGAGGTAGGGGTTGGGAGTCCCCTAGAGAAAGACCTCCTGATAATGTAAGAAGTGAACCTGGTCTTCTGTGAGGTCCTGCCCCGCATAGCATCTGTCTCAGATTAGGAGACCCCCGTGGCATCTTCTAGATGCCCATGCTGGCCGGCCGCGATAGACTTCCCTGCGGCCACTGGGCCAGGCTGGGGCAGCCCATCAAGAACAACAAACGCTTGTGTGAAGCCTGGGTATCAGCCGTGTACATGGCCTCGTTTCCGAACGAGATGACCTTGCATCCTGGTATGGAGGTGGGGCCTTTGCTGGCCTGCAGGAGCGGGGGCCTGGTTCGTGTCTGGCTGGAGCAGGAGGGAATCACAGGGTGAGTTTCTGGGTTAGGGTGGGTCCTGGGTTGTGTGACCTCGGCCTGGAGTCTGAAGGCTCTGGCCACTGGAATTTCTACCCTGGTCCGGGGGTCGGGGGGGGGGTGGTGGCTCTGAGACATCAGGACATTCCTATGAAAATGACCCAGGGTGGGGTGGGTGCTGCCTCCTGCCTCTCTCCAAGCTCCATCCAGCCCATCCCACTCCTGTGTGCTGGGGGCTGGGGTGCTGCCCACATGCAGGGTCCTCACTCTTCCGCTGGGCAGGCCTTGCCCAGGGATGACCAGACAGTGGTCAGAGCTGAGGATGGGGCTCCCTCTGCCCCCACCCTTGGCTCCCTGATGTCATAGTTCCTGGGGTACTCTTCCAGCAACGCCAAGGGCTCCTACCTGCTTCTTCTCCCTGGGCGGGGCCTTGTGCTGCAGGGGTGCCCAGCCTGGGCACTGCCTGGGTCCTGAGGCAGTGCCCAGGACCACTGCCACTGCTGGGCACCATCCCGCACTCTGCAGGGGAAGGGGGGTAGCACTGGAGTGTGGCAGTACCCACCCCCTCCCCTATTAGGTTATTAACTGAAAGCCGCAGTTTACATTAGGGTCTGATGTATGTGTTGTGTGCTCTGTGGGTTTGGACAAATATCTAATTGCAGGTGACTGACGCTAGTGGTAAAGAACCCGCCTGCCAATGCAGGAGACATGAGATCCGGGTCTGATCCCTGGGTTGGGAAGATCCCCTGGAGGAGGGCATGGCAACCCACTCCAGTATTCTTTCCTGGAGAATCCCATGAACAGAGGAGCCTGGCAGGCTACAGTCCATAGGGTTGCGAAGAGTCGGACACGACCGAGGTGACTTGCACGCACACGCCATTGCAGCATCGGATGGGCTGGCTTCAGTGCCCCAGAGCGCCCGTGTCCCCCTCGCTCATCCCTCCGTGGAGCTTCGAGTATCCCCACAGTGTCGCCCTCTCCGGATGTCCTGTAGCCGTGGTCCTGCATCCGTAGCCTCTCTTGATGGCTTCAGGTGGGCCTCCCGTGGGAATATGCCTTTAGGCCTCCTCCATGTTCTTCCTGATTTGACAGCTTATTTCTTTTCACCATGAACAATATTCCACTTTCCCCAGCGCTTCTGTTTGTCTTTGGGGAGATTCTGAGGTCCAGGGAGGGGACATGGCCCCAGGTCTGAACGTGGAACTAGTTTGTTTTCCTTCTGAGATCAGAGGGACTTCAGAACTGCTTCATCAAGGCCCCTTGGGGGCCCCAAGGCAGGCCCCCAGGGTGGGGTGGGGGTGGAGGGCCTTGGGCACCCATTTCCTGGATGCCTTAGGGCTTGGTCCACATACACCCACGGCCTGGCCATTTGGGAGGAGGGCTGGGGTCAGAGCTGAGGGGGTGGCGTGCTGGTGCCTCGCCCTTATTGAGACTGCTGCCCCTGGGGGGGTGGGGCATCTGGGGATGGGCCTCAGCCTGTATCTGCTCAGGGATCTTATCTCCCATCTTTCTTTGCTTCTCTGAGCCTCTCTGTCCCTCCCTGCTGACTCCTCCCTCTGGCCTGCTTCCCTCTCCTCCAGTTACCTCTCTCCGTGCCCCTCACCCCTCCTGCTCCTCACCTCCCACTGTCCAGGGGCAGTGCTCCTCACTGTCCTTCCCCTCCTCCGTCATCCATCCATCATTCCTCTGGGAGCCAGCCAGGTGCTGTGTCTGTGGATACGAGTCATCCTGTTCTTCACGATCGTTACTGCCTCTGCTGTGTATCTGCAAGGATGTAGCCCCAGAGAGTGGTGGCTTGCCAGGTCGGTATCCCCTGGCCAGTGTGAGGCCTAGTCAGGCCTCTGACCCTGGCTCCACAGCGCCGCCCTCCTGGCCGAGGCTGGCTCTCCGTGACTTTGGTTCCAGCACACGTTCACACTGGAAGGTCTGTGCCTGCTCCTCTTGCCTTCTTCCCTTCCACCCTCTCCCCATCCTGTCCTGTCAAGAAATGGGATGCAGTCGACATCCCCACTGAAAGGAGAGGGAGGGGCGCCCTGCTACCCTCCAGGGCTTTGCAGTTTATCCCATGCGGTCCCTGTCACTGCTCTGCAAGGGGTGGGTGTCTGGTTTGGTTTCCGAGGTGAGGACGCAGGAGCTTCAGGAGGTAATTGCAGAACGCTCAGAGGCAGACCTTAACCCAGGTCCTGAGACTCTGAACTTGATGGTGGACCACACGGCCTCATGCTCAGTTTCTTCAGAGCTGCGTGGGTTCAGGGAGGAGGGGGTACTGCCCACTGCAAAGGGACCGTGGGGGCGTTTGGGCATCATGGCCCCCGGCTCTGTGTGGTTTTTTGCAAAAGGCCCTTTGCTGGCCTCCTGTGAGTGTTGTTTAGTCACCAAGTCGTGTTTGACTCTTTGCAACCCCATGGACTATATAGCCCGCCAGGTTCCTCTGTCCATGGGATTCTCCAGGCGAGAATACTGGAATGGGTTGCCATTGCTCATTTTTAAAAAATACGCACAACTTGAGATGTGCCATTTTAACCACTGTTATGTGTAGTTAGTTCAGTGGCATCTTGTGTTACCATCAGCCTCCGTCTTCAGAACTTTTTCAGCACTCCAAACAGAAACTCTGTCCCCTTTAAATCATAACTTCTCCCAACCCCCAGCCCCTCATAACCTGCCTTCTGCTCTCTGTCTGCATGGATTTGCCTGTTTTAGGTGTTTCATACAAGTGGAATCACAGAATATCAGTGCTTTTGTGTCTGACATTTCACTTAGCATAATGTCCTCAAGTTCATTCATGTTGTAGCATGTATCAGAATTGCATTCCTTTTTATTTTATTTTTTTATTAAAAAATTTTTTTTGGCCATGCTGTGTGGCTTGTGGACTCTTAGTTCCCTGACCAGGGATTGAAACTGGACCCCAGCAGTCAAAGTGCCAAGTCCTATCGACTGGAACACCATCTCCCCTCCTCCTGCCCCCCATCTTTTTAAAAAAACTCCTTTTTAAAGCTGAATAATATAATTCACTGTATGGATAAATGACCTTTCGTTTATCCCTTCAGCTCATGATGGACATTTGGGTTGTCTCCACCTTTTGGCTGTCTTGGGGCCTTTGGGCACATTTTTCTCCACCAACTTTGGTTTTCCCAGGGCCTTGATCTTGGCGCCTGTTAGAATCCTCCCCTCTGCCTGAGATGTTTACCTGTAATGGTACTCTCCCAGGTACACTGGATTCTTGTCATTCCTGACGTCCATAGCGTCACTGGGAACATGAATTAGCAGGTACAGAGCCAGAGTTCCAAGGGCAGACTCGGGTTAGGGTCCTGTGAGTCCTTGGTTGCAACATTTTTGTCATCTGTTTAATTCGTAACCTTGTTTTATCTGTATTTCTGTCCAGAGACATAATTGATTATAGACTGTTGATTCATTAACATTGAACTCACGGCCAAGTGCGCCATCGCTCATGCCTGGGCAGGGTTTATCTAATGCACGGATTTTCTCTGTAAGGCGTGTCACGACCTTCTTGCACTTGGGGTCACCAGTCAGCTCCCCGGCGCTTCACTTGGGTGCTATTTTAAACAGTGAGATCAACAACAAAAAAGACAGAAATGTCAAAGTTGTGGCACTAAATAGACTGAGGAAAGGATGCTTGTTTGGGGTCTGAGCTGAAACTGGAAGGCAGGGCAGCCTCGCTGGACCTCAGCTAGTTCAAGAGTGATGGTCTCACAGCTCAGGGATGCATCCAAGTGACCCGGAAGCACCGCCAGCGTTGACCTGGGTTACAGATTCTAGTGAATGGGCGAGTCTGCAAACATGGAGTCTATGAATAATAAAGGATGACTGTACTTGCACCGTCACAGGGACCCCTGGACACCTAGATTGAAGGAAGTAGAGGGCAGGACCATGTCCTAGTAACCTTGGACCTCAAGCCTGGCATCCAGTAGGTCATTTCAGCTTTGCCTGGGTCCTTAGTTGCTCAGCCGTGTCCAACTCTTTTTGACCCCATGGACTGTGACCCGCCAGGCTCCTCTGTCCGTGGGATTCTCCAGGCAAGAATACTGGAGTGAGTAGCCATTCCCTTCTCCAGGGGATCCTCCCAACCCCAGGGATCGAACCTGCACTGCAAGCGGGTTCACTACCTTCTGAATCACCAGGGAAGCCCCAGTTTCAACTTTTTGAGGCATAATTGATATCTGGAAAATCTGAATCACCAGGGAAGCCCCAGTTTCAACTTTTTGAGACATAATTGACATCTGGAAATGTAAGAGACTTCAAGCACACATCTGGTGATTTAATGTACGTGTACTCTATGAAAGGGTCCCCTCCATCTGGTTAGTTAACACATCTCAGCTCACATAGTTTTCTCTTGTGTGTGAGAAGATTTACATGCTACTCTCTTAGCAGATTTCAGTTGTACAATCCAGGGCTAGCAGCTGCAGTCACCGTGTGAGACATTAGGCCTCAGACCTTATTCTTAGAGGTTAACTGTTTTGTGCCCTTTTGCTGACCTCTCCCATTCTCTCCACCCTCAGTAGATATTTGTAGATGGACTGGTGTCCAGAATTAAGTACAGAGGCCTGGCCTCTGGAAAGTGATATGTGTGAATTTGGAGACGGTGAGGATACCAGGAGCTGGAGGAAAGAGTGGGCGGGGCTGGAGGAAGGCTGGAACCCACCGGTCCTGAATTTCCCTCCAGATCTAGTTTCAGGAGTGAGGTCCGAGCAGCAAAGCCTCCGAGATGACTACCCCTCGGCCCCAGTCCAGCCCACCGGAGGTCTCGACCTGCTTCAGTGTGTGCAGGACTTGGTGGTCCTCGTACGCTTGGGTCCAATCTCCAGAGCCTAGTCTGGCAGCAGTAGCCATGGTAATGATGGGAGAGCCATTTTTGTCCCAGTTCTGATGTCTGTTGGATGAAAAACATTCGCGTTCCCTCCAATGTGATGTTCTGTGGGTTCTGTAACAACTGAGTCAGGTCGGGCCAAGCACCTGGGGTTCAGAGACTTGACCCCACCTGCCCTGATAACTGGAATTCCCAGGTGGTGCTAGTGGTAAAGAACTTGCCTGCCAATGCAGAAGACATAAGATGCACGTTCGATCCCTGGGTCAGGAAGTTCCCCTGGAGGAGGGCATAGCAACCCACTCCAATATTCTTGCCTGGGGAATCCCATGGATAGAGGAGCCTGGTGGGCTAGAGTCCATGGGGTCACAAAGAGCCGGACACTACTGAAGCGACTTAGCACATATGAACGCTCTGATAACCGGGCCTTGCAGACAAGTCCTTCAGCCTGAAGAAGGATCCCTGTTTGGGGTTGAGGTGGACAGGACCCGCTTCCCTACCCCAGATTACTGTAGTCAACCTCAATCAATCCTAAAGGAAATCAACCCTGAATAGTCATTGGAAGGACTGATGCTGAAACTGAAGCTCCAATACTTTGGCCACCTGATGCGAAGAACCTACTCATTGGAAAAGACCCTGATGCTGGGAAAGACTGAGGGCGGGAGGAGAAGGGGGCGGCAGAGGATGAGATGGTTGGATGGAGCAGTGACCCAATGGACATGAATTTGAGCAAGCTCTGGGAGTTGGTGATGGATAGGGAAGCCTGTCGTGCTGCAGTCCATGGGCTCGCAGAGTCGGACACGACTGAGCAACTATGCAGCAATAGGAACAACTCCCCCATCTCCTGTGTCTTTACACCTGGGCCTCCTGTATCGGGAAGACTGGGAGTGGTTTCTGGAAAGAAACCCCATGTTTTCTTCTCCTCCCAGCTTCTCAGTTAGGAGTCACTGGGATGCAGGAGGTGGTTCTTCCAGAGGCCCCCAGGAGAGGAGCAGCAGCGTGAGAGCTGAGGCATCGGTGGGCAGGATGTCAGACCCCCTCCCGAGAGTCCTGTGTGGCTGCAACCTTTAGCCTGGATCCCAGAGCTCCTATCCTCGTGACTGGGAAGGAGCCCCAGACCCTGTCCTAACGGTCTCTCCTTAACTTTCTGGGTGATACCAGGCAAGTCCTATGAACTTCCCAAGTTTCCTTCTCCATCATTTCCAGTCTGGGCCAGGACGGCTGTTGCTCTTCACTCGCTCAGTCGTGTCTGACTCTTTGCAACCCCATGGACTGTAGCCCACCAGGCTCCTCTGTCTATTTGATTCTCCAGGCAAGAATACTAGAGTGGGTTGCCATTCCCTTCTCTAGGGGATCTTCCTGACCCAGGGATCTAACCCACGTCTCCCGCTTGGCAGGCAGATTCTTTACTACTGAGCCACCTGGGAAATCCCAATAATAATTAAACTGGCTAGTTAATAATGTGGAATATCTAAGGTGTTGTGTCTCCTGGCTATGCCTAGGTTTTCTCCTGGGGTTGAACACTAAACACAGCAAGTGTCTGGGAGGCCAGAAAGTTAGGAGATAATAGGAGGGTGCTCCAGCTTCCCTGATGTCCCGTGTGCCCCTGGCAGAGCAGGGACTGTGGTCCCAAGGTCCTTCCTTCCCCAAGCTGGGAGGTGGCCCTGGATGCTGCCCCACAAGGCAGGTCTGCTGAGGCCCTGCACTGGGTCCGCCCTGGGGAGAGCCGGGCAGCGGTCACCCGAGGTCCTGGACCTGGGATCCGTTACCAAAATGGAGCTGCTCCCAGCCCTGTGTGGCCTGCTGTTCCTGGCCCACGAGGCCGGGTGCCTGGCCTCTCCCCCTGTCTCAGCCCACGGCCGTGACAGAGCTTCCACACAGCCTCTGCCTGTGGCTAGAAGGGTGTGGAGTGGGGTGAGCCAGCAGCATCTGGGAGAAGGGTCCCCCTGCCCCTCCCCCAGCGCTCCCCAGAGACCCTCGGGGGCCTGCCAGGAGGAGCTGGAGGGGACAGATGGCCTCGTTAAGCCTGGGCCAGGTGCCACCAGCAGAGGAACAAAAATAATCCCTGACTTGGCCCCAGGGCCTGCCCTGGAGGCCTCCAGTTCTGCCCCCACCCAAGGCAAACTCTGGCTCCCTCCTAGGGACCACTGATGCTGGTTACTCAGAACTTTTCCAAAGAACTGGGAACTTACAGCTTTTATTGAGAATGAGACTGGGCTTCCCGGTGGTTCAGTTGGTAAAAGAATCTGCCTGCCATGCAAGAGATCCAGGTTCGATCCCTAGGTTGGGAAGATCCCCTGAAGAAGGAAATGGCAACTCACTCCAGTATTCTTGCCTGGAAAATCCCACAAACAGAGGAGCCTGGCGGGCAACAGTCCATGGGGTCGCAAAGAGTTGGACATGACTGAGTGACTGACACTTTCTCTTTCCTTTGGAGACTGGGGGTCAGGTCAAGAGCCACAGGCTCTGCTGGGGCAGGGAGGAGCTGCCTGCACAGTTCACAGGTGAGCTAGCTGAGGTCCAGGGAAACACGGGGACTTGTCCATGGTCATAGTGGCTTGTAGAACAGGAGCCAGATCCTGGGACTCTTGATTTCCAGGCATCATCCTTTCATTTTTCAGCCTCCAGGATAAACTCCAAAGGGATTTGCATACATACTCAAGCCCTCCCTCGGGCGTGCCCAGGCCCAGAGGTTGCTGAGATTTTCTTGTGTTTCCTGACACTAAACAGAACCCTGTGTCCTTCCACAGAGAAATCATTAATCCACAAACACGCACCAAAAGCCACTCGTGTGCTCGTCCTTCTGTGCCCCAGTGTGTGCAGCGTGCGGAAGATTTAGTAGAGAAAGATGACGAGCCCTGCCCTCTGGGGGGGGTGGGGTGTGTTGGTCGGGGGGAAGTTGCACCTGGGAGCAGGGGCTGAGGGTGCCCAGAGCACAGAGACTGAGCTTAGGACCATCCTCCCAGGGGAAGTGAGTTTGCCTGCAACGGCCGTACCCTGACACTGACACAGTATTGTAAATCAAGGATGCTTCAGTAACAAAAATGAAAAATGAAGGAAGATTTTGGGTGGACCTCAAGGATGGGTGAGAATTGGCCGGATGAAAAGCGGGGGGTGGGAAGCAAGGTCACAGGTAGCTCGGCCCCTGTGCAGAGGGAGAGCTTGGCATGTTGGGGTGGGTGCAAAGAAGAGGGAGGATGGTGTGGACGGACAGAAGGTATGGCTGGAGAGCCGGAATCAGCGGAGGAAGGGCCTTGTAAAATCTCATTATCTAAGAGCCTGGGAAAGAGTTTAAATGGAAGAGTCACGTGATCAGACGTGTTCTGTAGAAGCTGCAATGAAAAGATGATGGGGTCCGGATTGGACTGGCCCAGTCGTCCAGGTGAGCACTGGCAAAGCTGAAGCTCTGGGGTAGGGCTCCGGGAGAGAAAGCCAGGATGTGGTCACTAACTGCTGATGGGAGATGAGAGGGGGAGTCAAAGCACACTCCTTGGCTGCTGGCCTCGGGGCGGATGGTGAGGTCATCTCCTGAGAGACGGAGGAGCGGGATTCAGTCTCAAGCCTTATGACTTTGGACGCGTTGAGAGGGAAGAGCTTTGGAGATGTCTGATGATTGGTGAGTGGTCACTCTGCAGCCAGAACCCAGGGAAGTCTCGGGTTTGAATGGGAAGGTCTAATCCAAGGTGAAGGCAGTGGGTTAGATGACTTGAGAACTGTCTTGGGCTTCCATGTGTTTTGAAAATCAACTAAAGTTTGTGGAAAACCTTGTGGGATTTTAGTCATACTTTCATTGATTTTACAATTTATCCAGAGAGATTCAACCTCTTGGTGATACTGTTTTCCATGAACACACAGGTTCTTCTCCATTTATTTAGAAATGATGTCTTTTTTAAAAATTAATTTATTTTAATTGGAGGCTGATTACTGTACAGTATTGTAGTGGTTTTTGCCATACATTGACATGAATCAGCCATGGGTGTACATGTGTCCCCCATCCTGAACCCCCCTCCCACCTCCCTCCCCATCCCATCCCTCAGGGTCATCCCAGTGCACCGGCCCTGAGCACCCTGTCTCATGCAGAAATGATATCTTTTAAAGCAGTTACCATTTTCTCTAAAGATCTCTTCCTTTGTTGGATTTATCACTACTTGAAAAATTATGACTTTGTATCTAAACAGGATATTTTTAAAAATTGCGTTATCAAATTTCTTATTTCTGGAATAAAAATGGAATTGATTTTGTTATGTTGGTATTGTTGAACTCAGAAGCTTTTTTAATGATTTGTTTCTTTTCAGTGTTCTATGTTCTATCATAATTCCTAAGCATAATGACAATTTTACTTCTTCCTTTCCAACCTGCAGAGCTCTTTTGTTCTACTGTGTTGGCTAGGACTTCTGTTACAGTGTTGAGTGTTCAGTGTTGAAAGTGAGCATTCTTTATCTTATTTCTGACTTTAAATGTAATAGTTTTAGTGTTTAATCATTAAAAGTTCTGGTCACCAAGTCCAATCTGTGACCAGGTGTTTTTCCACTCACCAGCCAGCAAGTGTTCGACACCAGCTGAGTACCCTACAATTCAACTCAGTTCTAACATTATCTATCTGGAAATAGTATGGGATCCTACAGGCTAAAGCCTCAGTCCCACAAGACGGCCCTCACCCTGCAAGTTCGGGTTGTCACCAACTATAGACAGACTGGGGAGCTTCCCTGGTGGCTCAGTGGTAAAGAATCCACCTGCAATGCAGGAGATGCAGGAAACACGGGTTCGATCCCTGGGTTGGGAAGATCCCCCAGAGGAGGACGTGACAACCCACTCCAATATTCTTGCCTGGAGAATTCCACGGACAGAGGAGCCTAGTGGGCTACAGTCCATGGGGTCACAAAGAGTCGGACACGACTGAAGCAACTGAGCACGCACGCATATAGATTGGAGGTTCCAGAGACCCCCACCTCCTTGGGTTCAAATCACTTGCTAGTGTGGTTCTCAGAACTCAGAGAAACATTTCACTTACCAGCCTACCAGTTTGCTATAAAAGGGTGTAACTCAGGAACAGCAGATGCAAGGGATGCATATGACGTGGCTTGGGGAAGGAAGCAAGCTTCCATGCCCTTTCTGTGGGCAGCCCCTCTCCCCACCTCTTCACATGGTCACCACACTCAGAAGCTCTGAGATCGTTTCCTCTTACATTTGTCATTTTGGATTTTGAGATTCTTTAGCTAGGCTTTGGGTCTCAGCAGTCTAAGTTAAGATTGTCTACTTAGAGATTATTAGCCTGGGGTCACTGTTTATTTTTGTGAATTGACTAGAGCTTCCTGTAATATAAAGTTCAGATCTCAAATCCACTTAAGGGCAGAACTTTGGCTGCAAATTCTGAAGAAAGACGATTCTTTTTTATACCTAGGGCTTAGGCCAAGACAGACCATCTTCCTCGTCGTATTTTATGAATAGTCTACCTTTTCTCCGAGGATTGAGTTACAACCACTCAGTGGCTTCATTACTGGGCTTCCCTGATGGCTCAGGAGTAAAGAATCCACCTGCCAGTGCAGGAGATGTGAGTTTAATCCCTGGTCAGGAGGATCCCCTGGAGGAGGAAATGGCAACCCATTCCAGTATTATTGTGACACCCTCAGACACACTTTGAGGGAAACTTAAAAAAAAAAAAAATTGGAGTATAATTGCGTTATAACACTGTGTCAGGTTCTGCTGTACAGCAAAGTGAGTCAACCATGCATATACATGCTGCTGCTGCTGCTAAGTCGCTTCAGTCGTGTCCGACTCTGTGCGACCCCATAGACAGCAGCCCACCAGGCTCCCCCGTCCCTGGGATTCTCCAGGCAAGAACACTGGAGTGGGTTGCCATTTCCTTCTCCAATGCATGAAAGTGAAAAGTGAAAGTGAAGTCGCTCAGTCGTGTCCGACTCCTAGCGACTCCATGGACTGCAGCCCACCAGGCTCCTCTGCCCATGGGATTTGCCAGGCAAGAGTACTGGAGTGGGGTGCCACTGCCTTCTCCATGCATATACATATATTCCCTCTATTTTGGATTTCCTTCTCATTTAAGTCACCACAGGGCACCGAGTTCCCTGTGCTATACAGTACGTTCTTGTTAGCTATCTATTTTATATATATTATCAATATATGCCAATCCCAATCTCCCAGTTCATCCCACACACCCCCTTTTCCCTTTGGCGTCCCAAATGTTTGTTCTCTATGTCTGTGTCCCTGTTTCTGCTTTGCAAATCAGATCATCTATACCATTTTTCAAGATTCCACATATATACATTAATATATGATATTTGTTTTTCTCTTTCTGACTGACTTCACTCTGTATGAGAGTCTCCAGGTTCAACCACATCTCTGCAAATGACACAATTTCATTCCTTTTTATGGCTGAGTAATACTCTGTTGCATATATGTACCACATCTTCATCCATTCCTCTGCTGATGGACACTTAGGTTGCTTGCCTGTCCTGACTGTTGTAAATAGCGCTGCAGTGAACATTGGGATGCATGTATCTTTTTGAATCATGGTTTTCTCTGGGTAGATGCCCAGGAGTGGGATCACTGGGTCATATGGTAGGTCTAGTTTTTGTTTTTTAAGGACCCTCCATACTGTTCTCCAGAGAAGGCAATGGCACCCCACTCCAGTACTGTTGCCCGGAAAATTCCACGGATTTTGGGCTTTGGGAGGTAAATGGTGTCCACCTGGTTTTTATAATCCAAAACCTGCCTTAAGATTATTAGTGTGTGCTGCTGCTGCTGCTGTTTAGTCATGTCTGACTCTTTGCGACCCCATGGACCGTAACCCCCAGGGTCCTCTGTCTATGGGATTTCCCAGGCAAGAATACTGGAGTGGGTTGCCATTTCCTTCTCCAGGGGATCTTCCTGACCCAGGGATTGAACCCGGGTCTCCTGCAGTGCAGGGGGATTCTTTACTGACTGCTACCAGGGAAGCCCTAACACCTGAGAATCTGCCAGGGTTAGACTCTTCCTCTAAAAGCAGCCTGAGCTGGGATGCAGTAGGAGAATGGTGACCTGCATTTTATTTTGCATGCTTCTTTTAATTTCATGTTTTAATTATGGTTAAAAAGACACATAAAATTAATCATCTTAACCGTTTTGAAGGATACAGTTGAGTCATGTCAAAGTATATTCATAAGTGGATATACGTATAACTGAAACACTTGGCTGTACACCTGAAATTAACACAACATTGTAAATCAACTGTACTGCCATAAAATTTTTTAAAATAAAAGGTAAACTTAAAACCAGGGAAAAAAATGTATATTCATACATTTTTGTTGTTCAGCAGCAGATCTCCAGAACTTTTTCATCTTGCAAAACGGAAACTCTGTACCCAGCAACTCCCTACCTACTCCCCCCTCCAGCCCCAGGATGACCACCATTCTGTCTGTCTCTATGACTTCGGTTGCTCTCAGACATCATAAAAGTGGAATCACAGTGTATTTGTCTTTAGTGACTGGCTTACCTCACTTAGGATAAAGTGTCAAGGTTCACCTCTACTGTATAATATATAGACACCATGTTCTGCTTATCCATCCATCCATCCATGGACACTTGGGTTGCTTCTACCTCTTGGCTATTGTGAATAATGCTGCTATGTCTTCGAGATATCGCTTTCAGTTCTTTTGGGTGTATATGCAGAAGTGGAATTGCTGGACCATATGGCAGTCCGATTTTTTTAGGGACATCCGTACTGTTTTCCCTAGCTGTTGTACTACTCTACGTTCCCGCCAAAAGTGCACAATATTTTGCATTCTTTTGCCCCTTTGTGGTTTAACATAGAACAACCCGGATACTTGGTCTTCATTTTTGACCTCCCGGTGCCATCTTGGGTCTTAGAGCCACAATCAGGGCCCGGTCATTGAGCTCTCACAAGGTGGGAAGCTGAGGGTGATGGACTGAAGATGACCTGCCCTTGACCCCCCAGACCTTCTGCCTCACTCTGTTCCCTGGTGTCCCTGGCCTTTTTCTTCCATCTCCTGAGCTGCGTGCAATGGGCAAGAAAGGAGGAGCACCCAGTTCTGGGGGTGGTGCTCCCTGGGTGTCCTGCCCCCCATCCACACATTTGTCCACTGATGCCCTGGTGGTTTCTGCCCAAACAGGTCCAACGGGCGCTCCTCCAAGCGGAGCCTTGGAGGGCAAGGCCGGCACCATTACCTCCAACGAGTGGGGCTCTCCCAACTCCCCCGAGGGGAGCAACGTCTCTGGGGGCAGCCAGGCCTTGGACAAGCCCATCGACAATGACGCGGAGGGCGTGTGGAGCCCTGACATTGAGCAGAGCTTCCAGGAGGCCCTGGCCATCTACCCACCCTGCGGTCGGCGCAAGATCATCCTGTCGGATGAAGGCAAGATGTATGGTAAGGAGGCTGTTGGGTCTGGGCAGCCGTACCCCTGTTCAGGCTCCAGTCCCAGAAATTGTTTCAGCACAGCAACCAGGTTCCCACCAAGTGATGGAGGGGTGTGACTTCCTGGGACTCCTCCCAGGTGGACACTGCTTTATTCTGTCTGGACTTCCAAGGGATGGGAGGATCTTGGAGGAGGTGCCCTTGGATGGATGTGGAGGTTGGTAAGAAGGTGGTAGGGGAAGACTTGGAAAAGTGGCACAACATCCCCCCAGGGCAGGCTGGGAAAATCCCTCCCGCCATCCCCCAGGCAAATGCCTGATCTTCTCCTAGCTTCCCACCTTGACTGTGAAGGGTGTTAGGAAGATGTCCTTGCTCATCTTCTCCCTCCCTCCCTCCCCCAGGCAGGAGTCTGTTGTGTACCAGGTAGGGTGGGGCAGATCTTTGCCCTGCTAGGTGAGGGCGGTGGGGATGGTGAGCATACATGTAACGGGGAAGATGGAGTGTCCCCAGAGAGGACAGTGATCAGGAAGGCTAGGTCTTCCTGAGCCATTAAGATTGGGAACATGAACATGCTCAGTGTCCAGCAGCCGGTGGACTGAGCCATTCGCCTGGGGCTGTGTTGCCTTCTGTGACTGTGTTTTGTTTTTTAAACTTTTCATGTTAGATTGGCGTATAGCCGATTAACACTGTTGTGATGGTTTCAGTGCACAGCAGAGTGACTCAGCCGTACATATACATGTATCCATTCTCCCCAAACTCCGCTCCCATCCAGGCTCTGTGTTGATTTTTGGGTGGGAGATACGGTATCTGGGGAAGCAAGTTCAGTTCAGTTCAGTTGCTCAGTCGTGTCCGACTCTTTGTGACCCCATGGACTGCAGCACACCAGGCCTCCTTGTCCATCACCAGCTCCTGGAGCTCGCTCAGACTCATGCCCATCGAGTCAGTGATGCCATCAACCATCCTCATCCTCTGTTGTCCCCTTCTCCTCCCACCTTCAGTCTTTCCCAGCATCAGGGTCTTTTCAAATGAGTCAGCTTTTCCCATCATGTGGCCAAACTATTGGAGTTTCAGTTTCAGCATCAGTCCTTCCAATGAATATTCAGGACTGATTTCCTTTAGGATGGACTGGTTGGATCTCCTTGCAGTCCAAGGGACTCTCAAGAGTCTTCTTCAACACCACAGTTCAAAAGCATCAATTCTTCGGCACTCAGCTTTCTTTATAGTCCAACTCTCACATCCATCCATGACTACTGGAAAAACCATAGCCTTGAAGGAAGGCTTTGGGGAAGCAAAGCAAATAGTAACAGCTGTTGGGAGGCTCAGCTCAGCCATTGGAAACTCCCCCAGGACACCCAGCTTGAGACATGGGTCTTGGGCAGGCAAGGGAGTCTCTGTGACTGACAGAAGCCTTCCAGCTCCCGTGCTGTGATTCCCAGGAAAGGAGGTGCTTCAGGGTGCTGCTCCCAGGGTCGCCCTCTGCCCTGAATGAGATGGCTCCAAGCCAGATGCCCTCCCCCCAGCACAGATGCTTCATCAACTGTGAGGGGGCCTTGGGGGCTGACTCAACTCATCTCCTAGGCCTGCTGTAAGAAATCGCCACAAATTTAAGGGGTGCCTTAGACAAAGAAATGTATCCTCTGGAGGGTCAGGAGGCCAGAAGTCTGAACCCAAGGGGGTCTGTGGGGTTGGATGTGTTCTGTGCCTCCCTCCTGGCTTCTGGTGGCAGCTGGCAGCCCTGGTGCCCTTGGCTTGTGGCCACATCACTCTCGTCTCTGACCCTGTTGTCACATGGCTGTCCTCTCCGAAACTCTGTTTGTTCTCCTCTTATCAGGACACCAGACATCGGGGGCCCACCTTAATCCAATATGTGCCCAGACTCCTCTGCCCATGGGATTTCCCAGGCAAGAATACTGGAGTGGGTTGCCATCTCCTCCTCCAGGGGATCTTCCTGACCCAGGGATCAAACCTGCGTCTTCTGTGTCTCCTGCATTGGCAGGTGGATTCTTTACCACTGAGCCCCCAGGGAAGCCCTATATTCAATATGCCCTCATCTTAACTAATTATGTCTGTCAAGACCCTGCTTCTTGATGAGGTCATGTGCTGAGGCTCTGGGTGGACATGAATGTTGGGGGGATACTGTTCAACTCAATTCAAGTGACCAAACCCAAAGCCTCTTGCTCACTGGCCCGGGGTGCCGCGGAGCCACACAGCCCTGCCTCCTTTACCCTTCACCTGCACCTCACCTGTGAGGACAAAGGACTCCTTCTCCCCTGCTTGTTGGGGAAGCAAGGTCCTTTCTGGACCCCGGGTGTGCTCCTCGGTCAGCGGTTAAAGCTGCTCATCCCTCCTCACTGGCCCCTCCGCCGTGGCTCTACTCAGGCCCTGTGTCAGCCACTGGGCCGCCCTGCCTGACCTCTGTTCTGGTGGCTGCTTCTCACTTCTGGTCCCTGCAGAGGCTCCGTGGAGGAGGCAGCACTGTGCGTGGAGCATCCGTGGTCCAGGTGGGGCTGCTTCATGGAGGCTTTGCCCAAGGAGCTGGGGAGGAAGTGTCTCTGGTAGCCGGGGTGCTTCCCGCTGCTCAGGTGGAGAGTGGGGTGCCTGCGGGTCACGAGCTGAGGGATGAGCGTGAGAAGAGGGCAGGGCGTGCAGGGAGGGGCAGGTGGGTGGCTGCAGAGCTGGCAGGTCCCTGGTGGGACTGTGATGGGTTCTTGGGCACCTGGCAGGATTCCTCTTCCTGCTTTCAAGGGACAGAGGGCTTGGCAAACACAGGCGGGCAGAGGCGCTCAGCGTGGGGAGGAAGCTGAGGTCACTGCCATGTGGGGAAGACCCCAAGGGACTGCAAACCGTGGAGAGCCAGCGGACAGTGTTTGAGGGCCGCTGTGGACCGGCTGTTCCTTTGTGTATGGTGGTAAAGTATATGGAACATCAAATTGACCGTTATAACCATTTTTCAGCGTGCAGTTCAGTGAAATTAAGTACATTCACACGGTGTGTGACCATCCCCACCATCCATCTCTAGAATTTTCTCATCCTCCCAGACTGAAACTCTGTCCTCCTTGAACACTCACCTGCCACTCCCCCCCACCCCCAGCCCCTGGCCGCTGGTACCTGCCATCCACTTTCTGCCTCGGTGGCTGTGACTCCTCTATGGCCCTCACGTAAGTGGGATCACACAGTGCTTGTCTTCCTGTGTCCGGCTTGTTTCAGTGACCGTCGTGTCCTCAAGATTCCTCCACGTCATACGTGGTGGGTGTCAGAACCTCCTTCCTTTTGAAGACTTAGTCACGTTCTGTCATATGGATGGACCCCGTAGTGCATAGCTGTTTACTCAGTTGATGGACGTTTGGGTAAACGCTTCATTTGTTTCAGTCGTTCACTTCCGTTTGGAAGCGCACCAGGCTTCCCATCCATCACCAACTCCTGGAGTTTACCCAAACTCAACTCCATTGAGTTGGTGATGCCATCCAACCATCTTATCCTCTGTCATCCCCTTTCTCCTCCTGCCCTCAATCCTTCCCAGCATCAGTGTCTTTTCAAATGAGTCAGTTCTTCACATCAGGTGGCCAAAATATTGGAGTTTCAGCTTCAGCATCAGTCCTTCCAATGAATATTCAGGACTGATTTCCTTTAGGACGGACTGGTTGGATCTCCTTGCAGTCCAAGGGATTCTCAAGAGTCTTCTCCAACACCACAGTTCAAAAGCATCAATTCTTTAGCGCTCAGCTTTCTTTATAGTCCAACTCTCACATCCATACATGACCACTGGAAAAACCATAGCCTCGACCAGACTGACAGTCGTTATCGGTGGCTATTTCTATCTGTATTCACGTAGAGAGATGTGGGGGTTGGGGGACTTGAGCTTAGTCCCCTGGCAATGCGACTGAGGCAGGGTTTGGGAAAGGCAGGCACACTTTCGGCAGGCCCCGGGGTGGAATTCTCTTTGGCAGGAGGGCAGCCGATGGGTGGGGGAAGAGAGGTGAAGGCGGCATCTGGCCCACAGTGCGGGTCTTGCTGGAGTCCTTGGTTGCCCTCCTTCCCGTGTGCCCAGAGATAGAGAGGGGCTGAGGGTGGGGGGGTCACCCAGGAGGAGGAAGAGAGGGGTGGGGGGGCCATCCAGGAGGAGGAAGAGAGGAGATGGGCCTAGGAGGCCAGAGTCTCATCGTGACCGTCTTTGGTGGGGAGGGGTGAGTAGGGAGGGGTTACAGCCTCTGTAGATGCAGAGAGAGAAGCTCAGAGGCTGAGTCCCCGAGTCGCTCAGGTAGTAAGTGGGGGCTGAGGGGGGTTGCTCAGCACTCCCTGTCATCCCAAGTGGCCCCGGTGAGCTCTTTGAAGCCAGTTCAGCTCCCGCTTGGCCCCGGCTCAGGTGGGTCAGGCTCTGGGCAGGGGGACCGGAGCGGGGGCCTTCACCCCTCCCTGCAGAGTCTGGTGACTGACCCAGCCCCCACAGCACCTGTCCTCCTCGGGTACACATCCTGCCCGGGGCCCAGACGCTGGCTTCTCCCAGCTCCCCGTCTCCTCTTACAGGCGCGGGGGCTGAGCCAAGGTGGGGCCTCACCGGGGAGTGGACAGGGCTCTCTGCCCAAGCGAGTGGCCCAGCTGGGGGGTATATATAACTCTGAGCTCAGGCCTGGGCGTGGGATGGGCCCCAGGCCCAGGGGGAGGGGGAGAGGGATCTGCTGCCAAGCTGACTCAGACCTCGGGCTGCTCACCACCCTCTTTGGCTCCTGGACCCACTCTTGCCACCCTCTGTGCCCCCGCCCGACCTGAGCCCTGGGCACCCTGGAGGGCTCCTCCCCTCCCCCGCTAACCCCCGACCCTGCATCCAGAGGCCTCAACCTCGCTTCCAGGTGAGCAGCTGACTTCTCAGGCAGGAAGAGCAAAATGCCCAGAGGAATATCCGAGACTTGGAGTCTCTGAGGATGGGGGTTCAGGCCTGCCCCCAGCCCAGCCCACCGCACACCCAGAGCAGGGCTACCGATTAGGGTCAGACAGACATGCAGGTGACACTTGGGTGCAGGGACCTGTCTATGCCAAGCCTCCCCTGGGCCGGGGCTCCCCTTCCCCAGCTCACAGCAGCCTTTGTTTTTGCCCCGTCATGGTGTGACCCTCACCCTGGCGCTGCTGGTCACTCTGACCTCCTTGCCCAGCCTGGCTCTGGCCCCGTGGGCAGGTGGCGGGAGGTGAGTCTGGCCCCAGTGGCCTCACTCTCCCTCCGCTGCTGTCTTGCTCCTGTCCTTCCTTCTCTGTGCCCACCAGGCCCCTTGCCTTCTTGGACTCTGCTCTGAATCTCCCAAGTGTCTGCCCTCCCCCCCACCCCTCTTTCTCCCGGGTCTCCCTGGGTGCCTTGTGGCCTGTTAGCTGTCGGGTGGTTCTTATCCAGCACCTGCCTCTTATCCAGGACCAGGCCGGGCTGGGGCCATGGTCTCTGTTCTCTCCAGCTTCATGGTTGAGGGAGATGCTGGAGGAACATCTTTTTAAAGAAAATGGATGGCACTTATGTTGGGTAGAGGAGTCAGCCTGGGGCTGGCTTACCTTGGGAGCTTTCTGGGAGGAAGTGGAGCTTGGCTGGGTGGAGGAGGGCTGAAGGGAGTGATCCTTGGCCCAGAGGTGGAGACTAGCCGTGTGGGTTTGGGGGTTCCCCTGGGGATCTGGGCAAAGCACTGTGATCCGGGCCCGTCTGAGATGCATGCATGCTAAGTTGCTTTAGTTGTGTCTGACTCTTTGAGACTCACCAGGCTCCTCTGTCCATGGGATTCTCCAGGTAAGAATACTGGAGTGGGTGACCATGCCCTCCTCCAGGGCATCTTACCCACTCAGGGATGAACCTGCATCTCGTAGGTCTCCTGCATTGGCGGGCGGGTTCTTTACTATTAGCGCCACCTGGGAAGCCCTCATCGGAGGCGAATCACTAGCTTGCAAGAGGCAGAGCACGGGCTGGACCTGGGTGGGGCTCTGGTCACTGCAGGGACGGCACAGGTCAGGAGGCCTCAGTCCACTTCTGCCCGCATCCTTGTGATCTTGGACCCTCCGCCGCCCTGTGCCGTGCGTCTCCCTCATCCGGCCTGGGGCCTTGGCCTCCTGTGTCTGGAGGCTTGACGACGGACACCTCTGCCCACATCCACATCTGTCCAGGGGCCTCTCCTCAGCTTCAGTTTCCCTATTTGAGAAATGGGGAGAGTAATAATACTACCTTTGGGGGGGTTAGTTTTATTTATTACTCATATATTTTCATTTTATTGCTCATATATTATACATATACTCACATTACTCATGTGAACAGCCAACTTATCATATATTTTATTGTGGGAAAATACACAGAACTTAACATGTACCATTCTGACCCTTTTTAAGTGCGTAGCTCAGCGGCATTAAGCACATGCACGGTGTCAGGCAACCACCCTCACGGACATCTCCAGAACTTTTTCCTTCTTCCCAACAGAAACTGTACCCATTAAATAGTAACTCCCGTTCCTCCCTCCCCCCAGGCCCTGATGGCCTCTAATCTCTTTTCTGTCCTGATGAATTTGCCTATTCTGGGTACAGCTATGACAAACCTAGGCAGTGTATTAAAAACAGAGCTATCACTTTGCCAACCAAGATCTGCAGAGTCAAAGCTATGGTTTTCCCAGTAGTCAGGTGTGGATGTGAGAGTTGGACCATAAAGAAAGCTGAGTGCTGAAGAATTGATGCTTTCAAACTGTGGTGCTGGGGAAGACTCTTGAGAGTCCCTTGGACAGCAAAGACATCAAACTAGTCAATCCCAAAGGAAACCCACCCTGAATATTCATTGGAAGGACTGACGCTGAACCTGAAGCTCCAATACTTTCGCTGCCTGATGCAAAGAGCCAACTTATTAGAAAAGACCCTGATGCTGGGAAAGATTGAGGGCAGGAGGAGAAGGGGGTGACATAGAGATAAGATGGTTGGATGGCATCACTGACTCAATGGACATGAGTTTGAGCAAACTCCAAGAGATAATGAAGGACAGGGAAGCCTGTCTACGGAGTTGCAAGTTGGACATGACCTAGTGACTAAACAATAGCAACAACATTTTGGGTACCTCACAGTAGTGAGTGAATCATACAGTCCTTGCCTTTCTGTGTCTCAAGTATTTCTCTCAAGACAGTACCTTCAAGGTTCATCCATGTTGCAGCCTGGGTCAGAACTTCGTTCTTTTCTTTTTTTTTTAATTGCTGAATAATTCCATTGAATTCCATTGTATGGCTGGACCACATCTTATTGATCCATTTAAGCTATTAATTTCTGTGTGGGTATTTCTGCCTTCCGGATATTGTGAATAGTGTACACATGGGTGTACAGATAGCTCTTTAAGACCCACTTTCAGTTATTCGGGGTGTGTACCTAGAGATGGAATTGCTGGATCGTATGCTGATTGTTTAACTTTTTGAGGCGCTACCAGACTATCTCCCACAGTGGCTGCACCAGTTTACATTCTACCAGCAACGTACAAGTGTTTCAATTTCTTCATATCCTTGGCAATACTTATTTTTCGTTTTTCCCCAATAGCCATTCTAGCGGGTGTGAGGTGGTATTTCATGGTTTCATTTGCATTTCCCTAAGGTTAACGATGTTGAGCACCTTTTCGCGCTCTTGTTGAAAGAAGCACGGTCTTTGGTGTCACTGCCGGGCCTAGAGGTGCCCAGTGAACAACGTGGGCTGCAGCACTTGAGGGGGGACCCCTTCCCTGCCTTGGAGGAGCTCAGATGACTTGAGCCCAGGGAGCCACAGAGCCTGTGCACCAGGCCTGGAGGCAGGAATGGGCATGCCCACCTGGCGGTGGCCTTGAAGATGGGGTTGGATTTCACCAGAAGTCCCAGAGCCCTCCAGGGACAATGGTGGTGACAGCTCGGATGTCAGGCCTGAAAAGTGTCTTCTCCACAAATAGCCTTCTCCTCCAGCTGCAGGTGTTTATAGCTTCAGTTGACCCCTGGCCAGAGCAGCCCCCAGGCCAGGCCATGTGCATGGCAGTGGGGAGGGGCTGGCCTCCTCCACAGCCACCCCGTGCAAGAGTGAAATGTCAGCTCCTCTAAAGAGCTCCCTCCCTGTGAGGACTCTGCTGAATATCTCCCTTTGCTTCATGCCCTTTTCAACTTTGAAAACTAGTTTTCAGTTCAGTTCAGTCGCTCAGTCATGTCCGACTCTTTGCCACCCCATGGACTGCAGCACGCCAGGCTTCCCTGTCCATCACCAACTCCCAGAGCTTGCTCAAATTCATGTCCATCGAGTCAGCGATGTCATCCAACCATCTCATTCTCTGTCATCCCCTTCTCCAATCCTCAGTCTTTCCAAGCATCAGGGTTTTTCCAGTGAGCCAGTTCTTCACATCAGGTAGCCAAAGTATTGGAGTTTCAGCTTCAGTATCAGTCCTTCCAGTGCATACTCAGGACTGATTTCCTTTATGATGGACTGGTTTGATCTCCTTGCTGTCCAAGGGGCTCTCAAGAGTCTTCTCCAGCACTACAGTTCAAAAGCATCAACTCTTCAGCATGTAGCATTCTTTACGGTCCAACTCTCACATCCATACGTGACTCCTGGAAAAACCATAGCTTTGACTAGAAAACTAGTTCTAACAGGACTGTATTATCAATATTAGCAAAAACAACTGTCTTTCCGACCTTTCTTAATGGACATAAACTTTGAACATGTTTATGGCCCGGGGCAGGCCTGGTGCAGGGAGGGGATGAGACACACAAGAGACCTGTCCCAGATAGAATTTGCAAATGGGATAAAGGTTCATGTGTGGCTCACGTGTGACTGAGGAAGAGCCTGGGGTGACTGGCAGAACACGTGTGACTCCGGCTGTGGGCTTCAGAGTAGGGGGTGGTCACTTGGTGTGGCCGCTGCATTGGGAGCGCCCCACCTTTAGCCCGAGGGTCAATCCCTATGGCCATCTTCGCCCATGGATGATGGGGTCATGGGTGTGAGCTGGGTGGGGGCTTTGGGCACATGTTCTCTGACACATGGGCCACCTTCTGGTGGGGTGTCCTTTCCAGCCCCACCCAGACTCTCTTCTGGGGTTGGCCAAGGTCACTGCCAGACTGCAATGCCCGGCTGCCCAGCTGGCCTCCACGTGGTCCAAGCTGGCCTCCTGCTGCCCCAGTCTGTGATCTCAGCCCCTGGAGGGGGTTTGCATCTGGGGGCAGAGCTGGGACAGGGTGCAGGTCTCTTGTCTTCCCACCGGCTCATCTGGATTCCTACTACATTCCCTCTGCCGTTGCTTTTCTCCGCTGCCTTCTCTGTGGCTTCGCAGCTCTGCACACTCCCTGTCTCCCTCTGCTGCCCAGGCTCCGGGGTCCTCCTGGCTTCCCATAAGCTCAGGCACGTTGGCTCCCACACCTCTGGGGGCCACTGTCCAGGAGAGAATGTAAGCAGCAGGCCGGGCTCTTGGTCCAAATAGTTGGCTGTCCCTGCAGGACCTGGGCAGGGTCAGGGCAAGGGACAGTGAGCCATCACTAAGGACTTACTTCACGCAGAGGCCTGGGGTGGTGGTGGGGGAACTGGTTCAGAGAGGTGGAGTAGAATGGTCTTGGGCAACTCCCAGACCATCCGTGGGGAAAAGGAGCCATTGTGAAGCCCTGGGTGTGGCCTTAGAAAACGGATGTTCCATGGCCCTGGGTCAGTAATAAACCATGTGACTTTGAATAAATCACGTCCCCTCTCTGGGCCTTAGTTTCTTCTCACTTAGGCTACACAGGACCCCTGGGGCCACCTGGTCGGTCCTTTCACTCTCATGTTAAAGAGAAGTTAAGAGAGAGGCTCTAGGGACTTCGCTGTGTGGTCCAGTGAATAGGACTCCCTGCTCCTAATGTAGTGGATGCAGGTTCGATCCCTGGTCGGGGAGCTAAGATCTCGCATGCCGCATGGTGTGGCCAAAACAAAACAAAACAGAGAGGCAGAGAGAACCAGACTGCCTGGATCTGAATCTCAACCACTTGCTGGCCTCCGACGTAAACAAGCTTGTAAACCTCTCTGTACCTCGATCTCCCTGTGGCTGGAATGGAAGATAGAACAGCTGCTACAGGAGGGCAAAAGTGTGAACGCGTACAGAGCAGTTACCGTCTTCACTCTGTATTTGTACAGATGCCTGTTTGCTCCACAAGTGTTCATTACTATTACTATTATCACAAGTGTGAAAGAAACTGCAGCAGTTCCCTATGTCTGTATGAAGTCTGGAGTCTGGATCAGATGCCAGCTGGTCTGGAGGCAGTAGAACGGCCGGGTTGACCTCGGGAGATCCTCAGGGTGCAGGAAGAAAGCTGCTTGTCCCCCTTGGCTCCAGACACCCAGAGAAACCTGGGGCTCCACCGCCACCCCAGGATCCTCCACTGCTGACCAGCACAAGGGCCCTGGCTGCCGTATGGTCTGAGAGGGGCCGGCCAGGGAGAGGAGGGCGAATCACCCCGGAAGGAGAGAAGCACAACTTGAAAAGCACAAAGACAGCTGAGCCAGCCTTGGACCCCTGGGTCTGGCTCCTCTGGCCCTACTGCTGGCCCAGGGCCAGGAGGCCTGTCTGGAGGCAGAGCTCCTGGACCCTGTAGCAGAGACACAGGTGGTTCTAGAGCTGGGTAGGGCTCTGTCTTTAGGACCTGGGGGGTCTCTGTGATGTGGGGAGAAACAGTCTCAGCCAGGGGTGGGCAGGAGCCTCCTGGCTGCTGTTTAACAGGGCTTCCCAAGTGATTCAGTGGTAGAGGATCCACCTGTCATGCAGGAGACGCAAGTTCGATCTCTGGGTTGGGAAGATTCCCTGGAGGAGGGCATGGCAACCCACTCCAGTATTCTTGCCTGGGAAATCCCATGGACAGAGGAGCCTGGTGGGCTGCAGTCTGTGGGGTCGCACAGAGTCAGACACGACTGAGCACACACAGCAGTGAAGGATGTTCCACTTTGTCCAGGCCAGGAGGCCCTCCCAGGCTGGGAGTGGCCTCCTGCAGTTGGAGCACCTTCTTTGCCAGGCCCTGAGCCACTTCCAAGTGGCTGAGCCAGGACTCGAACCCAGGCGTTAACCCTGCATCTGCTGGTGCCCACCTGGGTGAGATGCTCCATCTGCCTGCACTTCTCTGGGCCAGGTGCATTTCCAGTGAAGTCAGTGAGGCTCACGCTTCAGGGCCCTCACCTGCCTGGGCCCCTTCCAGGTGCCTAAACCTTTAATTTATTTATGTTTAAAATTCCTTTTATTTATTTGGCCGCACTGTGTGGCTTGCAAGATCTTAATTCCCCGACCAGGGATTGAACCTGGGCCCTAGCAGTGAAGAGTCGACTCATTGGAAAAGTCCCTGATGCCGGGAGAGATTGAAGGTGAGAGGAGAAGGGGGTGACAGAGGATGAGGTGGTTGGATGACATCACCGACTTGATGGACCTGAGTTTGAGCAAACTCAGGGAGACAGTGAAGGACAGGGAAGCCTGGCGCGCGGCAGTCCATGGAGTTGCAAAGAGTCGAACACCACTGAGCGACTGAACAACAGCAGCTATCAGTGAAAGCACGGAGTCCTAACCATGGGAGTTCCCGAAACTTTTTAGTTTTAATTAAAATTTTAAAATAACTTTATTGAAATATGATTGATGTGCAATAAATGACACGTATTTGAAGTGGACAGTTTGGTAGGTGAAGAGTCCACGTGTCCATATGTCCACCTGTGGAGCCGTGACCATCATCAAGAGAAGGAGCCCACCCTCACCTCCAGCAGGTCTGAACCTAGTTCTGTGTTTGTTTCTAATTTCCTTTTCTCAAAGAAAGCTCCCCAGTTTTCAGATGCTTCAGGCCTCATGGAAATCTGGATTTGCTTCTGTCCTGAGTGAAGAGGAACTAAAAAGCCTCTTGATGAAAGTGAAAGTGGAGAGTGAAAAAGTTGGCTTAAAGCTCAACATTCAGAAAACGAAGATCATGGCATCCGGTCCCATCACTTCATGGGAAATAGATAGGGAGACAGTGGAAACAGTGTTAGACTTTATTTTTCTGGGCTCCAAAATCACTACAGATGGTGACTGCAGCCATGAAATTAAAAGATGCTTACTCCTTGGAAGGAAAGTTATGAGCAACCTAGATAGCATATTGAAAAGCAGAGACATTACTTTGCCAACAAAGGTCCGTCTAGTCAAGGCTATGGTTTTTCCTGTGATCATGTATGGATGTGAGAGTTGGACTGTGAAGAAGGCTGAGCGCCGAAGAATTGATGCTTTTGAACTGTGGTGTTGGAGAAGACTCTTGAGAGTCCCTTGGACTGCAAGGAGATCCAACCAGTCCATTCTGAAGGAGATCAGCCCTGGGATTTCTTTGGAAGTAATGATGCTAAAGCTGAAACTCCAGTACTTTGGCCACCTCATGCGAAGAGTTGACTCGTTGGAAAAGACTCTGATGCTGGGAGGGATTGGGGGCAGGAGGAGAAGGGGACGACAGAGGATGAGATGGTTGGATGGCATCACCAACTCGATGGACGTGAGTCTGAGTAAACTCCGGGAGTTGGTGATGGACAGGGAGGCCTGGCGTGCTGCAATTCAAGGGGTCGCAAAGAGTTGGACACGACTGAGCGAATGAACTGAACTGAGAGGCTCAAATGAGACCAGGCTAGGAGAGCACTTTGAGAACAATGCCAGACTCATCGAAAGTAGATTATCTGTATATTTGTTTCTTCTTTAATTTTTTTTCATTTATTTATTCTATTTGTAATTGGAGGACAATTGCTTTATAGTGTTGTGTTGGTTTCTACCTTACAACAACGTGTATCAGCCATAAAAAATATTTTTTTGGATGTGGACCTGTTTTTTAAAGTCTTATTGAATTTGTTACAATGTTGCTTCTCCTTTAGGTGGGCTTTTTTGCCTGTGAGGCATGTGGGATCTTTGCTCCCCTGACCAGGGATCAAACCCACACCTTCCTGCATTGGAGGGAGAGAAGTCTTAACCACTGGACTACCGGGAAAGTCCCCTATTTGCACTTAAAATTGAACTCACTTTTCCCGCGGAAGGTGTGACCAGTATCGGGTCATTCATTTAGCAGCATTTACTGAGTGCTCGCTCTGTGTAGCACTTTTCCTAGTTTTAGGTATAAACAGGAGATTTCCTCCTGTTGGGAGTCGGGGGTAGACGGGCAGTTGGGGGGTTTGGGGGGGTGACCTCAGCTTTCAGTGGGGTGTTTAGGGAACACGTCCCCCCCTCTAGTGGCAGCTGAGCCAAAGTTGCCTTCGGGACGTGAAGGTGAGGGAGTGGGCCTCGAGGGTCTCTGAGCAGAGGACAGGACATACAAAGACCCTGAGGTGGGAAGGCCTGGCACGTCCAGCAAAAGCTCAGAGCCTCAAAGGTTGGTGGTGTGGGGTGAGGGATGGACTGAGCTGGGGATAGGTGGACAGATCCTGGGGGAGCCTCTGGGCTGTTGTAGGGATTTGGACACTTTCTAGGCAGGCAGATGGGAGCCCCTGGAGGGGGCTTGAGTTTTAATAGCATCACAGTGGCTGCTGTGTAGAGAATGGACTCAGAGCAGGGAATTCAGCCAGGGAAGGTGGTAGCTTGAACTGTTATGGTGATGGTTGGGGGAGAAGGGGCTGGATTCCAACCTAGTTTGAAAACAGAGTCATCGGCTTTTGCTGGCAGACTTGTTCATTCATCTGACACAGAGATGCCAGGACTGGGGATGCAGACCTGAAGGGAGGTGCGGTCCCCTCCTCTGTGATGCTAAGAATCTAGCAGGAAAAGAGACACAGAAGTGATGGGCTGCTGCCCTTACAAGGGCTGGGCTGGAGCAGCAGGAGAACTGGATCCCGGATGCTGACCAAAGGGTCCCCATCGGCTCCCCTACTGCCAGCACCATACCCACTGGCACCGCGCTCAGCCTAGGGGCCCCAAGAACCTCCACCCCGTCTGCCCTCTGTCCCTGAACGTTGGCAGTGGACTCTTCTTGTGGGCCGGGAGCTCGTTTGATTAACAGGAAGGGAGACTGAGCTCCAGAGAGCTGTGGTCGAGCCAGAGTTCAGGTCTGTTCCCAAGTCTGTACAATCTGGACACGTTTGAATGATGAGCCTATGGCCGTCAGGGCCCAGGTTTCAGATGAGGAGGCCGTGTGAGGGTCCGGAGGGAAGTGAGCAGTGAGCCCCCAGAGCTTGTCTGTGGAGCTGCCAGGTTGCAACCTGGCTCCTCGACTCCCAGCCTGTGACCACGTCTCTGCAGTTCACAGCTGCAGCATGACTGCCTCTGGTTAGATGTGGAGTAGGACTGTCACGTGTCCATTGGACTGCCTGCGGAATACCTTCCCCTGGGAAGCTTTGAGCAGGGGCATGGTGCTGGACCGTGGGCTTACAGAGATCAGCTCGCAGGCAGTGTCCCCAGGTCTGGACCTCCCCCTGCTTCCCTGACACAGACAGGTTTGTGCTCCCAGGCTGGCGAGTCTTCCTGGCAGACAAGACCTCCTGAGGGCGGCTCTTGATTCAGCCTTGGCAGTGGGGAGAGGTCAGCTGGGGGACCCGCGTGGCCTTGGCTAGGTGCCCTGGTTACCACCCAGGTGGCGGGTGGCCCGCTTGTTTCGCTGCCGCCCTGCATCAGCAGCTTCTCACCCCCCACAGGCCTCCTGGCTCAGCCAGGCCTAGAGGACTGGGCTGGCTGGCGACTGTGCCCATAGGTGGAGAAAGGAGGTCATCACTCCTGTTCAAACCCTCTCACCCTCCGTCTCCTCCAGTGCCCTTCTTTATGGTCTAATCTTACCAGTGGTCAGTATAGCTCAAGGCTCACCTGGCCACCCAGCCTGATCTGGCACCTCGCCCTCTGAGCACGAGGCATGGGCCCCACTGGCTGCAGGCACTGGGCCGTCATCTGGCCGCACGGGTGGTGAGCTCCTGGAAGGCAGGGAGCCCTCATCCTGATCTCATTTATGACCAGAGAGGACATGGGGTCTTGCAGCATCTCCTCTAGGAGGCTGGGCCAGCAGGAAGCACTCGGGTGACCTGGTGATGGTCTAGCAGGAGCCATGGAGCTGTGTCCGGGTCAGGGCCGCGGGTTCCCCTCCAGAGACGCTCCTTGCATCCCACGTGCCCTCTGCTGCCCACAGACAAGACAGACACCCTGTCTGGTCCTGCTCTTTCGTGGAGGTGGTGGGGACCGAGGGAGCTGTCTGGAGCCAGGGCCAAGGCAGGGAGGCCCCAGGGGTGGCATGAGCAGAGGTAGCTGCCAGGCTGCAGTGAGGGGAGGCTCCGGCGGGGGTGGTGGGGGGCGGGGGTTCCAAGCTGTGTGCCCACCAGCTGGAGACCCATGGCCCTGTCATCGTGTCCTCAGGTTACCATCCCCCAGCGAGGCCTTGGCTCCTTCCTGCTGCCTGGAGACCCCTGGGATCTAAGGAGGGTGGCGGGGGGAAGGGGCCTGCAGAATCATCACCCCAAGTGCTGGGCAGGTGGGCAGAGGTGAGGGCTGGGGTCCCTCGGGCTCTCCCACTGAGAGGGTGCTGTGTCTCTGCAGGTCGGAATGAGCTGATCGCCCGCTACATCAAGCTCCGGACAGGGAAGACCCGCACCAGGAAGCAGGTGGGCCCTGGCGCGGGTGCCCTGGCACCAACGGTGGCTCTCGGGGTCGGCTTGGCCCTCTGCAGGGCCAGATGTGGGCTCTGGGGGCCAACTCAGGAGGGGTCCTCCACTGGGTGTGCCCCAGACGGTCAGTTTCCCTGGGGTCCCCGCCACCGTCGCTGGGAGGAGAAAGACCCCTCCCCTGCTTCTCCTGGCCAGCAGGAGGACCGCACTTCTGTTTAGCTGGGAGGGCGGAACCGAGGGCCCGTTGGTGATGGATCGTTCATTCATTCATTCATTCATTCAGTCTGTGATGTGGATGGGGGGCTGTGGCGGATGGGGGGCTGGGGGGAACCCCGTGGGGAGCGGCCTTCGGGGAGAAGGCAGGAACAGGAGTCCCTTTTCCTGCCTCAGGTGTCCAGCCACATCCAGGTGCTGGCTCGGCGAAAAGCCCGTGAGATCCAGGCCAAGCTAAAGGTAAGACAGGGGTGGCGGTGGGAGCACAGGCCCAGGGCTCGGGAGGGCTGGCCTCTGGGACTTTGGGCTCATTTCCCAGGAGGAAAAGTCTTTCTGTGGGTTTCGGGACTGCCTGCAGAGCCAGCGGGCTTCAAGGTGCTGAGGAAAGTGGGGTTCAGCCTGTAACCCTGTAAGCCCCATCCGGCAGAGGACAGTGACCACTGACTGGCAGCCATGTGCGTGTGTGTGTGAACGGCCAGGTTCAGCATCCTGGGAGGCACAGTCCAGTCTCCTGCTGTGCACTCCAACCACCACCACCATCCGCCCCAGCTCAGAGGGACAGTGCACGCCCCAAATCCCATGGCTAGGGCGACAGGATTGACCTCCAGGCCCCTTTCCTTGAGGACCCCTCAGACCCTTACTGTCTGAGGATGGCGGGACCTGGGAGGCACTGCTGGGGAGCGGGGTTCCATGCTGGAGGAGGGGCTGGTGGAATTCTTCCCACCCCACTCTCTGGGACTGGACGTTCCTGCCCCTCCCTGGATCAGCCCCACCTTGCAGGCCTGGACAGGTGACTGTTTGAGGGGGCCAGCCCTGGTGGGAACCCCCTCTGCATGGGACTCAGGCCTTCTGGACCCCAGAGCCAGGGCCCCTTGGGTGACTACTCCTCCCGTGGAGGAGCCAGCATTTGGGCCTTAGACCAGACCAGTAAATCCATGGACATTAAAAAAAATTTTTTTTAATTTTAATTTTTTTGACTGTACTGTGTGACTTGTAGGGTCTTAGCTCCCCGACCAGCAATTGAACCTGGGTCCTCAACAGTGAAAGCGCAGAGTCCCAACCACTGGGCCACCAGGGAACTCCCCACAGACATTTTCTAAAGCAGTGGAAGCCTTTCTGTTTTTTTTCCTAACTGAATTATCACCGATAAGATGTCAGAGGAGCTGCTGTGGTCAAAGTTAAGTTGGCGAGGAGCGGGCTAGGGACCCCTCCTCTACATCCCTCTCAGGCCCCACGACTCTCGAACCCGAAAGCATACGAGAACCCAGTTTCAAAGCCCCTGGGCTAGAGGACCACAGAGGACTCCTCTGGGACTGCGGCCCATGACCCTGACACTGGAGCCTGGAAGGCGTGGGTCGGAGGCCACAGGAGGCTGCCCCCGCTGCCCACCCAGCTCCATTCCTCCTGCATCAGCCCAGCTGTCCCTGCCCCCCACAGCTGCGGCCCAGCCCTCGCTCCTTTGCCCCCAGGACAGCTGGCTGGCCGCAGCTGCTGGTCCCTCCCTCTCAGGCTGGCACATGTACCCGGACACCCTCAGCCCTGGCGCCCACTTGCTCCCCACTCCACTCTCTGGCTGCCCTGTGACTCCCTGGGGCCCAGCGGGGGACCTGATGGAGAGTGGGGTGTCCAGGCTTCTGTTAAGAGCTGTAGAGGGGAGCTGTTGATTCCCGAGGGGCCCGGCTGTATGACCCACGTGTGCTGGAGGGACTGAACTTGTCCCTGTCAATAGACTCTGATGAGGGGCCAGGAACAGCCTCAGTGGGCCGCCAGACAGGCTTCAAGGGGAGCCACGGGTCCTTTAAGTAATATACACATTTTCCTGCATATGCACTTAGGGGAGAATTTGGTCTGAGGATTTTACCATATTCTCCAAGGGGTCTGGGGCCCAGTGCAGTTAAGCTACCCCATGGGCAGCAAGGTCAGGTGGAAATCTTTGGGTCACTGGCCTGGCTTTGCCCATGGGCACTTGGCTGGGTCATCCACCTCAAGCTCCAGCCAGATTCCCTGCCTATAAATGACAGGGTTAATCAAGGTGCTGTCTGAGGTCCCCTCCAACCTCAAAATTCAGTACCAGGTCATTGATGTCATCCCCCCACTCCTCCCCGATTCCTGTTCCACTTGCTGGTCCCCGGCTGTTCACTAGGCCGGCTATGAGAAAGGAGTACAGGTCTCTGATCTCTGGTTGGAGCCATCCAGCCTCCCACTGCCGTTGTTAACAGGGGTCTGTTAACAGACCCTGTTCCTGGGGTGCTGCCCCACCCATGTCCTGGAGGGAGCAAGCCTGAGTGATGCTCCTGAGACCCCCAGAATCCTTGCAGAGAGGCAGCCTGATACTTTGGTTAATAGGGATCACCTCAGAGCAGGATTGAAGATTGGCCCCAAAAGGACAATGGGCTGGGGTGCCCACCACTCAGCGTGGCCTCTTGCACCCTCTGTGCTGAAGATGGGGTTGCCCTCAGGTCCTGACCTGCCCCCTCCTCGGTCTGCTCAGCCCCTGGGCCTGCAGAGGTCAGAGGTCATGGATGGCCTGTCCTGGACCCACTTCGCAGGGCAGACCCTCCTGTGACCCCTGTCAACACCCGGGTCCCCTAAATTCTCTGAGCCTCAGTTTATCTTAGAATAGGGGTGTGACAAGTCCTGCCAGCCTCACAGGGATCCTATGATGTTCAGAGCCAAAGTGAGACAGTGTTCTTTACTTTCCGGGGGCTGTCTAGTGCCCTGTGACTGTACGGGTCCCTGAGAGTCTGGGTAGAAGGGCCTGGCCCCACGCCGTGTCCCGCAGGATGCCGGGCTCACCACTCGGACCTTTGCTGTAATGCCACCCACCGGGCGAGTGAAGTCACAGCAAACCCAGCTGTGAGCTGTGAGGCCCTCCCTCAGCAATCCGCTTGCTTATCATTCAGGACAGATTTGGGTCACCAAGTTGGTGATTAAATAAAGGGCCCACGTATTTTTCCCATTTAAAATAATCCATCATAAAGATACAGGATTTCTAATCAGAGCTCCCGAGTTGACATAACCCAGCGTTTTAGCCCCAGTAATGCTCCCTGCACCAGCCCGTCTGTCTGTATGGTCTTATTTCCGATCCATATGGACTTTTTGGAATACAGGATGTTGTCTTATTGCTTGAGAGGGCCTTTGGGGTTGGGGAGCTCAGGATGGGACCATTGGCTTAGACAAGTATTAACAAGGATTTATTATAAGCAGATGATAACTGCTGATTCATTCAGAGCCTGTGCCGGGTGAGCCCATTTTTTTGGGAGGGTCTTTGGACCACAGAGGACAGACAGTCACATTCTGACACATAAAAGGCTCAGGAGCCGTGGGTGCCCATGGTACAGTTGACACCCATAGGCCAGGTCTGAGACAGGGACCACAGGAGACTGGCCCTTGTCACTGTCCATGTGACCGGAGATGACCTCTGCTGAGCGTATTCCTGCTTCCTCTCCCATGAGCCAGGTGGGGCCCCAGACACCCTTGGTGTGGAGGTGAGCGAGGCCTGGGTGGTCTCTGTTTACAGGTGTCCCTTAGGTTGGTAACAGGAGAGCTGTGGTCTGGCCGGTGACCTTCAAAGTCTTTTTATTTTTCTTCGAACTTTAAACTTTTTATTTTGCATTGGGGTATGACTGATTAACAATGTTCTAGTAGTTTTAGGTTGGAGAAGGCGATGGCACCCCACTCCAGTACTCTTGCCTGGAAAATCTCATGGATGGAGGAGCCTGGTGGGCTGCAGTCCATGCTAAGAGTCGGACACGACTGAGCGACTTCACTTTCACTTTTCACTTTCATGCATTGGAGAAGGAAATGGCAACCCACTCCAGTGTTCTTGCCTGGAGAATCCCAGGGACGGGGGAGCCTGGTGGGCTGCTGTCTATGGGGTCGCACAGAGTCGGACACAACTGAAGCAACTTAGCCGCAGCAGCAGCAGCAGTAGTTTTAGGTAGACAGAGAGGGGATTCAGCCTTACATATGTATGTATCCATTCTCATTCAAAGCCCCCTCCCATCCAGGCTGGCATAGAACATTGAGCAGAGTTCCCTATGTTAGGCAGTAGGTCCTTGGTGGTTATCCCTTTTGAATACAGCAGTGTGTACCTGTCCATCCCAAACTCCCTAACTATCTCTTCCCCCTGGCAACTATAAGTTTGTTTTCTGCGAGTCTCTTTCTGTTTTGTAAGTAGGTTCATTTGTATTATTTCTTTTTAGAGTCCACACATAAGGGATGTCATACAACATTTCTCCTTCTCTGTCTGACTTACTTCACTCAGTATGACACTCTCTAGGTCCATCCATTGTTGCTGCAAATGGCATGATTTCATTCTTTTTAATGGCCAAGTAATATTCCATTGCATATATGTACATCTTCTTTATCCATTCCTCTGTTGATTTTCACGTCCTGGTGATTGTAAACAGTGCTGCAATGAACACTGGGGTGCATGTATCCTTTTGGATCATGTTTTTCTCGGGCTATATGCCCGGGAGTGGGTCAAAGTCTCTTTAAACGTTAGTGCGACAGGCAGGACAAGTGTCCCCTTTGACAGATGAGGAAAGGGATCAGAGCCACCCAATGACTTCCTCAGAGTCACAGGGAAGGTTCACAGCCCTGCAGGAGCGGGAGCCTGGTCCCGGGGCCTCTCCTGGCCTGCCACGGTGCTCGCGCTGAGGCCTCCCCCCAATGTCTCCCCAGGATCAGGCAGCTAAGGACAAGGCCCTGCAGAGCATGGCTGCCATGTCGTCCGCCCAGATCATCTCCGCCGCAGCCTTCCACAGTAAAATGACCCTCACCCGGGGCCCAGGCTACCCAGCGGTCTCAGGGGTAAGTGGAGCTGCCTGCAGCCGGAGGCTGGACCACCCTGTCCTTCTCCCTCCTCCCCCTTCTGAGGAGACACGGCGCTGGCCACACCAGAGTCGTCACGTGAGTCTTCTCAGGGAAGGAGGGACCAAGGACCCAGGGCCGTGCAGGTGTTGGAACTGCCCTCTGGGGCCTTGGCAGGGACACAGGCCGAAGCCACGCCATCAGATGGCCGGCCTGGGGGCTCTGCAGAGTTGGCCCGGTTTCCCGGTGGCGCTAGTGGTAAAGAACCCGCCTGCCAGAGCAGGAGACATGAGATACCTGGATCCGATCCCTGGGTGGGGAAGATCCCCTGGAGGAGGGCATGGCAGCCCACTCCAGTATTCTTGCCTGGAGAATCCCATGGACAGAGGAGCCTGGTGGGCTACAGTTCACAGTAAACAGTGGGATGTGACTGAAGCAGCTTAACATGCACACATGCAGAAGAGGCAGCCTAGGTCCCAGGCTTTGGGGCAGCACTGGCCGGTGCCCAGCAACGCCCACCCCCACTTGGCCTCATCCCCCCCTCCCCCTCAGGTGTCCCTCCCAGGTGGAGGCTGACGTCCAAGAGCAAACTCCTCTTGAATGTGAACTCCTTGGCCTGAGAAAGGGTCTCTCGGCCGCTCTACGAACAGTCCAGAAAGGCCCCTCCATCCCAGGGCTGTGTCCTTCCGTACAGGGTTTTTCCTGGCTGTCGGGACTAACGCACCACCCCAGGCCCGAGAACAAGGGGCAGTCTGGCGAGCCTCTCATCCAGCCGTTTTTCAGTGTGTCCAGCAGGACATTGAGTAGACAGGACGACAGGACTTGAGGTGTGCCCGCGTGACTTTGGGGCGCTCAGATCTAAGCAGGATGCCTGACTCCAGGACTGTTGGGGGCCATGCTTGGCACCGCCACAGAGGACTTGTCTCTGAGGGAGGGGACGGGAGGAGCCGTGTCTGAGTCTGGGGGCTTCTCCTGGGAGCCCTTCACTGGGGGGTGTTCCCGGGGCTAGGCTTCCTGGATGCATTCTCTGGGAGGCCATGCTGCCTGGATGGAGGCAGGGGTGTTAACACCCTCCCCAGCCCCCGGGCCCAGGCTCCAGCCTCCCTTCCAGCTCTAGGGCCCCTGCGACGTCTGACTGCACGATGCCTGCCATGCCCGCGGGGCTCTGCTGACCCTGTGCTTTTACCTCCTCAGTTTTGGCAAGGAGCTCTGCCGGGCCAAGCCGGAACGTCCCACGAGTGAGTATGGCCTCTGACTGCTCCCTGGGCTGCACTTGAGCCAGTGAACCATTCTGTTGACCCCGGCCACAGGGTGGGTGGGCCACAGGGTGGAGTCAGCGTTTCCGGGTGGCTCTGTGCTTCAGGATGGCGCACCCGGGTTTTGCCAAAGCCCTGGTCTGTCCTGGGCGGGGCAGGGCCTGAGCTCAGGACCCGAGGGGAGGAGGCTGGCCTGGGTGGGAGGGAGGGAGTGATGGGTTTGCCCCACAGACATGCTGCTTCCATGGGCTGGCCAGAATCCTGGGGAAGCAGGAGGCCAGAGTCCCTACCCCCCAGGCTGCCTCACAGACAGCGCTGGGGCCTGACCGAGGCCCCATGGCTGCCCTGGGCTCACGCGTCTTCTCTCGTCTCCTGCAGTGTGAAACCTTTCTCCCAGCAAACCTACACTGTCCAGCCGTCACTGCCTCTGCCAGGTGGGTGGGCAGGGTCTGACTCCCTCCTGTGTCACGCCCTGTGGCTCCTGTCCCGGTCCCAGGCCCCGACAGCTGGGCACTCACGCCCCCTTCGACGCCGTCCTGGTGCGTGCTCAGACTGTGCACCCCAGTCCTCTCCAGAGCCAAGACCCCTGTATTCCCAGGGCTGCCCATCCTCCCCAGAGAGACTCAGGCTGGCAGCGTGCAGGTTCAAGGGGCACGGTGGGTGCCCCGGGCAGCTGCCCCACCTGCATGTGCGTCCCGTGCAGCCTGGCACTTGGGCTGGCCTCCCTCTGGGACACTGTAACCTTCTCCTTCAAGACAGGCTTCCCGCAGAGCCTGGCGTTCCAGCCTGGAGCCCCTGGTCAGCAGAGGGAAGGCTCCTGAGAGGGGGCAGACTGGGCGGCACCCTGGCTGCTCACGTGATCAGCTCTGTCCCTGCCTCTTTCTCAGGAGGGTCCCTCCACCTGCCCCTCTGCAGGGCAAGACAGGATCCTCGCCCTTAGCCACCTTTCCTGGTTTGGGATTGGCTCCTGCCTACATTGTAGCCTGGCTTTCCTGCTCTGAGAGGAGCCCTGCGGCCTTCCTAGGTTCTTAACGGCCGCTTGGGGCCACCCCCACCCCCCTAATCTGTGCTCTCCCCTTTCTGCCCATCAGCTTCTCTCAAGCCCTCCTCGTTCCTGCCCGGGTCACTGCCGTGGCCTCTTGACCAGCTTCCCCGTCTGTAGCCCTATCCTTGCTCTTCCACCCCGTAACTCACCCTTCATCTTTTTAAAGCATCTTTCTCACCGCGCTGCTTCCGGCTTAGAATCCATTCGAGGCTCCCCAGTGATTGTCACTCTCCGTGCACCTGGGCACCATCCCAGGCTGGAGTCTGTCCTCCGTGTGTTGGGCCACGTCCAGTGTGTCCCCACCGGGCAGGACCTAGGAAGCTGCCCTTGGACAAATGAACGAGGGATTCAGCTCACGCGTCCTGTGTGTGAGCTGGTGTGTCCAGTGTGGGCCTCTGCCTGCTTCTCTGCCATCCCTTCTCTGTCTCCTCCCCGGGCTCCTGACCTACCTGCCTCGGCTGCCCCCTCGTCCTGTCTGTCACCAAGTCCTGCAGTCTTGCTCCCTCCCTGTCCTTCCTGTGTCCCCTCCTCTTCACTGCCCTCTTCTTTTCCCCCCTTGAGAAGAGCCCATGAGGCCCGCATCTCTGGCCAGCCCTGCCCCTGCCCAGTCCTTCCTCCACGAGGAGCAAGATGTGCAGAAATGCTCAGCCAGTCTCTCCTCGGCCCTGCTTAGAATCCTCTGTCACCCTTCTGAGCTCAGGCTGAAACCTGTACTCCTCACCCAGCAGCCAGGCCCCAACTCTCAAGTCTTGTTTCTGACCCCCGCACAAAACTGCTGGACAGAGCCTCCCAGCCCACTGACCATCCGGCCGCCTCATGCCCTCTGCCTGGAGCCCATTCCCCTGTCTCTGCTGCTGCCTCCTGCTCTTGCCGCATCACTTCTTTTTATTGTTTTTATTATTAAGTTTATTTTTAATTGGTGTTAGTTTCTGCTGTACAACAATGTGAATCAACCATAAGTATACATATATCCCCTGCTACTTGAGCCTCCCTCCCACCCCCGCTGCATAAGCTCTTTAAGCATCACCTGCGGAAAGCCTTTCTGACCACCTCCAAGGTGGACCAGGAGCCCCGCTGCAGTGCTCAGCCTGTTTTCATCACGTTCATTGCTTCACTTAATCACAAACCTGCATTCACGTCTGGGCCAGATGCTGGTCACAGGGGCTGGGCAGAGACTCGTGTCATTGTAGTCATTTGTCCACTTATCTCCCTGGCTGGACCTGAAGCCCCTTCAGAGCAAGAACCAAGCAGTGCCTGCCCTGGAAGCCCTGGGTCCAGCAGGCATTCCACTCGCCCCCTGCACCCAGCCACCCCCGTCCCCTTGCCCACCCCCGCCACCTCCCAGCCTGTCCCCGGCCAGCATCATCTCCCTTGAGAGCCATCCTGGGCCCAGAGGGGACTGAACTGTCAGGGCTGAGCTCCCTACCAGGGCTGCCCCTGGGCCACTGGCCAGTGCTTTGCCCCCACCCCCATGCCTGCTGGGAGGCACACAGCAGGTTCCAATGGGTCTGGGGGTCTGGGGGAGGCTGGAGTGGGGAGGCTGTGTGGGCCAGCTCCCATGTGCTGTCCACCGTATGCAGGGTTCGAGTCTCCGGCAGGACCTGCCCCGTCGCCCTCTGCGCCCCCCGCGCCTCCATGGCAGGGCCGCAGCGTGGCCAGCTCCAAGCTCTGGATGTTGGAGTTCTCTGCCTTCTTGGAGCGGCAGCAGGACCCTGATACGGTAGGTCCTAGCCTTCGCCAGCTGGATTTTCTCCCGCCCCATCCTCATTCCTGGAGGGTGCTGCTCCCCAGCCTCCTCCAGCTCCAATTTTACCTGCTCGGGCTTTCTCTCCCTGCCCTCTGCCCCGCTCCACCTTGGGACTGAATTTAGGTTCCCTGCTCCTTCCCATCCTCTCCTGGTTCACCCGTCCTTGCCCTGGCTTCTTTCTCACTGGACCTTGCGTCTCTCCCTCCCCTAAGTCCTCCCCTGGTCTCTGTGCCCCATCCTAGTCCCCAGTCCCTTCACGTCTTCCTTCCTGCCGTCTAGTCACCTCTCCCTCTGAAGACACTGGTCCCAGCCCCACCCCAGGCTGCACTGCACTGCCCCCTGTGGCTCCAAGGAGCCGCCCGTCTGCCCCACATCCTCGGGGACATCAGCAGGAGCAGCAGCCCACCCCCACCTTGTCCCCTTCTGTGTCTCCATCCTGGGTGACCAGCGTCACCTGCAGAGTTCAGAGTAGCACCTGGCCGGGTGGACAGGAGGCCAGAGCCTGGGAAACTTCAGTGATCATTTCAGTTTAACACTTTTTTTTCTTAAACGCTAAGATTTCTCAAGGTCTTTATTTTTTTCTTAATTTATTTTAAATTGGAGGATAATTGCTTTACCACGTTGTGTTGGTTTCTGCCATACAACAACGTGGATCAGCCCATATGTACACATACATCCCCTCCCCTCCTGAGCCTCCCTCCTATACCCCCGCACCCCCCGCACTCCCAGTTTGACATTTAGAAGCTTATTTTTCAGGTGAGGAACTTGTTAGTCAGACAAACCCTTCCTTGGAAGCCCAGAGTGTATTGTGAAAGAAGTGGATTTTCTTGGATTGCAGCAAGGGATTCCCAGCACCCTCACCATCACTCCAAGCGGGGGAAACACCCTTTTTCTGGTTCAGTGGTCTTCCATCACAGATGAGATTGAGGGGGTCCAAAGATAGAAATGACTCGCCTAAGGATGTTCAGCGACCGAGTCACAACTCAGAATAGTGCAAACAGCGACCAACACATGCCAAGCACCTGTGGGGGGCCGCCTGCCCCATGCGTGGGATGCCTGTTTACTCTGCTTTGCACTCAGCCCTTCTTCCTGCTCCGTGTTACCAGGGGGGAACCTGAGGCCCTGCCGTGGCATCCCTGCTCTGGGCCCCTGGCCATGCTCGGAGCCCCAGGGCTGGTCCATCCGCCCCCCGGCCCCTCAGACCAGCTCTCCTGTGCCCACAGTACAACAAGCACCTGTTCGTGCACATTGGCCAGTCGAGCCCCAGCTACAGCGACCCCTACCTCGAAGCCGTGGACATCCACCAGATCTACGACAAGTTCCCCGAGAAGAAGGGCGGCCTCAAGGAGCTCTTTGAACGTGGACCCTCCAATGCCTTTTTCCTCGTGAAGTTCTGGGTAAGTCTCGGGTGGCCTCTTCCTTCCTGCCCCAGCTCGTCGATGACCATCACTTGGCCCTTGGCTCAACTGTCTCGAGGGAAAAGCCTGACCAGGGAGGCCTGGCTGGCAGGAGGCACTGATGGGAACCCTGCCCTGGTCAGGGGAGATAGCAGCGTGGGGGCCCTTCTCACCAGCATCTGCCTTCTTCCAGTTGGAGATAATAGCCTGTGTTCTTCTAGCCACCCTCAGATGAGAACCACCCTAGACCCCCAATTCACAGATGGGGAGACTGAGGCATGGAGTCAACAAGGGCCTGGCTGGGAGACCCCCAGCCCTGGTGAGCCTGGCTCCTGCAGTCCCGCTTGTGATGGGCGTGCTGGGGAAGATCAGGGCCGTTGGGAGAAGGTCACCCTGATCGTGTTACTTTAATTAGCATGTTTCTTCTTCACCAGGCTTCCCAGGTGGCACTAATGGTAAAGAACCCGCCTGCCAAGGCAGGAGACATAAGAGATGTAGGTTCAGTCCCTGGGTCGGGAAGATCCCCTGGAGGAGGAAATGGCAGCCCACTCCAGTACTCTTGCCTGGAGAATGCCATGGACGGAGGAGCCTGGCGGGCTATAGTCCATGCAGTCGCAAAGAGTCAGACACTACTGAGCAACTGAGCATGCATCCTCGCCACCCTACCGAAGGGAGGTACAGTTGACAGCCTTGGTCCCTAGAGGGGAAACTGAGGCACAGAGAGGTGAAATGACCTGCCAGGGCCACCCAGTTCGTAGTGGCAGCCCAGAGTGCAGACCCAGCTCTGGGAGTGTGCTTGTAGCCATCACCCTACATTTCCTGCTTTGCCAGGTGCCTTGTGCCTCCTGCAGGGCCCTGGTGCTTCCCCTGTCCTGGTGGAGGAGGCTGTGGATTGCCTAAAAAGGGACCCCAGCTCCTAAGCGGGGTCAGGAAGAGAGCAGACTTAGATGTGCATTCAGAGTCATTTTCTAGAGCCCAGACTTCGCTTCCAGGAGATGGTCGGAGGCATCCTGCCTGGAGATCAGAGCTGGCAGGACTGGGGGTGGAGCCAGAGCATCCTTCCCCAGTCTGGTCTGTGGCCCTGGTCCTCTCCTTCCTTCTGACTCTGAGGGGCTGGGGGCGGGGTGATGAGAGAAGAGGGGGTTGGGGCGGAGGTGCCACGAAGCGTGAATGGGCAAGTTCCATGCTGGCCTCAGTGCCCCATCCACGGGCTGCACGCAGAGCCTGTACTGTATGGACCCGACGGGAGCTTGTGTTCTCAGCGCCCGGGTGCGGTCACCACACAGGACTGGGGGCGGGCTACCAGTGAGCCCTCCAGCATGTAAGGAGAGCCAGGCAGGCAGCGGAGAGCCTGGCTGGAGAGTTGCGTTCCTGGGAGTCTTGGCTCCGCTGGACCCTGTTTCTCCACCTGCAGAATCAGCACTTGGTTCTTGGGGGCATGTGAGAGGCTGTGTGTCTGAGGACCCTGGTGTGTGCCGTCAGCTGATGGTGAAGGGGACTGTGTGCCTGCCTCCTGTCCTCAACCTGAGCCCTGATGGCCAGAGGCTTGGGCAGGGTGAGGGTGGGTGAAATCGGAGGTGGGGATGGGGCAGCAGTCTGGGGATGTGGGGTGGGGGGTCATGTTGGTGGCCGGGACACCTCAGCCCTCATTTGGATCCTCTCCTCCTGTGTGGGGAAGGCAGAAGCTCCAGGGAAGGTCAGACCTGTGATGTGGGGAAGGGAGTTCTCCTGTTTGCTAACCATGGGACTTGGGGTCCTCCTGGGCAGCCCCAGACCCCAGTCATCCAAAACCCTCTTCTCCTGCACCCTGGCATGGAGCTGGTGCCAGATTGGCCACACATTTAGGCAGGGACACAGCTGGGCAAGGACATGGTGAGCCCCCTCCCCACCCCCAGCCTCCTTTTTCCTGCCTGGTGGTTTTCTCATCCGGCCCCAGGCCCTGGGCATGCAGGCTGTGGGGTGGGTTAGAGGGTGATTGGAGTGGGAGGAGGGAGGACTCTGATGTCCCCAGCTCGGCCTCCCGGCCCCTCCTGCTGAGTTACTGCCCTCACTGGTGGGAGTAGGGAGTGAGTGGTTGGCTTGCGTCCGCCGGGGCTCGTCGGTTCCAGCTGGCAGGGGCATTGGTGCAGGATGGGTTGAGGGGTCAGGCTGGGTCCGGTGCATGTGAGATGCAGGGGTTGAGAGGCCAGCGCCCCGCCCTCCTTCCCCAGGACCTGTGAGATCAGCAGAGTCCTCCTCTGTCCGTCGGTGGAGGGAGAGGGGCCTCTTGGACACTGATGGCTGTTAACTCCAGATTGAAAAGGCTGGGCTGAGCTGGCAGGGAGGACAGGGCCCCTGCCCCTCCTCCGTCGCAGGGCCCTGTCTCCTGGGCACATACCAGCGTGTGACAATGAATCTGAGCCCCCGGCCCCCTTGCCCGGCTGTCTCGGCTCATCTGTCAGCCACCCGATCCCCCACACCTGTTCTGGGCACAGCCTGTGAGCTGCCCACCGTGCCGCGGCTATGAATAGGGTGGGGGAGGGGAGTGAGGGGCGCGAGGGGTGGGGGGTGGGGCGCCTCTTAGGGTAATGGGGGCAGCTCTGCTCTCAGGCTGGGAAGGTGGAGACGCCAAGCTTGTGTGGGCACGGTGCTCAGAGTGGGGGTACATGGTGGGCAGGAAATCCTGCGGTGGGGCTGTTGAGGGAGTGGGATCGTAGTTAGGATGTCACGGAGGATACTGTGTGGCTATCGCTGGCTGAGGTCCCCAGGGGTAGATTCCGGGGCGGACTCTGGACCTTCCCCTGTGGGACTTTTCTTTTTGCATGCTGGATTTTAGTTCCCCGACCAGGGATCGAACCCAGGACCTGTGCAGTGGAAGCACAGTCCTAAGCCCTGGACCGCCAGGGAAGTCCCGGTGGAATTGCATCTCTGCTTCATCTCCTCTCTCTCTCTCAGCTGCCAGCTCACCTGTTCTTGCTGCTCCCCCCACCCCCCAAGTCACACACACACACTCCTTGAGGGCAGAGACTATGTCACAGCCTCTCCCCTTCCACCCTGACTGTTCTGGGCCGGGCAGGATGCATGGGTGACTGAAAGGCCGGGCGAGTGGGAGGTGATGCCAGCAGACCCGGGAGTGTCTATGGGCTGGGGTGGGGCTGCGGTCCTGAGGATTGGCAGGTGCAGGAAGCTTAGGTGCCCTCCTCGTGACTACAGGACCGCTCCTCGCCCAGAGCCACTGTGAGGGGGCAGGCTCAGATAGTCACGTGCCGCACTCTGTTAAGGCACACACCCTGCGCCTGGCCAAGCCCTGGGACAGCTTGGTTCCTGCCTCCAGGGTCTTCACCGTCTGGAAGGGGCAAGGCCAGGCCCTGCCAACCTAGTGGTGTTCCCGTTTTAAAGGGATTCTGCACAAGGGTGCCAAGACGTCTCAGAGCAGTTAGAGGAGGGGCCAAGCGGAAGGGGACTGGTGTTGGGGAGACTGATCTGGAGGCAGAACTGAGATGCAAAAGTCTAGGGTGGCTGGGCTCACGGGGCCACAGAGATGGCAAGGGGCCGGCCCCCCAGAGCCATTGCTGAAAGGCACTGGCAGGGTCTCCTTGCACTGAAGGCCAATGTGAGGTCCCATCTGCTGGGCGGTTGGTACCTGGTGGGCAGCAGGGGCCAGGCTCTTTCCACTGTTTCTGTACACAGTCTGACTTTACCCCAGGCCTGCGTGTGAATGGAAGCTTTCTGAGGCCCTACATCCATGTTCTTTCTGAGCACCGCCCCCTCAGGGGGTGCTGGCCCTGGGACCTGGGCCATGACCTCCAACAAGACCCCTCTGAGTCACCACCCCGCCCTCGCCCTTGTCTCCCTCCAGGCAGACCTCAACACCAACATGGAGGACGAGGGCAGCTCCTTCTATGGGGTGTCCAGCCAGTACGAGAGCCCCGAGAACATGATCATCACCTGCTCCACCAAGGTGTGCTCCTTTGGCAAGCAGGTGGTGGAGAAAGTGGAGGTAGGCACGCTGCCCACCCGGGCTCCGGCCCCTCACGCACACGCACACACATCCCCCACCCCAGCTTGGGCTTCTCACCTCTTTCCCCAGATTTGTCTGAGTTAAGGCAGTCTCACCCTCACCTCGTCCTTATCACTGACAACCTACCTCACGCCCAACACAAGCCAGGGGAGCGGTGGGAGGCCAGGCCCCCTCATCCTGGTGGTTCTCACCAGCTATACATCAGGTCTTGGGGGGCCAACCCTGGCACTGAGTCCCCCACAGTGTTTAACCCAGACCTCTCCCACCTGTGGGTGGTGCCTGGGCAAGTCGCAGTCTCTGAAAAGCTCTTTGAGTTATTTCCAGTGAAGTTTTAGTTTGAGATAGTTGTGATCCACATGCAACTGTAATCCCTTGGCTAGCCCCCCTGATGGTAGCATCTTGCCTACGAGTGGACGGAGCATTAACACCCTGAAGCTGACTCTGATGTAGCCCACACGCTCAGCTGTGTGCCTGTGTGTGCACAGACGTGTAGATGCACACAGGTGGCCACAAAGTCCCTGTGACCCTGCCCCTGTGTGTGGCCAGAACTGAGCTGTCACTCTGTCCCCACCTCCCATCTTTAAGCTCCTCCCTTGGATATCCGGTGGGTGTCTGGGTCCCCAGGGGAGGCGGAGGTCTTGTTTCCAGGGACCCCGGGTCTCAGCCCCACCTTCCCTACTTAAGCCCTAGTGGGTCGTGGACCTTCCTCAGGGACCTGCCGGGCTGGAGGTGGGCAGCGGCCCTCTAAGCTGCGCTGTCCCCGGCCCTGCAGACCGAGTATGCACGCTACGAGAATGGCCACTACTCCTACCGCATCCACCGCTCCCCACTCTGTGAGTACATGATCAACTTCATCCACAAGCTGAAGCACCTGCCTGAGAAGTACATGATGAACAGTGTGCTGGAGAACTTCACCATCCTGCAGGTGTGTGCGTGTGGGTGTGTGTGCAGATGGGGCAGATGTGTGTGTGCAGGTGTGGGGGGAAGGTGTGTGTGTACAGATGTGGGAAGGCAGGTGTGTGTTGGGGAACAGGTGTGAAGGCAGGTGTTTATGGGGACAGATGTGTGTGCAGGTGTGAATACAGGTGTGGGGGGATGTGTGTGGTGTGTGCAGGTATGGGGGCAGGAGTGGAGGGAAGGTAGGTAGTGTGTGCAGGTGTGGGGGCACAGGTGTGTGTGTGGGAGCAGATGGAAAGGCTGGTGTGTGTTGGGGACAGATGTGTGTGCAGGTGTGAATACAGGTGTGGGGGGGACTGTGTGGCATGTGCAGGTGTGAAGGCAGGAGTGGGGGGAAGGTGGGTGGTATGTGCAGGTGTGGGGGGACAGGTGTGTGTGTGGGAGCAGGTGGAAAGGCAGGTGTGTGTGGGGGGACAGGTGTGAAGACAGGTGTGGGAAACGTGTGTGTGTGTGTGTGCCGATGTGGGAAGGCAGGTGTGTGTGTGTGGGGACAGGTGTGTGATGTGTGTGTGTGTGCAGGTATGAAGGCAGATGTGGGGGGAAGGTGGGTGGTGTGTGCAGGTGTGGGGGGACAGGTGTGTGTGTGTGTGCCGATGTGGCAAGGCAGGTGTGTGTGTGAGGGGACAGGTGTGTGGTGTGTGCAGGTGTGGGGGCAGGAGTGGGCAGTGGTTGGAGCAGACAGCGCGCTGTCTCCTGAGGCCCTCCCTCTTCCCCCCCGCAGGTGGTCACCAACCGAGACACCCAGGAGACCCTGCTGTGCGTCGCGTACGTCTTCGAGGTGTCAGCGAGCGAGCATGGGGCTCAGCACCACATCTACCGGCTGGTGAAGGAGTAGAGACCAGGGACAGGGAGGGGGTGACGTCACGTGTGCAGGGACAAGGGGAGGGGCCCCACAGGGGCAGCCCCCCGAAGCACCGAGAGTTGAGGTGGTGACTCTTCTACCCAGGAGCAAACTCTGCCTGAACCCGCAATTGCCCAAGCCCAATAAACCCCAGCTCTGTGCGTCTTCAGAGGCCCCGTCTGGCTGCGCTAGCCCCGGGAGGGCTGAGGGAGAAGGGGCCGGACCCTGCCCCGGGCGCAGCTGTGAAGCCAGGGCTCCATGGACTCGGCCAGGATGGTCACCAGCTGCCAACGTTCAAGATGGCATGTCCCCGAGCTGCCCTGGAGGCCCTGCCCCTGGCTCTGGCCACAGTGGGAGGCCTGGGGACGGGCACGGGTCCCCAGCCTGCGTGTCCCATGCAGGCACCTCGGCCACGGGGAGCGATGTGTCTGCCCCCCTTCCCCCACCGCCTCTGCTGCTGCTCCCCCTGAACAGCCGATGGGGAGGCCAGCCCAGCTCAGGGGTGGGTTTCAGGTGTGGAGGTTAGACAGGGGCAATCAGAGCTCTTTAGCTCCAGTGGACGTGAAGTCTCTGGCCACACCAGCTGCCCGGGGGGTGGGTTCCAGGTCAGGGTAGCCCAAGACAGAGAGGGTAGGAGTGCTGGGGCCAGCTTCTGAGAGTGGGTGGGGGCCCTGGGGTCCCTCGGGGTCCTCTTCGGTGGTGAAGGCCAAGACGTTGGTCCGAGGTCCGCACTGTTCTGGTGGTCTGAGACCATGCACTTGGTATGCCTTGCCATCTCATAGCAAACGCCTCCCAGTCAAGAAGCCTGCTGGGTGGTGACCACCTTGGAGCAGCCGGGCCGACCACCCCCTCCCTGGACAGAAGGTTCTGTGCCCCCTGGGATGGAGGAGTGGGGGAGTGGAGCCCACCCTGGGCCTGGAGGGGACCCCTCAGCTGAGGGAACTTCCCTGGTCTGTTCCTCCTGGCAACTAGCCTCAGTCCTAGGGCTTCCCACTGCCCGCCCTGTCTCAGTGTGTGTGTCCTTTCCTCCCTGTAGAGGGGGACGGCCTTAGTGAGGAGGACGGGTCTATATAGAGCCTGATGTAAGGTTCACTAAAGAGTTGCTACCATTCTCCTCCTGGCCCTTGGGATGCGGGGAACCGGCTCTTTGCTGCCATCTAGTGGCTATTTGCTGTCATCTTCCCTAATAGGGAACCACACTTCCAGGAGCCTGGAGCCCAAGGGGAGCAAGAGTCACCTGCAGGAGTTTTGTATGCTGATCTCTCAGGGACATGTGTGGGGATATGAAGTGAATAAGATGGTGTTGAGGAGGTGTTGTGTGGTTAGGAGCCAGGGCTCTGGAGTCAGCGGCTAGGATTGGAATCCTGGTGCTCAGCTTTGGACTAGTGTGGCCTTGGGGAGGTTACCTAATTTCACTGTGCCTCAGTCTCCCCATCTGTACAATGGGTATAACAATAGTACCTACCTCGTATATGTAGAGTGCCTAGCATGGTGCCAATCACACGAGTGTGTGCCGTGAGTATGCATTATTATTAATAGCACTGACTCTTTGCAGTCTGAGGAGTCAGCTTGGGAAACTCTTAAGTGGGGGTGGGCTGGTCCTCAGAGCAACTGGAATTCAGAGGTGGGAGGGGGTGGGGCATGGAAGGTTCAGAGAAGAGGCGGAAATTGAGAGGGGCGGCTTCTTGAAAGAGAGGCATTGCCTAGATAAGCAGCCTGAAGAGGCAGTCTGCTGGCAGCTCTGGACAGGGCAGGCGGACCAGCCCTCCAGGTTCCTTCTGGACAGCTGCTAGACCCTGGGCTAAGTCGTGTCTCCCTACTGGGTTCCGGGGCCCGCCTCTCATCTATAGACAATGTGATGTGGAGGGAGGCGAGGGGTCCCTGAGTCCCTGAGAATCGTCTACTGTCTTTGTGTGGTTTGGGTCTGGGGAGGCTCTCCTGCCCACCCCTGGTCACTGTCACGGCCTCTGCCCTCCCACCTCCCCACCCTTGTTCCCGGAGCTGTCAGGATAAAGGGAGCCCGTGACCTCTGCGTCCCCACAGGACTGAAGCTTCGGACAAACACTTGCGTGTGAGCAGCCTTGGGCCCTGGGACGGATGCGCAAGCTGCGCCCATCGTTTTGTGTCCTGGGTCTAGGGAGTCCATGTAGATGTCGGGGCCAGGGGCTGGCTGCGAGTGTTCCCTTCTCTTTAGGACCTGGTCTCAGCAGCCTAATGGACAGTCACCTACTTAGAGCTGGAAAGTCCAGACCATTCCACCACCGAGAACATAGATCTAGGCACCTCTCCCTGAGGCACAGTGCAGACCATGACCCATGGGGCCAATAAATGGGAGATCCCACCCGGCCTGCTTCTCCTGCGCCGCCATCTCACACACATCCCCTCCTAGCCACTCTCTGCCTTTAGTCTTGGCCCCTCATGTCCCCTGGCCAGCAGGCCCCCGGAGAACTGTCACTCATTCTTGCATGGAGTGACACTCCCAGCATGGAGCCACTTCTCCTGCAGAAGGGATGCTGGCTCCTGCCTGGCGGGGCAAAAGCATTCCACTCACAACCCATCAGGGCACCTGTCACCCATCCCTGGGCATCGGGGCTGAGACATCTCTTCCATTCTCACCCGGGGGTGCTGTGCTCTCCCCATTTTAAAGATGAGGGAGGGGCGTCCAGAGAGGCCAGCTAACTTGCTTGGAGTGTTCTGGAATCTGAATGCATGTATTCACCAGCCTAACATGTGTTTATTTAACTTCCGGTTCATGCCAGGCACAGGGATGTACCGACGGCTGAGACAGATGGGGTCTCTGGGAGGCTTATGTCCTACTGAGGAGGGAAGACAACCCGAGTGGGTAAAGGATGGGCAGACTGACGGGGGACCACCAGGAGATGAGAGAGGACCTGGGGCCTGGGGAGGGTGGCGTGTGCCTGGGGACAGCAGGGAGGCCATGTCAGGAACCGAGAGAGGGAGCTGCAGGTCCAGATGTGGCCCAGCTCCTGGCCCCCAAGGTCAGGAAGGGCTTGGATTTTCCTCTGTATGATGGGAGGTCCTGGAAGGATCTTAAGAGAGGGAGTAATACTGTCGAGTCTGGTTTCTGGGAAACGACACCAGGTGGCTGTGGCCCACAGAGCAGTGTCATTGTTTCCGAGTCTGTCTTATCCTTGGACTCAGCATCAGGGGCAAGGGAGCCACTGCAGGACAGAGGTGTCCTGCTCTGTCACCTTCTACAATCCAAACCCCACGTCTGGGGCACGGCAGGCGCCTGGTGAACATTCCCAGGTGTGTGATCCGTGCCTTTGGGGCTGTGAGTGAGGGTTCTGGAGTCTGTGCGACCCTTAGCGATAGGACCCTCCTGATGGCACTAGGAGCCAAGAGGTGGGGACGTGGAAACCGGACGGTGCCTGACCCGTGGTGTCTGGTGACTAAGCAGGGCCCCGACAGTCATCAGGGACTTTCCATTGAGTGGGGGTGCTCTTCCTAACGGGGGGAGCCCCATGCAGCAGGAGTTGAGGGGCATGTAGACTGGATCCAACGGGTGAGGAGCGTGGGGCCGGGGCACCTGCTCCCCTCCCACCCAGCCAGGGGCGGTGCGGCCCTTACTGGCAGGGGTGGTGACCACAGGGAGCCCCAAACCCTGCAGGGACAGGGCCACCTGTGCACATGTGAGCCACATCTGCCTGGAGGAGGGGCAGAGCTGGAGCTGGGCTGTGGCCCATTTTACCTGGTTATCCCGGGGGTCACTGCGTTTGACCCCTTCTGACATTACTGTTGTGTCAGCCAAGAAAGGAAGCAAGAAGGTGAATCTGGAGCAGTTGTTCTGAGGATGGAAACCGGGAGCCAGGTTGCTGGGGGCTGAGTCGGTTTCTTACCAGTTGTGTGGCCTGGAGCAAGTGACTTAGCTCCGGGAACCTTTGTGACCTCGTCCGTGAAATGAGAATGAAGTGGGCTGGTTGTGGGCTGCTGTGGGGAGGAGGGTGAGCACACGTGTGAGGGGGCAGCCCCACACCCAGCTCAAGGGGCACACAGCGGGGTCCGATGCATGAAGAGGTTGGTCCTGACTCTGCCCCTGCCACCTCGGCCACACACACTTACACGTTCACACTTACAGCACACACACAGGCACACACATGTACACAATGCAGCACACACAACTACACACTTAGACGCACATACCTACACGCTCATTCATGTAGTTACTACATACACACATGCATGTACCACACTCCCACACACACACTCACACTGTAACACACTCATACACACACATGCAGTACACACCTACACCCATTATACGCACACACTCACACATAGACATATGCACCATCACAAACATACTGCATGTACCCCCCCCCACACACACACACACACTGTATGCACACATTTACACATAGACACACACACCTACACACAGCATGTACTCATCACACACACATGCAGGTACTACACACACACACACTCAACATCCATCATATAGACATACTTGCACTACACACACACACGTATGGACACGTAGGTGCCAGCACACGCACACACATTCTTAGAGAAACAAAAGCTCTGCTCTGACGTCCTTGCAAAGGCAGAGAGAAGGGACTTCCTGGTGGTCCAGTGGTTCCGACTCTGGGTTAACAATATAGGGGGCATGGATTCGAATGCTGGTTGATCCCACATGCTGCGGTATGGCCAAAAAAAAGGCAGAGAGGAGGCCTCGGGGCGCCTGGTTCAGCAAGGAGGCCACCGTTTTAGACTCTCCTCCTCACTCCGTGGGCGGGTGGTGCGGTGGTGAGGTGGGGGGGTGTTGGAAACAGGGAGCAGGTGTTCTTCATTGGGAAAATAACTCTGGAAAGGGAGCGCCGAGCCGCTCCGATTGAGAAGCTGTCCGGAAGTGGGTTTTGTTTCACTTCCCGTGACAGGATGGGTGAGTGGGCCTGTGCCTCTGAGGAGGGCGGGAGGCCGGTGGGAGGAAACGGTGTCCGGGTTCATGGGTGTCTGATATTCAACGTCCAGTGTTTGTATTTTGCTCTGTGAACCCCCTTGGTCTCCAAACCTCAGTAAAGTCTGCTCCACACACAAAGGCGTCTGTGCGGTGCTTTCTTTGTATGGAAATGAAGGAGTCCCTGTGGACGGAAGACAAGGCAGCAGGTCCAGCTGGCCAGCCGTCAGGGAGGATGAGCCTCGCCCGCCACCCGGGCCAGTCAACCTCCCCTCCTCCTTCGTGACCCCGGGCTCTGTGTGCACCGTGGTTCTAGACGCAGAGCGTTAGGTACTCAGTAAACAGCAAATGGACTTAACACCCCCTGCATTCAAAGAGTGGTCAAAGCCGGAGGTTCAGGCCGGGCATCCTTAGGGATGCCGTCCCTAAGTTGGCCTTCTGGGAACGTGACGTTAGCCTTGACCCGGGAGTGAGCAGGCCCACGGGGCTGGCTCTCCAAAATCAGAACTGCACGTTATAGTGGACTGAGGGGCCCAGACACACTTCAGTCCACCCTGAGCTGCACCGCTCCCTGGGACCCGGGACCCCTCCCAGGGGCCCTTCCTCCCCTGAGGGGCCCAGACACACTTCAGTCCACCCTGAGCTGCACCACTCCCTGGGACCCGGGACCCCTCCCAGGGGCCCTTCCCCCTGGGGAGCCGGGTCACTGGTGGCGGGTGTGTCGGGGGGCGTCTCAGAGCACAGTTTGGCCGTTTCCTGTCCACCACCTGCCTTTGTAGAGCCTGGCAGCTAAGAAAGGTTTTTATTTTTTATTATTAAACCTTTTTTGTATTGTAGTAAAAGTCACATAATATAAAACACACTGTTTTCAGCATATTTAACTGTACAGTTTGGTGACACTAAGTACGGTTTTTATGTTTTTAAATGGCTAAAAAGAAATCCAAAGGACACTAGCACATGGCCTGTAACAATGGTCTGCAGTTCAAGTCCCAGGGTCGGCAAATTGGGCGTCATTGGACTGGGCTCTGGTGGCTTGGCTCACAGTGGCCCTTTCCAGGAACTGCTCCCAACTCCTGAGTCAGAGCGTGACCAAGGGCCTCCCTCAGAGCAGGGGCCAACGAGGGCCTGTCCACGGTGACAGCAAGAGCGGCCACATGACGACCTGGGAAGTGAGACCCGCTGGGAGGGCGCTGAGGTGGGAAGACGGGCAAGTTCCATGGGTGCAGCTGGGGTGGCATCCTGCCCCTGTCTCGGGGCCACATCATCACTGGTTAACCTGAGTGAGGGTAGCAGTCGTTTCAGGGGCGTGCGTCCCATCCCAACCTGACCTGTTTCCTCCGGATCTGTTTTAGACTTTGCTGTTTGCACTGGAGCTTTAGCTCAGACTCCCAGTCATCCTTGATCATCCACCCAGTCATCTGTTGGTTGTCCACCTCTGCTTAAGAGGGTCCCAGATGCCGGTGGGAGATTCTGAGCAGGTGGGCAGCTATGAGCGGGGGATTGGCTCATCTGTGACCATCTGGTGGGGTTCTTGTGTTAGGGTGCAGTCTGCTTTAGGGCATTGCTTCCTGGCCTCATCTGGTTCCGTGGAAAGTTCAGTTCAGTTCGGTCGCTCAGTTGTGTCCGACTCTTTGCAACCCCATGAATCGCAGCACGCCAGGCCTCCCTGTCCATCACCAGCTCCCGGAGTTCACCCAGACTCACGTCCATCGAGTCAGTGATGCCATCCAGCCATCTCATCCTCTGTTGTCCCCTTCTCCTCCTGCCCCCAATCCCTCCCAGCATCAGAGTCTTTTCCAACGAGTCAACTTTTCGCATGAGATGGCCAAAGTACTGGAGTTTCAGCTTTAGCATCATTCCTTCCAAAGAAATCCCAGGGCTGATCTCCTTCAGAATGGACTGGTTGGATCTCCTTGCAGTCCAAGGGACTCTCAAAGAGTTCTCCAACACCACAGTTCAAAAGCATCAATTCTTCAGCGCTCAGCCTTCTTCACAGTCCAAATCTCACATCCATACATGACCACAGGAAAAACCATAGCCTTGACTAGACGGACCTTTGTTGGCAAGGTAATGTCTCTGCTTTTGAATATGCTATCTAGGTTGGTCATAACTTTCCTTCCAAGGAGTAAGTGTCTTTTAATTTCATGGTTGCAGTCACCATCTGCAGTGATTTCAAGCCCCCCAAAAATAAAGTCTGACACTGTTTCCACTGTTTCCCCATCCATTTCCCATGAAGTGGTGGGACCGGATGCCATGATCTTCGTTTTCTGAATGTTGAGCTTTAAGCCAACTTTTTCACTCTCCACTTTCACTTTCATCAAGAGGCTTTTGAGTTCCTCTTCACTTTCTGCCATAAGGGTGGTGTCATCTGCATATCTGAGGTTATTGATATTTCTCCCGGCAATCTTGATTCCAGCTTGTGCTTCTTCCAGTCCAGCGTTTCTCATGTAAGGGCTCCCCCAATTTCCTGCCATGAAGAACTGTCAAGCCGCGAGCTTCTTATGAACCAAGTGGGAGAAAACTGCCCCAGTGTTGCCCACGGACCCCCTGTTCTGCACAAGCCTCTCATGCTCGCTTGGATCTGGTGTCCCCCAGCCCATGGGGAAGAGCTCAGACTTCTGCCAGAGCTGGGAGGGGGAGCTGCAAGGAGTCAGGAGGGGCTCTGGGGCATTGATCTCTTCCTGAACTGACTTGGAGCAGCCCCCCACCCCCAGCCGCCACCTCCACCTCCGCTTGCAGAGACCCCCAGAGCTGTTGGCTCTTGACTCTTGGCAAGTTGGGTCGGTGGTAGAAACCGTGCTCCTTTCTGGCTTCCTCTGGGTTAGGGTTCTGCTCTCTTGGTCTGCTAAGTCAGCCACCCCCCATTCTGTTTTCCAGCTCCTGAACTTCCCCATCTTCCTGATCTTGTTGAGATTTATATCTTAAAAAAAAAAAAATCCCTATGCAGTCATCTTAGAAAGATTTCAAGAGAAAACAAAGATGGATTTGTGGAATCTGCCACCTTTGTGCTGAGTCATTTATTTGAAATGTCAATCTGGCTGTCAGGTGAGGATAGATAAGTGGAGGGCAGGGGTGGGGGGCAGCAGGGAGACCCCATTAGGAGGTGGCTGCAGAGTTGAGGGGAGTGACAGTGCTCTGGATGCAGGTTAGTGGAGGAGAGGAAAGAAAGCCAATGACCTTGAGATGTGTTTGAAGACCGTCACTTTGATTTCCTGAGTCTTGGGTCCAGGGCGGGCAGGAAAGTGAGGAAGCAAGGTTAACTCCAAGATTCCTGGCTCAAGTCACATACTTACAGTGATGGGAGAGACTCAAGGAGGAGCAAATATGCGGGTGGAGATCGGAGCTGAGCTGAGATCCCTGTTAGACCTCCCAGTGGAGGCGTCCATAGCAGCTGCCCTTGCGATTCTGGAATGAAGGGGAGTGGTCAGGGCTCGGTCTAGGTTTCACTGGTGCCTGGGTTGGTATTTAAGCCCTTGAGACTGGATGAGATTACTTAAGAGGAGAAGATGGCTGGAGAAGAGGAGGTGTCGCCAGGACTGCCCTGAGTCTTTCCAACATTGAAGGGCAGAGGAGAGCGGCGAGGAAAGCAGGAAATAGTGGTTTTCTTCTCAGTTGTAAAGAGAAAAGCATTTCTAGGGGAGCTGTGCACTAGCATGTAGATTAAAGTGAGGAGAGAGAAATGATCATTTGGGGCAGAGATGCCCTGGTTTCCCTTCTTCCTGAATAATAGGACCCCCCATTTTTAGCTGGGCACATGGCCCTCAGAGTAAAAACCATATTTCCTAGTCTCCTGTGCCACTAAATGAGGCTAAGTTTGACCAATGGAGGCAAATAGAGCTGCAGTTTCCGGAAGTGTCCTAATAGGAAGAGGGAGACTTCCCTGATTATCCAGTGGCCAACAATCCACACTCCGAATGCAGGGGCCTGAGTTAGATTCCTGGTCAGGGAACTAGATCCCACATGCTGCAACTAAGAAATGGGGAAGTCAAATAAATTAAAGAAAGAGAGCATGCTCTTCTTCACCTCTCCTTCTTTTCAGTTGACTGGATTGTGATGTAATGGCTGGATTTCCTGCAGCCATTTTGTACTAGGAAATAACCTTAGGAATAGAAGTTACCAGTGGCAAACCAGTAAGGTAAAAGGGTCTTGGATCTTTGGTTCCATGAAGCACCATTACAGCTCTGGACTGATTTTATATGAGAGAGAAATAAACTATCTTCTTTAAGTCACTTTTCTTTTGTGTTTTTTTTTGTAATTTGCAGCCAAACATATTTCTAACTCGTGCATCACGGCATAATGTTTGAAGCATGAATGGCTATAACAACAATAGTAATAATCCCACTCCTGACTAGCACCTTTCAGTTTACAGAGCACTTCTTTCTTAAGGTTTGTTTATTTATTTTCGGCTGTGATGGGTCTTTGTTACTGCTTGAGGGCTCTTTCTAGCAGTGGCGAGCGGGGGCTACTCTCTGCTATCACACGTGGGCTTCCCTTGCTGTGGAACACAGGCAGTAGGCACGTGGGCTCAGTTGTCGCGGCGAGTTGCTCCTCGGCATGGGAAATCTTCCGGGACCGAACCTGAGTCCCCTGCATTGGCAGGCGGATTCTTAACCACCAGACCACCGGGGAAGCGCCTACACAGCACTTTTAAACACACTGTCTTGCTTGGTTTTGCAGCTGCTCTGTGATGCTGTAGACGCTTTCTTCATAGATGAAGGAACCGAGGCTCAGAAGAATCGCTCATGCATGTCACCCGGTCACTACGTCGCAGATCTTGTGCTTCCACCTGGATCCTCTGGCTCCTCGCCTGGTGACTGTAGTGGGGAGCAGGTTAGGAACACGGAGGAGGTTTTGTTCCAGATGCTGGTGCTGGGCGGAGAGCTGGGAGCTGGGCCCGGAGACCCTGAGAGTCACTGGCAGTCATTGACAATGGAAGCTTTCTCATCTCTTTGGAAAATGCTATTTGCACAGGGGTGGAGACTGTGGAGGATAATTAGAGAAGTAAAGATCAGACAACCACAAACACCGGAGGGAAATGTGCATGCCAGCTGGCGGGCGAGCAGTCCCATTTTGGAAGTAATTGGGTAGCAATGAGATGTTCAGAGCAAGAGCCTGCCGAGCATCCTGTGATGGGGGCAGGGACGGGGAGATGTTTTCTTGATATCAAAGGGGATCTGCTTCTCTCTGCAGACTCCCTCCCAAAGGCGAGCCCAGCACTTCTGAAGCTTGGCACGATTCTCTGCTTCTGCTTTTCCTCTCCAGTCACTACTTGACCGACTTCTTTCCAGTTTCTTTCTCTGAATCCCCCACTGATCCTGATGTAGACACTTTGTGGAGGCTGTATATGCCTATATCACTTGGAGATTGTGGGGGAGAAACAGACTTTAAACTGATTATGAGTTTGCACCTTCCTAACAGCAAGGGGTGGCAGAGGATGAGATGGTTGGATGGCATCACTGATTCAACGGACATGAGTTTGAGCAAACTCTGGGAGATAGTGAAGGCCAGGGAAGCCTAGCATGCTGCAGTCCATACATGTCATGGAGAGTCAGACAGAGCTTGGCCCCTCAACAAAAACAAACAGCAAGTGAAGGTGAGATGACTTTTCGGTGACTGCTAGAGGTTACGAAGTCGGGAAGTGCAAGCTGGAATTCAAAGCAGCCTTGGGACTCGAGAAACCACACACCACCCACTCCCCCAACTCCCAGCTTTAGCTCTAGAAAACCAGGAGCCCCCAGGGAATGCCGTTCTGTCTAACCCACCCAGGCCCCCTTTAATCTTGACAGACTGCCCTGGCCCTGCTCCTGGAGGCACATTAAAGCAAGCCTTACATGCCTGCTCCGGGGAACGGCCCGGCTCCTCCCCACTTACTGCAGGCCCACTTGCTCTTCCCCTTCATCTCCCTGGGTCTTGGATTCCTGGCCGTGGTCCCTGGCTTTGATATTTGCTTCTGCTCCCTTGGGTTTGGCAACTCATCACATTCCCCTTGCAGCTTTTGGGGCCTCAGTTCTCTCGATTGCCGTCTGCTCTATTTCTACCTCTGGTCTGTGTCCTCCCTCGGCCTTGAGTGAGGACCACCCTCCCCTGGCCTGGGCTCTGAGATGGAAATGGTCTTCAACTCTTATTTCAGCCAGGGGCCTAAGAAGACCCAGATCTACTCTTGATCATAGTTCTTCTCCCTCGAGAGAGAGAGATGCACAAGTGAGGCTCAGCAAGGCACTGACCACTGTCTTTATCAGCTGAGACTTGGACCCCAATGTCAAATTCTAGAAGGGTTGGCCTGGAAGCCTACAGCCCAAATAGGCCAAGTTTATCCCATTAAACAATTGCTGAGCACCTGGGATGTGTCTGGCACGGTTCCCGTGTCTGCTCCTGGGACGCAGCAGTGAATAGAATCAAAGTCCAGGTCCTGGGAGAGCGTATATGCTAGCAGGGGATCACACAACAAATAAGCAAAACTGGGCTGCCTTCCTGTTCTGTTTATCCTTCCCATGGCCGTACCCAGAGAATCTTGGATCTGGTCTCTGTGATGGAGGAAGTGAGTCAAGGGCAACAGACAGCATTTGCTTCAATGCCTCCTTAGAGGAGACAGTGACCCCCTGCCCACCCTGTAGTGTGATAGCAAGACGGCTTGTTCCAGCCACAGAGACACAGACGTGGCCAATCTGGCTGAGGGGGCAGCTCTGGCCCTTGGTAAATGGGAGCCCTGAGAAGAGCCACATCCATGTGTGCTCACGTGGGCAGAGCACACACTTAGGGCTCAGAACCCATATACTCTCACCCGCCCTCCTGGGATCAAAATCTGCAGGTGATTCCTACGCACAGTGCAATCTGAGAAGCAACAGGCTAGGCTTTCTAACCAGGTGCCCACCACCCGTGACTCTTCAGTGATCACTCCTCCTTCTGGGAGGTGGAGCAGGCGATGGACTTCCTCCCCTGGGAAAGGTGTGCATTTGATCAACGTGCTCATCACTGGTTTTCTGTTTGTTTGTTTTGCTTTTGAAGAATTAGTGACCATCTTTAATATGCAGCAGAGAAGGGTCTGGATTTTTAATCAAATCAGTTAAGGCATTGCCGTTAGTTATTTATTTTTAGTTTTTTGGCTGCACCACATGGCATGTGGGGTCTTGGTTCCCCACCAGATTGAACCCAGGCCCCCTGTTATGGCCGCACCACCTGGCATGTGGGGTCTTAGTTCCCCACCAGACTGAAGCCAGGCCCCCTGCACTGGAAACACAACGTTTTAATCGCTGCACTACCAGGGAACTCCCCCTCATCATTGTTTGGTTTAGTTACTATAAATAAAATAATATCAATAAAACTAGAACTTAAAAAGTTAACAAATTCAAAAAAGGATGCTTCCTTTTCATTTGACTTGTAATATTTTTAGTGGTCAAAAATTTCAACAATATCATTCTACACCATTGTATTACTTTATAAACTACTAAGTCACTATTAATTGAGTTTTTAATGCCCGAGGGGAAACTTTCATGCATGGGAAAGAATACTTAAGTTATTTGTGTATTTTAATTTTTTTTCGGTTGATTAAAGTTGTAAATTTTAAAGCCTGATTTTATTAAGTTCAACTTGCAAATCCTGCTATTTTGTTCAGAAAGCTAGTATTTTATGTTAAATCTCTTTTTCTTTTTGATTAATGTTTACTTTCCTTACAAATTCTCTAAACATTTACTATCACTTACAAACTTGGTTAAATTAGCTTAGCAAAACTATAATTAGGCACTTCAAATATCTAACAAGGCACACTTACAAATCTAACAAAATCTTAGACAATTAGAATGTAATAGTAGGAACACACACTATTCATGAAACATAGTAAGATTCAACTTACAAACCTAAGCATACTTATTTAAACATTTAACGTTCACAGTTAAGGCACCTTAGTATTAAATTAACATCATAAGTCTAATATATCACATACTTTTATACTTTTCCAACAACTTAAAAAAGCAGATAAAAATTGTTCATTTAAAAATGGTTAATTTCATGTTATATGACTTTTTAAAGAGGATGTAAAATTTAAGTTATTTATTAATCTAAGTTAAAATTTAAGTTACTTAAAATTTAAGTTATTATATTTTTAGGGAATTCCCCGGTGGTCCAGTAGTGAAGATTCTGAGCTTTCACTGCTGAGGGCACAGGTTATATCCCTGGTTGGGGAAATAAGATCCTGCAAGCCACTTGGCTTGACCACCACCACCACCAACAACAAAGATTGTGTTTTTAAAATTATCCCCAAACCAAGAGAAAATATAGATTACCCTAACGATTATAACATTTAAAGTGAAGAAGTGAAGTGGCTCAGTCATGTCTGACTCTTTGAGATCACATGGACTGCAGCCCACCATGCTCCTCCACCCATGGGATTTTGCAGACAAGAGTACTGGAGTGGGTTGCCATTTCCTTCTCCGGTTATAACATTTACTGCCACACATATCCTTAAACCTATCACAAAATTTCCAATATCGATACATGTTTGTGTCATTCATCATATTTACATTTATTTTCAAGCCTCTGTCCAAACGAAGCAAGCAGAATCGGCCTCATGGGTGGGCTGAGATGACTACAGTGAAGATTTAGGACTTGAGTATCCTTACACTTTGGGGTTATGAGCTTTGTATTTGAAGTTACCATACTGTTACAGATTCAGAGATTGCAGGAGGTTAGGGGTAGAGTCTAGATGCCACTCAGTCTGGCAATTATCTGTGGGAGTGACTTCTTGGGGTCAAATTTTACCTACCACAATAACAAAATCACTAAAACCCTCACCAAAAAAAAAAAAAAAGACACCTCGGGGCCTCTTTCATCCCTAGGTATCTTACTGCCTGGATAAAAGCACCAGAAATTCACAGCTTAATTATTATCCCGCACTTGGCTGTGGCATGCACATTGCTGGAATAGCTGACATTTTTGAGAGCTCCCATGCACCTTTTTAAAGTCTAACCAGTATTCAGTGTTATTAGGGACTCAGGCTTTTTACAAGGTTTGATTCCTTTCTGATAACTCAGATTGCCAGCTTTGGTTTGTTTTGCTGTGTCCCTTCTCCTTTCAACACCACCTTTTGAGTCCTCTGGATCACCAAGCTCTGGCCTCAGCTAGCAGACTTAGGTCTGCCGCCACCTCTCTGCACTGAGATGTGGACTCAGCCATTCTCCAGGGAGCCCTGCTTTTTTAAATGGTGAATGTTATTAGTGACAAATACCTGGGCCCTCGTGGTGCAAATCACATCGTCTCCATGGGCACGGAGGGCAGGAAGGAATGTCCACTCCTGTCCACTCCAGTGAGAGAGCTGGAACACGAGCTCACATGGATGTGTCCTGTTATCGTGGATGTGTCCTGTTAACTCCAATCCTGCTCTGTCCTTTAGAAAATATACTTTACTGGGGACATCCCTGGTGGTACAGTGGCTAAGACTCTGTGCTCCCAATGCAGGGGACCAAGGTTCAATCCCTGGTCAGGGAACTAGATCCCACATGCAGTGACTAAGACCCAGCTCAGCCAAATAAATAAAAATAAATTAAAAAAAAAAAGAAAATATATTATAAGAGCTTCTCATTTGATTGCCCCCTCTAAATGACTAGCTTTTAGCTACCAGCTGCTGCTTCTTTTTATTGTCATGCTGTACATATTTTGAGCTTCCCTTGTGGCTCAGGCAGTAAAGAATCTGCCTGCAATGCAGGAGACCCAGGTTCGATCCCTAGGTCAGGAAGATCCCTGGAGAATGGAATAGCTACCTACTTCAGTACTCTTGCTTGGAGAATTCCATGGACATACTAAAGTGGGTTGCCATGCCCTCCTCCAGGGGATCTCTCCAACCCGAGGTTCAAACCCATGTCTCCCTCATTGCAGGTGGATTCTTTACCATCTGAGCCACCAGGGAAGCCCAAGCAGCAGCAGTTACCTATTCCAGCACTCTTGCCTCGAGATTCCATGAACAGAGGAGCCCGGTTGCAAAGAGTCAGACATGACTGAGACTAACACTTTCTTTCAATGCATATTTTAATTATAATGAATTTTTTTAATGTCACACGTGGATGTATATCAACTTGGATGGTGGCTGTCCTGGCTGGGGCTTCAAGTGTGCCCTCATCCCTTTTATGATCCTCGGGTCTTATCAGCCATCGTCCTCTGATCATTTTATGGACAGTCACACAATTTTATCTCTCAACCTTATGGAGCTCACTAGGCTGAGTTCTAATTTCAAAGCATCGGCTTAGACGCTCTCCTTCTCCTCTGCCTCTTCTGCTGGGAACAGGCTGTCATTTTCTTTCTCCCTGTCCTCTCCCAGACTCCTCTCAGGCTGTCTTGGTGTCTGTGCTCAACCATCTGCTCTTTAAAGAGGCCATCCTTTGGGAGGAAATAAAATCAATATATACTTAACAAAGTTAACCAATTTGACACAGCATATTATCATAGGTAGGCAGATTGCTTTTTCATAGTCTGTGTGACACATGAAAGGCAGAGAACTCAGTCTCTATCAACATCTAAGACCCTCTCCCCAAGCCCACCCATCTCTTGCCAGGCCCTTGCCCTGACCCAGCTCCCGCCTCTTCCCAGCACGCTGCCCTGCAGTGACCAGCAAATCCCCATATCCCCTTCCTTTCTGTGGAGGACAGACGCCAAGGCGCACCCCCAACCCCAGGTCTCTGACTCCTGGTATTCACACCTCTCTGAAATGCTGTCCTCTCGAGCATGTGCACCCGCAACATGTTTCTAACGAAGAGACCATGGCAAAGGCGATGGGATGTCGAACTGTGATTATGTTATACAGACTCCATGTTACTACCAGATGTAGTCAGAGACTGCTGGTGCCATGAAGCAGGTGGCTGTGCTGGGCCAGGCCACCTGGCCAGGCGCTGGGGCAGCCTCCAGCGGGAGCCAGCCATCAGCCAGGGCCCGTGAGCGAGTGAATTCTGACCACGGCCCGAGTGAACACAACCTGGCCAGCACCCGGGTCGCCTCCTGTAACATCCTGAGCAGGGAGCCCTGCTGAGCCCTGCTGGGTCTGGCATCACAGGAGACTTCTGCTCCGAACCCCGAAGTCAGCCTCCCTCCTGTCTTTCCTGCTGTCTGCTTGGTTACTCCCACTGGACCGTCCCCCCTCATCGGCGCCCCAGCTCTCACCCTCACACTACCAGCCCTCTGGTCCTCTCGCTTCCTGTCTGCTGTCCTTATCAGGCTGCAGATGCATGTTTCTAACAGTCCTGGGGACAGCCTGACCTCGACCCTCCGTCATTTTGCCATCTGGTGACGTCACAACTGTAGCATCCCCACGAAGAACAGAAATCCACCTCTCCTTGCCCCTGTCCCTCCTCTCCCCGTCCTGCTCCCAGTACAAAGGCTGTCATCTTTTCTGCATTAGCCAAATCTCTACACTTTACTTCTGTAATCCCTTTCCTCCTTCTATGAAAACTTCTACAATTTGTGGTTCCTTATCTTTCCCATGTACTCAACTTTTTTCTCTCAACAGGATCCTCCCAGGAGCTTTTGTTTTTCTTTCATTTTTTAGTTATTTGGTTGCGTCAGGTCTTAGATTTTTGTTGCAGCACACAGGCTTAGTTGCATGTGGGGCCTTAGTTCCCCAGCAAAGGGATGGAAGCCACGTCTCCTCTGTTGGAAAATGAAAGTCGCTCAGTCGTGTCGACCCCGTGGACTATATAGTCCATGGGATTCTCCAGGCCACAGTACTGGAGTGGGTAGCCTTTCCCTTCTCCAGGGGATCTTCCCAGCCCAGGGATCGAACCCAGGTCTCTTGCATTCAGGTGGATTCTTTACCAGCTGAGCCACAAGAGAAGCCCAAGAATACTGGAGTGGGTAGCCTATCCCTTCTTCCAGCGGATCTCCCTTACCCAGGAATCAAACCGGCGTCTCCTGCATTGCAGGCGATTCTTTACCAACGTCTGTTGGAAGGCAGATTTTATTTTGTTTTTTCGGTTGTGCTGGGTCTTCACTGCTGAGCGCGGGCTTTCTCTAGTTACAGCAAGTTGGGGCTACTCTTCACTGCAGTGCGTGGGCTTCTCATTGTGCTGGCTTCTCTTGTGGTGGGCACAGGCTCCAGGTGGGCGGGCTCAGTAGTTGTCGCACACAAACTTTGTTGCCCCGAGGCATGTGGAATCTTCTTGGACCTGGAATCAAACCCGTGTCCCCTGCATTGGCAGATGGATTCTTATCCCTTGCACCACCACGGAAGTCTGGAAGGGGCGTTCTTAACCACTGACCCACCAGAGAAATCTCTTCCCACAAGCTTTTAAATATATGCTGCTGCTACTGCTAAGTCGCTTCAGTCGTGTCCGACTCTGTGCGACCCCTGAGACAGCAGCCCCCCAGGCTCCCCCGTCCCTAGGATTCTCCAGGCAAGAACACTGGAGTGGGTTGCCATTTCCCTCTCCAATGCATGAAAGTGAAAAGTGAAAGTGAAGTCGCTCAGTCGTGTCCGACTCCTAGCGACCCCATGGACTGCAGCCTACCAGGCTGTTCCGTCCATGGGGTTTTCCAGGCAAGAGTACTGGAGTGGGGTGCCATCGCCTTCTCCATTTAAATATATATGTATACATATTTTCTGTCCCATTTTCCCTTTCTTCTCCTTCTGGGACTCTAATTACCCATATATTAGACATTTTGATATTATTCCACAGGTCCCTGACACTTTGTCATCTTTTTCCTTTCTGATCTGTTTTCTTTCTTTCCCATTCATTACTTTCTATTGATTTGTCTTCAAGTTCATGTTCTCTTCCCCTGGATCTTCATTTGACCATTAAGCCCACACCTGAATTATTTTTATTCCAGATATTTAGTTCTAAATTTCCATTTGGTTCTCTTTTATATTTTCTATTTTTTTTCTGCTGTGGTTTCCTATCTGTTCTTTTATTATAAATGTACTTTCTCTTTATATCCTTGAATACAGTTATACGAGTTGCTTTAAATGTCCTTGTCTGATAATTCCAGCATCTCAATCATTTTGAGATTGGCCTCCGTTTTGTTTTCCTCTTGAGAATGGGTCATGTTTTCCTGGTTCTTTGTACACTGAGAATTTTAGGTTATACCCTGAATATTTTGAAGGTTGTATTGAAGAGACCCTGAATTCTACTTTATCCTTTAGGAAATTGCTGATATTTTCCTTGAGTAGGTAATTAACTAGGTTAACGTCAAACTACACACACTGTCTTCCTTGCAGCTGGCAACTGCTCAAGGCTCAGTTTGGTTCTTTTATCTTTGCAGGGATAGCTGCTGTTTCCCCTGCTCAGATGTGGTTCAGGCGTCTCAACTGGAGACTTGGGCAGAGTTTGCTGTACAGGGAATTCAGGGTTCCTCTTCTCTGGCTCTCTCCTTTCCAAGATTCACGCCCCCCACCTCTTCAGCAAGCTTAATTGCTCTGGGCTCCAGTCTCTGGTTCCTCCTGCCAGAAAGACAGTGGGTTTTCTATTGCATTTCACCCATCTCATGCTGCACTGTGGCTGTGGCCAATGTGGGGAACTTTTTCTAAAAAACGGGAAATCTTCCAATGCCAGTTGCTTTGCACACATTTTGAATCCTCTCCAAAGTCTCTGTGCTTGGGTTCAGTTTTTAAGAGCCCGTAGGTGGTTGGATTTTGGGAGCCTTTTTGTTTGTTTTGGTTTTGTTGTTTTTTGTTTGCTTGTTTTTTCTGGTTTTGTATTTTTGTATGTTGTCCAGCATGTATAGATATTATCTGTGGGTCTATCAGTCATGTCTGACTCTTTTGTGACCCCATGGACTGTAGCCCACCAGGCTCCTCTGTCCATGGAATTCTCCAGGCAAGAATAGTGGAGTGGGTTGCCATTCCCTTCTCCAGGGGATGTTCCCAACTCAGGGATTCCCAACCTGGGTCTCCTGCATTGCAAGCAGATTCCTTACTGTCTGAGCAACCAGGGAAGTCTCTTATCTGTGGGAGAGTTGGTCAATTAAGACCTGATTCCTTTAAAAAAATTTTTTGTGTGTCTTTTATTGAACTTGTTATAAATATTGCTCCTGTTATTATGTTTTGGTTTTTTGGTGAAGAGGCATGGGGGATCTTAGTTCCCTGACCAGGGACTGAACCCACACCCCCTGCATTGGAAGGTAAAGTCTTAATCACTGGACTGCTTAGGGTGTCCCAGGGCTGTGGTTTATTTTTTCCCTAAACTTAAAGCTTTTTATTTTGTATTGGGGTATAACCGATTAACAATGTGATAGTTTCAGGCGAACAGCAAAGGGACTCAGCCATACCTGACTCTTTTTCATTTAATATTTATTTATTTGGCTGTGCCGGTTTCAGTTGTGGCATACAGCATCTTTGATTTTCATTGCAGCACGCAGGCTCAGGTAGACAAGTGCCAGCAGCTGTAGCTCCCCTGAAGGCCTTCTCCTGGGTTGACCTGCTTTACTTGCTGTCTGTGCCTTCTGTCTGATCTCATGATGTTGCCTGTGCATTTCTGTCTTAACAGAGCACATGCCGACTGTCAGGAATTCCAGCAGAGAACCTGCACTTCTTCACACGGGGGCTGGCAGAGACTTTGCAAAACCTCAGCAGCTCCAGACCACCCCTGTTCTAGAAGTGCCTGCTTTCCGAAGGGCCACATGTGCCTGTGTGCACACCCACCCCGAATTACGCGTATGCATTATGCCTAGTGATTTTTGATCACTCTCTTTCACTTTTTCCACACTTGAGAAACTCAGATCCAAGCCACTCTTGCCCCTACCACACCTGTGAAGATAGCCCAATGTCTGAAGGATCTAACGGTCCACGAATTTGCAGACTATGGCCTGATGTCTATTTTTGTAAATAAAGCTTTACTGGGACACAGTCATGCTCACTCACGCTGTGTGGTCTGTGGCTGAGTTACGTACTACAGTGGCAGAGGTGAGTAACTGTGATGGAGACTGTAAAGTGTTCGAAGCCTAAAATACTTAGCATCTGGCCCTTTACAGAAGAAGTTTGCAGAACTCTGACTGTCTTATGTTTTCCAGCCGTTTCAGTGACAATTACAAAGTAAAGTTGCCAGATTTAGCAGTTAAAAATACAGGACACTTATGTAAACAGCAAATTTCAAATAAGCAATTAATGCTTTCTAAATCACTGCAGATGGTGATTGCAGCCATGAAATTACAAGACACTTACTCCTTGGAAGAAAAGTCATGACCAACCTAGACAGCATTTTGGAGAAGGCAATGGCACCCTACTCCAGTACTCTTGCCTGGAAAATCCCACAGACGGAGGAGCCTGGTAGGCTGCAGTCCATGGGGTCGCTAAGAGTCGGACACGACTGAGCGACTTCACTTTCACTTTTCATTTTCATGCATTGGAGAAGGAAATGGCAACCCACTCCAGTGTTCTTGCCTGGAGAATCCCAGGAACGGGGGAGCCTGGTGGGTTGCCGTCTCTGGGGTCGCACAGAGTCGGACACGATGAACCAACTTAGCAGCAGCAGACAGCATTTTAAAAAGCAGAGACATTACTTTGTCAACAAAGGTCCGTCTAGTCAAGGCTATGGTTTTTCCAGTGGTCATGTATGGATGTGAGAGTTGGACTATAAAGAAAGCTGAGTGCCGAAGAATTGATGCTTTTGAACTGTGGTGTTGGAGAAGACTCTTGAGAGTCCCTTGGACTGCAAGGAGATCCAACCAGTCCACCCTAAAGGGTGTTCATTGGAAGGACTGATGTTGAAGTTGAAACTCCAATACTTTGGCTACCTGATGCGAAGAGCTGACTCATTGGAAAAGACCCTGATGCTGGGAAAGATTGAGGGCAGGAGGAGAAGGGGACGACAGAGGATGAGATGTCTGGATGGCATCACCGGCTCAATGGACATGGGTTTGGGTGAACTCTGGGAGTTGGTGATGGACAGGGAAGCCTGGCGTGCTGTGGTTCATGGGACTGCAAAGAGTTGGAGACGACTGAGCGACTGAACTGAACTGAACTGAAAATAAGCATGTCCCAAATATCACCTGGCAACCTTACAAAGACCTCTAACAAGACTGTCCATGGTCTATAGTCCCCTGGCCCTGCTTCACCTGCCTCACTTTTTAGCTTTGGAAGAGAAAGAAGTTGAAGGAGAGAGAGTTCCTGGGGATGATCTGCCTTCTTTAGAAGGGAGAGTGTGTAAAGGAAGCAGGAGAAAGTCTTCGGTCACTTTGGCCTTCCTTGTAGTGAGAATGGTGGGACATCTGGGTTTGGGTCCTCCGGGGGGCAGTTGGCAAGCTGCAGTGACCACTCTTCAAAT